>NC_091863.1:40425847-41101978 GCF_037783145.1 Equus przewalskii | reverse complement strand
TTCACTCTCTCAATGCCTTTACTGTACTTTATTTGAATTAGCTCTTTCTCTCTCACTAATCTTAAGCTCTTAAGGGCAAAGACCGTGTTTGATTCATCTCTGTATTCCCAGAGCTACACACAGATGGTACACAGAAAACATATAACAACAAATGCTTATCAAATCAATGAGCAAGAATTGGAGAATTTGCAGCCCAGTATTGACTTGTTCAAACTTCTCAATCACTTGCCTAAGCCTTTCTTCAAGAAAAATGGGAAGATTGGCCAAATTGATTTTTTTTTTCTCAAAGAAAATTTAGGGTGGGCTCACTGTTCATTGGGCAGCAGCACTCATTGATTCCACAAATATGTACCGAGCATCTACTATGTGTCTGACACTGTCATATGTGCTTGGGATACACCCATGAGCAAAACAGCTCTGTGAAGCTAACATTCCATATCTCCAGGATCCCCCTGAGATGAAGGAGATTTGAGTTGTGGGAGCTGAGGAGGGCCACTTAAGATTCCCACACCAGCTCCTTGCAAGATGTTCTACTTCATTTAAGGGAAAGAGGGGGTGGGGGCGGAAGCTGCCTGGGAAGTGATTTCAGCTCTGGTTCCCTAAGCTGACTTCCTGTCCCTTTCTTGCTGTAGGAGAAACGCCCCTGTCAGTAGGCCGCACTCATGGCATGTGGCCAAGCTGCTGGAGGGATGCCCTGAAGCGGCCACCACCATGCATTTCCCTTCTGAAGCCTTCAGCTTGTCCTGGCATTCCGGCTGCAACACAAGGTGAGTATAGAACCCTCCCCTCAAGATGGGCTGGAGGGTAGACAACCTGGCCACTCCTCCTCCTCTGCTCTAGTCCCTGTTGAATGTTAATAGAGCCCGGAGTGCTATAACAGAAAATGGACTGAGAGTCCAGAGTACCTGGGTTCTAGTCCCTGTCTGCTGCTAACTCCCTGTGACTTTGAGACAGTCTCTTTCCTTCTGGGAAATGTTTCCTTGAAAAACTTACCTCACTTGTCTTGCATTGCAAGACACCATACTCTCCTGCTTTTCATCCTATTTCACTGGCTGCTCCTTTGCAGTCTCTTTCCCTGGTTCTTCCTCATCCCCCTGGTCTCTTAATGTAGGAGGGCCCCAGGGCTCAGTCTGGTCCTCTTCTCTAACTTCCGCACTCACAACTCACTGGTGATCTTGTCCAGTGTTCATGAGCTCTGTCACAGAGCCAAAACCTTCAGAATGGGGAGCTCCCTGAATAACAGGGTCTGCCTGCAGCGAGGATCTCTCAATTCAGGGAGCTTGGTATTGTCTGTTGTTGAAACAGCTGCCCAGAAGAGGCAGAGAACTTTTTTGGCAAGCTCAGAGCCAGCAAAGCTGCTGGCCTCAGCTGCCTTTTCCCTTCCATAACAGGATCTTCCCGGTAGGAAGGGATTTCTGTTGAGGAGGCTCAGGGAAGCTAAGGGTTGACTTTGCCCCCACTCAGTGACTTTATTTGGCATTGGAAGCTAGGGACTCAGGGCAGAGGCAGAGGCAGTTTTGTTCTTGAAGAATACGTAGAAACGCATTCTGAGCTTGGATACTATTTGAGTGGGAGTGTGGTGGTTTTCAGCAGGAAGGGTGGTGTGGTGAGTAGCAAGTCCCCTTGCCAACAAGGAATTGATGGATTCCTAGCCCAGAGTTCAAGCGAGCAGAGTGGCTGAGGGGCAAGGCAGGGAGCAAGATTAGAGGAGGCTGACCTGAGGGTCTGGTCGGCTCCCGCCACCGCACAGCTCTGGCTTTCTGAACTTTGGCTGTTCTGAGAGCAGCCTGCAGTCTCTAGGGTTCTAGTTGTAGGGAGTTACTGGCATAACTTGGCTCAGTTTGGCTTTGTGTGTGGGAAATGGTATGTAAAATTCAAAATTGTGTCTGATGCTAGTCACTTCCTTGGCCTCCCGAGTTTGGCTTTGCTGTGGGGGATAAAGGTAGCATGAGTCGGGGGGAGGGCATGCACTATAGTATCAATCCTAGTAGTAGAGAAGATGCTGATAACAATAGCAATGAAAACAGCAATCCAGAAGGCAGGTACTACCAGGTATTGAACGTTTGCTGGGTGTCCGAGCTGTGACAAGAGCTTTACTTTTATTATCTGATTTTACCCACAAAGCAACCCTCTGGTGTAGATATTACTATCATTCTCATTTAATAGATGGTATAGCAGGAGAGCTAAGACATTGGACTCACGGAAGCCTGGTGTTGAATTCCAGCTCTGCTTCTTTAGCAGCTTCGTGAGCTCATCAGTTTACCACTCTAAGCTTCAGTTTTCTCAGTTGTAAAGTGGAGATAATAATCTCTCCCCTTCAGTTTGAAATTAGGTATTGTAAAATGCCTAGGATATCATAGGTCCTCAGTAAATGGCCAGGATTACTATTATCCAGAACAGGGAGCAACTAAATTCCAGCTCTGTCTGGGCCTTAAGCTAGAGCTGGGTGATCTTGAGAAAAATCACCTCCTCGAAATCACTTCCCTTTGTGTGACTTGCTTTACACCAGTGGTTCTCAAAAGTGTAGTCCCTAGGCCAACAGCACCAGCATCACCCAGGAACTTGTTGGAAGTAAAAGTTCTCAGGATCCACCCAGACCTAAAACCCTGGGGATGAGGCCCAGTAACCTGTGTTTTGATAAGCCCTCCACGTGATTCTGATGCACACTCAAATTTGAGAACCACTAATTTGCATAATGGGCTGGCTGAAATCGAATCAACCCTTTAGGGCCCCTCTCTAATGCTGATATTCTTTGATTGTCTCTCCTGGCAGAGAGCCACATGCTGGACTCCCTGGGGACAGTGACAGGCCAGAAGCAATTCTAGACTCACTGACAGCAGGGAAACAAGTATAATCATCAATGGAGTTTTCCCACTTCTAGTCCTTGGGATCTTGCCCCATCCTTCTTCAGAATGTCATCTTGTCTCCCATTTTATCAGGTTGCTGTGGTGCCCCAGTGTCCATCTCTTTCCCTGTTTTCCTCCCTTCCTTTTTTGCCTTATCTCCCTCTCCTTTGTGGCAGGAGTGCCTCTGGGTTGTCCTGCCTTCTCCCATGGCAGGGCTGGCCAAGGTGGGAAAGGGATTTGGTAGCTTGGCTAACTAACCAGTGTGCCCTGTATCTTTCAGTGACGTGTGTGTGCAGTGGTGTCCACTCTCCCGGCACTGTAGCACTGAGAAAAGCAGCTCCATTGGCAGCATGGAGAGCCTGGAGCAACCAAGCCAAGCCACCTATGAGGGCCACCTCTTGCCCATTGACCAGAACATGTACCCCAACCAGCGTGACTCAGCCTACAGCTCCTTCTCGGCCAGCTCAAATGCCTCTGACTGTGCCCTTTCCCTCAGGCCAGAGGAGCCAGCCTCTGCTGACTGCATCGTGCAAGGCCCAGGGCCAACTAAGGCCCCTAATGGCCGGCCTAATGTGGCTGACACCTCAGGAGGTAGCCAGCGCACCAATGGGGGCCACCTGACTTCCAGCTCCCAGATGTCATCCTGCCCACAGGAGGTCCACCACTCAGGGCCTGCTAAGACTACCAGGGGCCCACCTCAACCTCCAGTGAGGCGAGACAGTCTTCAGGCCTCCAGAGCCCAGCTCCTCAATGGAGAGCAGCGCAGGGCTTCTGAACCTGTGAACTCCTTGCAACAGAAGGAGAAACCAAGCTTAGAAACCATTCTATTCCCAAGAAACCCTAACAGGTTCTGCTGCCTCAGTGGGCAAGATCAAGTGACAAATGAGGGCCATCAGAACTGTGAACTCAGCCAAACTCCTGAACCCAGCCAGCAGGGCTCTGAGCATCTACTGATGGAGGCCTCAGCCAAAGCTGTTGGATTCCCAAAAGCATATGACAAAGCTTCCAGCGTAGATTCCAGCCCACTCAACAAGGCTTCAGCAGAGCTAGCTAAGGCTTCTTCTTTTGGCAGCACTCTACACCTCACAGGGCATCGCCATAGTGCGCCTGAACAGCTGCTGGCATCCCACTTACAGCGTGTGCACCTTGATACCAGGGGCAGCAAGGGAATAGAGCTCCCAACTGGGCAGGATGGGCATGAGTGGACTCTGTCTCCTTTGCATAGCAGCCACACAGAGAAGAAAAGTCCATGTCCGTCTGCAGGAGGAACCCAGGACCAGCCCAGCAAAGAGAGAAAGACTAGGCCAGTGGATGATAGGCCTTTAGGTTCAGGCCACCAGAGCCCAAGCAGTTCTCCACATGGAGAGGCTGATGGACACCCTCCAGAAAGAGGTTTCCAGGACCCAAACAGAGTAGGCAGTGAATTGGCCATCCAGCAGCCCTCTGCTTCTGACTCGCTTATTCAACAAACCAGGGACTGTTCTGCAACCACTAAAGTACCTGGCAGCACAGAGGCAACTGAAGAAGGGGACAAGGAGCCCAAGGAGTGTGGCCGGGTGGGTGGTAGGCGAAATGGAGGGACCCGGGGCCGCTCAATCCAAAACCGGCGGAAGAGTGAGCGTTTTGCTACCAATCTGCGTAATGAAATTCAGAGGAGGAAGGCTCAGCTCCAGAAAAGCAAGAATCCCTTGTCACAGCTGTGTGACACTAAGGAGCCAGTGGAAGAGACCGAGGAGCCCCTAGAAAGTCCTTCACTTCCCCCCTCTAACTCATCTCTTCTATCTTCATATAAAAAACCACCTAGCCCCAGAGACAAGCTCTTCAACAAGAGCATGATTCTCAGGGCTAGGTCTTCAGAGTGCCTCAGCCAAGCCCCTGAGAGCCATGAATCTAGGACAGGCTTGGAGGGACAAATAAGCCCTGGCCAGAGGCCCGGCCAGGCCTCTTTGGGCCTGAATACCTGGTGGAAAGCATCTGACCCATCCTCCTCAGACTCTGAGAAAACAGATGTTCACTGTGGAGTCCGTGGAGGTCAATGGAGATGGTCTCCAGAGCACAACCTGCAGCCACATGTGGCACTAGCCATGGAAGGCCCTTCCAACCCAGGTGACAACAAAGAATTGAAGGCTTCTACTTCCCAAGCTGGAGAGGAAACCATCCTCTTGCCCTTTGCAGACAGAAGAAAATTCTTTGAAGAGAGTAGCAAATCCGTATCTACATCTCATTTGCCAGGTTTAACCACACATGGCAACAAGACTTTTACCCAGAGACCAAAACCTATAGACCGAAACTTCCAGCCAATGAGCTCCACCTATAGGGAATTGAGGCGCCATCCCATGGACCAACCATATCATGCCACAGACCAATCATATCATTCCATGTCACCCCTTCAGTCAGAAACTCCCACTTACTCCGAATGTTTTGTGAGCAAGGGTCTAGAACAATCCATGTGTTGTAAGCCACTGCACTGTGGTGATTTCGATTACCACAGGACCTGCTCTTATTCCTGCAATGTCCAGGGAGCTGTAGTCCATGACCCTTGCATTTATTGTTCTGGGGAAATCTGCCCTGCTCTGCGAAAAAGAAATATGATGCCCAACTGCTACAACTGCCGGTGCCATCACCACCAGTGCATCCGGTGTTCAGCTTGCCATCATAATCCTCAGCACAGTACCCTCGAGGACAGCAGCTTGGCACCTGGCAACGCTTGGAAACCCAGGAAGCCGACAGTGCAGGTGAGGACTTAGTTCTTGGATGGGTGAGCTTCATTCTTCTCCTTGTTCTTGGATGGGTGAGATTCATTATTCCCTTTGTGAGGAGAAAGGGAGGTAAATCATTTGAGAATATAACAATTATCATTCCTCAAAACTGAATGGTGCTGGCTTCACCAGATAGGAGCTTATTAACCTTGGGTAAGACACTCAGCCACCAAAATTGTAATTACCTCATCTTTAGATTTAGAACAAAATAACTTTTGCTTCACAAAATGGACAGAACTGGGATTTATGTCCTGACCATATAATTGGTATCTGAGTGACCGCAAGCAAGTCATTCAACCACCAAAATTTGCAGTTATGTGATTTTTAAAGGGAAAAAAAAGGAATTTTACCTCATAAAATGGCCAGTACTAAATAAAGTCTTATTATCTCATCTCTGTAGTGGAGGAAAATAATGTCTGCCTCATCGATTAGTTGTGAGGATCAAATGAGATCGTGTACAGAGAGTGCCAGGCCCAGTGCCTAAGACGAAAACAGTGCACATTCCCTTCTATTTCCTGCTTTAAAACTATTTGGAGCTGCCATATTAGAAAATGTCCCCCAGGCTTTGTTTTCAGAGATCTGACTTGTCTGGTTTTCTAAAGGACGAATCCTTCCCCCCTTCTCCAGTCTCGCTCTGTCGGAGACCCACGTCTAGACTTGCTGCTGCTGCACCCTACTTATGACCTACAGCCCTAACACAAGGCACCACCATCCCCCAAGGTACTTTTGGGAGGACCCGGTATGTCCTCGCCGGCTCACTGCCTGATCTTTCCCCATGGCTTCCGAGGTACCACCTTGTGGCTGGTGCACTCAAACCTGAAGTTAGTTCCTGTGTTGAACTGTTGTTGCATAGGCAGACACTTCTGAATGACTTAGGGTATGAAATTGCTCAATACATGTTCTTTGAAAAAAGGAACCTTAGAAGTGAAAGACGCCTGACACAAAAGAGTACATACTTTACTGTTCCTTTTATATGAAGTTCTAAAACAGCTATTCTATGGGGAAAAAAATTCAAAACAGTGGTTGCCTATGAGAAGTGGCATGAGGAAACTTTGTTGGGTGACGATAGTGTTCTTTATCTTGATAACAGTTTCATTACACAGGTGTATACATTCGTCAAAACTCAACAAATGTACACCTAAAATTGTGCATTTCACTGGAAGTAAATTTTGCCTAAAATTTATGGTAAACAAATATCAAACTTTAATAATATATATGCTGAAGTTTTTGAAATATATTGATGTATGCAACTTATTTTATAGTTTTCAGCATACAAATGTTGCACATATTTTGTATATTTATCCCTAAGATTTCATGTTTTTGATGCTATTATAAAAGTATTGTTTCCTTAACGTCAAGTTAAAATTCTTTGTTACTACTATATAGAAATGCAATTTAATTTTGTGTATCAGCCTTGTATCTTACAACCTTGCCCAACTCACTTATTAGGTCTAGTAGCTTTTACAAGATTTTCTACATAGACAATCATGTCATCTACAAATAGAAATAATTTTATATCTTTTTTTTTGAGGAATATTAGCCCTGAGCTAACATCCACTGCCAATCCTCCTCTTTTTGCTGAGGAAGATTGTCGCTGAGCTAACATCTGTGCCCCTCTTTCTCCATTTTATATATGGGATGCAGCCACAGTGTGGCTTGATGAGCGATGCATAGGTCCGCACCAAGGATCTGAACCAGCAAACCCTGGACCGCTAAAGCGGAGTGCACGAACTTAACTGCTACGCCACCAGGCTGGCCCCAATAATTGTGTATCTTAATTTCTACTGTGTATGGCTTTTCTAGGGGAGAGAGAGGTCTTATTGCACTATCTAGGATATCCAATACAACGCTTAGTAGAAATGCTGAGGGCAGATAGTGTTGCTTTGTTCCCAATCTTTCCCTACTAAGTTTGATATTAGCTGTAGGTTTCTATGTAGATTCCCTTTAATAGGTTGAGGAAGTTCCCTTTTATCCTTAGTTTTCTGAGAGCTTTTATCAGGAGCAGATGTTGGACTTTTTTCAAATGCTTTTTCTGTATCTATTGAGATGGTCATATAGTTTTTCTCTTTTAGTCTGTTGATAGGGGGAATTACATTGATTGATTTTTGAAATAAGAGCCAGCCTAGCATTGCCAGGGTAAATCCCACTTGGTCATGATCTATTATCCTTTTATATGTTACTAGATTTGATTTGCTAATATTTTATTAAGGATTTTTGTGTCTATGTTTATCATGGATTTTAGTCTATAATTTTCTTGTAATGACCTTGTCTGGTTTTCATATCAAGGTGGGTGGCCTTACCAAATGAGTTGGGAGGTATGCCCTCCTCTTCTATTTTCAGGAGAAGTTTGTATGGAATTGCTGTTATTCCTTCCTCAAATGTTTGCTAGAATTCATCATTGAAGCCGTCTGGGCCTGGAGTTTTCTTTGTGGAAAGATTTTTAACTACAAATGAAATTTCTTTAATAGATACAGGGGCATTTAGGTCATCTGTTTCTTCCTGAGTGAGCTTTGGCAATTTGTCCTTCAAGGAATTTATCCATGTCATTTAAGTTTTCAAATTTATGGAGAGAAAGTTGTTTGTAACTTACGTTGAAATGCATCAAGAATTAAAGATGGATTGGTAGATGGATAGAGGAGTGAATAGATAGATATGTGTTAAGGCAAATATAGTAAAATATTAATTGTAGAATCTAGGTGGTGGATACATGGGTGTCAATTGTGAATTTGTTCAACTCTTCTGTATGTTTGAAAATAGTCATAATAAAAAGTTGAAAAAAAGAGGAGAGGAAATATAAAATAATGGTTTAAGGGCACTGATGCTGGAACCAGACTACCTGGGTTCAAATTCCTAAGCTTTCCCTTCTAAAAAAAAAAAGGAAGTAATAACAGTACCTACTTCATAAGGTGGTTGTGAGGCTTAAATGTTGTAACATGTGTAAGGCGCTTAGAACAGTGACTGCCAGATAGTAATCATCTTTAAATTCTCTCTGAAAATAAAAAGAGATTTTGGCTTAGCTTGAGAAACTTTTGCCGAAAGAAGGACCTGCAAGTCGACTATAGAGAAATGGGCCTGAAGTTGGGGAGGAAAAGAGGGGAAGAGATGATGGCTCCAGAAGTGTCAGCCCAGGGCCAGTAACTCCATAAGGGAAGGAGGTGAAATTTGCAGGTTGCAGCAATTGGTAGCAACAGTGCAAGTGTGCCTGTGCTCATACCATGCCTCTCCTTTTGTACTCTGAGGGAAGGACACATGGAGTTCCTAATGCCTGTTAGATTAGCTATGCAGATCTGCTTAGACACTAGGCTTTCAGACATGTGGATGGCCGCTGGGAGCCAGTTTGTGCCCATTTCTACCCCTGCCACCTGAACATACCTGCCCAGACACGGGGAAAACTTGCAGCATGGGTTAGCTCTGATGACTTACCTGATGACTAAGGTAGTTGTGATGGTGGCTGTCTGGAGCAGGGCTGAGACCCTGTTCCTTATGGCCCCTGAAAGAGGCTGGGGAGCTAACTGGCTCCTGTTTAGTCCTGTTAAGAGAACTAAAATCAGCACACACTTACATCCCTGGCAATACTTCATGGCAGTTAGTTTTGCATATATTATCAGATTATTTCGTTTAACAATTGTATAAGTTATAATAGGATCCCCGTTTTTACAGCTGAGGAAGTTGAGGCTCAGAGAGGTCACACATCTAGCAAGTGGCAAAGCTAGGATTTGAACAACATGACAATAACTAACATTTGAGTATCTACTGTGCACCAGGTCCTGTTCTAGGTGCCCTACATGCATCAACTCATTTAGTCCTCAAAGCAATCAAGAAATAGGTACTGTTATTATTACGATCTCATTATTAAATAGCTAGGGGAAATGAGATAGAGAAGTTGGGTAGGTTGCCTGAGGTCACAGAGCTAGTGAAGGCAGGTGTGGGATTTGAATGTATGTAGCCTAGCTTCAGAGGCCAAGCTCCTAATTGTGCTACATTGCCTCTTCATAAGCTGATTGCAAAGCCCAGGCCCTCTCCAGTATAGCAGGATGCCTTTTAGGAGTATAACTTCCATCAGGGCAACAAGTTCCCACCACAATCCCCACCTGCAACAAGCTGCGGGGATAACTGCCTCTTTGGTTCAAAGTGCACAGGCAATTTATAGCAACTTAAGTGGCTCAGGAAAAAAAGTAAGGTGATACTTGGGAGCTGAGATGAAGTTTGGGAGTTTGGACAGGACTTTATTTTCTTTGGCCACTGCTATTTACTGAGTGCTTCCACAGGGCTAGACAGGGCATGGCAGGAAATCCTGGTTCCCACTAAGGCTGAGCGAGTAATAGTGTCTTTGAGGGCAGGGACATCTCACAAGGGCATGGAGGTAGAGTCTGAAGCATAAGTGGTTAGAGCTGCTCTGACATGACAGGTACAGGCAGGGACTGCTCTGGGCCTATGAAAGCCCAAGCCTAGAAACAAACCTCATTTTTTCCATGGCTGCTCACATTCGGAGCCTCCTCTGTGCTGAGCGCTACGCTAGGCATTCGCTATGCACATCCCATTTTATCCTTACTACTGGGGAACCAGCAAGGCTGGATAGCATAATCCTTATTTGTCAGATAGAAAGCTGAGGTTCAGGGAGATGGCATAACTTCCCTCAAATAACACAGCTAAGTGTCTTAGCCAGTATGATAGACATCAGGTGTCTTACCACCAAAAGGGAGGACTGCTGAGGCAAAGGTAATAACACTTTGAATGGGACCAATAATAGCATTGGAGAAAGAGGGGATTTGGATAATCAGTGAGGTTTAGGGAAAATCTGTGCATTCCCATTGGGCTAAGCTCTGAGTCACTAGGTAGAGGATACTGAATGCAAAATCAGGAAGAATGTCAAAGTCAAATTTGCATTCGATTTGGAGCTAGAATAGAAAGGTAGGGACATTTTTACAAATGGCACACATGGCTTGAGCTAGAAGGAAAAGTGTTACTTGGGCAAAGCCCTTAAGGAAAAGATGCCCAGGGTGAAGAGTCTACTCCTGTAATGTTGGGAATGTGGCACCCACCACTCATGCTCCCCAGAGATGCGCCCACCTCAGCCTCTGGCAGCAGGTCTGGGAGGACGAGGAAGAGCACAGGGATGTGCTGGCATGCATGCTTTCCATCTGCCTCACCCTGGGAGAGGGTTGCAGCAGCAGGAGCTATAGGCCTCAAAGCCCCCCCAAGGGCCAGGGCTTCCAAGAAGATGCTTTCTATGTTCGAAGAGACCAGAGGAATGAGCAGGTTCACCTGGCAAAACAAACAAAAAGACCTCCTTTGCAAGAGCCAGAGCAAACAGCAAACGTGCTAAACTGGTTTCTAACGTGTTTTGGGAAGGAGTGGAAAAAGAGGGAAATGCAGAGTTTCTAGACCACACCGTCTGGGTCCTGAGTGCTCTCCTAATCTCTGCATGCCCCCAGCTGCTGAGCAGGCCTCTTGACAGAAAGGCAGCCCTCCAGGTACATATTTCTCTCGCCTGCGTGGGAGAGTAGAAGGAACCAGCTGGGAGGCCTGGCCGGGGACAGGTTTCTGACCTCCTCACATTTTTGAGGCCATCTAGATACCTGGCTGCTCAGAGCTCCCTAATTTATCGGAATTTTGCTTTGCAGGAATTTCCTGGGGACAAATGGAAACCAATAACAGGAAACAGGAAGACCAGCCAGTCAGGGAGGTAAGTGACCGCTCAGGGAGTTGGGGTGAGTTGGTGCCTCTGAAGCTTCTATAGAAATTGGTAAGGTCTTCTGTCCACTGTTTCCTTTGAAGAACCTGGTCAGGTGTCCATACCAAGGGCTTGATGCCATAGATGTAATCCAGCCTGCCCCCAGACAGCTGGGCTACAGACCAAACTGATTGTTAGGACATTTTGGAATATGTTGTAGTCAGGCAGTATTGTGGGACATTCTGCTCATCAGCTCAGGAGGCCTGAGGCAGGCCTGCTTAGGCACAAGGACATGTGGGACCAGACGGTGCTGAAACAGATCAGAAGGCATAAACTATGCCTGCCTTCCTGGCAGCCACTGGGCAGTTGGAGGGGGCAGAGAGGAGCTAAGGCTGTCCAGCTACTACTGTGCTGTTGCCTCAGAGTTGTTACAGGTACTTGTTTCTTGGGTTCTACCACCTTTCTTTTTACAGGGCTTGTTGAGAACTTAAGGTCTGCTCATTAAAAGCCCGGGGGCAGTTCATGCTAACATCGGGTTAAAATTCCTTGGGGCTGGCCGTGGCATTGGTGGTTAAGTTCACGCACTCCACTTTGGCAGCCTGGGGTTCGCAGGTTTGGATCCTGGGCATGGGCCTGGCACCACTTACCAAGCCATGTTGTGGCAGCATCCCACATAGAAGAACTAGAAGGACTTATAACTAGGATATACAATTATGTACTGGGGCTTTGGGGAGAAAAAGAGGAGAGGAATATTGGCAACAGATGTTAGCTCAGGGCCAATCTTCCTCACACACAAAAAAAGCATACTTAAAAAAAATTCCTGAAAGAAGACAGGGACATTTTTACAAATGGCATATATGGCTTGGGCTAGAGGGAAAAGAGTTGCTTCCCTTAAGGAAAAAAATGGCCAGAGTGGAGAGTCTGCTACTGTAATATAGGGAACAAGGCTCCTGGCACTCATGTTCCCCAAAGATGAGCCCACCTGCCGTAGGTGACCATAAGGAGTAGACAGTTAGCTTCTCCGGGTTGCTTTCCATCAGCCTGGCCGGACCTTCTCTTTTGTGAAATCCCTTGATATACCCTTTCAACGAGTTCTTCTCCAGGCCAAATTGTAGACCCCTAAATTATATTGATTTTTAAACTCAAATTCTAGGAATGCAGGAGGAACAGGGAAGAAGGCTTTTAGCTGTGCCTCTGTGAGGACACTAGGGAGGGGGCATCAAGGGAGAGGACTAGAATCTGAGTCTCTTGACCCCTGAAGAGTCCAGGGTCCTTTCTGGGGGTCTACATTATCCCCTGTGATTTGGTGGTGTAGTCAGGAATAATTTTGGTTTTATTTTGGCTCCAAAGTCTGGGAAAACTGTCGGTTCTCTGGTTGGCAATAGAAAAAGGGAGGAACTCAACATTTGTGGATCATCTACTAAGTGTCAGTCACTAGGCTGGATCTTTTTACTCCATAAATCTCATTTACACACATAATCTCATTTATTCTCCACAATAGTTCATTTTGATCCTTATTTTATAGATGAGGTCCCGAGAGATTGTGTAGCTTAGCTAAGGTCACACCAGAAGTAAGTGATGGAGCCAGGATTCGGACCGAGGTTTGTCTGGCCCCGAAGTTCATGTTTTTCCATTATAACTGCTTCAATTAGGATCCCTAAGGAGACCTTTCAAACAGATCCTTAGCATCTTGTCTCGGGAGTCTAAGGCCTGGGTGGGGATACTATGGCTGGTCTTGATTCCCTGCTGTGGACTGACTTGTACTGTGTCCTTGGAGAAATTGTTTCAGTCTAGTGGGTCTGCTGAGTTTCCCATATTAGACTGAGATCTTTTTTTTTTTTTTTTTAAAGATTTTATTATTTCCTTTTTCTCCCCAAAGCCCCCCGGTACATAGTTGTATATTCTTCGTTGTGGGTTCTTCTAGTTGTGGCATGTGGGACGCTGCCTCAGCGTGGTCTGATGAGCAGTGCCATGTCCACGCCCAGGATTCAAACCAACAAAACACTGGGATGCCTGCAGCGGAGCGCGCGAACTTAACCACTCGGCCACGGGGCCAGCCCCTAGACTGAGATCTTTGAGAGAGGTGACCACACTTTGGTCATAGACTTATTCTCTGTGTTTAGCACAATGCCTGACACCAAGAAGTTGCTCAAGAGGTATTTGTCATCTGCTTGCCAAGTGAAGAAACAGAGCCTTCGCCACCATTGAATGAGTGAAATGACACAAAAGTAATAATGCTAACTAACATTTCTTGAGCATGGTGCTCTATTCTAGGCCCCATTCAAAGCACTTTACTAATATTTATTTATCACAATAACCTTAAGGTGTAGGTACCCTTAGTCTCTCCATTTGACTCAGAGAAGAAACTGAAGCACGCACAGATAAATTCATTTGCCTCAAGTCCCACAGCCAGTAAGTTGACTAGACCCAGGCAGTCTAACTTCAGAGACACTATACTACACTACAGTGCTTTTCCAAAATGGTTCTCTTACCAATCAGCCAGTGAAGTAAAGGGACTTTATTCAAAACCTAGTGTATGTACTGCCTTTTTCTAGGCAAGCAGGGAAATATTAGAGAAAGAACATCAGAAAGCATAATGCCTGCCCACCCACAGCTTGAGCAAGGAAGACTAACCCACATAAAGTTAAGTAGCAGTAATAATAAATTACCATTTGTGTCACAACCTATGTGCCACAAGCTAAGTTACACATATTTTGTTATGTTTTATCTTCCCCAAAACTCTGTCGAGTAGGTATTATTATAACTAGGTCAGTGGTTCTCAAACTTGGGTGTGCATTAGAAACACCTGGAGGAGGGGCCGGCCCTGTGGCCAAGTGGTTAAGTTCCTGCACTCTGCTTTGGGGGCCCAGGGTTTCGCTAGTTCGGATCCTGGGCATGGACATGGCACCGCTCATCAGGCTATGCTGAGGTGGCATCCCACATAGCACAACTAGAAGGACCTACAGCTAGAATATACAACTATGTACTGAGGGGCTTCGGGGAGAAGGAGGAAAAAAAAGATCGGCAACAGATGTTAGCTCAGGTGCCAATCTTTTACAAAAAAGAAATACCTGGAGGGCTTGTTAAACCATAGATATGTAGATTCCATTTCCCAGAGTATGATTCAGTATGTGTAGAGTGAGGCTCAAAATTTGCATTTCTAACAAGCTCCCCAGGTGATGCTGATACAGGGTGATGATGCATCCGCTCCTGGGATGAGACTTTGAGAACTAGTGACTCAGATAAAGAATCTGAGGTTCAGAGAAGCTAAGTAATTTACTCAAGGTCTCACAGCTATTAAGGGGACAAGCCAGGACTTAAACCCAGCTTTTGCTTACTCAGACAAGTTGCTGTAAGATGAAAAGTGTCAAACACATGGTAAGGGGCTAATACATGATAAGTATTATTAGGCCCTATTTAAGTTCATTGGAGAATAAGAAAACTGAAGGTTGGGACCTACAGGAGGAAAGGGCCAGAATGTGTTAGAGGAATAAACCCCTCCGGTTAAGAGTTCTGGCCTTGGAGTCAGTCTGCCTGGATTCAAATTCAGATTCTTCTATTCTCTAGCTGTGTGAGCTTGGCAAGTGGTTCTCACTCCCACCTCACCCCATTAGTTTTCTCATTTGCCAAATGAGGTAAGTAAGAATACCTACCTCATGTGATTTTTGTGGGGATTAAATGAGTTACTATATGTAAAGCATTTAGAACAAAACCGAGCACCATAAACCCTCAGTAAATATTAGTTGTGATAATAAGGAGGAGGAGGAAGAGGAGCAGCAGCAGCAGTAACAGCAACAGTAGAGAAAAAGAGTAAAGTACTGGGCCAGGACAGATAGGCCTTGAAAACTAGATAGGATCGTAAATATGGAAGCAATTGAAGGTTGTCAGTCCGGTAAGTGACATGGTAAATGTGGCATTTTAGGCATCTTGGCATCATTTGCAGCCTAGATGGGTTGAAAGGAGACCAAATAGGGGCAGTGATCCAGGCATGAAGGAGTGTGGCCCTGGATTGGGAAGGTAGGGGTACAATAGGAATGGAGCAGAAGGGATAGATAAATATGTGTGACATTTGGGGGCGAAAATGTTTATTTATTATGAAAACAATATTACAGGAAATTAAAAACAGAAGAAAAAGTAGCCTTATTCCTACTACCTTAACACCCTGATTGTTTTCATTTCTCTGCCAGCTTTTATCTATAGGTGTAGAGATTTTTTTTGGCATGATTATAATAGCTATGTAGATATGATTTTGTGTGTCCTATTTCTATTTTCCCCACTAAGCATTACTTGATAAACAGTTTTTAATGTTGCTATATAAGGTTCCTCAATAATTATAATTTTTAATGGCTGCATAATATTTCACTGGCTTAATGTGCTCTAGTTTGTTTAATCATTCCCAAATTGTTGTATAATAGGTTGTTTCCAATTTCTTGCTATTATAAAGTAATGCTGCAGAAAAATTTTGAGTAGCTGTAACCTTTGTCTCATTTTGAATTATCTCATTAAAAACAATTATCCAGAGGGGCCGGCCCTGTGGCCGAGTGGTTAAGTTCGCGCACTCTGCTTCGTGGGCCCAGGGTTTAGCCCATTCCGATCCTGGGCGTGGACATGGCACTGCTCATCAAGCCATGCTGAGGCAGCATCCTACAACCAGATGACCTGCAAGTGGAATATACAACTCTGTACTGGGGGGCTCTGGGGAGAGGAAGGAAAAAAAAAAGAAGATTGGCAACAGATGTTAGCTCAGGTGCCAATCTATAAAAAAAATTATCCAGAGTTGGGATTATTAATTGAAAGAATATGAACATTCTTATTGTTCTTGATAGATTTCACAAAACTGCTTTCCCAGGAGGCATTTTACACTTCCATTATCAATATATGAGGATACCAATTTCCCCAAAGTCTTGCCTTCATGGAAAATTTTCTTTTTCTAATGCAATAGGTGTAAATTTTAATTTGCTTACTTTGATTATTCTAGTCTGAGAATTTTTCATGTCGTTATTTAATATTTGCGTTGCTTCGCATGTGAATTGTCTGTTCAGATTATTTGCTCACAAGTACATGACCCCTTTTGAGGGAAAAAGAAAAGTAAAGAGCACTTGGTGATTGGAATTTGAGAATGAAAGGAGATAAGTCAAAAATAATTCTGACAGCCAGCCCCATGGCCGAGTGGTTAAGTTCTCATGCTCCGCTTCGGCGGCCCAGGGTTTCGCTGGTCCGATCCTGGGCGCGGACATGGCACCGCTCATCAGGCCACACTGAGGCGGCATCTCACATGCCACAAGAGGCACTCATGGCTAGAATACACAACTATGTACTAGGGGGCTTTGTGGAGGAGAAGAAGAAGAAAAAAACATAACTCCGAGTCCCAGTGACTTGGAGAAAGTTATCGACATAGCTGGGGCAGGTGAGAAGGGGAGCCGATTTGATGGAGGTGGTAAGTTTGAGTTGAGATATGTTGAATTTGAAGTTAGTGAGGGAGACAAGTGGATTCTGTCAAGGAGGCTTGTCGATCACCCAACTAGGGGATAGGATGAGGAAGAAGAACCAGCAAAGGAAATTGAAGAGGTGAGCAGCTGAGTGGTAGAAGTATGCCAGCACACCATTACACAAGACAAGGAAAGGACTGCTACTGACTTTGACAGTTTGGAATCACAGCTGACCTTTGAGAAAGCAAACTTAATAAAGAGGTAGGTGTAGAAAGTAGGTGGTCTATAGAAAGTGGCAGGCGTAGAAAGCATGATGGTCTGTAGGGGGGATGCATAGAGAAGAAATGCACACAGCTTTACACATCATAAATTCACCTATTTTAAGTGTACAATTCAATGAGTTTTGGTAAATTTACAATGCTGTGCAATCATCACCATAGTTCAATTTTAAGACAGGTCCATCTCCCTAAAAAGATCCCTTGTGCCCATTTGCAGTCTCTCCCCATTCCCACCCTCAACCTCAAGCAACCACTAATGTACTTTCTGTCTCTATGGATTTCTGTCTCTCTTCTGTACTTTTCATGTAAATGGCATCATACAATATGTAGGCGTTTATGTCTGGCTTCTTTTACTTAGCATACGTTAGCAGTTCATCGTATTGTAGCATGTATCATTATTTCATTTATTTTTTTGCCAAATAATGTTCCACTGTATGGATATACCACATTTTATTTATCCATTCATCCATTAGTGGACATTTGGATTGTTTCCACTTTTTAGCTATTGTGAATAATGCTGCTGTGACAATTCACGTACAGATTTCTGTGTGAACATCTGTTTTCAGTTCTCTTGGGTATATACTTAGGAGTGGAATTTCTGGGCCATGTGGTAATTCTATTAATTTTTTAAGGAACTGCCTGTTTTCCAAAGCAGTTGTGCCATTTTAGATTTCCACCAGTAACATAGGAGAGTTTCAGTTTCTTTTCAGTTATTTTAATATAATGATTATGTGATAGTGTTACTGTGTGATTTGGAAAATATTTTAAAAGAATGTTTAAAAAGACATTTACACATTAAAAAATGTTTTAAAAGAAGAACTTGGCTAGGGAAATGAAGGAGAGAAATGGAGTGGTAGTCAGAAGGGGCAGTAGGGTTTAAGTTAGTGGTTCTCAGAATGTGGTCTAGGACCAGCAATCTCAGCATCACCTAAGAACTTGTTAAAAATGCAAGTTCTCAGGCTCCACTCGGACCTGCTGAATCAGAAACTGGGACGTGACCCAGTGATCTTTGTTTTTTTTTTTTTAAAGATTTTTATTTTATTTTTTCCTTTTTCTCCCCAAAGCTCCCCGGTACATAGTTGCATATTCTTCGTTGTGGGTCCTTCTAGTTGTGGTATGTGGGACTCTGCCTCAGCGTGGTTTGATGAGCAGTGCCATGTCCGCACCCAGGATTCGAACCAACGAAACACTGGGCCGCCTGCAGCGGAGCGCGTGAACCAAACCACTCGGCCACGGGGCCAGCCCCCAGTGATTTTTGTTTTAATAAGCCCTCCAGGCGGTTCTGATGAAGGCTAAATGTGAGAACCACTGGTTTAAGTGAAGGTTCGGTGGGATTTGGGGAACTGTTTTAAATGTAAAAGCGGAAAGGAGAGGTCGTTGGAAAGGGAAAGACTATTGATGCTGCGGATGGAGGAAGAAGATCACAGTTTATGATCTCAGGAAAGGTGAGAAGGCCTTAGGAAAGGTTAGGGCAGAGATGACATTTAAGAGGAGAAATCCTGATGGAGTTTCCATTCACGTCCCCCTCCCCCAAAACATGCATTTTTACCATTTCTTATGTCATTTCTGTCACAACTGGAATGATGGGTGTAGGTGGGAAAATCAAGTGTATATTGTTGAGCTGCTCTCTTTGTCTGGAAGCCTGCAAAGAATTTTAATTCCAGGTAGTTACACTGTTGGTTGTCTCCCTCCACTGTTATTTGGTTTGTGTGCAAGATGTGCAAATGCATTTTAATATTAGTGGGAGGGAAGAAATCGGTGAGTAGATCTGCAGGGAGGAAAAGCTGCATAAGAATGATGTATGTAAAAGCCAAAAGAAAGTATTTTCTGGATTATCTCTTTTGCTTTTTTGTACCTGTGATTGCCTCCTGTGATCCTTTCCATTTCTCCATTTTGCACAGACCTTTAGAATGTGTAGTGTGTTTTTATATACGTGGCCACAGTTAATCCTCGCAACAACCTGTGCTGTTAAGCCTTATTTTTCCTGTTTGTCTGATAAGGAAGCTGAAACTCAGGAAAGGTGTTATTATACTGGTATTAACAACAACAAAAGGTATAATAGCTAACATTTATTATGTGTCAGGCACTGCTGTAAGCATTTCACGTGAATTGTTTTATTTATTATTTATCATGACCCCATGAGATAGTTGCCTTTTATTGACCCAATTTTACAGATGAGGAAACTTACTCACAGATAGATTAAAGTCATTTGCCCAAGGTTAACTAGGCTTCTGACTCCATAACCCATTACTTCTTGGATTATATAGCAAGAACATGACAAAACTAGACTACTACCCAGGTTTTTCAATTCTCAACCTAGGGCTCTCATCCTTCCCTTTGTCATACTACCACATGAGCAGAGTGTGGAATATCCAGTACATGTTTCCTATTTGCTGATTGAGTGAAATAAAATGAATAATTCAGAGTTGAATCTCATTTCATTAGGAAGAGTACACTTTTCAGGAAGGCTTTACCACCTAAGAAGAATGCAACCTTCAGAGGCATAGAAGGATTTTTCAAAAGCATGACAAAGTAAATTTAAATACTTGGGTATTAATTTAAACCTGGGCACACAAAACTTATTCAAGGAAATTTATAAAACTCTAATGGGAGAAATAAAGACATGAATAAATACATAGCTATACTTTGCTTCAATTTGGGAAGACTACATATAAGAATGATTACAATATTCCCTAAGTTAATATATAGATGTAATGCACTACCGATTAGAGTCACTGTGGGATACTTTATAGAACTTGTGAAATTTATCTGGAAGAATAAGTGGGCAGGAATACATTTACTTAAAAAGAATACATTTATTTAGACCTACCCTATCAGATTTTAAAGCCTGTCATAAAGTGACAATTATCAAAACCATATGATAGTGGGTTGAAAAAAAGTCAAACAGTGAAATTAAAAAATTCTGAGAACAGATTCAAGCTATTCTAAGAATATGGTGCACACTGAAAGCAACCCTGAACTGTGAAAAGCAATCACTCTTTCTTTAAAAAATGTTAGGAATTTTAGGTATCAATATGGAGAATAATTAACTTAGGTCCACAGCACATACAATACTCTGTAGTAAATTCCAGAAAGCCGACCAGTAGAATAGCATATTTATTCCAGCTATGGATGGAAGATAAATTTGTGTCTGTTAAATGGAGGATATCATCAGAGACAAGATAGATGGTTTTAAATATATAAAAGATGGGGGAAAAAATCCTTTGTACAACAGAATGTAATAAAAAACTAAACAACAGAATGAGGAAAGTGTCTGGGGTCAGCATCACTGATATCAGTTGACTGTCCAAAAAATATGAAGAATGGATACAGATATAGAAGGTCAGCATTCAGATTCAGCTTCATAAAAGGGCAAGGAAAATGAACAGGCAATTTACACATGAGGAAATAAAGGCACTAAAATCACTGCATGGAAACGTACAACCTCTCTAGCAATTGAAGAAATGCAAATAAAAACAACTTCAAGGTACCGCAACCAGCATATTAATCTGTCAACAATTAATGGAAATGATAAACAGAAATTAAAAAACCCTATCAACCCTATCTTGGCAAGGCTGTGGGGAGACAGTATGTGTTTCTGTGAGTGGTATAAATTGGTTCAGCTTTCCTAAAGGGCAATCTAGAAATATGTGACTAGAGTTACAAAACTGTTTGTTCATACTCTTTGACCCAGCATACCCCCAAGGAAATAACCTGAAAAGGAAAAATAATTTGTTTAAAGATGTTTGTAGTAGTGCTATTTACAATCATGGAAAAGATTTACCAATCAATTATATCATCGTGATGGAACAGAATATAGCCATTAACAGTGACAGGTATACAAATACTGGATCTTGCACAGAAATAGGTATTTGTAATACTATTAACAAGAAAAGGAAAAATCCTAAATCACATGTTGAATTTGATAGTGGTCATACACAAAGAAAATTCAGAAAGACATCTGGTAAAATGTAAATAGCTGGAGTTGGATGCACATGGTGTTCTTTGGGTACATGTCAAGTTGCTGGAATTTATAATAAAAAAGAAAATCTGAAGAGGCGTCAACCCACATTGGTTTGATTTGGGTCTGGGAAGTTAAAAATCAAGAGATTTGGAAAAATCCCCATACCAATTACAGACAGTGTTACTTACCAGACAAGCTTCATCTCACTGTTAGCTAGAATTTGGTTTGCTAGAATTCTGCATCAGCCAGCACTTCTGCTTATCTAAATCTGTGAGAACTTTGACACTTTTATATCACCAGACCTTTGTGGGTCCCCAAATTTGTCACCACTACTACAAGAAAGAACCCACATACACACACCCAGCTATAGATATTTTATTATCTGGCTCAGAACCATCACTTTCTTAAGACCTTTCCATTTCTCTTCACTTCCGTCACCAGCATTAGTTTGCAGATAGTTTGCATTTTAGTGCCATTATTCACAAAGAAGCACATTTTCTCTCTACCATGGCTACTGAACAGAACATGTATACCTTGACAACAAATAGAGACCCATCAAGCCACATTGAGATGGGAGTGCCAAGCCATTAAGTAGGCTCCAGCCTTTGCTAGGTGACTTGCCCTACAAACCAGTATTGTGATGCCTTGCAAGTCAAATCCATACCCTTTGCAAAATGACCAGTTATTACATTTCATGGATCTTTAGGGTTACTCTCAAAGAGTTAAAACCTCAAATGTTAAATACATGTGTGCCAAAGAGCTACTCTATAATAATTGTCATTCATAATTGAGCACCCAGAATGCTTTTTAAACTATCCGACGTAGGATTGTGTTCTTTGTAACTTTGATATTGTTTATTCCATTGTGTTCTGGCTCTTTGAAATTCAGTACATTAATGTCTGGTGTACATAAGGACTCAAACAGACAAAACTTGCTCTCTCCCCCAGTCCGCCCATTGCTTAACCATGGTGGGGAACCAAATGTCCTTAAATAGCATTGGGATTCTCAGAGCTTTTTGGAGCTCCAGAGTGCCTATTATTTTATTCTATAAATTTTCATCCCACTTGTCACATGGGTGGTATGTATATAGTTAAGTAAAAGGCATTTTGTTTTCAGAGGTTTTTTAATGGATTTATATCTCTTAAAATACCCTGGTGAGTTGAGAACCTTGGAGATAATGACTGATTAAAGAAGTGGATCTCAAAGTGTGATCCCAGACCAGCATTACCATCATCATCTGGGAAATTGTTAAAAATGAAAATTCTCCACCCTGCCCTAGACCTACTAAATCAGAAATTTAGGGGGTAAAATCCAGCAGCTTGTCTTTTAATAAGCCCTCCAGGTGATTCTGATGCATGCTCAAGTTTCAGAAGCACTGGATATTAGAGAATAGAACCTTAATAACCTTGGCCAGCCTGATCCTCAGCTAAGTTGTTCTTGTGGATATCAAACCCTCCGGGTCCCTTGGCAACGTGTTATGTATTGCAAAAGTGTCTTTTATTCAATATCTTGGGAAGGTTATGAGAACACTGGAGAGGCAGCGTGTTGTGCTGGCAAAAGCATGGGCTTTGGAGTCAGATGGACCTTAGTTGTAACTTCTCCTGGCCACTAACCCTTTGTGTTCTCTCAGTTGTTTAACCTCTATGAGCCTCATTTCTAACATGAGGAAGAGAATACCTGTGCCAGAAGATTGTCTCAAAGGTTAAATGAGATCAGGTCTGTCAAGTGTCCAACTCTGTGCCTGACACATGATGAACTCTCAGTAAACAAGAGCGATCATTGCCATCCCTTAGAACCATGTCTATGACACTATGTAGGGTCCAGAGGACTAATGGGAAGACCTTCTTGGAAATTCCAAGTAGGAGTCATTGGAGAGGGGGAGCTAAGCCTCTCCCAGGACAGCCCCAATAAATCAAGGACTTCTCTGATCTCTCCAAAGGACACTTTGCATCAGCCTCCTGGAGGCTGTAGAAAGCTCAGGGCAAGTCCTACCACTTGCATTTGTTATTGCCAGAATAATTGTTCCTTACTTGAAGTTCTGTAGACCCAGAGGCAAAGAAAGGTGGCAACAACAAGCTCTCTGGGCCCTTCTCCCCTCCCTGTGCAGCCTCCTTGTGTCTCACTTCCTGGATCTTGCAAATATTTCCCTCAGCAATAACCTGGGAGTGGCTGTTTCTCTTGGAGCAGTCTTATCTTTTGGCTGCCGAGGAAAAGGAAAGGGGAGAGGGGCTGGACTTGTGCACTGTTGCTGCTGAAATCCTGGAATGCCAAGCTATTGTGGTGAGTTTAAAAATAAAATTTCCAAACAAGAAAACTTCACAAGGGCTGGGGAGGAGGCAGGAGGAGATTTTTTCAGTCTCTGAAAATATTGGTTTTCATTTTCAATTATTATTAGGTTAAAAAAAAGATTTTAACAAAAGAGGAAAATCTTTTCACCAGAAGAAAAGACAACCTGTGCCAAGAGGAAAAGAGAAGAACAGCCCAGGACTTGGCAGGCAATTTGCTTTTGTTTTTGAGATGTAGTCTCCTTGCTGGTGTCAACAAAGCCCTTTCTCATATTTAGCTTTCAGGCTTCCTCCCCTTTCTTCAACAAGGAGCTGAAGTCTTCATGGACACCTGGGGATGAATGTAGTAGTGCAAGTATCTTTTGCCCCACCTCAGGAGTCCTTGCTTCAATGAAATTGTCCCTTGGAGCCAGATAAGGCAAGTTCCAGTCTGGACACTACTATTTCTTACTAGATGAGAAAATGATTTACCCTTTCCAAGCTTCAGGATCCTCATCTGCAAACTGGCAATAATAGTACCTACTTCGATGGGCTAGTGTGAAAATTAATAGAAATGCATACATGAAAGTGCCTAAAACAGGGCCTAACACATAGTAAGAGGTAAGAGACCACAGTTCTTTTCCCTTAATGAAGCTCCTTGTCCTCCACTGTAGGGAAGGATCCTTACCTGGTCCCAAAGCAGAGTTGTAGATTCTGTGCATATAGGAGGCTTGAGCCCTTTGAAAATAGGACCTCTAGAGGCCAAAATCCATGGCTTGAACCTGACACACTTCAGTGCAAGCATCCCATTCCCAGTTTGCTTCAGCTGTTAGTGCCAGGAAGGCAGGGACTATGTCAGTTTTGCACCCCTTTGATCCAATCACCCCGCACAGTGTAACATTCAATGAGAGCTTGGAATGACTTGTACACATTTTGGCCCAGCTGATCTAATTGAGGGCAGTCCTTCCCCTTTCTAGCGTCCTGCCTCCTTCTGCTTCACTGAAATATGACTCTGCAAGGCTCAGGCTGGTCCTACACAGGCTGTGTAAGTGGGAAGGCAGTGCTTTTAAAATTAGGATTGATACAGAGAATAGAAATTTCCGGGTTGCCTTGCTAGAGCCCAGTGCCTCTAGATGGGGCCACAGTGCCATGAATTGGAGTACCAAATGTCCCTATAAAAGGGCATGTTTTTTCTTCTGAAAGGTAAATTTTGTAAGGTTGACATAAATGATTGGTATCTAAACAAGAAAACTTAGAATATCTTGTCCTTTTGATCTTCACACTGCTCTTAAGCCTAAACTTTCCTTTTATTACCTCTCCATTTTTAGTGGATGGAAAGAGTGAGTGAATGAGACTAGGGTTAAAATCCTTGGTTAGCTAGGGCCTCCTGGCTAGGCAGCCATGTGGCTGAGCTGGGACCCAAGGTCTTCTGGTTTATTGGCTATTGAGCAGGGCTGAACATTAACCAGGGGGCAGCACAGTCAACTCCCTTGATGGAACCTGGAGCAGGGCTGAAGCATACAGCAGTGAAGCTTGTACACTGCATAACTTGCACAACCATATGCAGTGGCCCTCGGTAAGGGACTTCACTGTTAACAATAAACATAGTTCTGTCATTTATTAATCACCTTTGCATGTACCCAGCATCATTGCTGGGTCCTTTTTTATATAGTTAATTCTCACAGCAGCTTTGTAAGATAGATATTTTACTAAAACTGAGATAAATTAAATACTTTGCTCAAGGTCATGCAGCTTTTGGGTAATGGAGCCAGATTTTGAAATTTTGCTGGAATTCAGACCCAAGTCTTTCTGACACTGTGTTCTTTCCACTCTCCTCTATTGCCTTTCCTGTGTTCTCGCTAGGGAAAAGGAAAGAGTGGTAAATTTCATTTCCATCATTAAGCAGGGTTCTTCTCACCACAGCTGCAGGCCGTTCGCCCAACTGAGGCCTTTGGAGATGTTGCTGTTACTGCTTGCATTTCCTAAGATCTAAATTGGAGATGAAGGTGGGGAAGGAGGAGAGAGGCAGGGACAGAAGGTAGGAATGTGTGTGATGAGGGGTGGGGGACAGACTGTATAGATTGGAAACCAACCTAACTGGAACAAATAACTCTGCCCCCCAAACCTCTGCCCGCAGACCTCCACCCCCAAACCACAGCACTCCCATCCTTTTCACCCTGGACCTTTGTTTCCATAGTATGCTCCCTGAACCACCTGTAGTAGAATCCTTTGGGGGGCAATTATTAAAAATACAGATTCCTGGCCCCCACCACAGAGGTACTAAATACCAATTTCTGGTGAGGAGACCCATTAATTTGCATTTTAAACAACCTCTCCAGATAATTCCGATTAGGAGCCACTTTGATTAGGAACAACTGTCCCAGACCAATGGTTTCCAGCTTTTTGTATCATGCGCCCTTCTCAGAAAGAATTTTTTGAGCATGCACCTGCAATATATGCTGGCAGTTTATTAATAGATTCCTTATATATAATAAACGTCTTACTATTTATATTTTTAAAAGCAAAAAAATGGTGAGAATTTTGCATTAGTTATTCTTAGATGAGAATGGTTTCTAGTTTTTCTTTATGTGTATTCTAGTTGTTGGGTTTTAGTATTGACATTATACAGGATTCTTATCTTCTCCCTCTATTCTCTAGATTCCAGAGTCTAGAAAGTATTAATAGCATTGGGGTTGTCTATTCCTTGAAGGTTGGTAGAATTAGCACAAGACCATGTGAGTGTGCTATTTTTTTTTCTTTGTCAAATTCACCACTATTTTTTTCTATGGTAATTGGTTGGTTTAGATATGTATTCTCATTCTTCTGCAATCAGTTTTGGTAATTTTTGTTTTCCTAGGAAACCATTCTAAGTTTTCAAATTTATTTCCATAGAGTAGAGCCAAGTATTCTCTTACTCTTTTCATTTACTCTCTAACTGCGGTTATTTCTCCATTTCTAATATTGTGCGTTTGGTGTTTTTAAATTAGATTTGCAAGCGCTTTTTCTGTTTTATTGTTTTATATTTTCTTTTGAAGAATTAGCTTTTGGCTTTAATTATTGGTTCTATCTTTTTCTTTAGTCTATTAATTTCTGTCATTAGTTTTCTTTCTGTTTTGCTTACATCTATTTTTGTGGCTCTTTTCTTAACTTCTTTTGCTGAATGCTTAGTTCATTTATTTTAATTTGTTCTTATGTATTTATGTAAGTACTTAAGGCTACAAATTTTCCTTTGACCACTGCTTTAATCAACCATATCCTCTAGCCTCCGATATGTTCATTGTTGTCATTTTCTAGGTACTCTACAATTTCAGATTAGATCTCTTCTTTGACTAGAGTGGATATTTTTTCCCTTTTGTTTTTTATATGTTAGAAATTTTCTTTTTTCATTTTTGTTATTAATTTCTAGTGTTATTGTATTGTGATTAGATACTGTAGTCTGTACTACTCACACTTCTTGGCTTAGTATATAGTCAGTTTAAAAAATGTTCAATGGGCCCTTGAAAAGAAGGTCTGTTTTTAGTGTATGAAGAAATTTAGGTTTTTCTGTTATCTTAATTTTTGACTGTCATATCTGTCATCGGCTGAAACAGTCTCATATTTTGTTTTTGCTTTTTACTACCTTTGCATTTCCTATAGATTTTGTTTATGAATTTTGATGCTATGTTATTTGGTACATAAAGATTAAGAGTAGTTAGATCTGAATCTTGTATTCTAATCATGAATATTATAGTGCCCTTCTTTGTCTTTTTTATTGCTTTTTGCCTTTAATTCAACTTTTTTATGATATGAATGACATGACTCTTGGGATTTTTTTCACTTTTGGCATTAATTCATTTATTAAACAAATATTTATTGAATGCCCACTGTGTGCCAGGCACTACATACCAGATGAATGAAACACACAGGATCCCTGCTCTCATGGAGCTTACATTTTAGAGAGTGGAACACAAAATAAACAAGTAAAAGTAGGTATGTAATATAATATTAGGTAGGGATGTATGCTCTGAGAAATAACAAAATAGAAAAAGGATAATTAAGGATAAGTCATCTCTGTTTTAAATAAGGTGGTCAGGAAAGGCGTCTTTGCCTGAGAGCATTTGTCATCCTTTTATTCTTCACTCACCATCTTGTTTGTTTGTTTCCTGAGGGGGAAATGAGGCGGAAATGCCAGGTGGAACAGTTTGCACACAAGGGGTTCTTATAATCTTAAGTAGCTATAGGTGGGCTAAAGCCCAAATGAGAAGAGAGTGGGGGATGTGTAGATATGACTTTCTGATCCATGTGAGTGATGAACTAGCCAGGATGGGGACTGGAGATGAGGGAAGTGAAGGGGATTTTGCTTTCCATTCTCTCTGAGCTTGGCTACCATTATGTGTATTATTATTTTTTAAAGAAATATTCTCAGTCTTAAGCATGATTATTGAATAGATATTCTGTCTGATGATTTAATTGAACTGCTGGAATTTCCTGTTACTAGGCAGTACTTAGTATGATGCTGATTGCTCAGGCTACAGCAGGAAGCCAGATCTTTCTGGCTTACAGGGCTTAACTCTTTATACTCTGAGACTAAAGAGATGTCCTTTGGCTTTAGTCACTCTTTATTATACAGAAGTTTGACTTTTTATACCTATTTTATACTTTTCTTTTTCAAGGAAGATTAGCCCTGAGCTAACTACTGCCAGTCCTCCTCTTTTTTTGCTGAGGAAGCCTGGCCCTGAGCTGACATCCATGCCCATCTTCCTCTACTTTATATGTGGGACGCCTACCACAGCATGGCATGCCAAGCGGTGCCATGTCCGCACCCGGGATCCGAACCAGCAAACCCCGGGCTGCCAAGAAGCGGAAGGTGTGAACTTAACTGCTGCGCCAGCGGGCCGGCACCAATTTTTATACATTTTTAAACAAACCTGGACTTCTTTTCCTTGGATATTTTTTTCTGTTGCTTATAAGATGAGAATCTTATTTCACCTCACAAGTGATCGTCTTTAATTTTATGATACTTTTTTCCAAGTATATTATATATACATATATATTAAATTTTTATATATATACACATGCACCCTTAACGCTTGAATCTGGAATTTATTTTTATATACAATATATGGTACAGCTCCAAATAACACTGCTCTGCAGTTATGTCAAAAAAATTTATTAAATAATCTTTCTTTATTTCATTGTTAGGGAAGGTCAATTATATAGGATGTTTTTATTGATAGTTTGTGTTTCTGGACTTTCCAGAGTTCCATTAATCAGTAACACACTGTTTTAATTATAATTGCTTTATAATATGCTTAATCCCTTACTCACCCCCCCCATTTCTTCTGTAGCAAAATACTCTTTAATATTATATCCTGCTTTATTTTGCAAGTTAATTAGAAAATTCTATACTTAAAACTTCCTGTTGAGAATTCTAACTGGAATTGCATTAGAAGGAGTTATTTTAAATCCAAAATAGTAGGTATTTGTGAATGGCCTGCTTGATGTTTTTTGTTACAAGTAGAAGAACATGGGCAGAAAGAATACATGTCAAATTCCTGATATAGCTTGCATCTAGAGAGGCAGCAGGGGAGTGGAAGTGGGGAGTGAAACAAAGTGTGTCATTTCTTATTTCTTAAAAAAAATTTGTGAGGCATCAATGGCAAAGTATTAAAGTGTGCTAATTCTGAGCAGTAGGTGGGACCATCAGTATTTATTATAGCAATCTCTGTGTGTTTATAAATATTTGAAATTTTTCATAATTAAAAACCAAACAAACAAAAACAACAGATGAAGCAAGATAACCAGATTTGTAAGCCCTCAAATGTAGCACATTCAGTCTGAGTGCTACAAATAGACAGGGGCCATGTATGTATTTAGACTTTGGAGCTAGACTGTCCAGGTTCAGATCCTAGCTCTACCACTTACTAGCTTTATGACCCTGAGCAAGTTACTTAACCTGTCCATGCCTCAGTTTCCCCAGCTGTAAAGTCAGGACAATAATAATAGCCACTTCCTAGGGTTATTGTGAGGATTAAATAAATTAAGACATGGAAAGCACCTAAAACAGTGCCTGGCATTTAGTACATACTCAGTGAGTGTTAGCTATCAATATTATATATTATATATTCTTATTACTACTATTATTATTATTATTACATTTACTACGTATATTACATTGTTTTGTGGCCATTTTACATTTTACATAAATGATGTCATCCAAAATATGGGACCATCTGCAACTTGCTTGTTTTACACAATCCTCATCTGCTGTTTTGCAGGGAAATGGCTCATTCCAAGGCTAGCTTTTCATGGGCAACCCCCTTCCATCCTTGCACTGAGAACCCAGCACTCGACTTGTCAAGCTACCGAGCAATCTCTTCTCTTGACCTCCTGGGAGACTTCAAACACTCCTTGAAAAAAACAGAGGAAACTTCAGTATATGAGGAGGGGAGCTCCATGGCCTCCGTGCCCCGGCCACTACGCAGCCGTGCCTTCTCAGAGAGCCATATCAGCTTGGAGCCCCAGAGCTCCCGGGCCTGGGGGCAGCATAGGAGGGAGATCTTTACCAAAGTTGATGAGACCCAGCCGGATCCTCTGGGAGCCAGGAAGAAGGCCTTTCCTCCTCCTCGCCCTCCTCCTCCCAACTGGGAGAAGTACAGGCTTTTCCGTGCAGCCCAGCAGCAGCAGCAGCAGCAGCAGCAGCAGCAGCAGCAGCAACAGCAGCAACAGCAGCAACAGCAACAGCAGCAACAGCAACAGCAACAGCAGCAACAGCAACAGCAGCAGCAAGAGGAGGAGGAAGAAGAGGAGGAGGAAGAGGAGGAAGAAGAGGAAGAGGGAGTAGAAGAGGAGGAAGAGGAGGGGGAGGAGGAGGAGCTGCCACCCCAGTATTTCAGTTCAGAAACTACTAGTTCCTGTACTCTCAATCCTGAGGAGGTCCTGGTGCAGGCACAACCCATGGCCTTTGGCCATTTGGAGACCTCAAGGCAGGGCTCACAAAGCCTTCCAGCAGAGCAAGAGTCTTTTGTTCACCATTCCAATGATTTCCTGCCTTCAATAAGGGGCCACTTGGGATCTCAACCTGAGAAGGCTCAGCCCCCTTGCTATTATGGCATTGGTGGGCTTTGGAGGACATCAGAGCAGGAGACCACTGATTCCCCCAAGTAAGTGCTTATAAAAGACATTTGATCCCTAAAGAGGCAGGCAGCATGAGTTTGAATTCCGCTGCCACCGTTTACCAGCTGTGTGACTTTGGGCTGGTCAATTAAACTGTTCCCAGCCTCAGTTTTCTCACCTGGAAAATGGACATGATGATACCTATTTCACATGGTTGTGAATATGAAGATGATCTATGTAAAAGGGCATACCCCCATGCTTAGCACATAGTAAGTGCTCAGTAAATGGTAGTTGTTGGTGTTCTTATCCCTAAATATCACTATCAAAATACTATGTGTATTATTTCTCAATTTGTCTTTAAGGTATACATCAGTTTCTTGCCCCTGAGCCAGAAGGCATTAAACCCTTGTTGCCTTGTGAATTTTCCCAGAAGCCTGGCTCAGGCCCTTTTCTACCTTTTCTTCTGCTTGCTCTCTAGAACAAGAGGCCAGCTCACAACCTGACCTGCCTCTGTTCTAGGACCTACTTGGGCTTCTAAACTCTTCTCCCCACCCCAGCCAGCAAAGCTGTTCCTGGGGTTGGGTGCTTTATGCACTGATCATTCCTTACAACAGCTAAGGGCATTCTTTTCCTCTTACACTTTCTCCATCCCCCCATCCTTGTTTCCCGTGGCTCTTTGCATTTGCTTCAGTGTGCAGTAGGTGGTAGTTGACAGGATGAGCTGCCTGGACAGGGAGGCCTAAGCAGGAGTGTAGTCTGGCGGCAGGACTGCTGGTGTCTGCTCCCTTCACTGTGCCAATGCTTCTCTGCATTCCCCACAGTGTGTGGTTGTTCTTGTTGCCCCAAAGCAAAAGAGCTTTGGCATTCAGCTTTGCCAGTCCTCCTGCAGAGAGCTCAACCCCCTCTCCACTGGGGGTGGGGGTAGGGGGGCAGGTGTTATCCTCTAAGTGCTTTCTTTAGGTCCTTTTATAGAAGGAACTTGCCTGAGACTTGTTGCTGTTAGAAGTACCTTGTTATTGTGTCTTTCACTGACAGGCAAATCCATTACTTGGCTATCTGGAGCTAGTTGAGAAATTTTCCAGCCCAAGGTGCCACAAGCACAGCACTTACAGGACCAGGCTCCCAGACGCTGTGAGAATCTCTTATCAGATCCCTAGTGGGAGCTTCTCAAGTTGTCCATTTAGCTGGGGAGCATTCTTATTGTAATTACAAAACATTTTGTGCGAAGTGACTGTGATTGTTAACCTATCAGAGCAGGGAGAAGGGAAAGTGACCTAGCACATAGTAGGCACTTAATATTTCAGAAGAAAGAAAGAAAGAAAGAATGAATGAATGAATGAACACATATTAAGTATTTGCTATGTGCCAGACACTACTAGTATTTTTATATTGATTATTTCATTTAATCCTCCCAACAGCCATATGGGCCGTTATCATCCTCATTTGACAGATTAGGAAACTAAAGCTGAGCAAAGTAAGGCACTAACTAACTCTGAATTGCACAGCAAAGATTCAAAGCCAGATCTGTCTGACTCCAAAACCCATGCTTATTTTGCCATCCTAGGTAGCCTCTCTCAGAGAGATCTCGTTCTTACAGTAGACCAGGTCTTCGTGAGGCCCTTCTGTCTCCTGTGAGGCAATGTGTACCAGAGGTAGTAGTTACAGGCCACAGCCTTACCGCTTTCAGCTTCCTGGTCCTCCCTCCTTTATGTACCTCCATTCACCTTGGCACCTTGGCCAGAGAGAAGGAAATTGCTATTACTAGAGATCTTGTAACTTGTTCAAGAGATTTTTTTTTTAATGACCATAGGATGTGAGAGGAAACATTTGTTTGCACACAGCCCTGGCTAGTAGCTGCAAGAAATCAATTACAGATACGTCTTTGATGGATATTTAAGGAACAGCATCAGTCCCAACATAGCTAATATTTTCTGCCTGCTTACTATGTGCCAAGCATTGTTCTAAGCACTTTTGTGTATCAATTGATTTACTGTTCACAACAAACCTATGAAATAGATACCATTAGTCTCCATTTTTTAGATGAGAAAAGTGAGGCACAGGGAGATAAAGTAATTGTGGAAGACCACAGGTAGCCAGAACCCAGGAAGTCTGGCTCACTGTGCCCACTACATCATCCCAGGATCTCTAGACTAGTCGAAGTGATCCTATTCTAGACCCTCAGAGAGCACAAGGTTCTAACTAGAAGGAAGCAGCTTTAAGATTTTGTAAGGGAGAATATTGTTAGTGGCAAGTAGATGTGTACTATTTTGAATCTAAAATGCAAAAAAGACATCCTAATTTCATCTAAGTTAAACCAGAGTATCTCTATAACCCGTGTACTGTTCAGTTGCAAAATGCTGGGATACATGTAGAAGCAGGTTATTGGGATTATCAAGTTTTGGTTAAGTCTAATAACTCTGATTCAAGTTCAAGTATAGCTTGCTTTATGGACTCTTTGCATTTCCTCTCAGTGCTCTGTAGAAGGAATCTGATTTTTGCTTCAATGTTCATTATTAAATTCAGATTATGTTCTCATAGATCTCCTGTAACCCCTGCCTTATTAATGGAGGGTATAAGGAAAGGAGCCTAGAAACATAGTGCCTAATATGATACACCATAATATGGTATAGGGCTGTGTCTGCTGGGGAACTGAGTCTCCAATTAGCACATCCTTTTTAAATTTTTTTCCATTTTTATCGAGATATAATTTACATACAGCCACATCCTCTTCTTTTTTTTAATTTCATACTTACTTTCAGCACTTTCTGACTCAGAACTCTCACACGTGCCCTAAATATTTTTCTTATACACAGGAATTTCCTAAGTTTATACTTTCATCTTTCCTCCAGAATGTTCTCTCTTCTCTGCTAACATATAGTCCAGTGAGAAAATTCCTTACATGCAGGGTTTTATATGATGTCAGGTTTCCCTTCTGCAGTATAGTATAGTGGCTCAAAGCACAGATTCTGGAGTTAGGTCACTAGGTCTAAATCACAGTTCTGCCATTTACTGTCTGGTGACCTTGGGAAAGTCACTGCTTCTCAATGCCCCATGTTCCTTATCTGTAAAATGGTTGTCATGAGCATTAAATTTTAGATCTGTGACTACACACATATACACACACGCACATACACATGTATATCTTAGGACAGCTTCTGGGGTATAGTAAGCACTGCATGAATGTTAGCTAGTATTGTTCTGTTATCAATATTATTCACTTGAAAACCTACATGTAAAATGTACCTAGGATGAGGAATATTGGCATGCCCAAATTTCTTTTGTGTGATGAATTAGGAGACAGCATAGCATGAATCAGTAAATAGCTGTGGAGCCTTTTAGCCATTATTTTTGACCTTTATCTAAGAGCTGCAAATAGCTGCAAAAATGACTAATGAGTTTTTTCCTATTTTTCCTTTCAAACAGCTAGAGGTTAGCAAAGGGGCAGCGACACAGACAGGTGGAGGGTGGGGGTAGCTGGTAGGAAACAAGAATATAGTGGGGGTGGGCCTCCCCCTTGCATAAACCATGGGTAGAATTATTTGCCCCTCCATCACTGACACCTGACATTGAAGCATTTCTTTTTATTTTCTTACTCATGCCAGACCAGAAGCCTTGATGACAGAAGAGTCCAAACCCAAGCCAGCATGGAGCCAGAGCTACTTCTTTCCTGAGGAGCAGTTCTCTTTTATGGGCTGGGGCTCTGAGAAGCAACACCTCAGCCCCGCGGGCTTCGGTGAACCCAAGACAACAGGGTCTGCTGCTACACTTTTCAAGCCTCTGGGTGCCACTGGTTCCATTTCTTCCCCATGTCATTCTGCAACCATGGAGGAGGCTGGGGCCTTTGGGGATATGCCAGAAGTGGAGAAATCCTATCCCTTCTCAGGCCGAAGGCCCGCCCCACTGCTGGCAGTCTTAGGAAAGCTCATGAGAGACGTGGTAGGCTGTGACAAGTCCCTGGCAGGGGTGCTAACCCCAGCCTCCAACATGTGACCACTGCTGAGGTCGTGGGTGACCTCTTTGCTGTGGGAGATCTGCAGTGGAGGGACCATTTCAAGCAGGAGTGGCACCACCAGGAAAGAAGAAATGATGAGAGTGTCCAGGAAAGCTACAGGGTGCCTTTGTAAGCAAGCAGACTAGATAAAGCCACAGTGGATGGGAATCCAGAATGGGTAGGAGGGAGGCCAACAGTTTAGAGGACAAATAGCTAAGGTCTCAGATATGTCCCTACAACCTAGCCCTTCCCTCGGGATCTGTATTCTGGGGCCATGAACCAAGGGGAATCATTGATGATCAGAAGCCCAGAACATTAGGGGCCTGCCAGTTTTTCTGGATTTTAGTAGGGTCTTAATGACCAAACCAAATCATTCTGGCTGCAGACATCAGGGGCATATGAGTAGCCTTCTAATTTCTTAAAGGTGGCCTTGACTTGGCTTCTAGATAGTCTTCATGTGGCCTGTTTACATTTGAACAGTGCATTATTTCCTTATTTTACAACTCTTTGGTGAAGGAGGGTCCCATTTTACAAATGGGGAAATTAAGAAGCAGAAAAGTTAACAGCTTCTCAACAGAGGTGCTCAAATGGTCATTCTTTGTTTCCACAGACAAGAGTTTCAGCACTTCTCGCCTCCTCAGGGGGCCCCAGGGATCCCTACCTCTTACTCAGCTTATTACAATATTTCTGTGGCCAAGGCAGAGCTGCTGAACAAGTTGAAAGACCAGCCCGAGATGGTAGAGATTGGTCTGGGAGAAGAGGAAGTTGACCATGAACTGGCTCAAAAAAAGGTGAACTTTTTGATATGCCTTACAGATTTTCAGCATTTAACTTGAGTATGTCTGGAGGTTGACCTGCCCTCTATGCTCTCCAGAACATCTTGGTGCATTTCTGTATTTCCAGTGTGGAAATCAAATAGCCTCTCTGGGTTTCTCACAAATGCAACTACAGTCTCCTTTTTGTCGGATCCATAATAGTAATAATAGTAGTAGTAATCATAATCATCATAACAGTGTCTCTCTAATCCTTAAAACAGCTCTACAAGGTAGACATTACTATCTCCTTTTGACCAGTTGAGAGGACTAGGTTGCCCAGGGTTACAGGCTAAGTGGTAGATCCAGGACTTGAAGTCAAGACTGTCTGCTCTGCTCTATGCATTCTATTCTATTATGCTGTCCCTCTGAAATAAGCTAGCTTTGTAAGTAACTTGCCACCAAGGGCACATCCGAGTTTTTGCCAGTGAGCTCCAACCAATGGCAGTCATTGATTGTATTCTCTTTGTAACTTTCTGAAAAAGAGAACAGACTGACTAAGAAAGAAAATGAGAAATTATAGACTGGTAAACTTTAGTATTTACTTTCAAGGATAGTCTGTAATCTCTTTTTTAAAAATACTAAAATAGGTAAATGGAGATGATGATACTGTTGTTCTGAAGCCTCCCCTTTCTTCCTCTAAGTGCCACTAGCCTGGTTTTCTAATCAAATTCCTGGAATCACTTTGCCGTCCTTGCACTTACCCATTTTATTTCATAAGCAAATAGGGTTTCCATGGCAACCTCAAAGGCCCAATTTACCACTGTGTGGGCATCTTAACTCAAGGTAAATTGCTCTTCTGCTCATATTTCTCATTCAGGATGTGACCTATAGGAAGGCTCAAGGCTATTTGCAAGAGACCCCCCTCACCACTTTCCAATCTGAAGCCAAATGTCAGAGAAAGAATTGGAAGCATAGTGGTATCAAAGATTTGTTGATCCTGATGCCTGCTTCCTTGGAGTCCATGTTCCTGAGCAGGGCAGGGCTGCTCCTGGCTTACTCAGGACCTTTTTATTCAGAGCAAACCTAATAAAAGTCTGACCAGGAAAAGAGAGAAATGTTTATAAATGGCAAAGCACAGAAGAGCAGATAGTGATTCGAAGTGACTGTAGGTGGGCTAGGACAGTTTTCATCTCTGAGGAAGATAGGTGAGGAAGGTCACTGATTTGCAATATCCCAGAAAAGCAGCTCAGCTCTACCTGCGTCTCCAGTGATTCCACAGCTCTGTCTACTACACTTTCCACCAGTTGAAGTTAGGTCGAAAAGCCCAAGTTCCAATAAACCAAGGACTCTCTCTACTTTCATCCTTCCAGATCTATGGAACCTAAGAGCTGTGGTGGGTAGGTGATTTTCCAAGTTGATCATTTGGCGCCCAGCCATGCCTTGTCCCTGGCATTGGGTTTTGTATGGGAAAGCAGAAGGCAGGGATATAACTGGGAGCCCCTTGGTATCTAATTGTGTTACCTCATTCGTATCATTGATCTCTAATTCCCAGTGGGTTTTAGATTTTCCCCAAATGTAAGTCTGTTACACTTCACACTAAGACCATGGTGATCTCCTGACTTCTGACCAGTTCTGACATATGACAACAGGCCCTAGACCCAGAGCAGTCTCTCTAAGTCTTGGTCACCGTGGACATCTCTAAATTAACTACTAGAAAGGAACACACTTTAGAAAACTACAAACCTATGGTCCCAGAGTGGCTAGGCAGGAATAATAGTAAAACAAACACTGAAGCATATTTCCTATATACAAGATACTATTCTAAGCATGTAACATCATTAACTCGTTTAATTCTCATAACAACATGATGAGATAGGTACTACTGTTATCCTTTTTTTAGATGAGGAAATTTAGGCACAGAGGAATTGAGTAATTTACTAAAGGTCACACCACTTCTTTGTGGCAGAGCTGGGGTTCAAACGCAGGTAGTCTGGTGCTAGAGACCATGCTCTTAACCACAATGCTATATTAGCTGCAAAGGCTGTGGGCAACCTGAGATGGGTCTATTCTTATCAGGACCTTGCAGCTAGACAAGTGTTCATTAGCTCAGAGTGCCTGCTTGTGGTGGTAGTAATAATAATAATAATAATAATAATAATAATAATAGCAGCCTCAGTAAACATGTATTGAACACTTAATGTGCCTGGCACAATACTGAGTATTTTACTTCTATGATCTCATTTAACCCTCACAACAATCTTGGAGGGGAGGCATTTCTCCGCTTTGCACACGTACATATGAGGAAACAGAAGTCTCAATGGGATTGGGTATTTTGCCCAGGGTCACACAGTTTGGAGAAGGTGGAATTGGAATCCAGGCATCTCTGACTCCAAAACTCCACTCTAGCACACTGCCTCCGTGTGATTGCAGTCCCAGAACTGGTTTTACCTATAGGGGAGACAAATCAGAAGACACAGGCAGTGCTTCCCTTGAGAAATTTACCATCAATAGTAAGAGAGGGATCAGACTCACACATGAAACAGAAAGTGAACAACCTCAAATTATACTACAGAGTTCTAATTCTTTAAGACTGGAGAGTTCAGAACAGAAAAGTATCATTGAGAAGAAGAGTTATGGGGGTAGGGACTTCCTGCAGGGAGGGAGAGGGCAAAGCTGGGCTCCAAAGAAAGAATTGGAATTGCCAAAGTGAAGGAAGAGATTAAGAGAAGGCAGAACTGTATAAACAAACCAGGAACACAAAAATGAGCAACGACAAAAAAATGAACACACAAAAAATGTTGTGAACGCAGAGAGTGAGAAGCTAATCCTGAAAAGTTCTGAGGAATGAGATTAGAATGGTGGGGGGGGGCAGACTGAATAATAATAATAGCAGCCAGCTTTTAGTAAGCATCTCGTCTCTTCCAAACCTTTTGCATGCATTATCTCGTTGAATTCTTATTACAGTTCAATGACGTGGGTAATGCAATTACCCACCCCCCCCCCCCACATTCTACAGATAAAGAAAGTAAAGCTCCATAAAGAAATTCACCTAAAGTAGCAGAAGAACTAGGAAGTCACAGAGCTAGAAGTTAAACCTAGTCATTAGTGACTCCAGAACTCACACTCTTATCTAAAAGGCCTCAGAAGCCAAGCTGGGGAGGGCAAAGATCTAGCACAGTGCTATAAACATCAGAGGTACTTAAATGGATTGAAGGAGAATGAAGCAATAGGCAAATACTCCATGACAATGCTTTTCCAATCTATGCTTTCACAAGCATTCCAGTTCCTGTTTATTAAAGAGTCTCAGCAAGCATTTGTTAAGTTACATTTGACAAATGAGAATTAGCCCATGGGTACCACTTATCTAATGCCAAGAAGTTTGGTAGTGACAGATTCCTACCAGATCTGAAGAGAATGGGAGAGAAGCTGCCTGTCCAGAAAACTGGAATTGCTCATGACTTGCTCAGGTTTCCTTTGTTGCCAGTGACTGGGGTAGAGCCCACCATCTGTTACTTGGGTCCCACCACAGAGGTTACAGGCACAGATCAGTTTCTGTCGGTCCCCATTCTTATCCTTTGCCTTCTCCTGTTTATTTCTCCTAGATACAGCTTATTGAAAGCATTGGCAGAAAACTTTCTGTCCTGCGGGAGGCCCAGCGAGGACTGCTGGAGGACATCAGTGCCAATTCTGCCCTTGGGGAGGAGGTGGAAGCCAACCTGAAAGCCGTCTGCAAATCCAATGAGTTTGAAAAATATCATTTGTTTATCGGGGACCTAGATAAAGTGGTCAACCTGTTGCTGTCACTGTCTGGACGACTGGCCCGGGTGGAGAATGCTCTCAACAGCATCGATTCAGAGGCCAACCAGGAGAAGGTAGAGTTGGGGTATCTGGGGTTTAGATGGAGGGAAATGCCATCTGTTTTTCCTCAGGGCTTCCTCTTTCAAGTTTGGTTAGTCTGCGTGGCAGGAGAGCATAGTGTTAAGAGTGTGGTCACTGGCTTTTAAGTGCCTTGAAATTCTGGCTCTACCACTAATTAGCTGTGACTGTGGGCAACTTACTTAACCTCACTCTGACTCGGTCTCTTAAAAAATGGGTTGAACACACTACCTGCCTCATGAGGTTGTGAGAATTAAATTAGATAATCCATGTTAATTAGTTAAAACAGGACCCAAAACAAGGTAAACACTGAATCTGTCCTAGCTGCCAGTAGTAGCAGCAGCAATTCAGCCTCACTCTCTCAGAATTGAAGGAGGAGGTCTCACCAAGTAGGGGAGATTGGGAGACCTGTCAGCTTCACAGGTTGGGTCACTCTGCATATATTCCTGAACCAAAACTGCTTTATCTTTCCCTATGCAAGTGGTTTTGGACACAAATGTGAATCCACAATAAGAGGCACATATGCATATGCATACACACATGGATACATACACTCACACACATACACCCAGACAGAGACACATACCATTTTGAAAGCATTGTCACGGTGATGATTGTTCACCCAACGGAAGAGGCACGTGATGGCATTGTCTGAGCTTTACCCCACCCAACCTCAGTGGTGTCCACAGATTAAAGACAGCTTAGAGATGGAAAGAGGTGGTTTCACATCTCCCTGTCCAGAATCGCTGTCGTGTTTATCCTGTCTGCTATAGGACAGAAAGGCTTTTGCATGAAGGTTGACTTCAGGGCAGGAATTCTAGGGACTGATCCATTAGCAGAGTGGGTAGTTGCTTTGTGGCAGCATCCCAGGTAGATCACTGGGTTAGGCAGATTACTGGTAATTGGGATGGCCCTTAATTGGTCTTCTGCTTCCCCAGTTGGTGCTGATAGAGAAAAAGCAGCAGTTGACAGGGCAGTTGGCAGATGCCAAGGAGCTGAAGGAGCACGTGGACCGTCGGGAGAAGTTGGTGTTTGGTATGGTCTCCCGCTACCTGCCTCAAGACCAGCTCCAAGATTACCAGCACTTTGTAAAGATGAAATCTGCCCTCATCATTGAACAGCGAGAGCTGGAAGAGAAGATCAAGCTCGGGGAAGAGCAGCTCAAATGTCTCAGGGAGAGCCTACTCCTGGGGCCCAGCAATTTCTAATTCTGCCAGCAGATTGCCCACACCATCCCTGCCCAGCCACAATGGGAAATGCTTTCAATCTTCGTTAGCAGTTTGTTAGCGAGTAGATAGCAGTTAGTTAGCAGTTTGTTCCATATCCTCTACCCTGGATGTCTCTCACTGCCCCATACCTAGCAGTGTTCCCAACCAGCCAGGAGACCCTGGGGAGGCCCCAAGCTTCTACCCTAGGGAGTAGAAGCAAGAAGTAGGAGCTGCAGCAAGATGTGATCATACAACCACATTCTCCTTCCCATGGTTTGCATGGGCAAGCACTCACCACACACAGAACCAACAAAGTGCCTTCATTATTCTTTGTACTAGGACACCAAAAACATCACACACTCACCACTCACCCACACTCGGCCTCTCAAGACTCAGAGAGAAGCTGCCTGTGTAGCTCCACTCTCCCCCAAGGCTCATGACCCAGCCACTTCCCACAGAGAGCTGGCTGTCTTGAGGGCATTCACTTACCACCATTTTCAGGACCCCACCCCCACCCCAAGCTTTGCAGGGGGAAACAGAGAAGGAGAAATTACACTTAATAGAATGTGAGCAAAGGTTGGGAATCCCCAGGTGTCCTGCTGGAAGGAGCTAGGCTTAAACAAATTAGCTCCACCCCCACCTTCCCCAGCATCTAGTTGAGGAGGAAGAGGCCTACTTTCATCCCTGACTAGTGTGGCCCTCCTCCTATCCTAAGACTTTTGGCCTACTGCTTCCTGTTTCAGCTTGCCTTTTCGTTGCTAGGGGTTACAGTGGCCTACCCAAAGGGCTTCACACTATGGGCCATTAATAGCTCTACTAAAGCTGACTTCTGGATACGTGTTTCATTATTGAGGGGAGGGAGTTGTTATTATTGTATTTTAAATGGCCTTTTGATTTTATTTATTTTTATGTTTTGATTGTCTTTTTCTTTTTTAACTAATAAGGTGAGAAGAGGGGAGTTAGAGAGGGAAAAGTTAGCCCAGAAGGAAAGCGTTTCTGCAGATCAGCCTGAATTCACCATGGCTAAATAAGCGAGTGCCGAGGCCTTGAGTTCTTCCCACTATAGCTGACAAGTATCGAAGAAAAGAATTCTCACTTTGAACTCAGAGCTTCCCTACTATGGCCTGGTCCTATACTTCCCTTGAAGTCTAGATGACCGTGAGCTTAGCACTCCCCAACAGGGTTCAATTTTTTCTTACTCAATTTTTCTTGAAACCAAAAAAATCTGAACGTGACAAAGCTTCACCCATTTCTCTACCATCTCCAAGCTAAGGAATGGGTAGAGGTAAGCTCAGGAGGGGCTCCTCTATCTAACAATTGCTTTCCAGCCTGGGACCTGGCTCAGGGAACCAAAACTCATAGTAGCTGAAATCTCCAGCCAGGGCCAGGCCCCCCAGGGCAGATTATAATCCAGCCAGGATTTTAGGCACATAAACAACTAATGCTGCTGCTGACACCCATAGCCAGTTTCTATCTTGGAAAAGCCCTCAGGTGGGCAATGGCAGAAAGGGAGTCGTGACCAAACTCTGCCCTTGTTATCCAGCTCAATTCCCTATTCCTTGCTAACTGGGGCTCATGCTTGGTATTGCACAGCCCTGCCCAGCAAACCCTGGCATCTCTTCTAGTTACTGCTGAGTTCCTCAGGGTCCTTGGAGGTCAACTGTAGCAGCAGGGGTGCCTCATTCAACCAAAGAATTTGCCAAGAAACTTTGCTGCTGCTACAAATACTGGTCTCGAGTTTCTGTTTCCTCTTCATTGTATTTGAAAACAATGAGAGAATCTTGGCCAGCAGGGTATCCTGAGGGGAGCCCTGGGTATGCTCTTAGTACACTGCTGCTGGTAAAATGTCAACCTGCTATTCTCCCCTCAAGTGGAGGATTCTACTCTGTTCAGGAAGATTAATGGTTTGTAAAGGGCTAGGCTTACCCACACCAAGGTTGAGGAAGTTGGGGAGTGCTTTGAATAGAGGCTGGGGTTGCCATCTGTTCTTTTTAATAGGCTCCAGGACAAAACAATGAGCAAGTTGAGATGTCCTGTACTGGGGGGATGAAGGCAATATAGTTCACCATTCTAAGGTGTTTTTTTTTTTGCTAGAACAGCTTTTTGGGAATATAGGCCCAGGGAAAAAGAGTGGTGACTTACCTGGACACCATGACCATGATCTGGGTTTTTCTTATCAACGTTAGATTGGTTGTACCTTAAGTTTATCACACTACAAGTACTATTGACTCTGTTATTTGTGTCCCTTATCTCACATCAAATTATTCTAGAGTTGGAATCAGAGTATAAGGATGCTCATTTTCCCATGAAAGGACAATTTTCAAAGCACTTAAAATAACCCCAAAACTATATTGAACCGTGAAGCTCGAAAGACAGAGGTGAGCTTCTAAAGAGGCATGGATGCCCTGCACTGCTAATGTGGCAGTCTCATTGTGAGTGATAGTGCTGCAAAGCTGCCAGTATTACTTGAGATTCAGTGTCTCTCCTCTATTCTCATTTCCTGGGCTTAGCCCTTCACTAAGGCCTGCCAGGGAGTAGCAATTTGGAAGGCAGGCCAAGGGATTTCCCCAAAGACAGTTATTAGTCTTGACTTCTGCCCTCTCCCTTCAAATACTCATGAACAGGCCCCAGTGGGTGATAGGTAAACTCAGTGGTTGATATATGGAGAGGAATCAGTCCAAGAGTTACTATCATATGTCCTCCTTACTTTCCCCATCTCCCACTGGCTCCCAGGGCTCTGGGTAATTGAGTCTCCTTGAGTCCCACCAGCTGCAGACTCAGCGAGAACAGAAAATGCTCAAGGGGAATCCAAGAGAAAGAGACAGAGACACTGAAAATAAATCCCTAGAAAGGGAGAGACTGGAAGCAGAGGAACAGAGAGGGAGAAAAGATGAAAAGTCTCTTTCAAGACCAAGTTCAGGTTCTGTTTTCCCTTTAACCTCATGTGCCAAAAAGCTGCCTAGGGGCACCAGAGCCATAACCTTAACCCCAGCCTCCCTGAAGGTGCTGCTCTGCCAGTAGCAGGCCCCAGATGGAAGAAGCTGGGCCACTTCTCCAGTCTGGAGCTTGGTGACTCCCTCTGTCTTTGCCAAAGGAGTTGTCTATGCCAATAATATTTCTGTAACAGCATATTGTATTCTTTGAAGATTAGTAGCTCTTTAGAGGGGGGTGGGGCAGGGGGCAATTTCTATAGATAAAGGAGCAGTGTTTGTTGTACAACTGTTGGGGGTCATCTATCCCATGTGAAGCTATTATTTTTCTGAATCTTATTGTTCCTGCATTTGTGTCCTCCACCACTCCCTTCTTGGCTGACATTGATATGCCTGCCAGATTGTCATCAAGGGTCATACTTCAATAAAAGGTGCTAAGGACAAAAAAATACATCTCACGTGTTTTGACTGAGGTGATGGAAATCTCCCAATATTCTGCTGAAAAGGATTGGAAAGGAATTTGGTCACCTATCTATAGTCCTTCATAAGTAACCATATGACCAGAGCCTTACCCATATCCCTAAACCCTTACCCTGGCCCCTCAGGAATAGCACTGATGCTATACTATTCATTATCCCCAGTAAAATAATTTAGAATTCAGGAAGAGTCAACAATAGGTGCAATCTCATGTGTAAACCTCAATAGTATACAGTATGGTTCTGGAGTTCATCCTGATCAGAGGTGAGCCACTTTCTAGATCTCCTCCAATCTTGTGTTCTGTCTACTAGTATCATCTTATTCTACATGATAGTCCAGTCTCACACCTTCCTTCTTAGCAACCTGGAAAGCAAGGTCCTCGCTGATCAGCTCTCCGAGGTAACCTCAAGGTTTGGACCCAAGTGCACTCCAGGCACCTCCTCTGATGCTGAAAAGCTTACTTTTTCCCCCAATCCATGCATTGTTCATATCCCAACTGATCTCCTCCTATTCCAGATATCCAGTGCAGTAGAGTGGAAAGAGCCAGCTTTGGCGTTAGAATGAATTGGGTCCAAATTCTGGCTCAGCCGTTTATTCTATGAACCTGGGTTGTTTGCTCAACTTCTGAGTTCATTTTCTTATCTGTAAAATGGGAACAATAATAGGTATTTTGCAGGGCCGTTGTGGCTTAAAAATAACAAATGAAAGCCACTAGGTATCTACTGAGAAATTCTTAGGCAAAATCCTGGGCTCTGCTTCAAACCCACTGACAACAGTCTGCGTTTTAGCTAGATTCCCAGGAGATTCGTATTCATATTAAAAGTTGAGAAGGACTGACCTATCACAAATATGCCCAATACATGGTGACTATTATTCTAGTCCTGACTTACTCAATTTATTCTTTCCTAATCCCAGACATATTCTTGCTCTTCTCATACTGCTCACAACTACCTGCCTAAATGAATTCAATAAGGTTACAGGATACAAGGTTGATAAATAAAATCACTTGTATTTCTATACACTAGCAATAAACAATCTGAAAACAAAATTAGGAAAACAATCCCATTTACAGTAGCATCAAAAAGAATGAAATACTTAGGAATACATTTAACAAAAGAAGTGTAAGAATTTTATACTGAACACTACAAAACATTGTTGAAAGAAATTTTTAAAAATTTAAATACATGTAAAGACACCCCATTCATGGATCAGAAATATTGTTTAGATGCCAATACTCCCCAAAAATGACCTACAGATTCAGTGCAATCCTTATGAGAATCCTAGCTGACTTCTTTGCATAAATTGAAAATTCAAACCTAAAATTCATACGAAATTGCAAGGGACTCAGAATAGTCAAAACAATCTTTAAAAAGAACAAAGTCGGAGGACTCACATTTCTTAATTGCAAAACTTACTACAAAGCTACAGTAAGCAAGACAGTATGGTAGATGCACAAGGATAGACATATAGATCAATGGAATAGTATTGAGAATACAGAAATAAACCCTCACATTTTTGTCAGTTTTCAATAAGGGTGCCAATACAATAAAATGGAGAAAGAATTGTTTTTCAACAATTGGTCTGGGGACAACTGGGTATCCACATGGGAAAGAATACAGTTAGACCCCTTCCTTACACCACACACAAAAATTAACTTGAGATGGATTATAAACCTAAATGTAAGAGTTAAAATTACAAAACTCTTTGAGGAAAACATAGAAGTAAATCTTCCTGACGTTGGCTTAAGTGATGATTACTTAGATAGAACTCCAAAAGCACATGACAAAAAAAATATAAATAAATTGTTGTACATCAAAATTAAAAACTTTTGTGCTGCAAAAAATACCATCAAGAAAGTGAAAAGAATCCACACACTGGGAAAAATATTTGTGTATCACATCTAATATTGGACTTTTATTCAGAACATATAAAGAACTCTCACAGCTCAATAATAAAAATAACTAATTTTAAAATGGGCAAAGGATCAGAATAGACATTTCTCCAGAGAATATATAGGCAAATGGCCAAGAAGCATAGGGAAAGATGCTCAGCATTAATACAAATCAAAACCACAATGAGATACCACTTCATATCCACTATGAAGGCTATAATCAAAAAGACAAAGAATAACAAGTGTTGGTGAAGATGTGAAGAAATTGAAACACTCATACATTGCCGATGGGAATATAAAGCGATGCAACCACTTTGGAAAACAATTTGGCAGTTTCTTAAAATGTTAAACATAGTTTCCATATGCCTTAACAATTCCACTTCTAGGCATATACCCAAGAGAATTGAAAACAGGTGTTCAAATAAAAGCATGTACACAAATGTTCAAAGCCACATTATTCCTAATAGCCAAAAGGTGAAAACAACCTAAATGTCCATCAACTGAAGAGTGGATAAACAAACCTTGGTATATCCATACAGTGTGATATTATTCAGCAATAAAAAAGAAATACTAATACATGCTACAACATGGATGAACCTTGAAAATATTATGTAAAGTGCCAGTCTCAAAAGACCATATTTTGTATGATTCCGTTTATATGAAATTCCTAGAATAGGGAAATCAATGAGGCAGAAAGCAGATAAGTGGTTGCCAAGAGCTGGGGGGAATGAGAAGTGACTGCTAATGGGCATGGGGTTTCTTTCTGGAGTGATGAAAATATTCTAAAATTAGATTGTCATCATGGTTGTCCAACTCTGTGAATGTACCATAAAACATTGAATTGTCCACTTTAAATGGGTGAGCTGTATGCTATATGAATTATTTCTCAATAAAGTTGTTTTATGAAAAAACTTTTGCTTATTTCTATCGGTCTCATTCCTATTGGCAAAAATTTAAATCGATGGTAAGCATGTATTTCATGCCTGAGTCCAAAGGGTACAATATTCACACCATTTGAATTTGAGGTGGGAGCTTATGACTACATCCATCCTCTTGCAGACCTAGCAACACAGGGACTAAGAGTAGTCTCAGCTCTGTCTCATGACTTCAGCAGGAAGAGTAGGGATTGGACCTATTGGGGAGGAGAGGCAATCTTTCTAGGCAGGTGGTATGGTAGAGTGGTTAAGAATTTCACCTCTTTAGGCAAATAAACCAGATTTTAGATCCTAACTCCACTAACTTACTATGTCACCTTTGTAAGTTACTTGACCCCTCTCAGCCTCATCTCTAAAAGGAGGCTAATACAAGCACCACCTCACAGTGTTATTATGAAGACTAAGTGGGATAATTCATATGACGGACTTAAAATAATACCTGCCATACAGTAAGTATTCAATAAATGTTAGCTGCTGGATTTGTTATTTTTATTGAGGTGAGACTGAAGCAAAAAAGTCTAAGGAAAAGTAAAGCATCCTCAGCTTTGGAATCAGCTGTGTTAATGTGATCTTGGGAAGTCACTTCATTTCTTGAGCCTTAGGATCCTCTCTAATAATGAGGATAATAATCCTTCTCTGGGGAGGCAGCTTTAAGCCTGGGCACTGGAAGCTACATCACCTGGCTTTGAATATTGGCTCCACCACTTACAAGTTGTGTGACCTTGAGCATATTAACATCTCTGTGCCTGGGTGTCCTCTTCCGTCAGTTGGAGGTAACAAAAATACTTCCTTGGGTTGGTGTGATGAATTATTGAGTTAGTCCATGTAAAGTGCCTAGCATAGAGTGAGTATTCAATGAATGTTAACTATTATTATAAAGCCAAAGTAGGAAACAAGTGGGATCCTTGGCAGAGCTGGACATGTAGTAGGTCCTCAGTAAAAGCTGGTTCCCTTCCTCACCTACCCTGCTCTGTGCACCAGGTCAAGATTTCCTTGGACTTGAAGAGAAAATATTTCAGACTAAACAAGTTCCCCCTGTAGTAGGTAGAATTTTCTGGCAGTCTTAGCATTACCATCTGATGGGAACAATGTCATCTATTAGCTGCCTGCAAGATGACCACCTATATTTCCAAGAAAACACCCCATTCAGAACAGTAGCGAAAGAACTATTTTGTGTGTGGACGACTTGGGCTCCAATTTGAGGATGGTTTAGGGAAATCCTTTAACTTTCCTCAAACCCCTCTTTAGATCTGGAGTCAATTTAAATGTTATTGGGTTCCCTACCCTAGCTTAGGCACTTTCATTTATCTTTAATTCCACTATTTTTTCTATCTAAATATAAATTTTTTAACAAAATCCTCATTTAATCTCTACAACAGCTCTGTGATTTTTAAACATGTATTAAACAGGAATTCAGAATTGTAGCAGCATTTTTGCTGTTTGTAAATTAAACAAAAGGGGTGTAACTGTATAATATCATTCATTCACTCGTTCAACTAATATATCAGGTATTGGTTTTGTGCTCAGGGGATTCAGAAGTGAACAAAATAGGCAAAGTGTCCATCTTCATGGGGCTTCCCTCCTAATAAAAGAGACGTACACAATTACATAATAGTTTATATGTAAAGATATACACACATAGTCCTTTTTTCCCCTAGTCCAGCAAGGCAAAACAGATTTTTCCTTGGTTCCACAGCTATTAGCAGTAGGCTAAATTCATGAATCTCTTTGCTACTGCAATAACTAAAATATTTTTACATTAACTTTCAGCAGAGATATTCTTATTTTCTCACTAAATGGAACTTGTAATAGGATTCTTAAAAATGTCTGGCAAAAGTATGGTACGCCCCTGTCACTGAAGAAGTCAGATTTAAAGATAGTTTAGATAGAAAGGTTGAATTCCGCTATTGATAAAGACAACCAACTTATATGGAAATCTTGCCCATTTTGTGCACGGTTCAAACATGGCCACATGCTAAAGGGTTCTGGCGAAAGCCTCTCTCCTACTGGGCAATGTGAACCTCAAGAGCCCATGCTCTGTTTTGTAAACTGTTTCAGTTCCTTACATATGGCCCTTCATCCCAAATTTACTCACTGCTGTTAACTGAATAAAACAACATGGTTTTGAATTCCCATTTTCCTCCCAGCTACTGATTTTCTATCCAAAAAGGATAATTAATGAAACTCACTTCCTCAGGTGCTGAGTTGGTCTTATTTTTTGCAGAGGAAATAATTTGAGAAAAGGCCATGAGTGAAAAAATCTTTCCAACTTGAAAATGCATTAGGTTAAATGAGGATAAGTCAAAGTGCTGAAAAAAACTAACAATTTATACCCTGATTTGTCCACATTTTTTAGTTTAATAAAGGTGAAATATCAAACCAAACCCATTAGTAGATGCAACAAATAACTTCTAATTGAGAGAAATCTCTCATTTTGGCTAAGCTTAAACAGCTACTGTTTAGAAGTCTCATAAATGACTATAAATATCTTTATTTTTATTTTAGAAAAGTAGGCAGTGGTAAGAGTGAGGAGAGGCAGATAGAGAAAAGTGATGAGACTGTGGATAAATTAGATAATACTATGCATTTAGAACATAATTTTGGTCACTTTCCCACAGCCTGGCAGCTATTAAGTAAGCCTGTTCTAAGAATCAGACAGTTACGAAAACCTTTTATAAACAAATCCAGTTTTGACAAAACATAGCCTAAACCTTATCTGTTACACAAACAATCTGAAAATGAGAAAAATCCTGTGTCTTCTGGACCTTGATGGAATGGCATTCAAAACCCTGTATCTACAGCCATCTCTGCTCTCACCCTGAAACCTAGTGTTCCTTCATCAGTTCTGTGAACGGGACAATTTTGTGCTTATTAAAGTGAAGAAGTAACACCTTTCCTGGCTCCAGGCTCTGAGTATAAGGTGCACATGACACCACTCTCCAGACCTGGCCCCCAAAATGGCATACAAGGCCAGCTCTCTCTAATTGGCCCGACTACCCACAGGATTAAGTTCTGACTCCTTTCATTCAAGGCCCTTAGTGATCTATCTCCTGTGTGCTTCTCCAGCTATGCTCCTGACATCTCCTCACACTCATTCTTAGCTCTAGCCAATTCTCCAAACATATCACTCAGTCTCATCCCTCTGTGCTCTCAGAGAAGCAGGTTCCTCTGCCTGAAAATCCCTCCCCTGAATTCCCCCATTTAGCCAATTCCTGCTGGCCCTTTGATGTCAACTCAGACTTCATCTCATTAAGAAATATCCCTTTATTATGCTAATAACAGTGTATGATATTTGGATAAGATAATTGTTCATGCATTCTGTCTCTCCCTTTAGGCTGTGGGCTTCTTGAGGGCAGAAACTAATTTATACCACTACCAGCACAGTGGCCCTAGCTTACAGTAAACACTTCAGAAATACAGGGTAGTGACATTTTATGAGAGGAATGCATTCATGACGCCTTTGCTGTGGGCTTCCTATTCTGGAGATACTTTATGCCGGCTTGTCCTCCACAACACAATTATTAAATGTTGGAGTGTCTTCAAGCCTGGCCCTAGCCCCACTTCTCTTCTCACAGTTTCTCTCTCTCTCTCTTCTCAGAAATTACCATGGTTACAGTTTACCTCCCGTATTAAGTTGACTTCCAAAGTTATATCTCCAGTTCAGATCTTCTCTTAGTTCCAAAGCTTTATATCTATTTGGATGGCTCAATGACATTTTAAATCCCATGAATTTGAAACTGAACATGTGACCTTTCCCTCCCAAAACTGGTTCCCTCCAGTGTTCTTATGTTTCAGTGAATGATACCCCTATCCAACCAACTAGGAAAGCCAAACATCTTAGAGTGATCCTGGACATCCTCCTCTTTCTCACTCCTTCCGTATAGAATTCATCACCAAGTCCTGTCAATATATGTCTCAAATGTATTCACTTTTATTTCCACAACTTCTAAACTATAGCATTAGCCTGCTAGTTATTCTCCCTATATCATCTCTTGCCCTCTATAGTCTATTCTTCATGCTGTAGCCAGGGCAATCTTACCAAAAATCTAAATTTGGCTATGTCACCCCTTCTCCTGCTTAAGGCATTTTAATAAATTCCAAAGCCCTTTCCATTGCCTGTGAGGGTCTGCAAGTGCCTATGTCTAAGGATGCATCACTTCAGCTTCAGCCTCATTATCTAGCCAAATCTGCTTTATAGGATCGGCTATAGCTTTGGCTTTCCCCCCCAGGATATTTACACGTAACTGACATATAACATTGTGTATGTTTAATACAATGTAATGATTTGATACATGTATATATTGTGAAATATTTACCACAAGACTGTTAGTTAACACATCCTTCACTTCTCATAATTACCATTTTGTTGCTGTTGTTACAGTAAAAACATGAAAGCTCTACTCTTATAGCAGCTGTCAAGTGTACAATGCAATATTATTAACTGTAGTCACCTCACTGTGCCTTAGATCCCTGGAACTTATTCATCTAACGGAAAATTTGTACCCTTTGACCAACATCTCCTCATTTCCCCAACTCTCCATACCGTTTTCCATAGGGGCTGCACCAATTTACATTCCCATCAACAGTGCGCAAGAGTTCCCTTTTCTCCACATCCTCACCTCCACATTATCTCATGTCTTTTTGGTAATAGCCATTCTAACAGGTGTGAGGTGATATCTCCTTGTGGGTTTGATTTGCATTTCCTTCATGATTAGTAACATTGCATACCTTTAAATGTACTTGCTGGCCATTTGTATGTCTTCTTTGGAGAAATGTCTATTCAAGTCCTCTGCCCATTTTTTAATTGGAATGCTTGCTTTTTAGCTATGAAATTGTATGAGTTCCTTATATATTTTGGATATTAATCCATTCTCAGATATATGGTTTGCAAACATTTTCTCCCATTCCATAGGTTGCCTTTTCATTGTGCTGATTGTTTCCTTTGCTGTGCAGAAGCTTTTTAGTTTTACGTAGTCCCACTTGTTTATTTTTGCTTTGGTGGCCTTCGCTTTTGGTGTCAAATCCAAAAAATCTTCTCCAAGACCAAGGTCAAGGAGCTCACTGCCTACATCTTCTTCTGGGTGTTTTATGGTTTCAATTCTTGTGTTCAAGTCCTTAATCCATTTCAAGTTCATTTTTGTGGGTGGTGTAAGATAGTGGTCCAATTTCATTTTGCATGTGAATATCCAATTTTCCCAGCACCACTTATTGAAGAGACTATACTTTTCCCAATGATTATTCTTGGCTCCCTTGTCAAATATTAGTTGACTATATATGCATAGGTTTATTTCTGGGCTCTTGATTCTGTTTCATTGGTGTAAGTGTCTGTTTTTATGCCAATATCATACTGTTTTAATTATTATAGCTTTGCAATATAGTTTGAAATCAGGAAGTGTGATGCCTCCAGCTTTGTTCTTTCTCAAGACTGCTTTGCCTCTCTGGGTCTTTTGTGGTTCCATATGAATTGTAGGACCGTTTTTTCTATTTCTGTGAAAATACTATTGGAATTTTGATAGGGATTGATTGAATCTGTAGATGGCTTTGAGTAGTATGAACATTTTAACAGTATTAACTCTTCTGATTCATGAACATGGGTTATTATTGCCCTTATTTGCTGCATCTTCAATTTCTTTCATCAATGTCTTATATTTTTTGGTGTATAGATATTTCACTTCTTTGGTTAAAGTTATTCCTGAGTATTTTACTGTTTTTTAGGCTATTTTAAATGACATTTTTAAAAATTTCTTTTTCAGATAGTTCATTGTTAGTGTATAGAAGCACAACTGATTTTTTCATGTTGATTTTTGTATTCTGAAACTTTACTGAATTTGTTTCATTGTTTCTAACAGTTTTGTAGTGGAGTCTTTAGGATTTTCTATATACAAAATCATGTCATCTGCAAACAGAGACAATTTTACTTCTTCCTTTCTAAATTGAACGTCTTTTGTTTCTTTTTCTTGCCTAATTGCTCTGACTTAGACTTCTGGTACTATGCTGAATAAGAGTGATGAGAGTGGGCACCCTTGTCTTGTTCCTGATTTTGGAGGAGAAAGCTTTCAACTTTTCACCCTTGTGTATGATGTGAGCTGTGGGTTTGTCATTTATCCTTTTATTATGTTAAGGTATGTTGCTTCTATACTCAATTTGTTGAGAGTTTTTTCATGAAAGGATGTTGAATTTCGTCAAATGCTTTTTCTACATCTGTTGAGATGGTCATATGATTTTTGTCTTTCAGTCTATTAGTGTGGTGTACCAAATTTTTAATTTATGTTTGTTGAACCATTCTTTCATCCCAGGATAAATATCACTTGATCATGGTGTATGATCCTTTTAATGTGCTATTGAATTCAGTTTACTAGTATTTTGTTGAGAATTTTCGCATCTATATTCATCAGGGATATTGGTCTGTAATTTTCTATTCTTGTAGTGTCCTTATCTGACTTTGGTGTCAGGGTAATGCTGGCCTCATAAAAGGAGTGTTTGGAAGAATTTGAGAAGAATTGGCATTAATTCTTCTTTAAATGTTTAGTAGATTTCACCCATGAAGCCATTTAGTCTTGGGCCTTTTTTGTTGGGAGGTGTTTTTTTTATTACTGATTCAATCTCCTGAGTTGTTTTTGGTCTCTTCAGATTCTCTATTTATTTATGATTCAGACTTGGTAGGTTGTATGTTTCTAGGAATTCATCCATTTCTTCTAGGTTGTCCAATTTGTTGGCGTATAATTGTTCATAGTAGTCTCTTATGATCCTTTGTAATGTCTCCTCTTCCATTCATAATTTTATTTATTTGAGTCCTCTCTCCTTTTTTCTTGGCAAGTCTTACTAAAGTTTTGTCAGTTTGTTTATCTTTTCAAAAAACAACTCTTAGTTTTTGTTGATCTTTTCTATTGTTTTTCTATCCTCTATTTCATTTATTTCTGCTCTCATCTTAGTTATATCCTTACTTCTGCTAAATTTGGGCTTAGTTTGTTTTTGTTTTTCTAGTTCCTTGAGGTTGTTTATTTGATATCTTTCTTTTCTCTTAATGTAGGCATTTGTCACTACAAACTTCCCTATTAGCACTACTTTTGCTGCATTCCATAAGTTTTGGTATGTTGTAGTTGCATTTTTGTTTGTTTCAAGATTTTTTTTATTTCTGTTTTGATTTCATCTTTGACTCATTGGTTGTTCAGGAGTGTGTTGTTTAATTTCCATATATTTGTGAGTTTTCCAGTTTTCTTCCTTTCATTGATTTCTTGTTTCATATAATTATGGTCAGAAAACATACTTGGTATGACTTCAATCTTTTTAAATTTGCTAAGACTTGTTTTGTGACCTGACATATGATCTATCCTAGAGAATGTTCCATGTGTGCTTGAGAAGAATGTGTGTTCTGCTGCTGTTGGATGGAATGTTCTGTATATGTTCATTTGGTCTAAAATAGTTCAAGCCCAATGTTTCCTGATTGATTTTCTGTCTGGGTGATATATTTATTGGTGAAATTGGGTTATTGAAGTCCCTACTATTATTGTATTGTTGCCTATTACTCACTTCACATCTGTTATTATTTGCTTAATATATTTAGGGGCTCCAGTGGTGGGTGCATATAATTTACAATTGTTATGTCCTCTTGACGAGTTGACCCCTTTATCATTATCTATCTTTATTATTTATCATGAACTTCTTTTGTTGTCTCTTGTTACAATTTTTTATTTAAAGTCTGTTTTGTCTGATATAAGTATAGCTACTCCTGCTCTCTTTGGTTTCCATTTGTGTGGAATATTTTTTCCCATCCCTTTACTTTGAGCCTTTCTGTGTCCTTGGAGTTGAAGTGTCTCTTGTAGGCAACATATAGTTGGGTCTTGTTTGTTTTTTTTTTTTTTTAATCCATTCAGTAATTGTATGCCTTTTGGTTGGAGAATTTAATCCATTTACATTTAAAGTAATGATTGATAGGTAAGGACTTACTATTGACATCGTATTAACTGTCTTCTGGCTATTTTGAAGTTCCTTTCTTCCTCTCTTACTGTCTTCCTTTGTGAATTGATGTTTTTCCATAGTAGTATTCTTTGATTCCCTTCTCTTTATCTTGTGTTCATCTATTATAGGATTTTGTTTTGTGGTTACCTGAGGCTTACTGGAAACATTTTATTGATGTAATAGTCTATTTAAGCTGATAACAACTTAACATTGTTTGCATACAAAAACTCTACCCTTTAACTCCCCTCCCCCATTTTGTGTTCTTGATGTCACAATTTACATATTTTTATATTGTGTAGCCATTAACAAATTATTGTAGCTACAGATTTTTTAATACTTTTGTCCTTTAATCTTTATACTAGAGCTAAGTGATCAAAAACCCACCATATTACAGTATTATTCTAAATCTGACTATATAGTTGCTGTTACTATATAGTTAGTATTATATAATATAGTTATATATTTTCTTATGTCTTCATGTTACTAATTAGCATCTTTTCATTTCACATTGAAGAACTCCTTTTAGCATTTCCTTAAGGCAGGTCTAGTGGTGATGAACTCCCTCAGCATTTGTTTTTTGGGAAAGTCTTTATCTTGCCTTCATTTCTAAAGGACAATGTTGCTGGGTAAACTCATCTTGGTTGGCAATTTTTTCTTTCAGAACTTTGAATATATCATCTCACTCTCTCCTGGCCTGCAAATTTTCTGCTGAGAAATCCACTGATAGCCTTATGGGGCTTCCCTTGTATGAGAAAATGTTTTCTCTCTAGCTACTTTTTAAATCTCTTCTGTATTTGATTTTAGACAGTGTATTATTATGTGTCTTAGAGAAGATTGTTTTGGATTGAAATTACAGGATGACCTATTAGCTTCAGGAACTTGAATGTGCAAATTTTTCCCCAGGTTTGGGGAGTTCTCAGCATTATTTCTTTAAATAAACTTTTTCCTTCTTCTTCTGGGATCTAATGATACATAGATTGTTTCTTTTAATGGTGTTCCATAAGTCCTACAGGCTTTTTCATTTATTTTATTTTATTTTTTCTTTTTACTCCCATAACTGGATAATTTCAAGTGATCTATCTTTGAGCTTATTGATTCTTTCTTCTGCTTGATCCAGTCTGATGATGAAGCTCTATGTTGAATTCTTTGGTTCAATGATCGTATTCTCAGCTACAAAGTTTCTGTTGGTTCTTCTTTATGTTTTCTATCTCTTTGTTGGACTTGACAATTTTCTTCTTGTGTTGTTTCCTGATTTCATTAAATTGCTTATTGTGCTCTCTTGTAGCTTTCTGAGCATCTTTAGAAAAATTATTTTGAATTCTTTGTTAGGCAATTCACATATCTCTATTTCTTGGAGTCAGTTACTGGAAGTTTACTGTGTTCCTTTGGTGGTGTCACGATTCCCTGATTCTTCATGATCCCTGTAGTATTGCATAGGTGTCTGCACATTTGAAAAAGCAGTGACCTCTTCCATACTTTATGGACTGACTTTGATAAGTAAAGACATTCACATGCAAAAGAGGCATGCTGGAGCATGAGGTGACCCTGGGTCGAGTGGTGCAGGGCACAAATGCAGAGGCATGTGGTGTCTCCAGATCCAGGGCAGGGGGGAAGTGATGTCTTGTCAGCTCAGGCTGCCGGGGCCCACATCGTCAACAACTCTGTGGTACTTGGTGAGCACAGCAGGGGTGTTGCAGTGGCTACAAGGGTTGTTGGGGTTCTCAACTGCACCTCCACCAGTAGCTAAGGACCAGGGCAGCCAGTGGTGGCAGCTGGAGCCAGTGATGTGCACACACTTGGCTGTGGGGGCCAACTGCAGGTGCCTGTATAGTGACAAGGGCTGGTCTCAGACACACAAATAGTGGAGGGGGGAAGGGCCAGCAGTAAAGATCTGAGCCAACTGCAGATGTACTGGCAGCTGTGGGGGCCCTGGCTATTGGTATGCACTCCTGTGGCTGCAGGGTCTCTCCATGGGTGCACACACAGCAGCAGAGACTGGGGAAGGGAATCAGGTTGGGTCATGCAGGTGCAAAGCTGGAGGGGCTAGGTGTAGCTGAGCCCACTGGTGCTGGCCAGTGACTGGATATAGGCCCAAACCCAGCTCATAAACAATTATAGGGGCCTTGGCTGCAGGATCATGCCACAGGCATGCACAAAGCAGTAAAGTTCAGTAATGAAAGGCAGGCTGGCAGCATGCAAGTGCACAGCTGGAGGGGCTAGCCCCAAGCACTTGCATAGCATTCAGGGTCAGCCACAAGGATCTAGGCTGCTGTCTTGCACTCACACAGCAGCAGAGACCTGGACTGGCTGCTGGTGTGCATCCTAGGCTGCAACAGGAGCAGGGGGTGGCGGGAGCAGAGAGGGACTCAGGTAGCTGACATCTGTGAATGTGAATACCTGTGGGGCATAAACCAGGTGAAATCTGCTGGGGATCCACAGAGGCTGTGATGGCCATTGGTCTTCAGTGGCAAAAGCTGCTGGGGTCTTCTACAGAGCAGGCCACTGGGAACCATGGTCTCTCACGCTGCATAGCTAATACTGATAGTCCCTGATTTTTGTCTTGTTCCTTGCCATCTCTATATGTCTCAGCTTTTCAGGTCTCTGGGTAGGGTAAAACTGAAATGGGTCCTTTGTGTGGTGCCCAAAATGGCTGGGGAAGCTGGTCACTCAGCCCATTCTCCTTTTCCTTGTGATGTGATTTTTTGTAGCTGGGGAGTTCCCTCTTGGCACTTATCAATGCTAGCTTTGGGGATGGGATGGTGGAGGCAAAATTAAGCTGCTCTTCCTTCCCTTTTTGTGTGGTTATTCGCAGGTTTTTTGTTCCACTGCATTGCTGAAGTTTCTTAAGTGGACTCCTGTGGTCTCCCAGAGCTGTTTTTGTTCATGAATAGTTGTCTAATTGTTGATCTCTGTGGGAGAACAGAGGTGGGGTCTCTTACTTTGCCATCTTGGTGACATCACTTCTCAGCTTTGGGTTTGATATTTGAAAGCTGAATAGCCAAATGCCTTCTTCAACTTTGAATTACTTAGCTTTGTTGTAGCAACAAAACACTCTCAAATTTCAGTGGCTTACAACAATAGACATTTCCCGTTCATCTTACATGAAGGCTAATGGTGAGCTACAGCTTTGCTGGATTTGGCTGGGTTCAAGTAGCTTCACAAATCTTCTCATTCAGGGACCTGAGCTAAAGGAGTTGTCACTCTCTTGGGTACACTCTTCTCTTGGAAGTTAAAGCTCAAGGGAGACAGAGTCAAACAATGAAAGGGTATTTAAAACTTCTGCTCTGATGTGGGGTGTATCATGTCCACTATATTAGTTATCTATTGCTATGTAACAAATTACTAGAAACTTAGCAGCTTCCATCAATACATATTTTATTATCTCATATTTTCTGTGGGTCAGGAGTCTGGGCGTGGCTTACCTTGGTCCTCTGCTTAGGATTTCACCAGTTACTTGCTGGCTGTCAGCTGAAGGCTGCCCTTGTCTCCTAAAGTTTGCCGTCAGCTCCTAGAGGCTGCCTACAGTTCTAATGCTACTTGTAGTTCCTGGAGGCCTCCCTGCAGTTCCTTGCAATGTGGAAACAGGGCTGATTACTTCATGAAGCTAGAAAGAAGAGTCTCTAAAGTGAATCTGCTAGTAAGACTAAATCTTATATAATGTAATATAATCTTGGAAGTGACATTTCATCACCTTTGCCATATTCTATCAGTTAGAAGCATGTCACAAGTCCCATCCACACTCAAGGGGAAGAGATTACACAAGGGCATGAATACCCAGATGTGAGGACCATGGAGGCCATTCTAGAGTCTGTATGCCACATCTACTTACATTCTATTGATTTTTAGAAGTAAATCACATGGCTGGCCAATCCCAAGGACAATGGGACAGTAAGGTATATTCTGCCTCCAAGGTGGAGAAAGAATGAATAATTTTGAACATATAAAACAATCTACCAAAACCTTAATTTCTGGCATTCTTAAGCCTATGTGTGATCAATGATCATGCAATCACCTTGGCTGCTATCATATTCATTAGCATAATAATGACAGTAGTATTAACAAGGGAAGTCATTTGGACTTAGTGTTAATATCTTAATATTCACTTTTAAACATAGATAAGTATTCTAGATGTAACTTGAAGAGAAAATGCCATATGTTCTATATGTTTTAATTCTATTAATCAGTTAAAAGATAAATGTATATCTATTATTGCAAAAGCAAAGTACAACAAAAATTAATGCCAATTGTGAGAACTGTTCATTTTACCTCCATAAAACTTAAGAGCTTTCAAATATTTAAATAGGAAAGTAGATTGATAGCTAATATAAATTTTGAGAGAGTGCACTCACTAGATAATCTTAGGAAGAATACTATATAAATTTTGAGCCAATACGTCTTTAAAAATTTTAAATCACGGAGATCCACTTATATTACAATTCTAAACTGCAGACTTGTTTGAGGTATTGGCATTCATAACAGTAAACAAAATAACCTTTAAGTATGTGTTTAATTTTTAGTTATTAATTTCATTATTCTTTCCAGAAAAAAATCTTATTTTGTAATTTTTCACATCTTATCAGGATGGCTTAAAACCAGTATGTCAACTTTGCCACCTCAAATTTTTCAAGGAAGAAAAATCTCCAAAGCAGAGGTCAAGGAAATCTTTCCAAAGGAAGTGACAATTCACCTAAAACCTGAAGGAGTCAGCCAGGCAAAAGTGGAGTGAAAAAGGTAGAGAAAGATTCCAGGTAGATGGAGTGGCATATAAAAGAATGAGAAGGCTGAATGAATGTCAGAGGGGTTGAAGTGCTGCGGGGAAAGCATAGTAGTTTACTATGCTACCACAACTTAATCACTTAAAACACCACACATTTATTAATCTCAGTTTCTAAGTGTAGAAAATCCTGGCAAAGTTTAGTTGGATTCTCTGAAAGGCTGCAATCAAGAGCTTAGTCAGGACTGGGCTCTAATCTAGAGGCTCGACTGGGGAAGGTCCACTTCCAAGTTCACTCCAGTTGTTGGCAGAGTTCCTTTCCTTGTGGCCTTAGGGATCAGGGCAGGTTGCTTCTTGCAAGCCAGCAATGGAAAGAGGAAAGTGCCAAATAAGTTGGCTAGCAAGACAGAGTCTTATATAATGTCATGTATTCACAAGAGTGACATCCCGTCACTTTTGCTGTATTCGATTGGTTAGAAGAAAGTCACAGGTTCTGCCCACATTCAAGGGGAGGGGAGAGGTGTGAAAACCAGGAGATGGGGATCATAAGGGACCACATGAAAATCTGTCCACCGTAGAGAGGCATGGTGGTATATCACTTATAGGTAGAATCTAAAAAAGTTAAACCTGGAAAAAGTGGAGAGTAAAATGGTGTCTACCAGGAAATGCAAGGGGATAAGAGTGATGGTGCTTAAGGATACAAACTTGTAACTAGTAGTAAATAAGCCATAAAGATCTAACGCACAGTATAATGAATATAGACAATAGTATTGTACTATAATGATACAATGTGATAAATATTGCTACATCGGCAATCATATTACAATATCTAAATATATCAAAGTAATATGTTGTACACCTTAAATTTATACAATGTTACACATCAAATTTATTCAATAAAAAATAAAAAGAGTCATGGTAGTGTCAGGTAGGAGGTAGAGGTTGACCTAACCTACAGTTTGGCCAAATGCTGCTTGGCCAGGTATCAAAATCAATATTCAGCCAAAGCTAAGGCCAAATCCAAAAATCTTCATTATATATTAATATTCTAGTATACAACAATAAATTTAAAATTACATCGAAATATTAATCATAACAAATTTATTATTAAAATGTTAGTAGTCAGTTTTTTAAAATTTATCATTATAATCTGGGAATAAAATTTCCAAGCACTGTCACACTGCCTACCATAATGTTCACCTCTCCTTAATAGCATTTTTACAGCCACAACTTTACATTTATTTGTATGACTATTTGATTAATATTTGAGTCTTTTGCTAGACTGTAATCCCCAGAAAAACGGGAGCCTGTGTCCAGTTTTGCTCATAGTAGTACTTTTGGTGGAATACGGTTCCTTGCTCCCACATCCCTATCTATCTTCACCCCTCATTGGAAGAAAGACTGTTAGCATCATAAAAATGCTTCAGAGTTATTCTATCAGAGGTGATCAGTAAATAGCAAGAGAGGGGTTTATGAATAAGAAAATTCGCTTTAAAATTTTTACTAATTATGAAAACTTGGAAGCAACCTAAATGTCCAACAGTAGGGAAATTGTTAATTATATCGTGATACATCTAATCCATGCAGGAAGACTGGATGTTCCTTCCTCGATTATGCGGTTACCCTTTCGAGAGACACAGGATATAAAAAGACCTCTGCCCAAGCAGTACCACCTGCCTTTCCTAATAATAGTGTAACAAAAAAGTAACGTACTTTAGAGTTGAACAGACCTAAGTTCAAATTCTAATTCTGCCAATCTTGGATTGTCAAATGGAGGTCTGCCTATCCTGAATAAAGTTTGTCTGAAGCAGTGATTTTCAAACTGTGGTCAGCAACAGCAGCAGCACTTGGGAACACATTGGAAATGCAAGTTTTCCAGTCTCAACCCAAACCTACTGAATCAGAATCTGTGGGGATGGGACCCAGCACTCTGTTTTAACTAGCCCTCCAGGTGCTTTTGATCCATGCTCAAGTATGAGACCCCAAATTCAAGTTTTACATCTGTTTTACCCAAGTCCTATCTTGGTTATTTTGGTCTCCAACCACAAGGTGGCAACGTTTGTCTAAAGTCCTATGAGTTGACCAATGGTTACAGTAAGTGTATCTGGTCTAGTCACCTAACTATCCAAAAGGTAGTAAATAGTGATGTGATATCGGGATGTGAGAGAGAAGTGGGATATGAGAGAGGAAGGAAAGAGATGTGATGAAGAATAGGGCTGGAAGGGGCTTTATCTCTGCTTTGAACACCAGCAAGTAAGCTGGGGTGATGGAGAAGAAGTGGTGCTGGGGGTGCTGGTATCAGGTTGTTTTCCATCTAACAATTCAGCTCATTCTGTTTGGTGCACAAATCAATGTGCACCAATGTTGGAGAGTTTGTGGACAACTAATTTTGTCTATGCTTTTCATTCTTCTAATACCCAGACACCACCCAAAGGCAAGCACCTCCTCACACCATCACCTACCCTCTTCCTACACTCATACTCTAATCATTAACTTCTTACGCAATTCTCTCCCCATCATTGGTATCCTTCTTTTAAGATCTTTACACAGTTCTCTCTGGATTCCTGTTGCACAGTAAGGCAAGCTTAGCCCATGGAAATAGATAGAAATATTGATGTTGCTCTTTATTGATCCTTCCTTAACTGAGACCTGGTACTCTCCTGAAGAGTCTACTTTCCATACAGCCCTCTCTGGTGAAATTTGTTAATTATTTTATTCTCCATAAATTATAGGGTTTGACAAAGAAGGTAGAGGATGGGAAAGCCCAAAAAGAGAAGTCTCAAAGGAGAATAAAATTTTCTCATCTCTGGCAATGGGATCCATGCAGATATGTCACCCAGCACCTTAGCTTCTCAGTTCTGTTGAATGCCTCAATTCTATCGCACTTCAGCCACTGTCACCCACGACCACACAGTGGATGTTTTCAACACCTAGAGGAAATCCACATTGGAAATCTTTTTTGACTCATTTATCTTTTTCTTCTTTCCTGCTTTCTGTAGGAAAGATGGAATTTTCGTCTTCTGCTTAAAAGTTATACATTATATTTTTGTTTTTATTGTGGTTTCCCATAACATCCATGTTTATTTTACCCTATTAATTTATCGGTATCTGTATTTTCCTCTTAACAATACAAATATTTGAAAATGTTCTCCTGTCCTTTGGGTCCTGTCATACCTTCCCTATCATTTTGAGAAGGTTTAAAAATTTACTTCTGGCTTACTATGGCTATGCTTTTTCTTCTTCTCTGCTCAGTGTTTTTTAATTTTCATATTAACAATAAACTATACCGAGATATTTAATCATCTTTATTTCACATATCTCTTGCAGCATCTATTTATTTCTCTTCTCATTTGAAGACCTCCTCCAAAATTGTCTTCAATAAAGATCTTTGTGTGGCAAAACTTCTGAGACATTGTATGCCCTGGAATATTTTTATTACTCTACTACATTTGAATGAAAAGTGGCTGAATATAAAATTATAGGTTCAAAGTCTTTTTAAACATTATAGGTCCAGTCCTTTAAAAATATTATTTGTCTTCTTGTATTCAATTTTGCTAACAAGAAGTCTGTTATCAATTTAATTCTTTCCTTTGTAGACAATTTTATTTTTCTATCTGGAAGCTTTGAGAAGTCTTTGGTATTCTTAAATTCCATTATAATGTGTGTGTGTGTGTGTGTGTGTGAGTACATACATATACATATATAGTTTTACCTTATCTCTCCTAGTCTGTGTCAGCTACAATGTATTTGAGGAGTAGGGAGAAGAAAGCCCCAGGTACCACAGAACCTGTTGATCATTCCCATTTGCTGCCACTCGATAGGCAACTGCTCTGATGAAGACTTCGTCTTGTAACTTTGAAAGAAACAGCACTGTGAGGAGTTGTTGTCCCCAGGTTGTAATCCACCAGCCTTGGGGATCTGAAAGAGATAGAAGAGTGACTGCCCAACGAGGTAGTCCCCATCTGTTTCAACAACCTCTTGCTTAACCAAGCAGGCTTTTTTGCTGCCCTGATATATCCACAGTGACTGGTAACTGTGGTTTTGGATGTTTCCACTGATTTCTATAGTGATGGGGAAATAATGTAGATACCGTGGCAATTAAAGGAAATACAAGAGCAAAACTTGAAAAGCTTTCCTTAAACTTATCCTCTCACTGCTCCTTCCAACTACCCTCCATTCCAGGCTGCTAAGGAAAACCACACAGCTATGCAGACTGAAGCCACCACAAACAGATGGCTTCTTTTCTCAGCTGGGCCCTCAACACTCAGCTATCTCTTTACTTGTCAGTTTCCTCTCCCATTTCTTCAGTGCCTATTCAAATTTCTACCATGCTCATCAAACCCTTCCAATCCTTCTTCTTTTCAGCAACAGGATGAGAAACAGCACCTTGCACAACTCCAGAGGCACCCTCTCACATGCAACTGGCAGTCCTAGAACACAACATCGAATACAGTGAAAATTATACCTCTGCTTATGCTAAACTGCAACCCTGGAAGGACTTTGAGTCCTACTTCAAAGGAAAATGAGAACAATGAAATGACAAGAAAGGAAAATCACAGGCCAATCTCTATATCCAGTGAACATATCCTTCAGGAATGAAGTAGGAATCAAGACATTCTCAGACAAAGGAAAACTAAGAGAATTTTTCACTAGTAGACCTATGCTGTGCCTAAAGGAAGTTCTTGAAGCATAAAAGGTATGATAAAAAAGGAATCTTGGAATGTCAGAAAGGAAGAAAGGACAATGGAAGAACAAAATTATGGGTAAATGCAATAGACTTTCCTTCTCCTCTTGAGTTTTCTAAATTATGTTTGATGGTTGAAATAAAAGTTATAATATTGTCTTATGTGATTCTCAATGTATATAGAGGAAATATTTGATAAAATTATATTATAAATGGAGGAAGGTATAGGAATTTAAGGAGAAATAAGGTTTCTATAGCTCTCTTGAACTAATCAAATGTCTACACATCATGTAGACTCTAATAAGTTGTGTATGTATAATGTAATACCTACAGCAACCACTAAAACTATCTATATGAAGAGACACACTCAAGAACACTAGATAAATCCAAATGAAATTCTAAAAATTCTTGAAGTAACCTGCAGGAAAGCAGGGACAGGAAAAGATATGAAGAGCAGAGGGAACAAAGAGAACACACACAAACACACACACACACACACACACACACACACACACACACACACACATAAACAAAATGAAGGACTTAAGCCCTAACATATCAATAGTTACATTAAATGTTAATGGTCTAGGTACTTTAATTCAGACAGGATGGCATAGACTGATCTCTCCCCGCTTTTCCCTGCTAAGTACAACTATAATATAACACAATAGGCAACCATAGGAGAACTCTGAATGGTGGAGAGAAGAAAGTGGACTGGCAGGAAACCGCAGTACTGGAGGGAAAACACAGCAGCTGAGCATCTTCACGCCTTCCCCAGTTCGAATGGGAGTCCTGCTAACAACTCTCTTTGGGCCCAGTGGCACTGGCAAGAGTGATCAAGTGGGAGCTTCAATAATAATAAGTGTCCAGAGGATGTGCTCTTCATTTCTGTGGGCAAGAGAGTTCCTTCCCTCACCTATAGATGCCCGCTGGCCCCAATGGCACCAGCAGGGGTGATCCCAGAACAACAAGAGGCCCAGCTTGGAAAACATTCTTTGTACTCTCTAGGTTGGAGACTCCCTTTGCCTGCCTAGAGACACTGACAGGCTTGGCAGCACTGAGAGGGGGGAATCCCATCACCACAAGTAGCCAAATACAGGAAGTACAGGCAGTCTTCTACTTCTTATATAAAATATTCAGGAAAAGGCAAATTGTTAGAGAAGAAAGCAGGTTGCCTGGGATTGGGGATGGGAGCAGCACTCGACTACAAATGGATTCAAGGAATTGGGGTTGGGGGCTGGTGGGAAATGTTCTAAAATTGGATTTGGTGATAGTTGCAGAACTCTATAACTAGACACAATCTAAATTTCCTTCACTTTGGAAGGATAAGTTTTTCTGTATTCATATAATAAACTATTATATGACTGTGAAAATAAAGATATTACAGCACGTGAAACAACATGGATAAGTCTCAGAAACATAATCTTGCACAAGAGAAGCCAGACACAAAAGAAAACAGAGTATACTATTCCCATCCTATAAATTTCAAAACAGATAAAAATTAACTGTAATGTTTAGGGATGTACAACTAGGTGGTAAAGATATAAAGAACCTTTCGCCACTAATTATCCTTTCTCCAACATCTTCCACCTCGCATTCCACTGCTTCGTCCTGTAAATATGCTAAAACAATCTAGTATGCTCCACCTCTTTCTTTCCTTCTTTCCCCCCTTCCACCTCCGTGCCTCTTTTCACAATCAAACTTTAAAATGTTAATATACACACACACACACTGTCTCCATTTTACTCTTCAATCAATCAAAATCTGGTTTCCACACTTTGTCTCACTGCCTCCTCTGTCTGTAAGTTCAACAATGACTTCCTTCCTAACTGTCAAGTCCAACGGCTAAGTTTCAGGTGTCATCTTTTTTGGCCCTTTCTATTGTACATGGTATTAGCAATCCTTTGAAATCCTCTCCTCCTTTGACTTCCAGGACACTGTTCTTTCCTGGGTTTCCTTTTGTTTCTGTTACTACTACTATTAAGAAGAAATATATTTTATAGTTAACAATCATATATATATTTTTTATGTCCTTGGCAACATTCTAAGCATTTACATATATTAACTTGTTTAATCTTCATACAACTCTATACAATAGATTCTATTGCTATCATGCCTATTTACAAATAAAGAAATGGAGGCTCCTGAGGTCACCAAGATAAGTGACAGAGGTGGAATCTGAACCCAGGCAGTCTGGATCCAAAATCTGTTCTCTTAACTTCTACCTCTTTTGCCTACACAGTCGCCATCAATGGCTTTCTTTCCTCTGTCCATTGTTTGACTATTGGTGTTCCTTGGTGTTTACCCTCAACCCTCTGCTCTTCTCATTCCAAAAGTTCTCTTTAGATAAACTTGTCCACTCTCACGATTTTAAAGGCCATCTATATGCCACTGATTCCCAAATCCATAGCTACTACTCTGATTTCTCTGCTAAGTTCAGGATTGGCCTCATGAGCATCTACCCTGTGCAGGCTCACAGGGCCCAATGCTTAGAAAGACCCTGTGCTTGGTTTAATGCTCTGCCATCACAGCCTTGAAATTCTTAATAGTATTTGAACAAGTGGCCCCACATTTTACTTTGCACTAGGACTCACAAACTATGTAGCTGGTCCTGCCTAAGTATCTGACATATATGCAGCTGCCCACTGAGCACCTCCACCTCTCTCTATCTAAATCTACACTCATATCCTTCCTATCTCAGCCTTTCTAATATTCTGTCTGATATCCTATCTTTAGTTGATGGCGATATCCTGTCACTCAACACAGAAACCTAAGAGCCATCCTTTATTTCTCCCTCTCACTCACTCTCTACATCCAATCCTGCCAAGTCCTGCTACCTTAATTTTCTACCTTTCCCTAGAATTATCTTTTCCTCTCCATTACTGCTGCCCTAGTTCAGATCCTAATTATCCTTTGTCTGGAATATTGCAATAGTTCTCTTTAAAAGGTTGTGTTTCTTCCAGGCTTATGCCTTTTAAACCCATCCTTCATAATGCTGCCAAGCACGGCTGCCACCTTGCATAACTCCACATAATATCACTAACATGGTACAATGTAGTGGCCCTACTAACATGACTGATTTTTCTTAAATGCAAATATTGTTATGTTAATATCCTACTTAAAACTCTTCAATGGCACCCCATCAACTACAGGATAAATTCCAAGCTCCTTAGCATTCCATTCAAGGACTCCATGACCCAGGCGCCAACAACCTTCCTGTCCTTTATCTCAAGTTCTATCAATACAGACCTATACTCAGAATTCCCTGTTCACACCATGCTTTTTTCTCTGCCTGGAATGTCTTCTCCCCAGCCTCCTACTCCTTAATTCTTCTCATCTGAATCATTTCTATTTCTGCTTCAGAACTCAGTTCAAACAATCTGCTTCCGGAAGCTTACTCTAAAGCTTGACCCTCAACCCCAGGATAGTCTAGGAATCCCTCCCTCTATCATAGCACTTATAAAACTTTATGGTCATTGTTTGTTTATATGTCAGTCTCCCCCTCTGAATACAATCTCCTTAAGGACAGATACTCAGTGACCTCAGCACCTAGCAAAGTGCCTGTCTGGGCTGAATTGACCCAAACAAAAGGTGAACTCTACCCTAACCTCAGGATAGGAGACGATTTTTCAGAAATTCTCTTAGGACTGTTCATAATGGCAAAGAGTATATTTAGCAAGTAGCTCCAGCAGAGAGGAAGAAAAGGATAAATATATCCAGGGCTTATATGAAGGTAGTATGCAGTATTTCAGCCATACTGATTGTAAAAGTGTTGAAGTATTTTCATACCAGCCAGTAAACAGCTATTTAATATTCAAGCTCTCCAACTGTTTCCACCACTATTCTAGGCCTTCCCCTAAGACTCTGCCAGGCCTCTCCATGATCTGGCCCAACAGGGGCTTGTAGAGCCCTGCTCTAGAATTTAATGTCTCTTCTTTTTCTTTTTCTTCTCCCCAAAGCCCCCCAGTACATAGTTGTATATTCTAGGTGTAGGTCCTTCTGGTTGTGCTATGTGGGACGCTGCCTCAGCATGGCTGGATGAGTAGTGCCATGTCTGCGCCCAGGTTCCAAACCAGTGAAACCCTGGGCTGCCAAACCGGAGCATGCAGACTTAACCACTCGGCCACAGGGCCGGCCCCCTAATGTCTCTTCTGATTGATTAGTGCCAAAGCTAAGCCACTTGTTAAATATTTTAAAGATTACCTCTGAATTTACTCCTCTCCAATTGTGCAGCACTTCTTCCAACAACATTTTAAGCTTATCTTTATGTTTCAGGGTCCTGGGGACCCTGGTTGCTCAGCTTAGACTATAAGCTAAACAGCCTAGTATCCTCTAGAAAGAGTAAAGTCAAAAGGAATATTTAGAGTCATCAGGACTGATGTTTTTTAAGACTTCTCTGGCATTGAATCCCTTCCCTTTATTCAAATAAAATTTCTGTGTATATGGCAGGGTGATATACAACTAAGTTAATGTCCAAATACCTTGCTCTTTTATCTTTTCATGGATTAACAAACAAAACAAGGAACCAGGAGGTTTGAAGCAGGTCCCCAGGCTGCAGCATTATGTAAGAAGCTCTGGTGATCCCAGTGCACACTGAAGTTTCAACTAAACTCATCATGGAGATGGCATGAGTTGCCAACACAGAGAAGGAGTTACAAGTTCTACAGCTTCCTTCAGGGTAAGAAATGAATTAGAACCGCTAGATTTCTGGTTCTACCTCTCTTAACAAAGAGCACCTAAGTAGTGACAGGGCCTGGGATGGTGGTAGCTGTGTGAAGATTTGGATATTAGGCCTAAGAGCCTCAGTGAAAGGCTGTATAGCAGACCTTGGTGTTGAAAGAGTGCAGGGAATGGTAGAGCTCACCTTTAAATGGATCACACTGGCCTGGAGGAAGAGCAATGAGATATTTATTGCAGAGTTTCATAACTAGGGCCCTCCTGTTCTTTCCCTAGACTGCCTAGATCCCAAGATTCTGAAATAATCGAAGGGAGGTGAAAGGATCCCATAAAACAATTGATATTGGACTCTGGCCAGCACTGCTGAGTGGGAGCTAATATAGGATTTATTTGTTCTTCTAATCTAATCCACGCAGAATTCTATTTCACTTTTAAAAATGGATATACATTGCAGTTCATTTCTAATAATGGGCAGGACAACTATATGGAGTTAAAAAACAATATTGTTTTACTGCTAAATATAATACTAACTCTGAAGCTACGCTAACTTCTGCAACAAATCTTCAGGTTCTATACCTCAAAATTGCAACTTTCAAAATTATATTAACAAAGTTCCTGTATTCAAAGTTTATCTCAACACTAGCAGTAACATAAAACGAAGCAAAATCATAGTTACAATAAAATTCTATTTCACAAATCAGAGAATCTATTTTAATTAAACATTTAAAACAAGTTATCTTATTTTTAATTAAACTTTTAATTTGAGATAATTACAGATTCATACAGAGATTTAAGAAATAATCCAGAGACATCCTGTGGACCCCTCATTCAGTTTCTCCCAATGGTAACTATAGTATAACATCACAATCACGATATTGACATTGATGCAATCCACTGATTTCACTCAGATTTCTCCAGTATTACTTGCACTATTTATGTGTATGTTAATTTTATAGAATTTATCATCTGTGTGGATTTGTGTACCCACCACCATAGTCAAGAATCAGAACAGTTCCATCATCCTAACAATCTCTTGCTTTGTCCTTTTATAATCACACCCACTTCCCTCCTACAATCCAAACCAAAACCATAAGTTCTGACAACCACTAAACTGTTCTCAATTTCTATGATTTTGTCATTTCAAAAATTTTATTTTTTATTTATTTTAATATTTTTATTGTGGTAGCATTATTTTATAACATTATATAAATTTCAGCTGTACGACATTATATTTCGATTTCAGTGTAGATTACACATCATGTTCACCACCCAAGACTAGTTACAATCCATCACCACACACATGTGCCTAATCACCCCTTTCGCCCTTCTTCCTCCCCCCTTCCCCTCTGGTAACCAAAAATCCAATCTCTGCTTCTGTGTGATTGTTCGTGGTTGTTTTTATCTTCTATTTATGAGTGAGATCATATGGTATTTGACTTTCTCCCTCTGACTTATTTCACTTAGCATAATACCCTCAAGGTCCATCCATGTTGTCACAAATGGCCAGATTTCATCATTTCCTATGGCTGAGCAGTAGTCCATTGTGTATATATAACACATCTTCTTTATCTATGCATCCCTTGATGGGTGCCTAGGTTGCTTCCAAGTCTTGGCTATTGTGAGTAATGCTGCAATGCACATAGGGGTGCATATATCTTTATGCATTCGTCCTTTCATGTTCTTTGGATAAATACCCAGCAGTGGAACAGCTGGATCATATTGTAGTTCTATTCTCAACTTTGAGGAATCTCCACACTATTTTCCAGAGTGGCTGCACCAGTTTGCACTCCCACTGGCAGTGTTTGAGAGTTCCCGTCTCTCCACATCCTCTCCAACACTTGTTATTACCTGTCTTGTTAATTATAGCCATTCTGACTGGAGTGAGGTGATATCTCATTGTAGTTTTGATTTGCATTTCCCTGATAATTAGTGATGTTGAACATCTTTTCATGTGCTTGTTGACCATCTGTATATCTTCTTTGGAGAAATGTCTGTTCAGATATTTTGCCCATTTTTTAATTAGGTTGTTAGTTTTTTCTTTGTTGAGGTGTATGAGTTCTTTATATATATTTTTAATATTAACCCCTTATCAGATTAATATTAACCCCTTATCTTCTCCCAATTGTTAGGTTGTCTTTTCGTTTTGCTGATTATTTCCTTTGCTGTGCAGAAGCTTTTTAGTTTGTTGTAGACCCATTTGTTTATTTTTTCTATTGTTTCCCTTGCCCAGTCAGACATGCTACTTGAAAATATGCTGCTAAGACCAACGTTGAAGAGCGTACTGCCTATGTTTTCTTCAAAAAGTTTCATGGTTTCAGGTCTTACATTCAAGTCTTTAATCCATGTTGAGTTAATTTTTGTGTATGGTGCAAGATCATGGTCTACTTTCATTCTTTTGCATGTGGCTCTCCAGTTTGCCAAACATCATTTATTGAAGAGACTTTCCTTTCTCCATTTTATGCTCTTGTCTCCCTTGTCAAAAATTAGCTGTCCATAGATGTGTGGGCTAATTTCTAGGCTATTTATTCTGTTCCATTGATCTATGTGTCTTTTTTTGTGCCAGCACCATGCTGTATTGGTTACTAAAGCTTGGTAGTATATTTTGAAATCAGGGAGTGTGATACCTCAAGCTTGTTCTTTTTTCTCAGAGTTCCTTTAGCTATTCAAGGCCTTTTGTTGTTCCATATAAATTTTAGGAGTCTTTGTTCTATTTCTGTGAAAAATGTTGTTGGAATGTTAATAGGGATTGCATTGAATCTGTAGCTTGAATTAGGAAGTATGCAGATTTTAACTATGTTAATTCTTCCAATGCAAGAGCATAGAATATCTTTCCATTTCTTTGTGTCTTCTTTGATTTCTTTTGACAATGTTTATAGTTTTCAGTGTACAGATCTTTTACCTCTTTGGTTAAGTTTATTCCTAGGTAGTTTATTCTTTTTGTTGCAATTATAAATGGGATTGTATTCTTAACTTCTCTTTCTGCTACTTCGTTGTTAGTGTGTAGAAACACAACTGGTTTTGGTATGTTGATTTTGTATCCTGCAACTTTACCATATTCATTTATTATTTCTAGAAGTCTTTTGGTGGATTCCTTAGGGTTTTCTGTATATAAAATCATGTCATCTGCAAATGGTGCCAGTTTCACTTCTTCCTCCCCAATTTGGATCCCATTTATTTCTTTCTCTGGCCTGATTGCTCTGGCTAGGACTTCCAATACTATGTCAAATAAGAGTGGTGAAAGTACGCATCTTCACCTGGTTCCTATTCTTAGAGGGATAGTTTTCAGTTTTTCTCCATTGATAATGATATTAGCTGTGGGTTTCTCATGTATAGCATTTATTATATTGAGGTACTTTCCTTCTATACACATTTTATTCAGAGTTTTTATCATAAATAGGTGTTGTATCTTTTCAAATGCTTTCTCTGAATCTATTGAGATGATTGTGTGATTTTTATACTTCATTTTGTTAATGTGGTGTATCATGTTGATTGATTTGCAGATATTGAACCATCCCTGCATCCCTGGAATAAATCCTGCTTGATCACGGTGTATGATCTTTTTAATGTATTGTTGTATTCGATTTGTTAATATTTTGTTGAGGATTTTTTCATCAATGTTCATCAGTCATATTGACCTGTAATCTTTTTGCATTTTCCTTGTCTGATTTTGGTATCAGGGTAATGTTGGCTTCATAGAATGAGTTAGGAGGCTCCCTCTCCTCTTCAATATTTTGGAAGACCTTGACAAGGATAGGTATTAACTCTTTTTAATGGTTGGTAGAATTCACCCAGGAAGCCGTCTGGTCATGGACTTTTCTTTTTGGGGAGGTTTTTCATTACGATTTCAATCTCCTTACTGGTGATTGGTCTATTCAAATTCTCTAATTCTTGTTGATTCAGTTTTGGAAGATTGCATAATTCAAGAATTTATCCATTTCTTCTAGATTATTCAATTTGTTGGCATACAGCTTTTCATAGTATTCTCTTGCAATCTTTTGTATTTCTGAGAGGTCCATTATAATTTGTCCTCTTTCATTTCTGATTTTATTTATTTGAGCCTTCTCTCTTTTTTTCCTGGTGAGTCTAGCTAAAGGTTCGTCAATTTTGTTTATCTTTTCGAAGAACCAGCTGTTCATTTCATTTATTTTTTCTATTGTTATTTTAATCTCTATTTCATTTGTTTCTGCTCTAATTTTTATTATTTCCTTCCTTCTACTGATTTGGGGTTTTGTTTGTTCCTCTTTTTCCAGTTCATTTAGGCGCACTGTTAGATTGTTTATTCGAGATTTTTCTTGTTTGTTGAGGTAGGCCTCTATTGCTATAAACTTCCCTCTTAGAACTGCTTTTGCTGTATCCCATAAATTTTGGCATGTCATATGTTCATTTTCATTTGTCTCCAGGTATTTTTTTATTTCTCCTTTGATTTATTCATTGACCCAATCGTTGTTCAGTAACATTTTTTTAATCTCCACATATTTTTATCTTTTCCAGTTTTCTTCCTATAGTTGATTTCTAGTTTCATACCATTGTGGTCAGAAAAGGTGTGTGGTATTATTTAAATCTTGTTAAATTTATTGAGGTTTGTTTTGTGGCCTAATATGTGATCAATCCTGGAGAATGTTCCATGTGCTTTTGAAAAGAATGTGTATTCTGTGGTTTTGGAATGGAATGTTCTATATATATATATCTACTAAGTTCATCTGGTCTAATGTGTCATTTAAAGCCAATGTTTCCTCATTGATCTTCTGTTTGGATGATCTATCCATTGCTGTAAGTGGAGTGTTAAAGTCCCCTGCTATTATTTTGTTGCTCTCTATTTCTCCTTTTATGTCTGTTAACAATTGCTTTATATATTTAGCTGCTCCTATGTTGGGTGCATAGATATTTACAAGTGTTATATCCTCTTGTTGGATTGTTCCCTTTATCATTATGTAGTGCCCTTCTTTGTCTCTTATTATAGCTTTTATTTTAAAATAAAAATTGTTTGTTTTAAAATAAAAATTTGTCTGTTTTGTTTGATATAAGTATTGTTAATCCAGCTTTCCTTTCATTGTCAGTTCCATGGAATATCTTTTTCCATCCCTTTGCTTTCAGTTTGTGTGTGTTCTTAAGTCTGAAGTGTGTCTCTTTATGCAGCAACATATATGGGTCTTGTTTTTTTAATCCAATTGGCCAACCTATGCCTTTTGATTCAAGCGTTTAGTCTATTGATATTTAAAGTAGCAATTGATATGTACTTATTGCCATTTTGTTACATTTTTGGGGGGTGTTTTAATAGTTCTTCTCTCTTCTTTTCTTCTTCTCTTGTTCTCTTCCCTTGTGGTTTGATGGCTTTCTTTAGTATTATGTTTTGATTCCTTTCTCTTACTTTTTTGTGTATTTATTATAGGTTTCTGGTTTGTGATTACTATGAGGTTCATATATAATAATCCACATTATTGCAATCTGTGTTAAGTTGATGGTCTCTTTAGTTTGACCTCTTGCTAAAAGCTATACTCTTTTACTCCCCTCCTCCCATATTTTATGCTTTTGATATCATATCTAACCTCTTTTTTGTATGTTTGTATCTGTTACCCTATCATGAAAATAGATAATTTTAGTACTTTTGTTTTTTGACCTTCATATTAGCTTCCTAGGTGGTTGGTCTGCTACCTTTACTGTATATTTGCCTTGACCAGTGATTTTATTGTTTTTTTCTGATAATTTTCTTATTCCTATTTGTGGTCTTCTCTCTTCCACTTAAACAAGTCCCTTTAGCATTTCTTGTAAGGCTGGTTTCTTGGTGATAAACTCCTCTACGTTTTGCTTGTCTGGGAAACTCTTTATGCCTCCTTCCATTCTGAATGATAACCTTGCCAGGTAGAGTATTTCTGGCCGTAGGTTTTTTCCTTTCAGCACTTTAAATATATCATGCCACTCTCTTCTAGCCTGCAAGGCTTTGGCTGAGAAGTGAGCTGATAACCTTAAGGGGTTTCCTTTGTATGTAACTTGCTGCCTTTCTCTTGTGGCTTTTAGGACTCTCTCTTTATCTTTAATTTTGGACATTTTGATTATAATGTTTCTTTGTGTGGGCTTCTTTGGGTTTATCTTGTTTGGTGCTCTCTGTGCTTCCTTTACATGGATGTCTGTTTCCTTCCTTAGGTTAGGAAAGTTTTCAGCTATTATTTCTTCAAATAGATTCTCTGCCGCTTTATCTGTCTCTTCTCCTTCTGGGACACCTATTATACAGATGTTAGTGCACTTGATGTTGTCCCAGAGGTCCCTTAGACTGTCCTCATTTTTTTTAATTTGTTTTTCTTTTATCTGTTCCACTTGGGTAATTTCCTCTAGTCTTTCATCCAGCTCACTGATCTGTTCTTCTGTATCATCTACTCTGCTATTGAATCCCCCTAGTGGATTTTTTATTTCCAGTATTGTATTCTTAATTTCTGATTGCTTCTTTTTTATATTTCCAACTCTTTGTTGAAGTTCTCACTGTGTTCAGCCATTCTTCTCCCAAGCTCAGTGTGCATCCTTATGACTTTTCATTTGAACTCTTTGTCAGGTAGATTGTTTATTTCTATTTCCTTTAGTTCCTTTGCTGGAACTTTGTCCTGTTTCGTTACTTGGAACTTATTCTTTTGTCTCCTCATTTTGCCTCTTTCTCTGTGCTTATATCTATATATTAGGTGGGTGAGCTACATTTCCCAATCTTGGAGAAGTGACCTCATGTAAGAGATGCCCTATGAGGCCCAGCAGTGTGCTTCCCTCTCATCACCAGTTCCAAATGTTCCAGTAGTGTCTACCATGGAGGCTACATGTGTCTTTCTGTTGTGGCAGGGTTGCTCTTGCTGCACATGCCCAGGGAGGCTAGGCTGTCCCCCTGGATGGCTGGTTGTAATGTTCAGTTTTGTGTCACTGCTATGGACCCTTCAGTCACTTTATCAGGTATGGGGAGCCCAAGCCTGCAAGGTCTTATAGCACATTTTTCTTTCAGTTTTTCTGTTAAGTGAGTAGGCCCCCCGTGTGGATGGTTGCTAGTCTCAGGGGCTTACAATTGCTGTAGGCCTCCGGCCTGCAAGGCTGTTGTCAACTCTCTCAGAATTACAGCTGAGTTGGGCTGGCTTCAGTCATGGGAGAACACAATTGTTTCAGGCTTTGGAAGGTTAGTCCAGTTCCCTATGTGGCTGTTTGGAAAGTACAAGTCTGCTACAGTTGAAAAGCCCCACCTCCCACAGGGCCACACACCTCGTCAACACAATCTTGCCCCATGTGCATGCCTCAACCCACTGAGGTAGACCCAGTCGCCCTACTGCAGAGTTCCCACACATTCTACCAATGCAGGCCCGCCCCTCACACACACTTTGCCCCACAGAGGTGGACCCACTCACCTGGCTGCTGACATTCTAGGAATCCTGCCTATGTGGGCCCACAATTTGCCCAAGGGCTTGGTGTTGGGTGGGGCCAGTCCCTAGGGTGGGCTGCCTGCCCTGGCTAAGCTGGATTAAATTGGTGTTCTAGTGGGTGGGGCAGACTCCGGGCTAACAGGCCAGGGAAGAACTCCAGTGGTGTCTGCCAGCTTCTCTGTCAGCATGCCTGTACTAGGTCACAATAATGGCTGCTGCCAATGTCTCAGTCCCTGGAGAGGTCTCACTGAGATAGATCCAGAGCCTATCAGGTGAGTCTCTTCTCACCAAAGGACTGTGCACCTTTCTTTCTGGTGATTTTAGGTTGTCTTCCAAAATGGGAAAAATTTTGTGTGGGCCCTTTAAGAGCTGGCTTATATTCCCTTATGTCCAATAGCTCTTCTGGGTGTATCCCCCTTTGTTGTTAGTAGCTAACAAAGCCAGATATTATGACACTCCTCTTGGTTGTGCTGAGTCCAAAAGCTGCTTATAGTAGTAATGGTCCCCCAGTCACATCCCCCACTTCTCCAGGGAAGGCTTCATACCTTAGGATTTCTCCCAGATGGCCATGAAGCACCATGGCTTGTGAAGGTGACCTTTTTCTCTCCAGAAGGGAATTTTTGCCTCTTCCACCTCAATCAGCACTGTTCCTTGTTGTAGAGAATCTTTTTATCCAGTTTTCAGTTTTATCTCAGGGGTAATTGTTCCAAGAGTTGTAGATTTGTTGTGTCTTTGGGAGGAGGTGAGTTCAGAGTCTGCTTATGCCACCATCTTGACACTGTTTCTCAAAAATTTTAAATGAATAAAATCATAAAATATATAACTTTTTGAAGATTGGCTTTTTTTTCATTCAGCATAATTGCCTGGAGTTTTTTTTCTATTAATATATTTTCAGTTTGCATTTGGTTCATTTTTATAACTTCTGTCTCTTTGCTGAGATTTTCTATTTTTCATTTGTTTCTAGCATGTTCATAATAGCTCATTGAAGCATTTTTATAATGGCTTCTTTAAAATCTTTGTCAGATAGTTCTGACATATGATTCATCTCAGTGTTAGCGTCATCCTATTGTCTTTTGTAATTCAAGTTATTTTCCTGGTCCTTGGTATGACCGATGATTTTTTTCTAATGTAGCCTGGATATTTTGGCTATTGTGTTAAGAAATTCTAGTCCTATGTAAATTCTCTATTTTAGCAGGCCGTCTCCTTGTTTAGGTTTAGCATGTAGGTCCTGGCTTGTTTTTGTGGGCTGTGGTTTAATTTTCAGAGTCTTTGATCTGCTTGTATTATCTGGTGCCTGTGGAGCTCCCACTAGTCTCTGCTGGTTCTACCTGTGGAGGCAGAAGGTGCTTCCCCAGGCTAAGTTGTGTGGTTCCTCTAGGTGGGGAAAGGGAGTCTCCAGGAAGAAGGAGAACACTTTCTGCACTCAGCCACTTATTGTGGCAGGATCCCTCCTCCCAGGGCAGCCTAGCCAGCCTGAGTGGCAGAGGGGATTCTCAGGCCCATGGACACAAAGAAGCTTCCAGGCTGGGTCACTTGTTCTGGAAGGATCCTGCTTGCAGGAGACTCCCTGGCCACTCAGTGCCTCTCAGTGAGGAGGGGAGTCTCAAGAATCATAGGGACAAATGGGGTTTATTTCCAGGATTTATAGTTATACCTAGTGGGGAGGAGCAGGGAGAATGAGTCTATGCCATCTTCTCCGGACCAGATGACCTCTTTATTCTCTTTTATGCTAGTTAAGTTGTCTTAGTATTGAACTAATCTTTTCCCTCTTCTCAATTGTATAGAGCACTTTTTAAAAAAATATTGTTCTTGCTTTACATTTAAGAAACTTAACATCATCTCTCATTTCCACAGCCACCTGGATTATTCACCAATAAATTAACTGAGACAGTCGCTGGTGTTTTATTCAATATTATCACCTAAAACAAGAAAAACTATTTTTTGAAGTGTAACATAAATACAGAAAAATAAACGAATCTTAAATTTACATACCAACAAATTATCTCAAAATGAACACACATATATTATTTCTTTTGACTAAAAAAATAAAGCATCTGGAGAGCTATTTCACAAAAACGTGAATATACTTAACACTACTGAACTGTATACTTAAAAATGGTTAAGATGGCAAATTTTATGTTATATGCTTTTTACCAAATAAAAAAAGAATCTTGGGGAGACAAAACAGCTAAATTGTGAAAAATACTGACAATGCCTCCAGACTACAGGCTAGCAGATGTCACTAGAGCAAATTCCTAGCACATAGACCCTATGTCTTCAGCTCCTTTTCTTCGCACATATTCTGGAAAACAGTTCTTGATGGTTTTTCATCTATGGAAAAAAATAAAGAAACGTGGCATCTGTTGAACCATACATGTTGTGGAAAAAGCAAAGCACTGCTGCTCTATTTTAAGTCAGGGTTGTGTAGCAGCCCTGCCCTTTTCACTTGTCTTTTCACCACACAGTCATCCCGTCATCAGGACTGTTGTGCAAATTAAGTGAAATAAAATAGGTAAACGGTCTGCTCCATGACAGATGTTCTTTAAAAGTTTGTTGAATATGGAGATGAAATGAGAGGATAATACAGACCAGCTCATATTATAAACACATGCTGTTGACATCTCTGAAGAGGAAAACCAGAGAAGAACAGTCAAGGAGTAGAACTGACTTTGTGTGCCAAGCACCATGAAAAGTGATTTAGAAATGATGTCTCATTTAACCTTCTACAATTAATGCTAAGAAAAAGGTACTATTACTTTTCCCACTTGACAGATGAAAACACTGAAGCACAGAAAGATTAGGGCAATTTGCTCACTGATACACAGTAAAAAAAAAAAAGTGTCAGAACTAAGATTTGAATATCTACCTTCTAGCCCAGATACAAAGCCAAGCCTGTACAAAGAATAAGGCTCCAACCCTTTTTCATGGAGTGCAATAATCCAATCCCAGCAGATCTTCCCAGCCTTCTCTCTCCTCTTCTCCACCTTGTATTATGCTCTAGTAACCGAATACTCATTCCCTCATCCTTCGCCCTCTCCACCAACTATTACACATTTACACCCTGCTGTGTCTCACTTCTGTGCTTTGTTCCTTCTGCCCTCAGCTTGGCATCCTCTCCATCTCCCTCTGCCATTTACATGGCTAAGTCATCTCTTCTTGGCAATCTTCCCAAAGTCCCACTATCCCTGCCTCCATAATCTTCCCACTCCCATATACTCCCACTATGCCCTGTGCTTATTTATATTGAATTGTAATTGTATATTTACTTTTATGTGAGCTCCTTGAAGGCAAGAGCCATTTTTTATTCACTTATATTATATATAACCTGATTCCTGGCACATGCTTATTATTCAGTAAATGCTTATTGAATGAATAAATGATTGAGTGAACAAATGAATGATTCTAAGCAGTGTTTTTCCTCTTCAGCCATTCATCTATCCTGTTCTGACTTTTGGGGCCATATTCTTCTGCCAACGACCTCTACTGTTATTATTTACTTAGTATTTTTCTTTAATCAAGTCACTTTTCAATATTTTAAATCAATTTAACTTTGTTCTAAGCAATATTTGTGAAATCATGGGCTGTAAGTATTGGAGAGAGAGATATATATATTTCTAACATACATTAAGATGAATATATATGCTCATCTGTTTACCTCCTAAATCATCTTATGAACCTCCAGTGGTACGCATACCACACTTAAGAAAATAATCATCTAATGCCACTGTTGCTGTCGCATGAAGCCTAGATCTGATGGGCAGAGGACGCTGGGAAGGGTGAATGGCAGCTGGATATCTTTGTAATAATTATCACTAGGACAGGTGACTCAGTCAATACTGAGACTATTTTGACTGAGGCAGGAAGTCCCTAAACAGCAGCAATGGCCCATGGTACTGTTTGACCAGTCTCTGGAATATGGCATCCCAGACTTAACCCCAGGATGCCTGTAAGGTGCAAGGGATTCAGCCCAAGCCATACCTGGCCCCATCATGATGCACCTGTTTTGTTAAAATTGGGTCCTGGCCCCGAATCCTGAATTCAAGCTTTCCCCTTGTGGCACTGTATAGTATTGAACATAAGGCAGTATAGCCTAGTGCTGATTCTTAACTGGATGACCTGGAGCAAATTTTCTGAACTTAATTTTTCTCATCTGTAAAATGTAGATGTTATATATATACCTCACGCAGTGGTTCTCAACCTTGGCTGTACATTATAATTATCTGGGGAGATTTTAAAAAATATTTTTTTGCCAGAAATTCTGACTTAATCGGTACAGCAGAGCTTGGGCACTGATATTGTTTTTCAAGTTCTCCAGTGTGCAGCTAAGGTTAAGAATTACTGAATTCATTGGAGAATTAAATGTAAGCATGTATAAAGCATCTGGTACACAATAAATACACAAGAAATGTAAGCTATTATTAATATTATTATCATTACTATTAGGCTTGTTCATTGGTTATCTTTTCTAGTTTCCATTCTGGTAGCCTATCCACAACCTGCCTTACTCTGGCAAGCCCACATCTCCGGCCCCAAAGACCAGGCAAGCTGTCTGAATCATGTTTGCTGATGATGGCTTTGAACATCATCCTTTGCCCTCCTAGCAGAACCTCTGTGATGAGCCCCTGCCACTGGGACCACATGTATTCCACACACCTTCGTTGAAGCCACCCAAGGCCAGGTTTGTGACTGATTGTGAATAAGCCCCCATGCCCTGCTTCTCTGTGGAATCTGAGATGCGACGGGTGGCCATGGCAATCACACGTTGTCTCTCTCCCCCTCCCTCTTATCCAGGGACATCAGGTTACAAGAGAACAAGCTGTTCTTCTGTCTTAGTAATGGGATGGGGGAAGGGGAAGAGGCCAGCTGTATGCATATGAGTCGCATATGAGCTGCATATGAACCTCAGGTGAGTTTATTATGGAGGGTGTTTTGCTTTTCTTTCCACCATCAGCCACGGAAGCTGGTTTTGAGACTAAGGAAGGCTGCTAACATGGCTACTTGCTAATGATCACCCTGAAAACAACAGTTAATGTTTATTGAATGCCATGCACTGTGTTAAAGCGCTCATATATGGATGATCTTTTTTAATATCCAGAGCAACCCTTGGAAACAGGGTCTATTTTTATCATCTTTATTTTTCAGGTAAGAAAACTGAGAGTCCCAGACAGATGAAGTAACTTGTCTCAAAATAGCAGGTCTCTGGATCCAGAGACTGTGCTTTTACCCAGATCTCTAGGCTTAGTCCTGGAGATGCAAAATAACTGAGAGATCACCCAACCCAACCCCTTTATGTCGTCAATGAGGGAAGCTGAGATCCAGCCAGAGAAAGGAACATTTTCCTAAACCATGAGCATCTTCTAAGAAAATGCATTTAACAAATATTTATTGAGCACGTGTTAGTGCTAGGCGCTGTGCTAGGTACTGGAGATATACTTTTTTTAAAAAAAGCAAAAATCCGGGTGGCCGAGTGGTTAAGTCCACACTCTCTGCTTTGGTGGCCCAGGGTTTCACTGATTCGGATCCTGGGCGCGGACATGGCACCACTCATCAGGCCATGCTGAGGTGGCATCCCACACAGCACAACCAGAGGCACTCACAACTAGAATATACAACTATGTACTGAGGGGTTTTAGGGGGAAAAAGAAGATTGGAAACAGATCTTAGCTCAGGTGCCAAAAGAAAAAAGTAAAAAGCAAAAATCCTTGCCCTGATAAAACTTATATTGTAGGAGAGAGACAGACTATAAATGAAATAAATGTAGTATATTAGAAGTTGATAAGTACTATAAGAAAAATAAAACAGAGAAGAGGGAAAAAGAGTATAGGAGTAGCTGCAACTTTAAATAGAGCAGTCAGGGAAGATCTCACTGAAAAAGGCATTATTTTCACTAAGGTCTGAAGGAGATGAGGGAGTGAATTATTTGGGTATTTGGGAGATTTTTCCAGGCAGAGGAAACAGCTAGTGCAAAGCCCCTGTGGTAGGGGCGTGCTTAGTATGTCCAAAGACCAGCAAGGGAACCAGTGTGGCTGGAACAGAGTGAGCATGAGGCAAAGCAGTAGAACATGACGTTGTAGAGCTAAAGAGGGGACAGATCATGTGGGGATTTGGAGGCCACTGTGAGACCTTCGACTTTTACTGTGAATGAGATAGTAAGTCATTGGAGGATTTGGAGCAGAGAGATATGATCAGACTTGGGAATTGAAAGCATCCCTCTGATCGCTGTAAGAAAAATAGACTGTAGAGGGGCAAAGGTAGAAACAGGGGGATGAGTACAGAAGCTACAGTGAGTGAATGGTGGATTAGAACAAAGTGGCAGCAGAGTAAAGGATGAAAAAGTGGTCAACTTCTAAGTAAATGTTGAAAGTAGATCTGGTTATAAGGGAAGAGCAATTATGAGGTGTGAGAGAGTCAAGAATGTCTGTTTCAGACTCTTCCATCCCACTCCCTCTTGGGCCCAAGAATTGTTTTGACCAAGCAGTGGCTATTAATTCTCATCCTCTCCTCCTATCCCACTTTTAATCCAACTCCAAGGAAACTCTAGGGAGTCTACTGCCCTCTAGGGAATCATGGGAAAGAGCTGAGCCCAGCAGAATCACTGAGCCACTGTAGCGAAGGGGATGCAACTCGGCCTGATGTGCCCTATCCCAATCCAGATTACCTGCCTCAGGACCACTGCAAAGAAAACAGAATATTCTGAACTTTGAGGCCATTTGTGCTCATTTGCCTGCTGGGTGAAGCAGTCATTACGGCCTGAGCAGGAATTGTGTGACTTCCCTGGCTCCCCACTGCAAATGGTCAGCAGAGGCCTACTGGACGGCTTGCAGACAGAACCCCAGGGGGAGAAATCCACTCTATTCCAGTTATAGGTCACCTTTAGCAAGTACCTCAGATCCTGTGGCATATATTTAGAAACTAGAAGAGAGAAAACTCTTTGGTTTTCCAATTTGGGTGACAGCTGTACATTAAGATATTTGCAAGCATGTGAAAAGCACGAGGTTTTGCTCCTCCTCCCCTGCCTGATTTTTGAGTCCTGACTACCAGGATTTACAGTGTCAAGATTCTTGAGAATAGCAGCTAATCCTAGTCATGCTTTCAATTATGTGCCTCTGACAACTGCATTTTCAGGAAGACATCAGGCAGGTTAAGAGTTTCCTGAGCAGATCCAAAAAATAAAATGACACTTCTTTAGAGAGGGAAGACTGAGTACTAGGAAATAGGGAGAGGTTAGAGACCCATCAGGGTGCCCAGACCATTGTTTCCAGTTATTCACTGCTGTCTTCACAGAACTGGACTGGTGTAGATGAAAGGGACAGGGCGATGCAGACATCTCCAGAGTCTAGCGGTAACATATGAACCAAAATCAAGAAGAGAAATCGAGATATAGTCTCCTTCCTCTTTACCTGTCCTCACCCCAATGGTAGCACCACCAAAGGGATCACTACCCCCTAAGGATTGTGGACACAAGTGGGGCAGTTTCCCTAACCCAAGCCAGTCTGGTCATACTCGCCAACTGGAAGGCACAAGCAACTCAAGGCTGTAGAGTGTCTAGTAGTCTAAACCACAAGCTACCAAGAGAGAAATGATTTTTTGAAAAAGTAAATGTGTTTTCACCAGGCATTGCACTTAGATGGGCCTTTGAGGAATCACTAAGAACATTAAACTAATTATTCAGAAGGCTGTGCTGAGAACTCTACAAGTAATAATAGTCATAGCCTCCATTTATGGTGACCTACTCTGTGCTGGATACAGTATACTCTTCTATACATTTAATCCTCATAGCAATCTTACAGAATTGGCATTGACATACCCTTTTGAAAGGTGAGAAAATGGAGGCCACCACTGACTTCGTCTCATGTCACATAACCAAACAATGGCACAGTCAGGATTCAAAGCTGGGTCTGTCATGCTTGTTCTACAATTGATATGAGTGTCTCTAGAATTCAAGATCCTTTGAAGTTGTCTCCCTCCTTACCTATCTCCTCTCCTGTTTCATGGCTCCCTGATCTCCGTATTCTGGTTGGGCCTCTAACAGCACACACCCTCGTGAAGACATCTTGCACACTCCAGGAGGGAGGAAGGGTATTAGTTAAAACTGTAGGCTCTGGAGCCAGACTGTTTGGGTTCATAATGCCATTTCTGTCACTTCCTGCAGTGTGGCCTCAGTTTCCCTATCTGTAAAATTGAGATAAAAATAGTCTCTACCTCATAGGGTTGTTTTGAGGATTAAATGAGATTGTGCACACAAAACTCTTAGAATTGTGTTTGGCATATAGTAAGAATAATTTAAGAGTTAAGTATTATTATTCCAGGCTCTGGGCCTTTCCTATTTCTGCTACACTTTACTTGAAGAACAGTGCCCATTTTCTTCTGTCCATCCAGGTACTTTTTAGTTAATCTTCAAAGCCCAACTCAAACCCCATGTCCTCCAAGATTTCTCTGACCACCACAACTTTTCAGTACTTACTGTCTGGATGTATTACCCACTCTGTGTTCACAGTCCCTAGCCTATGCTTGGGACCTAGAAGGTGCTCAGTAAATCTTTGTGGAGATGCACAAATGTGTGAATAAAGGAATTCTTTTGCTAGCTGTTTTTCATATGTGAAAAACTCTTAGCTGCCCTCCCTCCTCCTGCCCAATTAAGCAATGCAGACATTCCTGTTCTTTTATAGCTTAACTTAACAAGACTTGGATTTCAGGGTGGGATTTTTTTGCCCAGACAACTTGCTCATTTCTCCCTCCGACTGGTCTCCAGGAGACAGATTAAACTAACTTGCTAACACTTTGCATTCCTGACTAGGTGCCTTAGCTATATAGTGAAAAAAGTGTAACTTTCCTTCTTTTTACTGGTCTGAAGACAACTGAGGGATTCTGATTTGAAGTTTTGAAATTTCTCTTCCTAGACTAGTTCCTGGACCCTGTTCTCATCCCACTCTGTACTCTACCTGGGTGATCACATCCATTCACATAATTTTTTTTTAATTTCTTTTGAGGAAGATTGGCCCTGAGCTAACATCCGTGCCCATCTTCCTCTACTTTATATGTGGGACGCCTGCCACAGCATGGCTTCACAAGTGGTGCGTAGATCTGCACCCAGGATCTGAACCAGCGAACTCCAGGCCACCAAAGCAGAACATGCGAACTTAACCACTGCATCACCAGGCTGGCCCGATTCACATAATTTTAATTACCACCTTTACGTTAATGGCTCCCATGAAGTGGTGTTCTGGTAAATATTTAACCACTGGCTCGCTGAGGAAAAAAACTTCCTGATTTTTATGTAGTGTTTGCTAATTTCCCTTGTGTAAATACTTCCACCATGGCAGATTTCAAGTTACCACCATGACATCACTGAACACAGAGATGGGAAGATATGCACAGTTGCATACCATTATATAACATTTCCACCTTACAATACAGTACGTGTAAATAACCTCAAGAGCACAGATAATAATAAAATAAATAGGAAGTAATGAGTTTTGAGTATTTATCTTTGTTTTTAATATAATTTATTTAATTGTAAGTTTATATAATTTAATTTTTAATAACTGCTGTGTTAACAGCCAGCTCACTAAATCTCTGAAAATTTAGCAGTCTCTCATGAGCTATTATAAGCAGGCTCCAGCACACCATTGCTCCCATGGGACTGTCTCACAAATGTTTGTCTCCAGCCCAGACTGCTCTCCTAAATTCCAGACCTATGTACACAAATGACAACAATTCGACTCTACTTAGATGTTCAACAGGCACCTCTAACACATTTCAACAATTATATTTTCCATCAGTTCCCACTGTCTGAAGTCTACTTCATACTTTATCTTCCTATCTCAGTAAATGGCATGACTAGTCACCTAGTCCCTCAAGCCAGAAACCTGGGAATCATCTTTGGCTTCTGTCTCTTTCTAAGCTACCCAATATCCCTGAGCCCTTTCAATTCTGACGTATTGGTTCCTTCTCCTCTGTGGCCTTCGTTTAGGCTTCTTCATCTCATGCCTAGAACACAACAACAATCTCCTAACTGGTCTCCCTGTATTTCCATCCTAACTCCCTACTAATCTGTCTAACACAAAATAGAATGAAATTCAAACATCACCATGTCATTATCAAGCTTAAAATTCCTCAGTGGGGATCAACTTTCAGCATGACAGTGAGAGGAGCTCTACTGACCCATTCCGCAGTGAAACTGGTAAAAAATATTTTTAAAACAACCAGTTAAACCTCTGAAAATGATCCCAAGAGCAAACAGCAAATGAAAAGACATCTATTCAAGAAAAGCAAAGATTCAGTAAGAAAGGTGAGAGTCTGTGGTATTTGAACCAAGACTGCTCCCTCCACCCTTTTCCAAGCTAAGTAAGGGGGGGAAATCCACTCTAGACTACTGCAGCTGAGAACACAGGGCACCCTGTTCCCCAGCTCCTAATCAGAGCGCTTTTTTCCCATGAGAATCAGGACTTCAGCATTTCTCATCCTACCCCCAGCTACCTGTTGCTAAAGCTAAGTCCTTGGGTGACTGTAGTCAAGAGGTGATGTCTCCCTTCTTCCACCCAGGCCCCACTCATGGAATGGAGACTCTGCCTTGGGTGAGGCATGCTGAGAATACTGGGGCCTTGATCACCCTTTCTCTGCCTCATGAGGTGGTAGTTACATGACAGAAGAGGAAAGCTGAGAGGCCTCAGATTACTAACTGCCCCCCTCTACTAAGAGATCAGCTCCTAGAGTGGGAGTGTTACTCAGAGAGAAGCTGCCATTTCCTCAACCCCAGGTCCAGAGCTTTGGCTCAGAGATTTTGCCTGGCGGGGGAATGGAAGGGCGAGGGAGTTCGTGGGGAGCTGGAGGAGAAGCAAACCATAAAACAGATAGATCCTGACAAATAAAAATGGCAAGCAATAGGATATATTGGAGTATATGAGGAAGCCATTTGGTATAAACCTAATTCGGCCTGACTTTGTTTTTTCAAAAGGGCCTGACTGTGGCTATTGAGCACGCATTGCATATCTGCTTAGACATTTCCTATGGCCAGAACAAAGGCCCTTGAGATAAAGGTGCAACTTCCCCCCCACATTAGCATTTCCTTAGGGATAAGCATTTTTCCTTAGGCTAGGAACTGATTGCTGCACTCACCTCCCAGCTCACCTGTGACCACCCAGCTGGAGACAACAGACTGCCACCCTGCTGTGTTCACAGAGACAGAAGACCTACCTGCTATTTCCATCAATCGCTGTGCCGACAGAGCAGTCTCGCGACTATTGTAAAAGGGACATTTCAATCCTATGTGAAGCATCCTCTTTGAGGGTATATAACCACCCTTATACCCCCACTTCTTTGGAGTGCTCTGTTCCTTTGTGGAAAGACTCTCCCGGGTTATAATCCTCAGATTTAAGCTCAGAATAAACTCACCCAAATTTTCATTTATAGATTGGATATGGATTTTTTTCGTCGACAATCCTAATCTCTTACCAAAGAAACTAACTCTATTTTCAACAGACCTTGAAGAGATACAAGCCTAAGGAAACCCTCAAGAACAGTGGACGTTGTGGTGAAAAGTGACTAGGAGGGGTTCATGGATTTAGTAAAGATCTGGTCAGTCTAGACTGTGGGCAGGCTACCTTACAAAGAGAACTGGGGAATAAGACAGCTGGGAGGAGCCTTCCTAGGGTCAGAACAAATATCAAACACTGAAGTCAGAAACTGTTGCTTCCGAGAAGTTGGAAATTCTGAAGTTTAAAAGTATAATAATTGGACTAAAGGCCTATTTGTTTCTGGTTTCTGATAAAGAGGTGGGAAGTTGCCACTTCATCCTAACAAGTAAAAACCTGAACAGACTGAAAAACAAAAAAATCTTCTTGGAGCCATAAGAGAAATGAAGACACAGGGCAAACTGCCATCCCCAAGGTTAGAGAAACAGACAGGCAAATAAAGTTTATCACAGCTCACTGGAGCGGAGACTCAGGAGCAGAAACTACCGGGGAACCAGTGCTGGGGTAGGAAATTCTGAACTGTAATTAACAAATTGCTGGAGGCTGAGTGCAGAAAACTCAGAGTTAAAAACTCCATGGGGAAGCGTTACAGAGGGGTCCCACAATTTTGTGAAATTTACCTCCAGGAGCTCAACCAGTTTCCCATAGTATTAGAGAGAAATCCTGTCAGGCTTCTGGCAAGGGGAGGGGAAAAAAAAACCGTTTTGAAATACACCAGACTATTCTATTCATCTTAACAAAGCCTGCCCTCAGGGAAACCTAGTTAACCAGAGCCTAACCTGCTGGAGTATTATCAGAGCTTAACTGAAAGCTAAGCTTTTCAAAAGAAGGAAAGTATCCAATATAGCTGTCTCTAGACATCATTTCCTACCTAAGAAGGGAGAAAAAGGCTGAGAAACACTTGTGAAGTTCAAAGTTTAGAAGCATAGGCTCACTAAAAGACTGAGACTTAATCATAGGACTATAGCTGCTTCCCCTCCCTCACTCCTCATCACCATATTACTAAAGGCCTATTTGCAGCAGTTTCTTTTACCTGGTACATCATGTCCAGCTATCAGGAAAAAATTAAAAGGCATATCCAAAAGCAAAAAACACAATTTGAAGAGACAGAGCAAGCAACAAAACCACACATAGCAAGGATGTTGGAATTATCAGACCAAGAATTTAAAACAACTACAATTAATATGCTGAAGGCTTTAATGGATAAAGTAGACAACATGCAAGAACACATGGGCAATGTAAGCAGAGAAATGGAAATCCTAAGAAAGAACCAAACAGGAATGCTAGAGATAAGAAAAAACTAGAATAGAAATGAAGAATGCCTTTGATAGGCTTGTTGGTAGACTTGACACAGCTGAGGAAAGGATCTCTGTGCTAGAGGATATATCAGGAGAATCCTCAAAAACCTAAAAGAAAATAAAACAAAGACTGAACAAAACAGAAAAGACTATCCAAGAACTGTGGGACAACTACAAAAGGTGTAACATATGAGTAATGGGAATACCAGAAGAAGAAAATGAGAAATAAATACAAGAAATATTTAAAACTATAATAACTGAGAATTTCCCCAAATTAATGTCAGGAATCAAACCACAGATCCAGGAAGCTCAGAGAACACCAAACAAGATAAATGTCCAAAAAGCTGTGCCTAGGCATATCATTTTGAAATTCAAGCAAATCAAAGATAAAGAAAAAATCCTGAAAGAAGCCAAAGGAAAAAAACCACCTTACCTATAGAGGAACAAAGATAAAAATTACATCCAATTCTCTTCAGAAGCCATGCAAGCAAGACACGAGTGAAATATTTAAGATGTTGAGAGAAAATAACCACCAACCTAGAATTCTGTACCTTGTAAAATTATGCTTCAAAAGTGAAGGAGAAATCCTTTCTCAGACAAAGAAAAATTGAGGGAATTTGTTACCAGTATACCTACCTTGCAAGAAATGTTAAAATAAGTTATATGGAGAGAAGGTAAATAATATAGGTCAGAAATTTGGATCTACATAAATAAAGGAAAAGCCCTGAAGAAGGAATGTGTGAAGGTAAAATTAAAACATTTACTTTTCTTAATTGATCTAACAGGTAACAGTTTATTCAAAATAAAAATAGCTACAATGTATTCAGTTATGTAGCTTATGTATATATCTTATGTACTTATATGCTTATATATAAGTGAAATGAGTGACAACAATGACACAAGGGACAAGAGGAAGGAATTAGGATTACTTTGTTATTATAAGATGCTCATACTACCTATAAAGTGGCATAATGTTGTTTGAAAGTAGACTTGGATTAATTGTATATTGCAAACTCTAGGCAGTCACTAAAAAACGTAAAGAAAGAAGTGTAGCTAATATGCTAAGAAAGGAGAGAAAATGGAATCATAAAATGCTCAAAACAACAAAAGGCAGAAAAAGAGTGGAAGACAAAAATAGGAACAAAGAACAGAGGCAATAGATAGAAAATAGTAATGAATATGGCAGATATTAATACAACTATGCCAATAATCACTCTGAATATCAATGGTCTAAACGCATCAATTAAGACAGAGTTGTCAGAGTGAATCAAGAAACAAACACAACTATATGTTGTCTACAAGAAATCCACTTTAAATATAAAGATACATATTGATTAAAAGTAAATGAATGGAGAAAAATATACCATGCTAACACTAATCAAAAGAAAAGAGGAGGGGCCGGCCCAATGGTGTAGCAGTTAATTTCATGCACTCCGCTTCAGCAGTCCGAGGTTTGTAGGTTTAGATCCCAGGTGAAGGCATACACACTGCTCATCAAGCCATGCTGTGGCAGTGTCCCACATACAAACTGGAGGAAGATTGGTACAGATATTAGCTCAGCAACAATCTTCCTCAAGCAAAAAGAGGAAGATTGGCAACAGATGTTAGCTCAGGACCAATCTTCCTCACCAAAAAAAAAAAAAGACAGTAAAAGGATGGAAAAGACACATCATGGAAACAGTAATCGCAAGAAACCTGGAGTGGTTATATTAATATCAGACAAGATAGATTTTAAAACAAAAATTGCACTAGAAATAAAGACATTTTATAATGATAAGAGGATGAATCCATCAGTAAGAGATAACAATTATAAACATATATGCATGTAATAATAGACCATCAAAATACATGAAGCAAAAACTGACAGAAATGAAGGGAGAAATAGACAACTCAACAGTAATAGTTGGAGACTTCAATACCTCACATTCGATAATGGGTAGAACAACTAAAGAGAGTATCAACAAGAAAATAGAACACTTGAACAATACTATAAACCAGCTAGACCTAATAGACATCTATTGAACACTCCACTCAACAACAGTATATGTATTTTTCTCAAGAGCACTTCTGCTGAAGAACATTCTTCAGGATAAACCATACGTTAATCCATATTGCAAACTTCAACAAATTTAAAAGGATAGAAATAAGACAAAGTATGTTCTCCAACCACAATGGAATGAAATTAGACACTGATAGCAAGAAAAAATTTGGAAAACTCACAAATCTGTGAAAATTAAACACTACACTTTTAAATAACCAATTTGTCAAAGAAGAAATCGAAATGGAAATCAGATTATTCTTTTAGATGTATCAAAATGAATACATAACATACCAAAAGTTATGGGATACAGCTAAAACAGTGCTTAGAGAGAAACTTATAGCTCTAAATTCCTATATCAAGAAAGAAAAAAATCTCCAATCAATACCCTAACTTTTCACCTTAAGACACTGGAAAAAGAAAAGCAAAGTAAACCTAATGCAAGAAAAAGGAAGGAAATAATAATGATCTGCAGAAAGAATAATAAAATATAGAATAGAAAAACAATAGAGAAAATCAATGAAGCCAGAAGCTGCTTTTTAGAAAATTTCAACAAAATTAACAAAACTTTAGCTAGATTAACCAAGAAAAAAGAGAAAACTCAAATTGCTAGAACCAGAAATGATGGAGGAGAGATTATCAAAGATCTTACAGAAATAAAAAGGATTGTAAAGGAATACTATGAACATCCAGAAATTAGACAACTTAGATGATGTATTATAGTCCTAGGGCTGCTGTAACAAGGTATTACAAATTGCGTGGATTAAAACAACAAAAATTTGTTCTCTCACATTTTTGGAGGATAGAAGCCTGAAATCAAGGTGTCAGTAAGGCCATGCTTTCTCTAAGGCTTGAGGAGGAGCATCCTTACTTGCCTCTTCCTAGCTTCTTGTTGCCAGCAACCCTTGATGTCTCTTGGCATATAGATACATCACTCCAATCTCTACCTCTGTCATCACATGGCATTCTCCCTGTGTGTCTTTGTGCACATTTCCTTTTTATAAGGATGTCAGTCATTGAATTATTGCTCACCTTAATCCAGTACTACCTCATCCTAATTGATTACATCTGTAGAGACCCTATGTGCAAATAAGGTAACATTCTCAGGTTCTGGGAGTTATTTTAATATTTCTTTGCAGGACACAATTCCACCCATAACAGATTAGACAGAAAAATTCCTAGAAAAACACAAACTACGGAAACTGACTGAAGAGGAAATAGACAACCTGAATAGACCTATAGCAAGTGAAGAGACTGAATTAGTAATAAAAAAAATTACCTACCAAGAAAATCCCAGTCTGAGATGGCTTTACTGTTACATTTGGCCAAACATTTAAAGAAAATGCTAATTATTCACAAACTCTTCTAAAAAAAAATAGAAAAAGAGGTAGCACACCTCAACTCATTTTACAAGGCCAGTTTACCCTGATTCCAAAACCAAAAAAAAAAAAATCAAAGAAAACTACAGCCCAATATCTCTTATGAATATGGATACAAAAGTTTTTAACAAAATAGTAGCAAACTGAATCCAGAAATGTATAAAAAGAATAATAAACCATGACCAAGTAGAATTTATCCCAGGAATACAGGTAAGTTTAACATCCAAAAATCAATTAATATACTACATCTTATCAATAGAATAAAAAACAAAATTCACACTATCTTCCCAGTAGATGCAGAAAAGCATTTGATAAAATCCAATACCCTCAACAAACAGGAATTCTGAAAATAGAAGTTTTCCCAACCTAATAAATGTCTTCCACAGCTAACATTATACTTAATGATGAAAGGCTGGACTCTTTCCCTCTAAGATCAAGAACAAGACAAGGATGTTTGCTCTCACAGCTTTTATTCAAAATTTACTAGAGATTCTATCCAGGGCAATTAGGCAAGCAAAAGAAATAAAAGGTACTTAAATTGAAAAAGAAGACACAATACTATCTCTATTCACAGATGACATGATCTTGTATATAGAAAATCCTAAGGAATCTACTAAAAAACTATTAGAACAAATAAATGTGTTCAGCAAAGATGAAAGATACAAGACTGATATAGAAAAATCAGTTGCATTTCTACTACAGCTGAAATGAACATTCCAAAAGCAGAATTAAAGAAACAACTTCAGGGCCAGCTCTGGTGGCCTAGTGGTTAAGTTCAGTGTGCTCCACTTCACCAGCTAGGATTTGGTTCCTGAGTGTGGACCTACACCACTCTGCTAGGGGCCATGCTGTGCTGGTGGCCCATATACTAAACAATAGAGGAAGATTGGCACAGATGTTAGTTCAGGGCGAATCTTCCTCAGCAAAAAAAAAAAAGAGAAAGAAAGAAAGAGAGAGAGAAAGAGAGAAAGAAAGAAAGAAAGAAAGAAGGAAAGAAAGAAAGAGAGAGAGAGAGAGAAAGAAAGAAAGAAAGAAAGAAAGAAAGAGAAAGAAAGAAAGAATTTCATTTACAATAGCACCAAAAAGAATAAAATACTTAGGAATAAATTTAATGAAAGAAGAACAAAACATATTTTGAAAACTACAAAACTTATATTTTGATAATCTTTGAAAGAATATCTAAAACATCCTATGTTAGCATTAAGACAGCAATACTCTCAAATCGATCTGCAGGTTCAGTGCAATCTCTATCAGAATCTCAGCTGACTTCTTTGCAGAAATTGAGAATCTGATTCTAAAATTCTTGTGGAATCACAAGAGACCCAGAAGACTTTTCAGCAATCTTGAAAAAGAACAAGGTAGGAGGACTCATACCTCCCAATTTTAAATTTACTATAAAGCAATGGTAACCAAGGCAGTGTGGTGCTGGTGCAACGGTGGACACATAGATGAATGGAATAGAAGCAAGAATCCAGAAGTAAACCCATATATCCATGGTTGACTGATTTTTGACAAGAGTTCCAAAAGCATTCCATGGGAAAAAATAGTCTTTTCAACAAATGGTACTGGAACAACTGGATAGCCACATGCAAAGGAATGGTGTTGGACACTTACACTGTATACAAAAATAATTCAAAATGGATCAAAGACCTAAATATAACAAATAAAACTACAAAACTTTTAGAAGAAAACACAGGGGAAATCTTCATGACCTTGGATTTGGCAAAAGATTCTTAGATAAGACACCAAATGCATGAACAATAAAAGAAAAAAGAGACTTCATCAAAATTAAAAACTTTCATGCTTCAAAGGACATCATGAAGAAAGTAAAAAGAGATCCCAGAGAATGGGAGGAAATATTTGCAAATTATATATCTGATAAGGGACCTGTATCTGGAATATATAAAGAACTCCACCACACCATAATAAAAAGACAAATTACTTGATTAAAAATGGGCAAGTGATCTGAATAAACATTTCTCCAAGGAAGATATTCGAATGGCCAATAAGAACATGAAAAGATGCTTGACATCTTTAGTCAGGGAAAATGCAAAAAGAAAGAAAGAAAGAAAGAAAACCACGCACACACAATGAAATGCCACTTCATACCCAATAGGATGGCTGGAATCAGAAAGATAAAAGCTAGTATTGGTGAGGATGTGGAGAAATTGGAACCCTTATACACTGCTGGTAGGTATGTAAAATGGTGCAGCCACTTTGGAAGTCAGTCTGGTAGTTCCTCAAATTAAACATAGAGTTACCACGTATGTCCACACAAGAACTTGAACATGAATCTCAGTATTACCCATAATAGCCAAAGGTGGAAAAAACCCAAATGTCCATTAATTGATTAATGAATAAGCAAAATGTGGTATAGCCATAAAATAGAATATTATTCAACCATAAAAAGGAATGAAGTACTGATACATGCTACAGCACAGATGAAGATTGAAGCCGTAATGCTGTGTGAAAGAAGTCAGTCACAAAATACCACATATTATATCATTCCATTTGTATGAAATTTCAGAATAGGGACATCTATACAGGAAGCATATTAGCTGTTGCTTAGGCTTCAGAGTATGGGGGAGAGGGAGGGAGAGGGTGGTTATAGCCAAATTGTGCAAAGTTTCTTTTTAAGGTGATAAAAATATTCTAAAATTGACTGTGGTGATGGTTGCACAAATCTTTGAATATACTAAAAACTATTGATTTGTATACTTTAAATGGGTGAATTGTATGATAGGTGAATTATATCTCAATAAAGTTCAGTAAAGGCTAAAAAGTAGCTCCTCAGTAGCTCACAAATGCCTACACAAGCTAAGTCCAAAGACACATAAAATAGCCTGGCTTCTGAGATTCTCCAAAATCTGGCTCCTGCCTACCTTCTCAGCTCCTGCCTACACTTCTCATGGCACTACTCTCTGGAACTTTACGCTTAATCCATACTGAAATCCTTGCACTTCCCTAGTTATGAAGAACTTTCTCAAAATTCTGTTTTTGCACAAGCTACTGCCTTCTCTTAGAATGCCATTTCCGCATCTTCTTCTTTTGCCAATTTCAAGCATCAGCTCAGATGTCTGCACATCCAAGAATTCTTCTTAGACAGGCCTATGACTTTTATGTAAATTTCTACAGCATCCTCTGCTCCTACTTTGTACTTATCAGACTATATTCTAATCAAGTGTTTCCTCCACTGTACAAGTAACTTGAAGCTAGAGACAGCATTTCGTAATCTCTATCCCCAGCTCCTAGTACAGTGCCTGTCTTACAAGACATATTTAGTAAATATTTGTTGAACGAATGAATCAGCCGCTTCTCTACTTTCATCTCCCATCTCAATATATGTGTATCAGAGACCTTGCTCTGTCAGTTACCTTAACCTTCTCAGACCCCACACATATCATTCATTCTCTCTTTCCATTGACTCTTTCCCTCAGCCTACTGACACTCTCTCTTGCCACCCTTCTTAAATGAGTCTTTGGAGTCCCCATAGGCATTCTCTCAACACTCATTCCTTTCAGATTTCTGCAAGGTTACCAGTACTCTATGGAATCTGTTCTTTTAAAAGCTTCCCTACTGCCAAATTCAAGGGCCTTTTCTCAGAAGCCTGTTCTCATTTAGTCTATCCTGAATATAATATAACACACCCTCTCCCTACACATCAGTTTCCCAAATTCTCTCCTTTCTGGTCTTCTGTGACAAGACCCTATCCAAATGATTCAGGACATGGCTTCTTTGTTCTCTTCATTGCTATCTTTTTGGCCTCTCCTGCCATTGGTGGTGATTCCCCGATTCTGATCTTGGCCAGCTGCACCATAATCATCACCATCTAGAAAATTTTTCTCTCTTATGGTTTTGTTTCCTTCCCCCATCCTCCTCTGAGCTTTGTTTCCCTGATTCCAAATGTCGATAGACGTTCCCATGTAGAATACTCACTTTTTCTTCATCCTCGGAACATTTCAGGACCAAACTTGTAAGCTCCTCCTGGCAATGAACCTGTCAGTCCAACTTTCTTTCCTCTTTAGATGGATTAAAAATTTTTATGTCATCTTTGACTTCTCTACCACCTTTCCCTATCACCAATTGATCTCTATACCTAAACATTTTAATCTCTTTCCTCTCTGCCTCCTTCTCTCCAGTCCCACTTTTACCACACTTTTCTTTACCCTCAATACCATATGTTTCAACTTTTTCAACAGCCTTCCACCTGCTCTCTCTGCCTCCGTCCCTCTCTACCCTGTCACCAGTTCCAACTACCCAATGAAGATTACTCAGACAAATATGTAATCACATTTACCAAAAGACATGTATAAGAATGTTCATAGCAGTGTATTTGTAATAGCTCCAATACCTTGATACAATCTATCAATCGTAGAATGGATACATAAGTTGCTATACAGCCATACAATTTAATACTATACTGCTTTATGAAAATGAAGTAACTACACCTGCATGCAACAAATGGATGGACCTCAAAAACAAAATGTTGATTAAAAGCTACAAGATGTAAAAGAATACATATTATGTAATTCTCTTTGTATAAAGTTTTAATGGGCAAAATTAATATATGGTGATCAAAGTGGACAGTGGTTTTCCTTGGTCAGTAATAGTGCCTGGAAAGGGACACAAGAGGCCTTCTGGGGATGGGGGATGCAAGGAAGATGTTTTGTTTCTTGATATGAGTTTTGGTTATATGGGTGTGTTCAGTTTGTGATTATTTATTGACCTGTTACCCATGTGCTTTTCTGTATACACATTATAGTTTAATAAATATGTTTAAAAAACAAGAGAATTCTGGGGTCAGTAAATCTTTAAATAAATCTGATTGTATCACTCTCTTTCTGAGCTAGGTATAATAGAATGAGCACAGGTTTTTGGCATTTGACAGATCTGAATTAGAATCCCAACTTTTCCAGATAATTGTGACATGTCATTTCACCTATCCTCAGTTTCCTCATCTGTAAAATGGGAGTAATAATATCTACCTTGAATAGTATTCCATTGTCTGGATGTACCTCAGTGTATTTATCCATTCACCTACTGAAAGACGGCTTGATGCTTCCAAGTTTTGGCAATTATGAATAAAGCTGTTATATACATCTATGTGCACGTTTTTGTGTGAACATAGTTTTCAGATCCTTTGGATAAATACCAAGGAGCACAATTGCTGGGTCACATGGTAAGAGTATGTTTAGTTTTATGAAAATCCACCAAACTGTTTTCCAAAGTAGCTGTACTATTTTGCATTCCCACCAGCAATGAGTGAGAGTTCTTGTTGCTCCACTTCCCCTCCAGCATTTGGTGTTATCAGTGGTCTGGATTTTGGCCATTCTAATAGGTGTTTAGTGGTATCTCCTTGCTGTTTTAATTTGCATTTTCCTGATGACATAGGATGTGGAGCTCATTTTCATATGCTTATTTGCCATCTGTTTATCTTCTTTGGTGAGGTGTCTGATAAGGTCTTCAGCCCATATTTTAATCAAGTTGTTTATTTTCTTATTGTTGAGTTTTAACAGTTCTTTCTATGTTTTGGATATACTGTAGGAGTTTTTAACTCTTAAGATAGTCCACACTGAGCCTGTAGCAACTCATTGACGTTACCATTTAAGTGTTCCTCCCATTTCTCTGCTCCAGTGGCGTCTGCTCCTGGTAAGCTACGCTTCTCTGTCTTTCCATATCTTTTCAGCTTTTGGGGTTGCAGTTTGTCCTATCACCTTAACTCTCTGATGGATCTAAAAGTCATTGATTTTCAGTCTGTTCAATTCTTTTCTTGTCATGAGGGTGGGAGTGACGCCTTCTAAGCTCTTTACGTGTTAGACCTGAAACCAGAAGTCCTCCATTTAAGCATTTTTATAATATACGCTTTATCACATAATTCCAACATCTGTGCCATCTTGTTTGCCTCTTTTCCCATGTGAGATGAGATTTTCATGGTTCTTCGTATGTTAGTAATTTTGGATTATTCTGGACATTTTGAATATTCTCTTCTAGGACTCTGGATCTTGTGTAAATCCTATGGAAAAGTTTGATATTTGGGGGGCCAGCCCAGTGGCACAGCAGTTAAGATCGCCCATTCCACTTTGGTGGCCCAGGGTTCACTGGTTTGGATCCTGGCTTGTCATCGAGCCATGCTGTGGCAGGCATCCCACATGTAAAGTAGAGGAATATGGGCACGGATGTTAGCTCAGGGCCAGTCTTCCTCAGCAAAAAGAGGATGATTGGCAGTAGTTAGCTCAGGGCTAATCTTCCTCAAAAAAAAAATTTTTTTTAAAGATTGATATTTTGTTTTAGCAGACACTTGACGTTTCTTAGTTCAAGCCACAAGTTCCAATCCACTTTCTATAGGCTGTGGTTCCAATGTCAATTCAATTTTCAAAACCTTTGCAGTGCTATTTGGATCTGCCCTGTGTGTGCACCACCCAGTGGTCAGTCTAGGATCTGGACTGAGGTCTGTCCATCATCTCAATTCTCGAAATCTTTGTTATGCTAATGAACATCAGACTCACACATGCACAAGTCAGGATTGAGCCCAGGAGTTCATAAACATCTTTATGGGATTATTTTTCCTTGCTCCTTCTCTGCTATCTCCCTGGTACCTTCTGGTTCCCTGGGCCTCCCCTTTTCTGTCTTCCATCTGAAAACTGCCCACTTCTGTGATTGTGCTGCATCCAGAGTCCAAGCAACAGGAGGATCAAGAGAGAGTGTAAAATAAGCAGTGGCGTTTGGTCTGGCTGTCTTAGAGCCACAGCTCCACTAAGCAGAGTGGAAAGTTTCTCTCCTTCATGGATTTGGTTCCTACAGTTTCCTGCTGCCATTCACATTCATTGCTACCTCCTCTCCTACTGAGGAACCACTGTGGGCTGGGGCATGAGAAAAGGGAGAAAAATAAAAGAAAAAAAAAACAGGAGGATTTTTTCTACTCTCTCTGAGCTCAAAGAGTTTCTCTTTTCTTTCTTTGATCCAGAAATATAATGTTTTTTCCTATATCTCTCTCTGTCTGTACTACACTGCTGACTTTCAGGTTTTGAGTGGCATTGACTTTAGGCCAGAGGATTCCAGAGGAGGAAAAATGGTAAACTCATAGCTGGTTCAGTGGTACTTTGATTTCTGGCATTCTTCATCTGCTGATATTTACTTTTTATAGTTCTCAAGTAGATGCACATGAGTTCTTTCCAGGTTTTATGATCACATTCAGCGGGAGAGAAAGGTTGGCATATATTTACTCCATCCTACCTGGAATCAGAACTCTTGAGGAAAATTTTTGACACAGAAATCAGATTGTGTCATTCCTATGCTCTCAACCCATCACACTTAGAATAAATTTAAAACGTATACTTCTAAAATGTAGTGACAATCCATCCAGCTGGTTTTCCAGGATGCAGTGTAGGAACAAACAGAAACTTCATTTCATGTATATCAATATCAACCCCAATTACAAAAAGAATATCAACAAATACGACTATTTGCTATTCATATGATAGGGCCTCTGATTTCAAGTAGGAGGGGGAAGGGAGAAACAAATATGGTGAAACTAAAATAAAACCACAGAAATGAGACAAGAGCTTTCCCAAGGAGAAATAGGTGGCTGTTGAGCAAGTGACCTCATACATAATTCCATGGAAAGTTGCACAAGGAATAGAACCCTGTGACCTGGAGTGGTCTTGGAAAGCCTCATGAAAGAGATGACACTTGAGAGAGACTCATTCATTCCTTCAACAAATATTTCTTGATAATTTTTTATGTGCTAGCACCCACTCTGACATTTATTTTTTCTATCACTCCCACTTTGAATTTAGGATGGCTTGAGTTATTTAACCATAACCTTCTAAGCACTCCAAGACCTTTTGTGAAATGCCGCAGTAGAACTGGTGTTTGAAAACATACACTAAAGATTATATAATGCATGCAAAGTATTAAGCATAGTGTTTGACATGTAGGAAACACTAAATATAGGGTAGCTGCTATTATTAAGTCTTAATATAAATATACATTAAATATATTCTAGGCAGTGCCTTCAAAATTAGTTATTGTTTAAATAAAGGGAGAAAATGAGACATGGTATATTGTGTATGGCATATTTTAAGTTGCAGTGGAAGGGAGGCTGTAGAGGGAGTACGAAAGATGGCATGGGTGCAGAAAAAGTTGAATTTGTAGTTAAGAGGCTGGCAGAATATGCTACTTTGCTTTAAATGAAAACTTTCAAAAGTTAGTAGTAGGGTTAGATGGTCAAGCGCCTTGGGTGTTGGGCTGAGATTCTTAATTTTATCCCATGGTCAGCAAAATGACAATGAAGAAACACATTCACTAAAAAAGAAACAAAGAACAAGTGCAACAAATACAAGAGTTACAAATGTGGTGGATATTAATCTAACTATATAAATAAGCACTTTAAACGTGAGTGATCTACATGCACCAAAGGACATCATCAACAAAGTGAAAAGACAACCCACAGAATGGGAGAAAGCATTTGCAAATCATATACCTGAGAAAGGACTTGTATGGAGAATACATAATACATTCTTAGAATGCAACAATAAAAAAACAAATAACCCAACTTTAAAATGGGCAAAGGATTTGAATAGACATTTCTCCAAAGAAGATATACAAATGTCCAATAAGCATATAAAAAGATGTTCGTCATCATTAGTTATTAAGTAAATGCAAATCAAAGCTACAATGAGGTACCACTTCTCACCCACCAGGTGCTTATAATCAAAAAGACAAAAAATAATAAGTCTTGGTGAGAATGTGGAGAAATTGGAAACCTTACATTCCTGTAAGAACGTAAAATGGTTCAGTCACTTCGAAAAACATTTTGACAGTTCCTCAAAATGTTAAATATAGAGTTACTCTGTGACCAAGCAAACCTAATCCTAGATATTTACCTAAAAGAACTGAAAACTTAAGTCCACACAAACTTTTGTACATGAATGTTCATAGAAGCATTATTAATAATAGACAAAAAGTGGAAACAACCGCAACTTCCATCAACTGGTGAATGAAAAAAAAATTATATATCTCTGCAATGGAATAATATTTGGCAATAAAAGAGAATGAGCTATTGGTACATGGTACTGCATGGATGAACCTTAAAAACATTAGGCTATGTGAAAGAAGCTAGTCACAAAAGACCAGGTATTTTATGATTCCATTCATATGAAGTGTCCCAAATAGTCAAATCTATAGAGAGAGAAAGTAATGATTGCCTACGGCTGGAGGGATGGTGGATTGGCAGTTGGGGAGCGACTGATAATGTGTATGGGGATTACTTTTTTTTCTGTAAAACTTTTAAAAATTACAGATTCACAGGAAGTTGTAAAGATAGTACAAAGATGTCCCATGTACCCTTCACCCAGTTTTCCCTGATGTTTACATCTTACATAATTATCATGCAATATCAAAACCAGGAAGTTAACATTGATACAAAGTAGATGTATACTTCTGTGTCATTTTATCACATGTGTAGATTCCTGTAAAAATCACCACAATAAAAATACAAAACTATTCCACCACTATAAATATCTCCCGTGTGTTACCCCTTTATGATTACACTCACTCCCTCTATCCTCCAAATCCTTATTCACTGGTAACCAATAATCTGTTTTCCGTCTCTATAGTTTTGTCATTTCAAGAATGTTGTATAAATGGAATAACACAGTATGCCACCTTTTGAAACAATCATTTTTTTACTCAGTGGAATATCCTTGAGATCCATCCAAGTTGTTGCATATATTAGCAGTTCATTACTTTTTGTTACCATACAGTATTCCATGTTATTGATTGTATCACAGTTTGTTTCACCATTCACCCATTTTGGCATTTGATTTACCACCAATTTTTTTCGTCATTACAAATAAAGCTAGTATGAGCAATTGTGTACAGGTTTTTGTGTGGGTAAACATTTTTATTTCTCTGGAATAAATACTCAGGAATGAAATTTGTGGGTCATATGGTAACTGTATGTTTAGTATTTTTTAACATGCCGAAGTACTTGTGGAAAGAAGGCTGTTAAAGTCTCTAATTATAATTGTGGATTTATCAAATTCCTCTTTCAGTTCCAGCAGTTTTTGCTTCACATATCTGGCAGTTCTGTTGCTTGTTGCATATACGTTTAGGATGGCAATGTCTTCTTGGTGGATTTACCCTTTTATCATTACATAATGTCCCTCTCTGTTCCTCATTATTTTCTTTGCTCTGACATATACTTTATCTAAAATTAATTTAGCCAATACAGCTTTCTTTTTTTTTTAAAGATTTTATTTTTTCCTTTTTCTCCCCAAAGCCCCCCAATACATAGTTGTATATTCTTCGTTGTGGGTCCTTCTAGTTGTAGCATGTGGGACGCTGCCTCAGCATGGTTTGATGAGCAGTGCCATGTCCGTGCCCAGGATTCGAACCAACGAAACACTGGGCCGCCTGCAGCGGAGTGCACAGACTTAACCATTCGGCCACGGGGCCAGCCCCCCAATACAGCTTTCTTTTGATTAATGTGTGCATGGTATACATTTTTACATCCTTTTAGTTTTCACCTACATATATCATGTAGTGATTTTCTTGTAGACAATATGTAGAGTCTATTTTTAAATCCATTTTGCCAATCTGTCTTTTAATTGATCTATCTAGATCATTTACATTTAATGTAATTATTGACATTCAGGGCTTAAGCCTGTTATTTTACTTTTTGTTCTCTGTTTGTTCTCTCTGTTTTTCATTTTTCTGTTTTCTTTTTCCTTCCTTCCTATGTGTTACTTGAACACTTTTTTAGAAGACTATATTTATTTATCTATGGTATTTTGAATGCATATCTTGTATAGTTTTTTTGGTGGTTGCACCAAGTACTATGTTATACTTATATAATTTATAAAGTTATAAAGATGTTGATATTTTACAAGTTTGAGTGAAGTAGATAAACTTTTATCTCCCTTTATGTCATTTTACCCTCCTACCATTTATGACATAATTGTCTTAAATATTTCCTCTATATATACTGAGAACATCAGACAATGCTATCATTTTTGCTTCAACCATAAATCATAATTTAGAACATTCCAGTGAAAAAGCAAAATCTATTGTGCTTACCCACATTTTTGCTTCTGCCACTGTTCTTTTTCCTTCCTGATGTTCCTAGATTACTTATTTTATCATTTTCTTTCTGTTTCAAGAATATCCTTTAGCAATTCTTTTGGGTTATGTAGATCTGCTGATAAAAAGTTCTCTTAGTTTTCCTTCCTCTGAAATTTTTTTCCATCATTCCTAAAGGATATTTTTGCTGGAGATATATAATTTGAGGTTGACAGTTCTTTCTTTTCAGCTGTTGAAAAATGTTGTATGCACTTCCTTCTGGCCACCGTGGTTTTTGATAAGAAATCTACTGTCTTTCAAATTGTTTTTACCCTTTAGGCAAAGTATTGTTTCTCTTTGGCTGCTTTCAAGACTTTTGCTTTTGTCTTTAATTTTCAGAAGTTTGACTATGATGTGTCTTGGCATGGATTTAATGGGTTTATTATGTTTGGGGTTCACGTAGGTTCTGAAATTTGTAGAATACGTCTTTTGCCAAATTTTGGAAAATATTTCCTTGAATACTTTTCAGCCCTTCTCTCTTTCTTCTCTTCTTCTGGAACTCATATGACACGAATGTTTTGTCTTTTGTTATTAGCCCACAGGTCCCTGAGACTCACTTCATTTTTTTCCAACTATTTTCTCTTATTCAGATCCATGATTTCTATTGTTCTATCTTCAAGTTCACTTATTCTTTCCTCTTGTCCTTTCCATTTTTCTGTTGTGCCCATCCATTGAGATTTTGAATTTGGTCATCATATTTTTTAGTTCTAAAATTCCCATTTGGTTCTTTTATATATATTCTATTTCTTTCCTCAGAATTTCTGTCTCTTTGTTGAGATATTCTTTTGTTTTCATTTTTCTCAAGTATGCTCATGACTGCCCATTGAAGCATTTTTATGATAGTTGCTTGAAAATGTTTGTCAGATAATTCTAACATCTGTGTCATCTTGTTGTTAGCATCCATTGATTGGTTTTTGTCATTCAAGTTGAAATTTTCTTGGTTCTTGTTATGTTGGTGATTTTAAACTGAGGGAAATTTAGGGTATTCTGTTATGATAGTCTGGATCTTATTTAAATCTTGTGCTTTAGAAGGTCTCCTCTGACATCACTTTTCTTGTGTCACCTCATTACTACTAAGTGGGTATGGAAGTCCAGGTTTCCCAATTGGCTTATGTTGACACCTGGTGGGAAGGGTCAACTTCTAGGTGGAGGTGGGAGTTCAATGGCATAACATTATTCCTTGGGCCCCAAGAGTTCCTAACTGCTCTACTTTCTTTACTCCATCTTTTCAATACTTCTAATTTTTATTTTACCTATAACGTCCAGGGTCTTTATCTGTACTTAGTCAGAGGCATATGGTAATGTATGTCTACTCTATCTTTCCTGAAGTATAAAAAAAGGCATTACTTTCTGGGGTGATGAAAAGTTTTAAACTCTACATATACTAAACACCATTGAATTGTACATTTTCAATAGGTGATTTCATGGCATTTGAATTATATCTCTATAAAATTTTTTAAAAATGAAAAACAAAACAAAAATAAAAAGAAGTGAGGAAGTAGTTCAGTAGCTAGAGGGATAAATGAGGTGATTCAGCTTATCCTAGAGTAAATTTCAAGGGAGTCACAGCCTCTATTTCTGCTTCCTAATATTCTCTCTACTTGATGATGACTAGCTCCAATGCCATAACCTCTATGTCACCCTATCCACAAAACTTTTCTTCATTGCAAACTGACATTTGCTAGATACCTACCTCAACATTATGGCATCCACTACAATAGGTATTGTCACATTAAATGATCCCAATGATCCTGCATGGGAAGTAGTCCTATTCTCATTTTAAAGTTGGAGAAACTATTGTTCTATGAAATTAACTCACTGGTCCAAAGTCAAAAAAATAAAAAGTGAAGAAACATGGATTTCCACTTTACCATCTTCTCTCTTTTATACAGTTCTTCACTTTATGCCCTAATTACATTTATTTATGTATGTATGCCATTATTTGCACTAGATTGCAAGTTTCTTGAATGAAGGAATAATATCTTATTCATATTTGGATGTTTTGCCTTGCCTAACAGGTAAGTGTTATAGTCAAAACTGAAATGTTTGTTGAATGAATGAATGAATTTATGGTCACAGTAAAGTCCATAATATAAAAAATACTGTACAAAGATGGTGCAATATGGCAACATAGAGGGACTCTGAACTCACCACCTCCCATAGACACAAAAAATTTACAACTACTCTTGCATCAATTGTCCCTGAGAGAGAACTGAAAACTGGATAAAAAGAATTCCTACAAGAAGGGACAATGCTGGCTAAGATAGAAGAGGCAGAAATTCTTTCTGGAGAGAAAAAAGTCACCTTCTAACTGTGGCACTTCATGGCTAGCCAGGAGCAATCTTAAGGTATGAAACCTTCCTTGGAGGAGTGAGGAATGTGAGTGGGGTAGTTTTACCAATATAAGCAGCTTTTGGACTCAGCACAACTGAGAAGAGTGTCATAATATCTGGCTTTGCTGGCTATTAACAACAACGGGGAATACCCCCAGAAAGCTATTAGATATAAGGGAAAAAAATGCCTACTCTTAAACGGCCCATGCACAAATTCACCTGTTTTAGAAAGCAACTTAAAATCGCCAGAAAGAAAGGTGCACAGTCCTTTGGTGAAAAAAGACTCACCTGATAGGCTCTAGGCACATCTTGGTGAGAGGTGAAACCTCCCCGGGGACTGAGACATTGATGGCAGCCATTATTGTGAACTAGTACAGGTGTGCTGACACAGAGGCTGGCAAACACCATTGGAGTTCTTCCCCTGGCCTGTTAGTGCAGGGGTCTGCCCCATTCACAAGAGCACCAATTTAATCTACCTCAGCCAGGACAGGTAGCCCCTCAAGGGACTGGCCCCATGCAACAGAAAGCCCTGTGGCAGCTTGTGAGCCCTCAAAGGTGGGGTGCCTGCAACCTCTGCAGCTCGGAGAGTGGGTCTGCCTCTGTGAGGAAAGGCGTGTACAAGGAGCAGGCCTGCATTGGCAGAGTGTGTGGGGCCTCTGCAGTGGAGTGACTGGGTCTGCATCAGATGGTCAGACACAAGCATGGGGCAGGACTCTGGTGACAGGGTGTGTGGCCCTGCAGGTGGTGGCGCTTGTCAACTGAAGCAGAACTTGTGCTTCTCAAACAGCTACATAAGGGATTTGCACCACCTTCCAAAGCCTGAAACAATTGTGTGCTCCCATGCCTGGGGCTGGCCCCACTAAGCTACAATCCTGAGAGAGCTGACAACAGCCTTTCAGGCCAGAGGCCTAAAGCAAATGTAAGCCCCTGAGCCTAGCAACCAGCCATGCTAGGGTCCTACTCACTTAACAGAAAAACTGAAACAAGAATGTGCTATAAGACCTTAAAGTCAATTATGCTGGGGCTCCCCATGCCCAATAAAGTGACTGAAGTGTCCACAGCAGCCACGCACAGCTGACAATTACAACCAGCCAGACAGGGGGACAGCCTAGCCTCCTTGGGCACCTGAAGCAAAAGCAACCCTGCCACAACAGAAGGACACATGTAGCTGACACAAGAGACACTCCTGGAACATCTGGAACTGGTGACTAGAGGGAAGCACACTGTTGGGCCTCATAATGCATCTCTTACATAAGTCCACCACTCTAAGATCGGGAGACATAGCTGACCTACTTAATATATAGATAAAAGCACAGAGAAAGAGGCAAAATGAGGAGACAAAGGAATATGTTCCAAGTAAGACAACAGAACAAAACCCTAGAAAAAGAACTAAATGAAACAGAGGAAAAAAATCTACCTGACAAAGAGTACAAACTAATAGTCATAAGGATGCTCACTGATCTTGGAAGAAGAATGGAAGAACTCAGTGAGAACTTCAACAAAGATTTGGAAAATATAATAAAGAACTAATCATAAATGAAGAATACAATACCAGAAATGAAAAATTCATTGGAGGGACTCAATTCAGACTAGATGATAGAGAAGAAGGGATCAGCAAGTTGAATGAAAGATTAGAGGAGATCACTCAAGCTGAAGAGATAAAAGAAAAAGGAGCTTAAAAAGAATGAGCACAGTCTAAGGCACCTCTGGGACAACATCAAATGCACTAACATCTGTATTATAGGTGTCCCAGAAGAAGAGAGAGACAAACGGGCAGGGAATCTTGAAGAATAAAAACTGAAAACTTTCCTAACCTAAGGAAGGAAACAAACATTCATGTACAGGAAGCATGGCAGGTACCAAACAAGATAAACCCAAAGAAGCCCACATCAAGATACATTATAATTAAAATGGCAAGAATTAAAGATAAAGAGAGAATCCAAAAAGCTGCAAGAGAAAGGCAACAAGTTACATATAAAGGAAATCCCGTAAGGCTATCAGCTGACTTCTCAGCAGAAAACTTACAAGCTAGAAGGGAGTGGCATGATATATTTAAAGTGCTGAAAGGAAAAAACCTACGGCCAGAAATACTCTGCCTGGCAAGGTTATAATTCAGATTGGAAGGAGACATGAAGAGTTTCCCAGACAAGCAAAACCTAAAGGAATTTATCACCAAGAAACCAGCCTTATAAGAAATGCTAAAGGGACTTATTTAAGTGAAAAAGAGAAGACCACAAATAGGAGCAGGAAAATTATCAGAAAAAAAGGCAATAAAATCACTGGTCAAGGCAAATATACAGTAAAGGTAGCATATCAATCACCTATGAAGCTAATATGAAGGTCAAAAGACAAAGGTACTAAAACTATCTATTTCCATGATAAGAGGGTAATGGATACACATACGAAAAAGAGGATAGATATGATATCAAAAACATAAAATGTGGGAGGAGGGGAGTAAAAGAGTAGAGCTTTTAGCAAGAGGTCAAACTAAAGAGGCCATCAACTTAGCATAGTTTGCTATATACGTAGGTTATTATATATGAGCTTCATGGTAATCACAAACCAGAAACCTATAATAAATAAAAAATTAAGAGAAAGGAACCCAAACACAATACTAAAGAAAACCATCAAGCCATAAGGGAAGAAAACAAAAGAAGAAAGAAACAGACAAGAACTACTAAAACACCCAGAAAAAAGTAACGAAATGACAATAAGTACATTCTTATCAATAGCTACTTTAAATGTCAATGGACTAAATGCTCCAATCAAAAGGCATAGTGTGGCTGACTGGATGAAAAAACAAGACCCATATATGCTGCATATAAGAGACACACTTCAGACCTAAAGACACTCAAAATCTGAAAGCAAAGGGATGGAAAAAGATACTCCATGCAAATAGCAATGAAAACAAAGGTGAGGTAGCAATACTGATATCAGACAAAATAGACTTTAAAGCAAAACTGTAACAAGACACAAAAAAGGGCACTACCTAATGATAAAGGGAACAATCCAATAAGAAAATATAACACTTGTAAATATCTATGCACCCAACATAGGAGCACCTAAATATATAAAGTAATTATTAGCAGATATAAAAGGGGAAATAGACAGCAACACAATAATAGTAGGGACTTTAACACTCCGCTTACACCAATGGATAGATCGCCAAGCAGGAGATCAATAAGGTAACATTGGCCTTAAATAACACATTAGATCAGATGGACTTAGTAGATATATACAGAACATTCCATCCCCAAACTATATAATACATATTCTATTCAAATGCACATGGAATATTTTCCAGGGTAGATCACATATTAGGCCACAAAACACGTCTCCAGAAATTTAGGAAGTTTGAAATAACACCAACCATCTTTTCTGACCACAATGGTATGAAACTACAAATCAACTATAGGAAGAAAATCAGAAAAGCCACAAATATCTGGAGATTAAACAAAATGCTACTTAACAACAATTGGGTCAGTGAAGGAATTAAAATAGAAAGCAAAAAACACCTGGAGACAAATGAAAAAGGATATGACACACCAAAAAGAAGTCCTAAGAGGGAAGTTTACAGCAATACACGGCAAACTCAACAAACAAGAAAAATCTCAAACGATCTAACAGTGCACCTAAAGGAACTGGAAAAAGAAAAACAAACAAAGCCCAAAATCAGTAGAAGGAAGAAAATAATAAAAATCAGAGCAGAAATAAATGAACTAGAGACTAAAAAAAATATAGAAAAAAAATCAATGAAATGAAGAGCTGGCTTTCTGAAAAGATTAACAAAATTGACAAACCTTTAGCTAGACTCACCAGGAAAAAAGGAGAGAAGGCTCAAATAAATAAAATCAGAAATGGAAGAGGAGAAATTACAATGGACAACTCAGAAATGCAAAACATTAGAAGAGAACACCACAAAATGTTATACACCAACAAATTGGATAATCTAGAAGAAACGGATAAATTCTTAGAATCACACAACATTCCAAAACATTATCAAGAAGTAGAGAATTTGAATAGAACAATCACCAGTAATGAGATCAAAACAGTAATCAAAAAATAAAAGTCCAGGACCAGACAGCATCCTTGGTGAATTCTACCAAACAATCAAAGAAGACTTAATACCTATCCTTCTCGAACTATTCTAAAAAAATTCAATAGGACAGGAAACTTCCTAACTTATTCTGCAAAGCCCATGTTATCCTGATACCAAAACGAGACAAGGACAACACAACAAAAGAAAATTACGGGCCAATATCACTGGTGGACATCAATTCAAAAATCCTCAACAAAATACTAGCAAATTGAATACAATAACACATTAAAAAGATCATATACCATGATCAAGTTGGATTTATTCCAGGGATGCAGGGATGGTTCAACAACCACAAATCAATCAACAAGATACACCATATTAACAAAATGCAGAATATAAATCACATGATCATCTCAATAGATGCAGAGAAAGCACTTGACAAGATACAGCATCCATTTATGATAAAAACTCTGAATAAAATTGGTATAAAATGCAAGTACCTCAACATAATAAAGGCCATATATGAGAAACTCATAGCTAATATCATTCTCACTGGAGAAAAACTGAAAGCTATCCCTCTAAGAACAGGAACCAGATAATGCCCTCTTTCACCACTCTTATTTAACATAGTATTGGAAGTGCTAGCCACAGCAATCAGGCAAGAAAAAGAAATAAAAGGCATCCAAATTGGAAAGAAAGAAGGGAAACTGTCACTATTTGCAGATGACTATTTTATATATAGAAAATCCTAAGGAATCCACCAAAAAAACTCTTAGAAATTATAGATGAATGTGGTAAAGTTGCAGGATACAAAATCAACATACAAAAACAGCTGTGCTTCCATACATTAATGACAAAGTAGTGGGAAGAGAAATTAAAAATACAATCCCACTTACCTTTGTAAGAAAAAGAATAAAATACCTAGGAATAATCTTAACCAAAGAGGTGAAAGATCTGTACACTGAAAACTATAGAACAGTGTTGAAAGAAATTGTAGAAGATACAGAGAAATGGAAAGACATTCCATGCTCTTGGACTAGAAGAGTTAACATAGTTGACATGTCCATACTTCCTAAAGCAAGCTACAGATTCAATGCAATCCCTATCATAGTTCCAATGACATTTTTCACAGAAATAAATCAAAGAATCCCAAAATTTATATGGAACAACAAAAGGCCCCGAATAGCTAAAGGAACACTAAGAAAAAAGAACAAAGCTATAGGTATCAAACTCCCTGATTTCAAAATATACTACAAAGCTATAGTAACCAAAACAGCATGGTGCTGGCACAAAAACAGACACACAGATCAATGGAACAGAATCAAGAGCCCAAAAATAAACCCACACATCTATGGACAGCTAATTTTCGACAATGGAGCCAAGAACATACAATGGAGAAAGGAAAGTCTCTTCAATAAATGGTGTTGGAAAAACTGGACAGCCACATGCAAAAGAATGAAAGTAGACCATTATCTTACACCATGCACAAAAATCAACTCAAAATGGATTAAAGAAGTGAATGTAAGACCTGAAACCATGAAACTTGTAGAAGAAAACCTAGGCAGTATGGTCTTTGACACTGGTCTTACCAGCATATTTTCAAGTACCATGTCTGACCCTGCACTAGAAACAATAGAAAAAATAAACAAATGTATCTACATCAAACTGAGAAGCTTCTGCACAGCAAAGGAAACCATTAACAAAACCAAAAGACAACCTAACAATTGGGAGAAGATACCTGCAAACCATAAATCTGATAAGGGGTTAATATCCAAAATATATAAAGAAATCCATCTCAACAAGAAAACCGTAACAACTTAATTTAAAAATGGGCAAACGAAGGGCTCCCCCAGTGGTGCAGTGGTTAAGTTCGTGTGCTGTTTTGGCAGCCCGGGGATCCCCAGTTTGGATCCAGGGCGTGGACCTATGAACTGCTTCTGAAGCCATGCTGTGGTGGGTTTCCCATATATAAAATAGAGGAAGATGGGCACAGATTTTAGCTCAGGGCCAATCTTCCTCATCAAAAAATGGAGGATTGGCAGTGGATGTTAGCTCAGGGCTAATCTTCCTTGGGAAAAAAAGTGGGCAACAGATCTGAACAGACATTTCTCCAAAGAAGATATACAGATGGCCAACAGGCACATGAAAAGATGTTCAACATCACTAATTATCAGGGAAATGCAAATCAAAACTACAATGACATATTGACATATCACCTCACTCCCATCAGAATGGCTAAAATTAACAAGACAGGAAATAACAAGTGTTGGAGAGGATGCAGAGAAAAGGGAACTCTCATACACTGCTGGTGGGAGTGCAAACTGGTGCAGCCACTCTGGAAAACAGTATGGAGATTCCTCAAAATGTTAAGAATAGAACTACAATATAATCCAGCTGTGCCACTGCTGGGTATTTATCCAAAGAACATGAAAACACGAACACGTAAAGATATATGCACCTTCATGTTCATTGCAGCCTTATTCACAATAGCCAAGACTTGGAAGCAACCTAGGAACCCATCAAGGGATGTACGGATAAAGAAGATGTGGTATATATACACAATGGAATACTGCTCAGCCATAAAAAACAATGAAATCTGGCCATTTGTGACAATATGGATGGACCTTGAGGGTATTATGCTAAGTGAAATAAGTCAGAGGGAGAAAGTCACATACTGTAAGATCTCACTCATAAATAGAAGATAAAAACAACAAACAAACACATAGAGACAGAGCTTGGATTGGGGGGTTACCAGAGAGGAAAGGGGGAGGAAGGAGGGTGAAAGGGCACGTGTATGTGGTGATGGACTGTAATTAGTCTTTGGGTGGTGAACATGATGTAATCTACACAGAAATCGAAATGTCATGATGTACACCCGAAATGTATATAATGCTATAAACCAATGTTACTGCAATAAAAAAAAATCCTGTACAGCTGATGCTATTATCTTCCCCTGATAGGTAAACAGTAAGCCTTCTCTGAGAAGCCCCAAATGAGTGAGGCATAGAATAAGTGTCCCTGTTCAGTGCTTTCACAGCCACCTGGGCTTAACTCCATCATATAAAATCTTTTCACACAACGCTATAAATCTCCGTTTATATGTCTGTCTTCTGCTAAACTGTGAGCTTTTGGAGAGAGGAACTGTGGGGGAACCATCTCTATACTGGTAATTTCTGGACCTTCAACACCCTGGACAGAAAGTTTGCCCAATGGATAATTGTTGAATGAAATAATGATGTCAGTCAATCTCTGTAACGCAGTTCCAAGGAGGGTAATAAAGGGAAATATGCTCTTTTCTCATCACCTCATGAAATCCATCATCTTGTCCTACTGGCTCCTCCTCTAAAATACATCTCAAGTCCAATCAGATTTTACTTAGCCCTCCTCTGCTACTACCCTAGTACAATTCATCAATATTTTTAGTTTGGACTATTTATTTTAGAAGCTTCCCAACTGGTCTCTTTACTTCTATACTTGACTCTTATAATCAAACCTTCAAACAGCAGCCAGAGGATCTTATTTTTGTTTTGAGGGTTTTTTTTTGTTTCATTTAAAAAAAATTAATTGACATCTTTATTCACTTACTTTTTAAAAAGTTCTTCAGCTACCACTGCCACAATCAGGATATTAAACGGTTCAATTACCATCAAAAATAAATTCAGGCTATGCATTTAATATGGTCACACACACACACACACACACACACACACACACATAATCCTAACCCCTAGAAACCACTGATCTATTTTCTATTGGTATAGTTTTGTCTTTTCAAAAATGTCATCTAAATGGTTCATACAATATGTGACCTTTTGAGACTCATCTTATTTCACTCAGCATGACGTCTTTGAGACTTATCCAAGTTGTTGCATATATCAATAGTTAATTCCTTTTGATTGCTGAGTTATATTCCATTGTTTGGATGTACAACAGTTTTTCATCTATTCGCCTGTGGGAGGCCGTCTAAGTTGTTTCCCATTTTTGGCAATTATCAATAGAGCTGCTATAAACATTCACGCACAGTTTTTTATGTGAACATAGTTTTCTTTTCATTTCTCCAAGAATAGGATTGTTAAGTCATGTGGTAAATCTATGTTTAACTTTATGAAAACCTGCCAAACCATTTTCCAGAGTGGCTGTATCATTTTACATTCTCATAAGAATTGTATAAGAGCTTCAGTTACTTGCCATCCTTACCAACAATTGATGTTGTTGCTAATTTTTATTTTAGCCATCCTATTAGGTATGTAGTAGCATCTCATTATGGTTTTAACTTGAATTTTACTAATGGCTAATGATATTGAACATCTTTTCATGTGCTTATTTGACATCCTCATATCCACTTTGGTGAAGTGTTTGTTCTTTTTCCCCTTTTTTTAAAGTTAGGTTGTTTGATTTATTGTTGAGCTAGAAAGTTCTTTATATATTCTAGATACAAGTCCTTTGTTGCATACGTGATTTGCAAATATATTTTCCCAGTCTGTAGCTTGCCTCTTCATACTTTTAATAGTGTCTTCTACACAGAAAAAGTTTTTAATTTTGAAGCATTCCAATTTGTATACATTTTCTTTTACAGAGCTTACTTTTGGTATCATGTCTAGGAACTTTTCATCTAATCCCAAGTCACCAATATTTTTACCTATGATTCCTTAAAGTTTTATAGGTGATCTATTATCTACTTTAAATTAATTTTTATATAAGGTTTAGATGAAGGTCCATTTATTGGTCTATGGATGTCCAATTATGCCAACAGTGTTTGTTGAAAAGGCTATCCTTTCTCCATTGAATTGCTCGTGTCTTTGCAAAAAAATTGGCCATATTTCTGTGAATGTTATTTCTTGACTCCCTTTCTATTCCTACCTGTCTATTGCTTTGACACTTTCACACTGCCTTGATTACTATAGCATTACAGTAATTCTCTATATTCTATCCCATTGATCAATTTATCTATTCTTTTGCCAATACCATGCTGTTTTGATTACTAGCTTTATAGTAAACCTTTAAGTCAGATGGTTTCAGTCCTCTAACTGTTCTTTTTCAGTATTGTATTGGCTATTCTGGGTCTTTCGCCTTTTCACATAAACGTTAGAATCAATTTGTTGATAACTACAAAATAACTTGCCAGGTTTTTTATTGAATTGCATTGAATCTATAGATCAAGTTGGGAAGAATATATTGTTGAGCCCTTCTAGTGATTTTTTTCATTTTGGTCGTTATACTTTTCAACTCCAGAAATTCTATTTGGTTCTTTTTTATAATTTCTCTTTATTGATTTATTTTATTAGATATTGTCATCATACTTTCTTTTAATTCTTTAGGCAAAGTTTCCATTAGTTCTTTGAACATATTTATAATAGCTGCTTTGAAGTCTTTGTCTACTAAGTCAATGTCTGGGTCCCCTCAAAGGAAGTTTCTGTTTGTTTGTTTGTTTGTTTGTTTTTTGTATATGGGTCGTACTTTCCTATTTCTTTGCATGTCACAATTTTTTGTTAAAATGGACATTTTAAATAATATATTGAAACAACTCTGGATACAGATTCCCCCTCTCCCTTCCAGGTTTTTATTGGTTTCTTGATTGTTTGTTTTGTGACTTGGCTAGACTAGTTCAGTGAATTCTATTTCCCCCTTGATGCAGAGCTGCTATTGCTCCTCAGAGGGTAAAACCTTAGCTATGCACACCATTTTCCTGACCATCAGGCAAGACTGTGGTTTTCGCCTGTCTCTCTTTGACTCTTTCCCTGATGTTCTTGTTAACCTTCTGATTGCTTCTATTAGTATTATACCCAGCTGTATTAGCCTCTATTAATTGCTAGCTGATTTCTCTGTTGTTTTCAACAATGCTCTGCAGCATAAATTGCTCCACAGTCTGATCCAACTGTAGTTGGGTTTCTTAACAGGGACACAGTGTTACCAGTCTTTTAGGCTTCCTCAGACCTGCTTCTGGGAAGAACCTCCACGTTACAGATCAGGAGCTAGGGGGTGGGGTGGGAATGGGGGCTGGGAAACCCATTACTCGCTGCATGTCCCACCTAGATCTTCCCTCCGGATCAGATGATGTGTATGTATGCACGTGTGTGTGCATGCAGGAGGCAGTAGTGCCATCCCCAGCTGCTAACACTACTTAGTATGAATCTTCTGCAGCTCAGAACTGGGAAGGATTGGATCTGCAATGTTCACTGGCCACTGATTCTGCTTGTACTAGGTCTTCCACCCTGGAAATCTTGACCTGGAAATATGGAAGCTACCACTCAACTGCCAAGTGCATTGGAGCAGCTCTCCCATGACACATAGCTGTACAGGAAAGGGGGACTGTCTTCTTCACCAGCTGCCTTCCCTGGACCCTCCCTACATAGTGGGAGTTGGGAGGTGGGAAATTGCCTCCTGGCTACTGCCACCCACTCTATATAGGCCTTCCATGTAACAGCTGTGGAAAATGGAACCTGATGATGTTTAGCAACTGCCAAAAGCACACAAAATAATTTTTACACCCCAGGGATCTGGGGAGATAGGAATTGCCACTTGGCAACCAAGTCTGCTGAAATAGTTCTTCTGCATAACAGAACTGTTAGAGTGGCTGTAGTCTCTAGCTCAAATGCCACAGCCTCCCACTCTTCTTGAGTTTCTATACATTTTAAAAATAAATGGTTCTCAACTTTTTGTAAGCCCTTTGATCAATCTCTAGAGACTTTGTTCATTTTAACCAGCTTACTAGATGTTTGTCTGGGGGAGAGGTTTCCTTGAGCTTCTTACTTAGCCATTCTGAAAGTTGGGAAATTTTTATCTTTCCGCTTATAGCCACTTTTGTAGAATGAGTTGTTCACACTTAGCCTCTCCACTTCATCCTTTCATTCCCTCCTCAACCTATTGAAGTCTGGCTTCTGTCCCTGCTAATCCCATGTGTTAAGGATTCTAATGACCTCCTATCTGTCGAATCAACAGATACTCTTTAGTCCTAATTTCACTCGAAATTCTTAGCAGAACTTAACATTGTGGACCAATCCCCTCTTGAAACTCTCTCCCACCTCAGTTTTCACAATGCCTTTCTCTCCTGAGTCTCCTCCTACTTCTCAAACTATGCTTTGATATTCTATCTTTTAGACTCTTCTTTATGTACTTGCCCCTTAAATGTAGTGTTTACCCAGAATTCCCTCCTTGTTGCTTCTTCCTCTGTAAACTCCCCATAAGTAATCAAACTCACTCTCTTGGTTTCAAGTACAACCCATATTAAAGTGCCTCTCAAATTTACATCTATATAACCTTGCCTGGGACTTAATAGTTGTGTATCCAAAAGCCTGCTAAAATTCTTCACACAGTTGTTTCTTGGGCTCTTCAAATTCAACATCTACAAAACAGGCCTTATCATCTACCTATCCTCAAACTTATTCTTTCTTCTGTATTCTCAGTTTCAAGGAATTGCACCAATATCCACCTAGCCCCCCAAGACAGAAATCTCTAAGTCATCCTTAATTTCTCTCCCCATATCTTCCCCAATCCAATCAAGTCACTAGCCTATTGATTTTATCCCCCAAATAGCTCTCAAATTCATCCTTTGGCCTCTAGCCTTACTGTCCCTGCCTTAATTCAGCAACCGACATGTCTGGCCTTGACTTGATGGTCTCCATACTCTAGTACAGCCCCACCATCTCCCCATCCTTCACACAGCAGCCAGAATGATGTTACTATAACACACAAACAATGTTGTCATTACCTTTGTAAAAACTCTATGACAGCTCCTCATCACTAACAGGATATTGTTCAAATTTGTTGTATCCTATAAAGCCCTTCATGACCTGTCCCCTGACCACTTATCTGGTTGCATCTCTTACCAGTTCCTGCCCTCCTTTATCCCTTCCCATGATGTACCCAAAGCTACTCAATACTCTTTTAATAAACATCTTTTCTGCTTTAAATTAGGTCTCTGTTGCTTACAATAACAATTTCAACCAATTCATGATCTCTTTGTGTTACTCAGCAAATGAACCAAGCTTTTGTTTGTTTCCTCATCTTTTCACAAGCTCTCCCACTTACATATCCTGACTGCCTGACAATATCTACAAATTCTTTAAGATTCATTTCTAATACCAACCACTCCATGAGGCTATCTTTGACACCCCTATACTAAATTAGGCATTTTCTCCTTCACTAGATCTATAGGTTTTGAAGTGCATTGTTCATCTCTGCATCTATGAGGTCTAGCACAATGTCTAGCATATAACATGTGTTCTGTAAATGTTTAATAAATACGTGAAAGATAGCTACCACTTGCTAAGTTTCCATTATGTGCAGGGTGCTCTACTATTGCTTTTTTTTACATCTATTGGTCCAACCCTGTCAATAATCCCATACAATTTGTATGATTATTATCCCTGTTTTGTGCATAAGGAAACTGAGGCACAGAGAAAGCAAAGCCCCTTGCCCAAGGTCATATGGATAGTCAGTGGCAGAGTCTGAATTGGAACTCAGTTCTTCAGGACTCTGAAGCCTCACTTTATAAATTTCTGGAATGAACCTCAGGTTGTGGGTATAGTGAACAGCATAAACAAAGGTGCAGAACTGAGAAGGTAGAATTCATATATGGGAAGCCATAAAAAGTGCAGCTGGTTTGTGGATTTGCAGAAGCTGGCATAGTAGATAGACTTCTGAATGCAGATGGCCCGAAAGGCTAAACAGAGAAGAATGGACTTCATTCAGCAGACATATATAGGAATGCCATGATAAATGTGTCTTTTTGAGAATATTTATCGAGTGCCACTGTGCAAGATGGATTTGAGGGCAAGAGACTGAAGGACAGGAGACAAGTCAGGGCCCTTGATGCTGCTCAGCAATCGTGTTCCTCTGCACTTCCCTCTCTCCTTCCTCTCAACATGTTCCAAGCTTTGTAACTTTTCTTCAGCCCCTTATCCACACTTGTTGCTTGACTTTCAGCAACTGACCTTTACTGAGAGAGAGTCAGAGGACTTAGGTAGGTAGGCCTTTCACTCTTGACTCTCTACTGCCAAATGTATCTCTAGCTTGCCCCCACACTATCCTCCTTAATAATAATAGCTACTATTTTGAGCACTTTCTGTCTCATGTAATCCTTACAACAACACTGTGAGAAAGCTTTAGTCATCCTCAATTTATAACTGAGAAAATTGAGGCTTGGGAGTGGTTAAGTGCTTGTCAAGTTCACCCAGATGGCAAGTGGCAGATTTGAGATTTCATCCTAAAGCTATTTGATTCCAAGATCACCTTATAACTACTACAGTCTGAGAGTGAGAAGTATCTGCACCACTCTCCTCTTGCGTTCCATTCCATCCATCTCCTCCCATCTCCTTGGGGTCTTCCAGCAACTATCCTCCATCTTTCTCTTGTAAAGTCAGCCTCTCTATTTCCATGGACTTTTTCCTCTCAGTGAATATATACCCTAAAGTCTCATCTACTAAAACACAATATCAAGCCAACAAAAGAGGTCATTTCACTCATTTTTTCTCTATAAACATCATCCTAGTTTATATTTTTTTTTCCACATGTCTGTAAATATTTTTCTACCCTCTTTCTACTTCCTCGCCTCCCACACTGAAATCTCATTTCAATCGCTGCCACTACATGAAATTACTTTTGCTAAAACCACCAAATTGATAAATCCTATTTCAGTTATAATATTACCTAGTTTCTCTGTTTCCAGTCTTCTCCTCCTTGTCTCTCTTCCACTGTGTCCTCTATTCTCAGTTTCCAGATCACTACTTTGCTTCAGATCCCCATTATTGCTTATCTGGATAAATCTCCTTTCTCCACTCTTACAATCTCTAATCCATTCTCCACACAGGCAATAAGAGTGAACTTTCTAAATTGTAAATCTAACCCTGTTATTGCCCTGCTTGAAATCCTTCAGTTCAAATACAGAACTACAGAGCATGTTGTACATGGTTCTTATAGAACTATGTCCCTTCTTTAGACTTCTAGCCTCATTTTCCCCCTCTCCTTACTGCACACCCTGTGTTCCAGCCATACTGAATGCCTTGTTTTCTCATACCTTCATGCCTTTACATGTGCTTTGCTCCCTCTGTTCCAAACATTTCTTCTCCTTGGTCGCTGGTTGAACTTCTCTTCCTCCAAGACTCAATTCAAATGTAATTTCCTTTGTTCTACCATTCCTGACTCACTTCCCTGTAACCTCTCCATTCCTGCCAAGAGGATGTCCCAATCCCCCAGACACAGTTTGTTGCTCTGACCTCCATTTCAACACAGTACCTCTAAAAGCACTAAAGATTCCAATAACAATCATATGCTCCAATGAGATTGTCAATTCCTCAAAGATAAAAACTGGATCATAAATATTTTTGAATTTTGAGTACCTGGTACGTGGTAGGTGCTCAATGGATGTTTGTTGAACTTAAAGAATGAATGAATGAGGCTGTCAACTTTGTCCATATATAAAATAGCAGATATCCAACCTATGATAGCAACCATAAGAATATAAAATAGAAGAAAGAATAGGCCTTGGCTGGATATGGAAAAGAGAAGATGAACGAAGTAGCAAAGTTAATTGGGGCTGTTGGTATCAATGGCAGAGAATGGAAAGCTAACAAGATTGAAGCAAAAGTGCTGAACAAGGACTGGTTATATTGAATGTAAACGTGAGACATCCAGGTAGCAATTTGGAGCCGTTGGAAATAGAGGTATAAAGCTTGGAAATGAAGTTGAGGTTTCCAGTATAGAACCTGGAAATGGCCTTCTTTTATAGAAAACAGATGTTATAACAGGACTTAGTTTGATTAAAATTTCCCTGCATCACTTTCTTATGTCCCACAGATTGGTGAGCTTCGTATTTACAAGCCAGGACTAGATCACTGTGGTTGCATGTGTGTGAGTGAATGAGTGATCAGGACAGACATTCAGGTTCCCTTTCAGTCATCCATTCTTTTAACAAATATTCAGCAAGCACCTACTCTCTACCAGACTCTGTGCTAGGTGCTGCTCTGAACAAGACAGATTAAGTACCTGCCTTCATGTGATGCATGGAATTGTGAACAAAATACCATAAAACAAATAATCATATGAATGTATAAAATAAATCATAAACTGGAAATTATGAAAACCATGATGATATAAAAGTAGAATAATTAGGGGCAATTTCTCAAGAATTCTTTGAGGCAGTGATATTTAAGCTGAGACTTTGATTTTCATCAATCTTCTTAATAGCCAGTTACTTAGAAATAGGGCCAAAAAATAAATTAATCATTCAATGTTGGGGAGCTCAGCTGCATGTCCAACTGATCCTCTCAAACCAACTCCCATACATATACATACCACCACCATCATGACCCCCATTCCCACAAATCTGCCCAGTTATGGCTGCAGAGGAGCAAAGGCTGCTGGGATCAGGGGGTAGGAAGGGCTCTGTGTTAGCTAGTCTCCAGAGATGACCCCCAATGAACCATACTTTCCAGTGTTCACACCCCTGCATAATCCCCTGCCACATTGACTCTGAGCTGGCCTGTGACTCATTTTTGCCAATACTATGTGGCAGAAATGGTGCTTTGTAACTTCTGAAGTTGAGTCTTAAGGAATCTGAAGTTTCTGTTTTCACCACTTAGTATACATTTTCTTGAACCCAGCTGCCTTGCTGTGAGGAAGCCCAAGCAGCCATGTGAGCAGGCCTGCATGAAGGAAAGCTAAGCCCTCAGCAAACAGTCCAGCTGAGCTCCCAGCCAACAGCTAGCAGCAACAAATCAGTTACGTGAATGAGGCCATTTTGGACCTTCCAGCCATCCCAGCACTTCAGCTGATAGCACATGAAGGAGAACTGCCAAGTCTACACACAAAATCATGAAAAATAATATACTATTGTTGCTTTAAGCCACTAAGTTTTACAGCAGTGACTGAAATATGTCCTTACATCTGTGAAAGACCAAAAGTAAGATAATGTGTTAAGCCACAGCTGCATAAATTATTTTGTCCCTTTTAGTTTTTGTTTATTTTGTATTTTCCAACATTTTTTCTTTTATAATGATCAGTAATTGCCTTTATAGTTAGAAAAAATAAACATTTTAAGAATTAAAAGTAGGAGCATTCCTAGGGTAGTTTGAGGGTAGCCTTGGCCAGAGGCTTGAGTGGTCGCTTGATAGATTACTGCCCACACAATCCCTTTGCTGACTCTCTGTCGACTGCACAAATGAGGACTCTGTGTTTTTTACCCAGTCAGTGCAGTGTTGGTAAAGTATCTTCCCGACTCACTTGGGTCCAGGCCGTTGGTAGAAGTTGAGTAAAAGGCACTCCCCCAATTAAGTGGAGATTCGGAATAGAATGGTGTAAAGCAAAAAAATAAATTCAATAATATAGAGAAAACACATCATGTAGCTAAAAGAGGCTGGAAGGTTTGGGGCGTTGAGCAAAGAGTGGCTGGACACTTCTAGAAACAGTTGAAACTCTACTATTGGGAGAAAAATCCAGTGCAGAACTTAAGTATCTTACAGGATGCTTGTCCCTCTTAATCCTCACCTTCCTTTTACTGAATTTCTTTGTTTGGCAAGAGGTATGCAGGTAATGCAGGCAAACTTAGACTTTCCAAATAAGCAGATCAAAATGATAGCTGCCCAACTGATATTCTGTATCAGACAAAAACTCCTTATTCTCTTGGCAAGAAGACATCCCAGTTGGCACCCAGAAGCTTTGTGGCAGCAAAACAATGAAGAAGAATTGGACACAAAAATGCATTTTCATGTCACTTGCCACAAAAGCAATGAGTTGGAAATTGCTATTTCAGCCTGAAAAAAGAAATAAAAAAAGCTTTCTTCAGATTTACCCCTTTGCAAAAAAGAGGTGAATTTTAAAATTGTCTTCCTCTGTTATTCCATTCAATTAGCAAGTGACAATCCATTTCTATCCAATCTGTTGATTAAATGTGCATCAACTTATTCAGATTCAGTCAACCAGCAACTTTGGTGACAGTCTTCTCTTCAGTGTGTATAAATGTAAAATAAACAGAAATTCACAACTTGATTATAAACATTTCCGCTTTAACAACACTCAAATGCTATTTATTACTCACCTCCAAATTAGAAATAAAACAAATCAAAGCCACCTTTAACATTCAAAGTAAGGCTGAGGTAATCATGAAATAGCAGAGTGAGAGAAGAAATGCTTCAACATTTTCAAGACAAATCATCACTCCCAAATTTTTGATTTTGGAAAAAAATTGCTAAATCCTACTTGTTAAAAGAAACAGCCAAAGAAATGCACAAAGGGATGTGATTGGTAAGTTTCTGTTTCATACCTTGATGATTTGAGTGTTGGGCTGTGCATGAGTTGATGGTGTAAGAAAATTGATCCTTGACAGCAAAAAGCATTCTACGTCTCCTTCAATCTACTGTGGTTGAAAATAGTCTCCCTTTCACCTTGTACTAAAGTTACAAAAGTGAAATTAATACGTAAATGTGTTCTAGTTCAGGCAAATACCTGTGTGTGAAGACCAAGTTCTGTGGAAGTAAGGAACCTTGCCTCAGTGACACCTAGAAAGGCTGATAAGGAGGCGACTGAGAGATGAGAGCTGTTGGAGAACATGTGGGTTCTGAAAGTAATGATGAAAACTTTAAAACGTGACCAGTTCAGGTATAGCTACTTCAAGAGTTGGGTACATGGGAAAGGATCTCTGTTCTAGGTGATTCTGTAGACAGCATCCGAGGAACCTGCAATATTTAGAATTGTACAGAAAGGGCCTTATTTACTGAGTGACCAGAAGAGCTGTAAGAAAAAGCTCTGGTTTTAAATGAAAAGTAGTATTCATTCATTGATTTACTCAAAACATTTTATTGGGTTCCTGTTCCATGCCATGCCCTATTATAGGTTCTGGTGATATAGTGAACAAAACAGTCTCTCCTCTTACAGAACTTACATTTTAGTAATTGCATTGAAAATGGCCATTAAAATTTTTAAATGGTTGCAAGAGCGGGATCCATTTGTGAATGATGTCTATGGTTTCACTTGTACAAGCTGTGTCTGACTCTTGGACAGCTGATTTAAATTCCCTTATAGGCATCTCTATATCAACATCAGGGAGCCGCTTCCACCCCCAAGATTCTTCCCTTTCTGCATTAGCTCCTGACTCCCCATCCTTCTTCTCCTTAAGGCTGACTTTAGGGGATCAGGATGCATTAAGAAATGAATGTAGGGGCCAGCCCAGTGGCATAGTGGTTAAGTTCGTGTGCTCTGCTTTGGTGGCCTGGGGTTCACAGGTTTGGCTCCCAGGTGCAGACCTACATACCAATCATCAAGCCATGCTGTGGCAGCATCCCACATACAAAATAGAGGAAGATTGGCACAGATGTTGGCTCAGGACCAATCTTCCTCACCTCCCCCCCAAAGAAAAGAAAAGAAATGAATGTTGACTCCACTTTATGAAATAGGCCTCTCAGCCTGTACTAGCCTCAAAGGAAGGTCCTGAGTGTCCCAATGTGTTGGCCAAAGGTCATGCCAGATAAGAGAAGCTAGTGAGTGTGAAGACAGGCCAGAAGGTAGGGGATGGATCTGAATTCTGACTCTGGTTGGTTAGTTACTTACTCCTAAGAGGTACCTTGCTATGGGACTGTAAAACCAAGAGTACATGATGCTGTCAGAGTAGCCGGAAAAAGGTAAACTGAGAGAAGGACCACGGGCAGACAGAAAGATATAGAATGTGAATAATTGTACTTTCTAGGTTATAGAAATTTTATAACGTCCTGAATAAAAAAACTGCATGCATTTGCTGTGTTTGTGAGCCAAGAAAAAATTCAAACTGAAAAATAAAGCAACCCTAATCATAGCTGATATACAGAAGTGTAGTGTTAAAACACACCCGCACCAGGACAACTTTTGAATAAGTTTTGAAGTGAAATTAAACATAACAACAAGCTAGCGTCATCAAGCTCTAATGTCCTTGAAACTTTCCACAAGTCTCTTCAGAATTTCCACAAAACTCTCAATCTACCTCTTAATTCTCCTCTGATTAAACCTGATTTTCCTCAAGCACTAGCATTCCAAATACATAAAATAATTTCTTATTCAATTCTATTGTTTTCTCATTTACTCACTTAAAGAGCATCACTTTGTTTTCTTTTGTAAGTATCACAAATGTCTCCATACTTCATCTACATTATGAACTAAATTGCTTTGATGGGCAAGCTTTGGAACCTATCAACCATTTTTTAAAAATTTTCTTTCTTTTTTTTCACATTTATTACTATATAATTAAAGAAATATTTTAGAATATTCTTTCTCATAATGGGTTTTGAGTTTCAATACTTTTAGTTCCCCCCTAGCTTTATTGAGGTATAATTGACAAAATTGTAAGATAAGTGTACAACATGACGACTTTATATACATTTACATTGTAAAAGGATTCCCTCATCTAGTTAATTAACACATCCATCACCTCATATATTTAGCTTTTTAAAAATGAGAACATTTAAGTTCTACCCTATCAGTAAAATTCAATTATACAATACAATGTTATCAACTATAGTCACCACCTTATACATTGGATCTTCAGACCTTATTCATCTTATAACTGAAGTTTGTACCATTTTACAGCTTCTGCCCATTTAAGCAACCCTCTATCCCCTGGAAACCACCATTCTACTCTTTTTTTATACGAGTTTAACATTTTTTTAGATTCCACATATAAGTGATACCATGCAGTATTTGTCTTTCTCTGTCTGACTTATTTCACTTAGCATAATCTCATCAAGGTCCATCCATGTCACAAATGGCCGGATTTTCTTCTTGCTCATGGCTGAATAATATTCTGTTGTTTATATATACACCACATTTTCTTTATCCATTCATCCTTTGACTAACATTGTGTTGTTTCCATACCTTGGCTATTGTGAATAATGCTGCTATGAATGTGGAAGTACAGACATCTCTTCAAGATAATTATTTTGTTTATAAAAGATTTTCTGTAAGAAAATGAAATCTGTACTTCAGACAACTGACATACAAATGAACTTTGCAACTCAGACTATTTGTAAATTAGTGATGACCTGTTTGTAATTCATAAATGTCAGAAGAATGTTGCAGTTAATAAATGCTATTAGAATACAGATGGAGAGAGCCATCTGTATTAAAGATTCTGGGAAGGGTTTTACAAACAAGAAAGCATCCTAGGCAGGTAAAACAGTAGGAGCTGGGGCATTAAAGCAAGAATTGCCCATGGTATATTTAAGGATCATTGCTGGAGTAAATGGCTTGGAAGAAAAATGTTGGATGGAGGCAGATTATAGAGATGTGTGAGAGACTATTACAGCAAGTAGTAGAAGTCTACAGAATTTATGTGATCTCTGTTAGCATTCTCAACCAACTTGAACACAGAGCAATACACAGTTCTACATATGTGTGTATGGAAATCATTACCTTCCCCTCCAAATTATGATCTATCCTTTTACTGTACTCCTAATTTTAGTGAATGACACCACCGTTCACTCATCTGCACCAGGTAAAAATCTAGGAAATTTTTCTTGACACATCCTACCTCTTCATTCCCACATATTAGCCATCAGCAAATCCTGTAAGCTCTACCCTACAAACATATCCTGAATTCACCCACTTCTCTTCAGCCATACGAGCCTCCACTGCCACTTTCATAGTCCAAGCCACCAACATCTTTCATCTGGACTACCTCAATATCCCCCTCACATCCATTCTTGCTACCTTCAATCAGTCGACTCCACACTGCAGTCAGCGTGACCTTTACAGAAAGCCAATGATTGTGTTACACACGCTTTAAACTCCTCAGTGGTTTCCCATTGCTTTTAGGAAACAAAATTTCTTAACATGGCCTTTCAAAGTTTGTCCCCTACTATATCTCCAATAATATCTCAAAGCATATGCCCCCTACTCTCTACACTTAGCCAAACTAGAAGAAGCCACACTTGTTTCAATCCTTCCTCCTTTACATGTCTCTACTGTCATGGGGACTTTGAACACTCTGTTCTGTCAGCCTGAAATATTCTTCCTTTTCTTTACTTTTCACCTACTTAACTCCTATTCATTCTTCATATTGCTACTACATAGCAATTCCCCTGAGAAGTCTTACCTGATCTGTCAGTCTAAATTAGGCCCTCATATTATTCTCTCACAGCACATGAAAGTTTACCTTCCTAGCACTTTTCAAAGTTGCACCTTTAGATTTTCCTATGCAATTACTTAATTAATGTCTGTCTCCCTCATTAGATAAAAGGTCCAGGGGGACAGGGACAGATTTTTTTGTTTTGCTTTCCATTGTATCTCTGATGCTTTCACTGTATGTGGAAGACATACAGTGAGTGCTCAAGAGAAATTTGAATCCAATCTCTTTACTCCCTTGCGCTACAGCCGTACTAGCCTCCTTATTATTCCATTAATCTGCACCTTGAACACTCCCATGCAGGAGCTTTGATATTTGCTGTTCTTCTGCCTGTAAAACTCTTCCCCCAACTCACTCTCTCATATCATTCAGCACTCTGCTCAAACGTCTCCTCCTTGAGCAAATATCTGTAGTGCGCACTCCTGCACAAAGTGCTGCTATATGGTGATGGTGAGGATTATGAATATAGCCCCAGTGGGATATAAGCTTTATGACAGCAGGGATTTTGATCTGTTTTGTTCACTGCTATATCCCCAATGCTTGGAACAGCCCCTGAAATACAGTTGGTACTCAACAAATATTTGCTGAAAAAATGAATTATTCTAGGCACCTAACCAAAACTGTCTATAGCACGTAATAAGACAATTTGAAAGATCATTGAAAAATGAATATCATTGGAGAATTAGTGAGAAGTTGTCTGAAAAAATTTGTGTGAGAAGTAAATGTTGGCAGATTTACCAGTTCTTGGAGATTCTCTTGAATTTCAATTCTATTAATGGGGACCACATCATGAGGTCTCTCAGAGAGTCTCTCAAGTTTGGGTATGCTTATATTGAGAATATATGAGAGAACTTACATGAGTTTTCAGCTTATATTCTCTTCATCCCAGAATTACCTAGCATTGACTTGAAAGTTGTTCTCATAGGGATTAGTCTGATCTTCTCAACTTCCATAGAATGTAAACTCCTTGAGGCAAGGGACCAGATTTCTCTCTTGTCTCCAGGAGAGTCTCAATGGTCACCAAAACACATGGAGTGGGCCTCATTTAGGGAAATGCTTTTGAAGCTTCCTCTTTGCTTCTGCTTGGACCAGTGCTCCCCTTTTTCAAACCTTTCCCCAGAAATACTTGAAATCATGGGGAGAGATGATGGGAGCTGTATTGATTGCTGCATAAATAATCTCTGAGTATTCTCAGATGAATAAAAATACCGTTTTTGTCACATGTGGGAAAATTAGTATATTAGAGAAATAGAATAGAGATGTATTTCTTAATATAGTTAAAGAACTATAGCTTCTGCTCAATGGATCCAAATGACAATTAAAATCATTTGCTGGAAAAAAATGATGGAACCAATTCACAACTTTACAGCAAGGCTTATAACTCTCATCATTGAGAGAAAGGCCTGTAGGATTCACTTACTCAGTGTCGTGGGGCCCTGAGTATGGTTCAAACCTCAGAGAACAAATATGAAGTTGACTAAAAGAAAGTTGTCAGCTTTCCCGAGGTTACTAGTTAACAAACTTAAGATTTTCTTTGTCTATTTACTCTTCCATGGGTTGTGTGTCCTTTCAAGCTTATTAAACAGAATATAACAGAAATGCAAATAGCCAGACTTTGAGGCTCTTAGGTGAATATGAACCTTAAACCACCCCCAACTATTCTTCCTAGTTATTCCAACAATAAGAGGAAAGGCAGTGGATGTCTTTTCCTTTATTCTTATAAAGATAAGACATCTACTGAGCATTGCCAGGCTGTCTTTATAGAGGCAACAGGAAGTTACACTAGGGAAAGAACCAAATACCTCAATATATTACCCTTGAAAGTCTTCAATTTACCAGGCTCATTTACAATGGTCCTAATGTATGGGTATGAAAGAGGTATCAGGAAGGGGCCTGCTTTGGTATTGTGAATTAATTTTTTTTAGCTTCCAATCTCCTATAAAGATGACCTCCTCCCACATATTAGTCTCCTATAAGCCTGTTTTGACATGTGAGACATATTAAAATGCCCCCAGGTATATGGACAAGGAATGTCATATGGGTAATCAGGGAAGGGAATTAGACTATGAACCCAGAAAATCATATAAAACAAGAAACCAGCTTTGTCATCTTTCATATTGGTTTTTGTTTTGTTTTGTTTTGTTTTGTTTTTCAAAAGTATCCCCAAAGTCCAACCCCTGTCTTGTTAACTATTCTATCTTATGACTAAGTTAGGTATCTGGAACAAGCCTGCTTCAATTCAAACCTCAGTTCTGCCACGTGAGCCTTGGGCAAATGAATTAGCTCTCTGTGTCTCTGTTTTTTCCTCTCTAAAATGAGGAGAATAACAGTACCTACCTCCTAGAGTGTCTGTTGCAAAAAAAAAATGTTTATAAAGGATTTAATACAGTGTCTAGCTCATAGGACTCGGATGCTCAATAAAGTGTAGCTATTATTATTATTCATTTAGCTAAGGGGCAGAGTAATTAGTCAGTTGTATCAGCCAAGTCAAACTAGGCCTAAACTTAAGATCAAACAACCCGGATTTGTAAGCCGCTTTCTTTCAATACACTGGCATCTTGATTGCTTTCCCTTTGGCTTCCAAATTAAAAAAAATGTTTAAATTGTGTCTCTACAACTTAATATCTGTGTGTCATTCATTAAGGTATTTAACCTCTCAGTTTTTTTTTACTTACAAAAAGAGCATAATAACAGCATCCATGATAAGGTCATTGTGAGGATTAAATGGGTTATTTCACATAAAATCCCTAAAATAATGCCTTCTAGAAGGACTGAGGGCAACTGGGCAAGTCTGAAGAAAGCCAAAGAAAGTCAGTTTTAAAGATGAGGAAATTGGAATACAAAGACTTCAGGATAAGTAACTTCTCTAAAATCTTACAGCTAGAAGTGGTGGATCCAGGATTTAAGCACAGTCTGAATGTACTTTTTTTCCTAGAGTTTATTTTCCCTTCCCTTATTGTCTAACTCTCCCCTGCATGGAGTGCCTCCTTCAGAGTAGTATATTCACTGGTTCTCAACTGTACCTTGCCCCAACACATGTTTGCACACACCTTATCCCTTGCTTGGAATGACCTTTCCCATTTCTTTTCACCACTCTTACTCAAGGCCTAAATGAAATTCCACCTTGACATAGAGAGCCCCACCAACTTAATCTCCACACTGATCTCTTTGCCTTTCAACTCGAGAATTCTCAGTGTCTACATCAAACCCTTGACATTACCACTAGTGTCTAACACTGAGTGCGTAGTGTGTACCTAGGTATCAAGCTAAGCAGTTAAATGCATGATCTCATTTAATCCTCTCAAAAAGCCTAGAGCTAAGTACTGTTTTTAGCAGCCTCATTTTATTGAGGAAACGGAGGTTCAGCATGGCTAAGTAGTTTGTTCATGGTTAGTAAGTGGAGGAGACAGGGTTCCAATCCAGACCATGTGATCCCCAAGACCATACTCTTCCCCACAACATTCCACTGATTGGTGTCCTTAAGCTTCTTTTCACACACGTCTCTCAACCCCTCAGCTTGATTTTGAGCTCACTGAGGGAAACAACCGTGTCTTATTTATCTTTATAGTTCCAGTGTGCCTAGTAGCATAGTGCTTGGCAAGAAGTAGGTATCATAAATATCCATTTAATAAGAATCGGCTTCCAACTTAATCCACAATTTCACCCTGAAAATCAAACAAAAGCAAACATGAATCATGTTTATGGATGAAATTAGGCAAGGTAGTGTGGCTTGATCATCAATTTCATTGGTCATTAATGGCAGGGTGATATCTGAGTATTCTGGAACTGAGATAAGCTTCTTTTTGACTTTCTGTCTTTTTTCATCACTCACTCATTCAACAAACTGTAATAGAGGTAAAAGCATGCATAAGGAGCATAGAGAAAAGAACCACCTAGAGGAGTGAGTTAAGCAAGGGGAGGGTGTTTGGGAAAGTTCCTCAGAGAAGGCGACATAGCCCCATTCAGCAGCCACTGCAGTACCATTTTAAAAAGTGGATGCATAATAAATAGCAGTAATAATACCATTACCTAAATAAATAATGGAAATGGAATAAAGTTGGCAGAGATCATTTGACTTTAGAATTCTTAGTCAAACTAAGTTAGAGAAAGGATCTTGAGGCTTAAGGACGCGGGACTTGCCGGGCCTTAAAGCATAGGTTCTTTGTAAGAAGTAAAATATGGAGGAATAAAAAAAGAATCCCCAGGTATTGAATATATCTTAAGTGCCAGATGTTTGATGTATATTATTTCATTTAGTCCCCAAAGGAATTATGTAAGACGAGTCTTTCCTCCCATTTTAGGATAACAATGCTGAGGACTAGAAGGTGAAATAACTTCTAAGTGGTGAAGATTAGTTTGACTTCAGTTTTAGTGCTCCCTCCACGAATACTGGTAGCAAAGTCTCATATAGAGCTTATTAATTACAAAACATGTTTCTTAGGGTGTTACATTTATTAACTTATTTAATCCTCTCAATACCCCCAGTGAGATAGGTACTAATATTACCATATTATTTTATAGATAATGAAATTGAGACACAAGGAAATTAATGAATTAGCCCTAGATCATACAGCAAAGAAAATGATGGAGCCAAAATTCAAACACAAGGCATCTGTCTCTTAAACCATGTACATTATGCTACTTCTACTATGTAAGGTCTAGTTAGCTAGAAGGAGGCATTTGCCTTCCCATTTCTACCAGGCCATTAGCACAAACTCTTCCTATGAAGATGACTGACTGGGGTAGGTATGATAGAGAGTAGGATAAGAGATCCTGGGTCAGCAGAGGAGATCAGCATTTCTAACTATCTCTTTTCTTCCCCTGCTTTACCCCAAGGTCAGAGAGGTGGGTGTGTGGCAGCCTAGGGGCACAGAGGTGACAAACTGCTTCATCACCCGTGTCCCTGAATCTAGCAAGGGCATAGTCAATCTTTTCAGAGATATCCCATGACTAACCCCCTCAACCTCACCCTAGAGAAATGCACAATGATTGATGCTAGAGCCTTAAATTTCCCTTCAATTTGCCCTATTTACCACCCAGGATAAGTACCATGCCAAAGAGGAACAGCAGAGTGAACTTATGATGGGAAGTTCCCTTTAAGGAAGTTTGAACTTGTTTAGATTCCTGTTTCCTCTTTGTTAGGGGCTGGAGCCTGGTCTAGGGGAAGGGAGGCATGACATTTTCTAGCTCTGAGCTACAGGGACCCAAGGTAAGGAATGAAAGAACATTCTAGACTAAAGCAAGCCCCATGAGAATTCACTGTCCTTTCAGCAATGAGCCTGTTGATTTGTCCCGATACAGGTTGTCAAAATACATATCTCCTCTTAATCCCTATTACCCAACTTACCTTTCACTTCTCTTGCCTTGTTTTTTGACAAAGTAGCTGACTATATGTCATCAATATTTGTCACGTCACTTTGGTGAATGAGTTTCAGTAATGCCTGTTAGTCCATGTTAGTGAATAGCCAAGTAGAGCAGACAAGAGCCTGGTCCAGACTGTATCTCCTAAAGACACCTCTATCTGACATACCAATACCTCACTGCATGCCACACAATGACATTCAACTCAGGATCCCCCACATATTTGGAATTCAGTTTATCATGCCAGAGCCCACACTGAGCTGGTTGGGATACCTCTGCTTGCAGAAAGGCATACACTAATTGAAGTGGGCATGCCCCAATCCTTTCATGAATAAGAAATGAAGCATATACTTGATCCTCCCCAAGTTTCCAATCTGCAAGGCAGTACAGAGAGTGGTTTGTAACAAGCCAGAGAACTACCAATCTAAGTGTTTTCTGCAGCTTGACTTTACACGTTTAATTAAATCAATGTTGTGGCACCCACCTCCAATAGAAATGAGAAAGTGTGGTTAGCTCAGAGGATTTCTGAGGGAAAAAAAGTCTTCTCCAACCTGCAGGAAGAGAACAGTATTGGCTGAAACCAAGCCTGCAGCAACTGTTGTGGGAAAGGAAAGAGGGAGAAGGGAAGGGGAGATAAGGGGCACGTGTGGAAGGATGAGAGTGAGTTGAATACTGGATAGCCAACACCAGAGAGATGAAGGATGCAGCAGCTACTGATAAAGCCCCATAGGAGAGAGCTGAGATGTCTGGGTTTTTTCCTGGTGAATAACCAGATCATCAAGCATATTAAGGACCTCATTGAGCAGAACTGTGGCTACAGCTGCTGGAGCTATGGTGTGGGGAGGGCAAAAGACAAGCTCCTAGATGTGGGAATGACCTGAGGGAGCTGGGGTGGAGGTACATAAAATGGAGGAAGAATGTAACAATCTGTAAGGGAATAAGAAAAAACATTAAAGGTGGGATTCAGATGTTGACAATCTCTTTGCTGTTCAATGTCAGAGTCTCATAGGAGAAGAAAGAATTGTGCAATCTTCAAGGTGAAATGAAGACACATGCAGAATCACTGAGGGGAAGAGAAAACATCAGTAAGCCATTCAAATGATGATTTGTTGTCAGGATTAGATAACCAGTGATATAAGTAAATATTCACACAGAGACCGTGTGGTAGGAACATTAATAATTCATATATTGGGATGCTTCCCAGTAATCTATTTGTCACAATTCAAATCTGAGCACAACAGAATTTGATGTAAGATGGGGGCCCCAGGGACAGCTGCATACTGTGGGGTTAGAAATAAAACTACAAAGGAGAAAATCAGATAAATTTTAGAGCTAAGGAATCAGCTAATTGAATCCTCCCCTTGACAGATGAAGACACTGATTCAGAAAGGAGAGGCATTTGCCCAGTGAATTACTGTGGGATCTGGGCTTCTAGGCCAGAAGCTCAGGCTTATCCCTATACAATTGGTCACTGATGCTATCTGTGTGAGTCCAGAACTGAGGAGAACTGGGACAAAGAAAAACTAGAAACAAATGCAATCCCCCACCCCCACCTCCATCTCCCAGAATCAGGAAGTGGATAGATCATGAAATAGATGATGAACAAAAAATAAAAATGCCTGTAAGAAAGGCTGGACCACCATAGCGAGAGAGAACTGGGCTCTTCATCTCATTATCTGAATTAATTAAATGGAAACAGCACCAAATATCATGCAGCCAAAATGATGCTCTAGCATCATCTATAAATCGAAAAGTACTTTTTGAGATGCTTCTATGTGTTCCATACTATGTGAGGCTGTAAGAGATGTAAGTAAGGCATGTTACTTAATTTGCTCTCTCAAATGAGATCTCCATGTGGGTGGGGAAAACAGCTCCAGGAAGTGAATTTGGCTACCAAAAGGCTTGAATTTTCCAGGTCAATCCTCATTTAAAACATGCAGCTCCATGAACTCCTTTATATAGTCATAGCTGCAAAACAATGTCTTAAACCACTTACTTTAGATATTTTGGTCATTCATTCATTCGACATACATTTATTGAGTGTCTGCTGTGTGGCAAGCACTGTACAAGGTGCTGGGGATACAACTATGAACACAGCTCCTAGCTTCATTAAGCTCACAGTCTAGTGAAAGACACAGACAAGTAAACACAAAATTACAGTCATGGGATAAGGGTTATCATGAAGTGAAACATAGAGTGCTACAGGACCATAGAGGAGGGAAGACTTTTATGTCTCCTGGAAGCTGAAACGACTTCTGAGAGGAGGTGATGGCTAAAGTAAGGACTGAAGGACAAGTAAGAATCAATAAGGCAAAAAGAGAGAGTGAGGAAGGCATGGGAAGATATTCCTGTCAAGGGGAATAGCATATGCAAAGTCCCCAAGGCAAGAAAGCAAAATACGGAAGTTATTTAAGATTAATAAAGTGTTAAATTGTGGGTTGCAGACATTAAGTATATTACAAGGTCAGAAAGAGGCAAAATTAAAGGGTATTTTTGTGGGAGAGGGTGAGTGGTAACAAAGACTGGGAGAAATTCCAAAATACCGGAAATTGGCAAATATAATTTGACTTTCAAAAAAATGGAAAAAAAAGGATTGTGCAAGCTATCAACCAGTGTGTTTGATGTTAACCCAGGTCCAAATTTCTAAATGTATTGTTGATGGACTGGTTTAAAAACATGCTTAAAAAAAAGAAAGAAAAAAACAAAGCAGGGCTCACCAAGTGTTAGCTAACTTCATTTCCCTCGTTTATGGGATTACTAACTCAGGGAAATGCTATAATTAGGGCATATCTGAGTGCCAGGCAGTCTCTCCTGATATCTTTTTCAAAAACTGGAGAAATGAGGCTGGATGATAGTAGAATTTGATGGATTCCCAACTGGGTGAATGACCATCCCCAAACATGCAAATGACAGGACATCAAATATGATGGAAAACAGAATAAAGAGCCAGGAAGATCTTTCTTCTCAACCAGGCTGTAAGTGCTCTACAACTAGAGTGACCATATAATTCATCATCCAAACTGGAACATTTGTGAGTGACAGGGGTCGTTTTTAACAATTATGTCAGCAAAATACATATAAACCAGGACTGTCCCCAGGGTATATGGTCCTTGATCTATAATTATTTATCAAATGAATGACTGAACAAATGCACGAATGAATCTCATCTTAGAACACCACTCCTCCTTAAATCCTTTTGAAGTGTGCCACAGTCAGGCAACAGTATCATGTATCTTTCTAATTCTCCACTGTTGCTTCCTAAGAATTACTCCTCATGTGAAAATCCTCCTCTTCTGAGATTTCATATCCTTAGCAGGTAGTCAATACCATGTAAAAACCTCCTGGTCATTCTTCCACGTTCATTAAAGACTTTGGAACCTACTCCTAAGTTCTCCCTCTCTCACACAAGCCTCGCTGTCGTCCCTGGGGGACTTCAATGACTATTTGAAACTTTCACCAAGCACTTCAAGTCTTCTACCCACTATATCTCCCAACATATTCAGTAGATGACCTTGCCTCTTATTTCACTAAGAAAGCAGAGGTCATCAGGATAGGAACTCTCCCAACTTTATTCCTGTACCTAGAAACTCATCTGTATCTGCAACTACCCTCACCTCATCTCTCATGCCTCAGAGGAAAAAAGGTGTCTCCTTCTAACCAAGGTTTATTCCTCCATCTGTACTCTTGATCACATACTCTCTGTTTCCTTAAGAACCTTGCTCCATTATCTTTTCTCTCTTCTGTGCCTTAAACATCTCCCTCTCTACTGAAACAGCCTTTTTGAAGCTCTCCGTGACTACTTGGACATTTTTTTCAAAATTTGTTTAACTTATTTTGAAATAATTATAGATTCACAGGAAATTGCAAAGATTGTACAGAGTGGCCCCATGTACATCCCATTTGCCAAGTTTCCCCCAATGATTACATCTTACTTATAGTAAAATATCAAAACAGGAAATTGACATTGGTACAGTGTGTGTAGATATTTTAATGTCATTTTATCATATGTATGGATTCCTGCAACAACCACTGCAATCAAAATATTGAATTGTAGGGGCTGGCCCTGTGGCATAGTTGTTAAGGTCGGCATGCTCCCCATCAGTGGCCTGGGTTCATGGGTTTGGATCCCAGGTGTGGACCTACACTACTCATCAGCCATGCTGTGGCAGTGACCCACATAAAAATAGAAGAAGATTGACACAGATTTTAGCTCAGGGTGGATCTTCCTCAGCAAAAAAAAAAAAAAAAGTGAGAGAGAGAGAGAGAGAGAACTGTAACATCACCATAAGGATTTTCCTTGTGCTACCCCTTTATAGTCCAATTACCCTCCTTACTCTCATTATCCCTACCTCCTGGTAACCACTAAACTGTTTTCCATCTCTATAATTTTGTGATTTTTAAAATGTTATATAAATGGAATTATACAGTCTGTCACCATTTGAGATTGACTTTTTTCACTTAATTCCTTTGAGATGCCTCCAAGTTGTTGCAAGTATCAATAGTTCATTTTCATTGCTGAATAGTATTCCATGATATGAATATACTACAATTATCCATTCACCTGTGTAGGACATTTTTGTTGTTTCCAGTTTGGGGGTATTAAAAACAAAGATTTTTTTTAACTATTCTAGAGCCTGTGCATTTCCATATAAATTTTATAATAAATTTGTCTAATGTCTACAAACAATCTTGCTGGGATTTTGATGGGGATTGCATTAAACCTATGGATTTAATGCACTATGGGGAGACATTTTGTGGGGACACTTTGGGATGAATTGTCATCTTTACTATGTTGAATCTTCCAATCCATGAACATGGTATGCAGCTTGATTTACTTAAATCTTTTTTTTCACTTCTTTCATCAGCATTTTCTAATTTCAACATACAAATCTTGTACATGTTTTGTTAGATTTACACCTAAGTGTTTAATTTTCATTTTTTGAGTGATTTTGTAAATAGTATTGTATTTTACATTTTGGGTTATACATGCTTATTGCTAGCATATAGAAATATAATTGATTTTTGCAGTTGATGTCATATCCTGCAACTTTGATGAACTCACTCATTACTTCCAGGAGTTTTTTGTTGCTTCCTTGGGGTTTTGTACTTAGATGATCATGTCCTCTACAAATAGAGACAGTTTTCTTTTTTTCTTTTTTATCTGTATGCCTCTTATTTCTTTATTGAACTTGCAAGAACTTCTAGTACTGTGTTGAATAGCAGTGGTGAAAATGGATACCCTTTCCTTGTCTTAGATGTTAGGAGGATATTCAGTCTTTAATTGTTAAGTATGATGTTAATTGTAGGCTTTTGGCAAATGTCTTTATCAGCTTGAGGTTGTTTCCCCTTATTCTTAGTTTGCTGAGAGTTTTTATCATGAATGAGTGTTGAATTCTGTCAAATGCATTTCTGCATCAATTGATAGGATCCCATGAATCTTGTTCTTTAGCCTCTTAATGTGGTGGATGACATTGGTTGATTTTCAACTACTGAAGCAGTCTTGCATCCCTGAAATAAACACTTGTCTTTCCATTAGTGATTTCTAGTTTGATTCTATTGCAGTCATAAAACACACTCTGTATAATATCACTTCTTTTAAATTTTATGAGGTTTGCTTTATAGCCCAGGATATGGGCTCTCTTGGTATATGTTCTTTGAGCACTTAAAAAGAATGTGTATCATGATGTTTTGGGGTGAAGTTCTCTATAAACATCAATTAGATCCTGTTGGTTTATGCTGTTGCTGAGTTCTTCTATGTCCTTGCTGATATTCTCACAAGTTGTTCTAGTGATTGGTAAGACAGGAGTGTTGAAGTCTCCAACTATAATTCTGGATTTGTCCATTTATTCTTTTACTTCTACCCATTTTTGCTTCACATATTTTATAGCTCTGTTGGTTCGTTGATACACATTTAGGAGTCTTTTGGTGGACTAATCATTCTATCATTATGTAATATTCCTCTTTGTCCCTGGTTATTTGCTCTGAAGTCTACTTTATCTAAAATTAATTTAGCCACTTCTGCTTTCTTTTTATTAATATTTGCATGGTATATCTTCTTCCATACTTTTGCTTTCATCCTATGTTTGAAGTGAGTTTCTTATAGACAGAATTTAGTTAGGTCATGTTTCTTTTTTAATTCACTGCTAATCTTTGTCTTTGAATTGGTGTATTTAGACCATCTGCATTTAATGTAATTATTGAAATGTTAGGGCTTAAGCCTATGATTTTACTTTTAAGAAATCTATTTTGGGAGCTGGCCTGGTGGCGTAGTGGTTAAGTTTGCGTGCTCCACTTCAGTGGCCTGGGGTTCACCAGTCTGGATCCTGGGCACAGACCTAGCACCACTCATCAAGCCATGCTGTGGCAATGTCCCACATAGAAGAAATAGAAGGATATACAACTAGGATATACAACTATGTCCTGGGGCTTTGCGGGGAAAAAAGAGGAAGATTGGCAACAGATGTTAGCTCAGTGCCAATTTAAATAAAAAAAAAGAAATCTACTTCTGTGTTGTTCTGTTTTCTGGTTCTCTGTTTTTTTCCCCTTGCTTCCCTGTAGGTTACTTGGACATTTGTAGTTTAATTTAGTCTTTAATTTATCTCTTTGTATAGCATTTTAGAGACTGATCTTAGTATTCTGCTATACATGCAAAACTTATCACATTCTACAGGTTTCAACATTTTTCCATTTACAGTTTAGTGTAGAAACTTTACCTCTCTTTATGTTCCTTTGCTCTCCTCCATTTATAACATAATTGTCTTAAATATTTCCTCTATATACATTGAGAACAACATCAGTGTTATCATTTTTCTTCAACCATCAAATGTAATTTATAAACTAACAGGAAAGCAAGCATATAAGTTTATTTAGGACTGCCATAACAAAATCCACGGACTGGGTGGCTTATTTACTCAGAATTTTGGAGGCTAGAAGTCCAAAATCAAGGTATTTTCAGGTTTAGTTTCTTCTGAGGCATCTCTGCTTGGCTTGCAGATGATTGCATTCTCCCTGTGTCTTCACATGGTCTTTCCTTTGTGTACATGCATATCTATGTCCTAATCTCCTCTTCTTAAAAGGACATCAGTCATATTGCATCAGTGTTCACCCATATGATCTCATTTTACCTGAATTACCTCTTTAAATGTTCTATCTCCAAATCCTCCAAATCCAAGTCACATTCTGAGGTTCTGGTGGTTAAGACTTCAACATACAAATTTTGGGGGGGGGGGCACAATTCAATCCATAGCAAAAAGCTTATTATATTTGCCCATATTTTTGCTCTTTCTGCTCTTCTTTCTTCCTTCCTAATGTTCCAAGATCCTCTCTTTTATAATGTCCTTGCTGTTTGGGGAACTTCCTTTGCCATTTTTTAAAGGTAAATAGGTCTACTAGCTATGAATTCTCTTAGTTTCGTTCCTGTGAGAATGTCTTCATTTCTCTATTATATCCAAAGGATATTTTCACTAGGTATAGAGTTCTGACTTGGCAGTTATTTTCTTTCAGCTCTTGTGCCATTTCCTTCCAGCATCCACAGATTTTGATGCAAAATTCATTGTTGTTCTAATTGTTTTTCCCCTATAGGAAATGCATCATTTTTCTATGGCTGCTTTCAAGACTGTTTTTATTTGTTTTTAGTTTTCAGAAGTTTGACTATGATGTGTCTTGGCATGGATTTCTTTTATTATGTTTTGAGTTTATTTAGCATCTTGAATCTGTGGGTTTATGTCTTCTGCCACATTAGGGGAAATTTTGACCATTTTTTCTCCAAATACTTTTTCAGCCCCACTCTTTTTATCCTGTCCTGGAACTCCAATGAATGAAAGTTAATGAGGCTCTTTTTATTTTTTTTTCAGTCTATTCGCATTGGGTATTTTCTATTGTTCTATGCTGAAGTCCACAGATTATTTCCTCTGCCTTCTCCATTCTGCTATTGAGTCCATCCATTGAGTTTTTTAATTTGGTTATTGTATTTTTCTGTTTTAAAATCTCCATTTGGTTCTTCTTTATATCTTGCATTTTTTTTCCTGAGAATTTCTACTTCTTTCCTGAGAATTTCTACTTCTTTGCTGAGAATTTCTATTTTGTAATTTGTTTTATGCATGTTTGTAATTGATCACCAAAGCACTTTTATGATCGCTACTTTAAAATTCTTTTTTTGATAATTCTAGCATCTGTGTCACCTTGTTGTTAGTGTCTATTGATAGTCTTTTGTCATTCAAGTGGAGATCATCCTGGTTCTTGGTATGATGAGTCATTTTTTATTGAAACCTGGATGTTTTGTGTGCTTCATTATGAGACTCTGGATCTTATTTAAATATTTTGTTTTACAGGCCTCCTCTGATGCCACTCTGGTGTGAGAACGGTGGTGGTTGTGGCCTCATTACTGCCATACTGGAATTAAAATCCATGTTCTCCATAGGCCTCCACTAATATTCATGGGGAGTATTGTTGAAAGTCTCAACTCTCCACAAGGCTTCCTCTGGCATCACTCCAGCAAGTAGAGGGTGGGGTGCCTCATTACCACCAGGTGGAAATGAAAGTCCAAGCTCTCCACGTGATTTTCACTGACACCATGGAAGGGGGCAGCGTCTTGTTACCTCTTGGTAAGAATGAAAATCTCAGCCCCCCACTCAGCATTCCCTGACACCTCCCTAGCAGATGCCTTGCTACAGCCTGGCCAGTGTGGAAGTCTAGCCTCTCCATTTGGTCTTTGCTGACAGTGTTGGGAGTGAGGCCACAGATTTTTCTGTGGTGTTTGGTTGTAATTTTCTGTCTTCCTACTTTCGTCCTTTTCCTATCCTTTGTCTGGAGACAGCAGGCTTTTCTGGTTTTTGTTTTTTTGTTTTTTTGTTTTTGCAGGGGGGATGCTGTGCCTCCTGTTGTTCCTGGCTTCTCCAGCACCCAATGTGGAATATATGAGGCACAAAGTAAATCCAGAGGATTCACCTCTGTTCCATTCCTTGGGGCCCGAGGTCTCTAGCTGGTCTGCCTTCTTCTCTCCACCTTTCAGAGTCTTGTTTTTGTTTGGCAGATAATTAACAGGGATTTTAGCTATATTTAGTGGGCAGAATAGGCAAAAGTATATGTAATCCAACTTACTGGAAGTAGAAATCCCATAATCCCAATGATAATTTTATATCTTTGACTTATTTGACCTCCCTGCAGCATTTGACTCTGTTGACTGTATCTTCCTTCTTGAACTTCTCTTTACTTTAATCGTTAACCCACTATCTTCTTTTTTACCTAATTTTCTTACTGTTCATTCTTAGTCAACATTATGGGCTCCTCTTCCCCTGCTAATCTGATAGATGTTGGGGTTCCCCAGGTTTCACCATCAGATTTCTAATTTTTCACTCTACATTTTATCATGATTGACTCTCAGATCTAAACATCAAGCTCAGATCTTTTTGTCAAAATCCTCATCCATATAGCAAATTGCCTATAGGACATAAGCACTTGAATGCCTGACAAGTATTGCAAATTTAACATGTCAAAAATTAAACTCATCATTTTTCGCCTTAAACCTGACCTTTTGCTTGGATTCTTGGAGAGGTAGTACGACATAGTGGTTAGGCATGCACACTCTGGAGCCTAGATTCAAATCCAAGTTCAGTTTATCACTAGCTACAAGCGAGTTATTTGATTTTTCAGTGCACTAGTTTTATCATCTGTAAAGTGGGGTAGCAACTACCTCATAAGTTGAAGGGTGGATTATTATGACTTAAAATTCTTCAAAGGCTTTTCTCCTCTTTTAGGATCCAAGTCAAACCTATTACCATGGTAAACAAGGCTTCGTCCCATGTTTTGACACCCTCCTTGTCACTTCCTCCCCGAATTGCTAATACACAGTCTACACTCTGCCCTACTAAATTTGCAGTTTTCAAACTGTGACATGTTCTTCCTATCTCTACTGTCTGAAAGGTTTTGTCCTGCCCTTTTAAAATAACTCCTCTCATCTTTTAAGAAGCTGCTGAAACACTCAAGCTCAAGCTGCTGAAGAACCGTCCTTGATTTATTTAACACTTACGTGACCCTTACCATGCCCTAGGAAGATCTACATGCATTAACTCGTTTTATCCTTACAATTCCATAAGTGAGTGATATTATTATCCCCAATTTTATTGATAAAAGAATGAGGCACAGAGGGATCACACAACTGTTAAGAGGCTAAATGAATCTATCACTCTCGGCTCATTCCTCCCAAACCCAAGCTTAGACTGGGTACCCCTTTTATGTGCTTCTACATAACTCTAAACACACTTCTAACTTAGCATTTATCTATCAGTCTTTTTATTGTCTGTTCCTCCCACAACATATGGAGGTCAGGGGCTGTCTTTGTATCCCAGCCCCCAGCACAGGACCTGACCCACCAAATGCTTGCTGAGTGAGTGAATGGGGTGATGAGTTGAGTGAAACAAAATGAAATTTAACAGGAATGAATGTAAGGGACTTCCTTTCAGTCCCAAGAACCAGATATACAACAGAGGATGGGGAGCTGCGTCTTCACACCAGCTTGTGTAAGTGCCATATAGATTTATGGTTTGAAAGTGACACCCATTCCAGCCAACAGTGGGATGTAGCTGTCAAAAAATCTAAAGGTATAGCAACCTCTCACAGCTAAAGTCACTACATCTCAGTCCTCATCATCAGCCAATCCTGACTTAGGCAAGGCACATAGTGCATTTCAAATCTAAGATGGCATCAAGTGAAAGTTACATCCAAATTTCAAAAACATCAAAATGAAAAATGGCTGAGGGCCCTTGTAAGTTGCCATTGATTGTAAGACCCATCCTGTCTTCAAAGAAAAGAAAAGCATGCATCTCAAAGTTGATGAAACATGAGTATCTGTAGCCTTAGCCCCACCACTTGGTGGGACCTAAAATAGCTTCACTAGCAATCCATTGACAATACTAGGACTAAATACAAAGCTTTTTTATAACCTCTGAATTACAGCACTTTCTTAAAATTTATCCCCCTTTTCCCACTTCTCTATGTTAGTCCAGGCAGTACAACAGGATGTCTATCTGTCTCCCTTTCCTTTTTAAGATTCTATTCCTCTGGTGCTAAGGCCTTACTCCAAATCTTAGTCCACGTGGATGAGGCTGAACCTAGATCTCTGAACCTTCCAGCTCCCAAGCGGAATCCACTCTTCATAAGTTAATTATCTAAAAGCTACTGACTTTGAGGACTGCTTTAACCCTTGGGCTTCTGACCCTCAATCAGTTTTTTCTGATGGTCTGAGGCTTGCCCTATCCTTTGGGCAATATGCATTAGACCCACTGGTGGCCCCTCAAAGGCTGGCATCCGCAGCCCAGCTAGTGTCCACAGTACTGCTCTGCTGTGTTATGAAAAGCAATCACAGCTGCGACAAGAGCAGCTCCAAAAAAACACTTCATCATGGCTTGAAGCCTGCCGCAGTGTTTAAAGCACATTCGCCACTTGATTATGAGCCTGTGGGTCATTTATTTTGTGAATTATCTGTGGTCATTTAGAGCCCTAGTTTGCTCCTCCTATCACTGCAGAGGCTGCATCCAGGCGCCTCCGTCCCCAACTACCAGGCTCACCCCTCCCTTTGCCAACAATTCATGTGTGCTCAGGAAATGCAAACTCATTCTAATATCAGCACAAGAAAAACAGAATCAGGAACAGAGGTGACTATAAAACAAATTATTAAATATATCTCTAAGCCAAAAGGAGAGAATTCAGAGCTTACCAGTACCAATGATAACCTCGATTAGTGCATATAATTAAGAGTGGCCTTGATTCTTTAAAGGCGCTCTGAGGCACTAACATGTAATCTGATGAAATCCATGCAGTGAAAATAGACACTATATATATTTTAGCTGTCCAGAAGTAGGTCACGTTTGATATCTAGCTGAGAATAGACTAGAAATCAGAAAAGTAAATAAAGCCCAAGAGGAAAATAATGGAATGGCCTGAAAGCTCATTGACCCTGGAAAATAAAAGATTTATAGATGCTAAAGAGATGGGGGGTGGGGAGATGAAGAACTAAGGAAAAAGGTAGAGGAAAGGAGGGGAAAGAGAAAAAGGGATGAGAGAGGGACTTGTAGATACCCTGGGGATGTTTGATAGTAATAATGATGAAGATGGAGAAGAAAATCAGCACTGCTGCAGGACTAGGGCAGCGAAGGGGACTCTGGGTTAGAAGGCACTGTAGCCAGCAAGGGGCAGCTCAGGGATGTTTATACGGATAAGCAATAGATATTTGCATTTGTTTTTCAACAGGCTCAAAATAAAAAGGATAAGCAAGAGGTAGGAAAAAATGCTAAAAAGAAGTGATGAGGAAAAGGAGAACCAGAAAATGGAGGCCTAAGGCGGCTGAGACTAGGAAAAAGAGAAGCATGTGGTGAAGATTCAAGCCAAAAAGTACTTGGGGTCCAGCTATTTTAAGAGGTGCCTGATGTGAAAAGCCAAATGAGGCATAGCCTTAGTCATCATTGTGCCCTCAATGCCTAGTTCAGTGCCTGGCACTTAGGAGTGTTCACAAGGGTTTTGTGTGATTCAGGACATGTATGTGTGCACGTGTGCATGCACATACACATGCATACTCCTAGAGAAAGTTGGGGGAGACCTAAAAAATAATATTCTCTTCAGAGATGTGACAAACAGCAGAGTATATTCCTGCCTCTATCTCCACTAACACTTTGTCCTCCATATCACATCAAGCCCTAGTAAATTCTCTCTTCTCAGGACCCCAATTGCCCTGTTTATGGCACCCATCTTGCTCCGAGAGTCTGATTATATGGGTTGTTGCCTTTTCTGTGTGCTCATTGAGGGTAGAGAGCAGTTGTCCACAGCACCACATGGAACAGAGCTAGACACATAGTAGGTGCTCAAAAAAGTACAGAGCGAATGAATTAAATAAGTGGAAAACCCCAATATTCTTCAGATAAATAGCAGATTGATCTTACCCTCCAAGGAACTGCTTTAACATAGAAAAGGGGAGCTACAACTTCCCAGCAGTGGTGGCTGAAGGTTGCTTATTGCTTCAGAGAGCATGGCAGATGGGGCTGCTTGCTCACTCCCTCCACCTTCCCTTCCCAGAAAGCTTCCTGACCCCAAAGGTCATATTGGGAAACAGAATACTCTGCTCCTAGTCAACCTACCTTACTGGGAAAAAATATCCCTTAATATGTTCCTACTGCATGAAAACATCTCTGCTGCATGCAAAGTGTAACCTCACATTTTGGGACAAAGACCCATTTTAAGGCATTTATATTTTTATTATTTTTTCAAGAAAATAAATATATCTCTGTGTATTATGTTAAACAGTTTATATGCAGTTTTCAGGGATGAATCTCATCTTGCACATAATAAAAAGAATCCTTAGAAGTGCCTTAATAGAAATAGGACTGGGAGATGATAATGACACTTAACATTTGTGTAACACAATCGAGTTTGCAAAGGTTCCTCAAATCAGTTGTCACGTTTAATCCTTACAGCAATCCTGTGAGGTACAGTTTAGTCTACCATTTCACAGATTAAAAAATCTGAGGTTTGGAGAACTGCAGTGACTTGCTGGTAAATGGTAGGTGCAGAATTTGAACCTGCATATATTGCAAGGATCAATCTGCCTAGAAACTTTTGCTGCTCAGTCCCACTCGCAAGAGCAGCTTGTCATGCCCTCCTGAGAACCATGATTTAAAACTCCTTCCTTTGGGAATTGGTTTACCCTTCCACGAGGAGTCTGAGCCACAGCTTGGCTTATCTCCCTCACCCACTAACCTTCTTTTGGAGGGCCCACTGTTTCTCCTGGCTGCAGCTGAGTGGCCTATGTCAGGTCTGGCTGGATAAACATGAACAAGTCACTTAACCACTATGAGCCTCATTTCATCTCCATGGGGTAGTCATGAGGATAAAGTGTGACATTGCCTGCCAATCTTCCAACATGGTGCTGACAACAATGACAACAGTCATTGTCAGATTATGTGATCATCCATGTTTCGTTTAAGAAAATATGACACATACACACAGAAACACACATACACAAGTGCACACATGCATGTGCACACAAACACACATTCCAAACCCATATTTCCAATGGCTTACTGGGTGGGGGTCAGCCAGTTGTTTACTTTAAAATAATTTGTTAAGCTGTACAGGGGCTGGCTCTGTGGTCTAGTGCTTGAGTTTCGCACGCTCCACTTCAGCAGCCCAGGTTCACGGGCTTGGATCCCAGGCGTGGACCTACACCGCTCATTGGCCATGCTGTGGCAGTGGCCCACGTATAAAAAGTGGAGGAACATCAGCACAGATGTTAGTTCAGGGCTAATCTTCCTCAAGTGAAAAAAGAAAAAAGAGGAAGATTGGCAACAGATGTCAGCTCAGGGCTAGTCTTCCTCAGCAAAAAAAGAAAAAAGAAAAAAACGAATTGTTAAACTGTACATTTATGTTTCATGAATTTTTCTGTATGTCTGTTATATTTCACAAAAAAAGTTTTTAAAAAGTTCTGTTGTTTCCAATTGACAAGTGAATTATATATTTGTGGAGATTGTTTGAAGTATTAAAAAGTAATAAATGATTATAAGACAGTGCTTTTGACATATGTAAAGGTAATTGGTTGTCTTTCTTATCTCTGAAACAATATATCATAAGTGATAAGACCCCCATTAACTCTGAAAGTCCCAGAGAAGGGGCTACCAAGTGAAGGCAATCACCTCTAGCAGATCCACAAGGATTGGTTTGGGATGCAAATCTCTGAAAAAAAATTTCTATGTGTTGCTGTCCTCTAGGATCCTGTTGACATTATCTGAAGCTGAACAACTAAATAGATACAATGCTGCCATGGAAAAAACAAACACCCAAGAATGGTCATCTCATCCCTCTTTCCAAACCTACCCAGGACTAGTTGGGAATATAAGAATGGTGGTAGAGCCACTGTACTGTTGGTTATTGGATATTTCTTTATCTTGATCAAAGATGATTCATTAAGAGTGGCTAGTGGAAAAAGATCTGATTGTTAAGGAGCAGATATAAAAAAATCCCCCACTGCAGATTCAAACTATGGCTCATCCAATACAATATCAGGAAATTATTATTGTAATTCATCCTATTCTCTCCGTGTCTCTCTTCCCCTCCCTGTATACCCTCCAAGTCTTACAACATGCTGCTTTCTCTCCCTAGAACACTGTCCCCCATTGCCATCCCAGCTCTTACTCAGTTGACCTGTATTCCTCTTCTATCTCAGGTTAGATGACACCTCCAAGAAGCCTATCCAAGGCTACTGAAGGCTAGATTTGATGTCATTCCCCTGCACTCCCATAGTACCCTGTACTTTCCCTCTCATAGTCCTGATCACACTAGATTGTAATGGCTTGTTTATGATCTTGTTCACCAGGGTAGTCGCAGCATTTATCACAGTTTCTGGCACATAGTGGGTGCTTGATGAAGGCTGCTGAATGAATAAATGAAAGAAAGTTCATTTCTATGAAGCCTTCTCCATATCTCCCAGTCAGAACAAATTGCTCTTTCCATAGTTTATAGCACTCTTTTACAGACCTCTATTCTAGGCTGTCTCATGTTATAACTAGTTGTGTACTAGATGTCTTGCTTCACAATGTTTCACACTTCCAGGGGGTAAGGAATTAACCTTATTTATCTTTGTATTTTCCCTAGGACCTACCTTCTTCCTTATTTGTACAAAGTAGACCTCAATAAATGTTTTTTGAAATGAATTGAATTTCTCTGCCCTCTAGCCCCACAGTCACACAGTTAATGATTAGTAATGATTGGTTCATGATCTGTAAACAAAAACTTAACTGCACTAGAGAAATTGCTATTTAAAAGAACAGGTTAGCAAATGTTTTGAGAAAGCAAAAAAAAACTTGAATAATGTGTAATGTGAATAATTATCTTCTAGTTTATCTGGTTCGCAAATCCAAGATTTCATAAACAGGGTTTTGGGGGTTTTTTTATGCAAGCATAAACATGCTTCTGTGATTACTTTAAATTTTGCAATTTTCCTGGTTTTGCTCCTTGGACTATATATACAAATTAGGTAGAGTCAGAATTAATTTTAGAGAACTAGATGAGACGACACTGAGATGTCATAGTCGCACACATAGACGTATGGAAAAAGGGTTGTAAGTTAGAGAGACCTCTTTGGTCTCAGCTCTAACCTGAGAGAGTTGCAGTTAACTGGGATGAGATGCAGTATAATGAACATAGCCTGACACTTTTGCAAGCCGCTAATTTAAACTCAAGGCATGCACGTTCAGTCATTGTAATTTGTTGCTTGTATGGCATACTTTTCTGGTCACAACTTTAAAAAATTAAATGGAACATTGCCATCTCTGCTCCACTGGTCTCCCAGTTTCTACACTTTCCCTTGCACAGTCCATTTTCCACACAGCTTGCCAGAGTGTTCTCACAAAAACACAAATCATATCATGGATGTCCACTGCTTAGAACTCTCCAATGCCTTCACATTACATGAGAACAAAAATCCAAACTCCCTACCACAACCTAGTAGGCTCCAGATGACTCAACTCCTACCCACTTCTCTTAACAATTCTCCACCTTGCTCTGATTTTCTTTCAGTTCCTTGAGCAAGCCAAGCTATTCCCAGCTTAAAGACTTTGCAAATACTCTTCCCTTTGACTGGAATGCTCTTCCCTTTAGTCTTTCCAGGGTTGGTTCCTTCTCATCTTTCTGGTCTCAAGTCAAATGTCATTCTATTTAAAGTAACCCTCCATCTCAACACTGGCCACTTTTTGTAAATCGTTACCTTCTTACCACCATCTAAGATCATTATCTTATTTATATATTTGCTTATTGTGTTTCGCCCTCTTTAAGAAAGCAAGTTCTATTGAAGCTAAGGCCTTATACACTGCTTTATCCTCAGCAGCTAGAATAGTGCCTCATACAGAGTAAATGCTTACTAAATATTCATGAAATAAATTATTGTGAAAATCAGTCGGGATCCTTTTAAGTAGTGAATTAGTTCAGTGTCTTGCCCAGGGCTGAGCAATTCAATCTGATTCAATTTAATTTAGTTCAACAAGCATTTATTTGTTTTATTCACCTCTGGTTCTTCAGAACCTAGGAAAAGTGACTGGCACATTGTAGATGCTCAACTAACAACGGTTAAGTGAAAAAATGAACTGTGTATCCACTGTGTGCAACATCGAGACAGGGATAGCCACTGGTCAAGGGGGCCACAGTAATGAGGAAAGCAGCCCAGGAGCCATCTGTTGACTACCAACAGGCCAAAGGCAGAGGCTGCGTCTGGTCTCCATGCCAACCTTTCAAAAGAAAGCATAGGAAAGAATCTATCTTACACCTTTTCCCCAGGCCAAATTGGAGCTATAAGAAAGATGAAAAAAGGAGAGGCATTTTTTCTGAGGCCTGCGTCACCTCTCCTTTCCACGAAGAGGGTGTGGATCTCCAAACTGCTTGCAGCGTAGGTTTGAGGGAGGGGCCTCTCCATCAATCTTGTTCCCACTGGGGCTCACTGATGGAGCAGTGCAGCACAGCGTCAGTTTTCCCAGTAAGGTGATCCCTTGGGGCCTACTTGAATCACCGCGGGGGAGGAGTTTCCATGGAGAAGGCTGCTTCCCTTAGCTCCATTAGGCCTGGGTGAAAGGTGGGGATGGCAAGGGAGAAGAGCCCCAGCCTAAATTAAAGTTGCAATTTGTAAAGCAGGAGATAGGCCCTATGCCACATCTGGAGCTCTTCCTACAGCTGCGTTTCTCTCCTGCTGCCCTAGTTACACTATTGGTGACATCTTTATGGAAAAGCACCATCTATACTATAGATTCTACAGAAATGTTCTTTCTAAAGGCACTGGCTCAGCGCTGCTGAGCCGTACTACCTATTAAGAATTGGTCCCAAGATATATTACTTTTATTTCTCCAAACTCTTCAAAGTAGGATAATACTAGCCCTATTTTACAAATGAAAAAAAACTGAGACAAGTTAAGTAGAAGTTTAAAAGCTCAGACTCTGCAGCCAGACTACCTGAGCTGAGCTCCATCATTATGAGATCTCAGGCAACTCACTTAACCTTCCAGAGCCTCAGCTTCCTCATCTCTAAAGTGAGGGCAAAAATAATATATAACTCCATGGGGGTTACAGACACACACACACACACAATAATCCCTTGAAAGTGGTTAGCACATTATCTGGTAAATAGTACATCATTGCTCAATAAATATTAGATGTTATTATCCAAAGTTATTATCCACTACCTAAGTAGTGTAGAGACCAGATTCAAACCTGCATCTGCCAGGCCCCAAAGCCCAAATTTCTTCCGTTATACCAGGGATTCTCAAACCTCAGCATGCATCAGAATGACATAAAGCACTTGCTAAAGCACAGGTTACTAGGTTCAGCCCTAGAGTTTTAGGTCTGGGTGGAATCTGAGAATTTACATTTCTAACAAGTTCCCAGGTGATGCCGATGTTGCTGGTCTGGGGACCATGCTAAGGACCACTGCACAAACCCCCTAAACTAGAGCTTCACTCTCCAAGAACAACTAAAAGCCGCTCAAGAGATTTTAGATGATAATAAGGTGTGAATGCTTCCAGAGCAACTGCATTTTAAATAGGGGATTATGGGAGCTGAGAGACTACAGCTCTGCCTACAGAGAAGCACAAAGTAGGGTTGCTGTTTTAGAGCAAAGAACTTGCCCATCCAGTCACAAAAAGCTGTAAGTCAGCTCTTCATCCAGAGACTATGCAGCTACTGTGTGCTACATGAGAAGGCCCTAAGGGAGAATCTCCTCTTGACTGCTCATTGGAGCCGCAAGGGCAAACAGCCAACCCTGGGAGGAACTTTGGGCTTTTCTAGCAATGTCCAAACCACATTGTTGGCACTGGATCAGGCCCAAGCTCACACCTTGGGGATTTGGGGGCTAAATGAGAGACATGGAGCCTATAGGAGTGTTTTAACAGTGAGTCCATTTGGCTGAGATGGACTTTTCCTTTCAGTGGAACAACTACAAAATACTACCTCACCAACAATTCATTTCAAAAAGGATGGAACTTGGATACACGAGTATTCTCAGTTCTCCCACTAACTAAAGTCCATGCTTAGGAATTCTGCACCCTGGAACATCCATATTGATCTTCCTAAACTCCTATCTCTAGCCTAGCTACCATCAGAGGCAACAATGTACCACACACAGGTTGTGCAAAGCCCCTCTCCCCACTGCTTCTTAAGGCCTTCTGCCCCATGCTTAATGCCCATAGTAGGTCTCCATTTCCACTGTAGACTCTCAATTATTTAGTTCCCCCCACACCATCATAGGCATCCAAAAACCAGATTTCAATCTCCTGGTAGGCAATCTCTCCCTAAATTTTCCATAAACATTGTTTCAAAATGTAGTTCTTTGGACGAGGCTCCTCAAAATGCAAATATCCCTGGCAGAATAACACTTCAAAACACAGTAAGTCTTAATACCTAAGTGTCAGAGATTCTGGGAGTCCTTTCTAGGTGTCAGCAAGCTAGGAAAAGATGGGGCATAAACCTCAAGCTTCTTGAGGGCTGAGCCTATGACTAACACATCTCTATATTTATCCCCCCCCCAGAAGGTCCTGCTTTTATTCTTCCCTGTTTCTTTTCATATTTTGCTATTTCTTTGGGAAAGGCAATTGAGGATCTATATGCATTAGCTTCAAAGTCTTTCAAAACACATCCATATACTGAAAATGTAGACATTTTACGTTACTGTCCCTGGTCCCCAATTTTGAATTTTATAAACAATAGATAGCTTCCTTTCCAGAGAGTGAAAGATTCTCTCGCTCTCATCTCTTCAAATAATTTTAGGGCTAGAAATCCCTTAACAATCATCTATTACCAGTGTTTCTCAATTGGAAGTATGCATTAGAATCAGCTAGGTCACTTTTTAAAACCATAGATACCTGGGCCCCTACTCCATATCTATTGAGGCTCCAACAAGGGGGCCTGGGCGTTCAGATTTTCAAAAAACATACCTCCTGCTGCTTCTAATGCACACACTTAGTTGATCTAGTTCAAACTCTTCATTTTAAGGATGTAGAACCTGACATCCAGGGAGGGAAGGCACTTGTCCAAGGTTACACAGCCAGTTAGTGGCAGAACTGATTCCCCAGTCCAGTCTTGAAATAGTTAATTCATTGCCTTTACTCACAATTTTGTCCAGAACTGCTCTTTTTTTGCGTGGCTTACAAACTTAAATGTACCCAGCAAAATCTATAAAAGAAAGGACACAAAGAGAAGGAATAAAGGAGAAACAGGGAGAGGGAAAAAGAATGAACAATGGATTTCAAACTATTCAAGGACTTAGACGGGGATAAGAACCTGCGAAGGTCTGAAATTTCCAGTGCTTACTAGCTGGACAGAATCTGCACAGAAATTATTTGAGAGTCACACTGCAAACAGCATTGGGAATTTTATGATCCCTGTGCTCAGTTACTGTCCTCTTGGTATTGCTATTTATCAGGGAGGCCTTGTCTTCCATTCCCTAGTATAATCTCTTCAATTGTCTTTTGCCCCAGGCTGTGCTATGTGACACTTTCACCCCACACTGAATACTACCCAATCTTCTGTCTCTTTGCAGGTCAGAAAGGCTCCTATCCATCCTTTCTGTGTTAAAGCCTCTTATGGAAGAGCAGAGACAATGTCCCTATGGACCTACTTACATGAGTTAGTTTTCTTTTTCTTTTCCGATTTCTTCAGGGAAGAGGGAGGTAGAAGCCTCCAGAGCTTTTTCCAACAACACTCAGTGACATTCCAACTACAGGAGGGATTTTTTAGCTGTCACAATTATCTATTTGAAATAAGATCCTGAGAGCCAGCCCTGATGGTCTAGTGGTTAAAGTTTGGTGCTCTCCTCTTCAGCAGTTTGAGCTTGGTTCCCAGTCACGGAACCACACCACCCATCTGTCAGTTGCCATGCTGTGGTGGTGGCTCACATAGAAGAACTACAACGACTTACAATTAGGATATACAACCATGTACTGGGGCTTTGGGGAGGAATAAAAAAGGAAGATTGGCAACAAATGTTAGCTTAGGGCAAATATTTCCCTGCAAAAACAAAACACTACTTAAAAAAAAAGAAACAGGATCCTGAAAGAAATCAAGCTGTTGTAAATTCAAGATTAAGAAAAAATGGCTAGGGGATTGGTAGCACCAACCATCTTAACCTTCTGCCAATACAGAAGTAACCCCTGCCTTCCACATTCATAATTTCTGACCTTCTGAGCCTTGATAGAAGAGGTCATAAAATGATGCTAAAGTCATTTTATGCATAGCTTTTGGCTCCCCCATTACATTCCCTATAGTATCTATCACTTACCTTCTCTGCTCATTCAAGCCTCCTCTATTCAGTCTTGCCTCCCATCTTACTGAAACCAAAGTCATTCTAAGTGAGTTCCCTAGAATTCCTTTCTCCCTACATTTTTACCCAACATTCTATTTCCTTCTTTGTATCACCTATCTTCTCTGCAATGACTGCCTATACCCATCTACTTGCCCTTTCCTTAACCTCTAGCACTCTGGTTTCTATCCTCACCACTCCCCTACACTCTTCTACTTTATCAGTAAACCCCAAAATTGAAAAAATACTTGTAGAGCATATAGCACAGTACCTAACACAGAATAACTGCTCAGTAACATTGTAGGTCTTCCCAAACATAAGCAAGCACATGTGTAGACCCACACATGTGTGCACACACACACACACACACAGAGTCAACTCCGATGGTTTTTCCTCTCTCATTCTTTCCCTCTTTAATGGCATTTGACCATGTTGACCACTCTCCTTCCGTTCCTAAAAGTTTCTCTCACTTGACTCCAGGGACACTATACACATTAGTGTAGTGTCTTTCTACTTCTCTCTCTTTTCTTCCTTTCTAAATGTGGTCACATCCCAAGGTTCACAGCTAAAATCCCTTATCACTCTAGATTCTCTCTTCCATATAGCATTGCTACTCAAACTATAGTCCACGTACCAGTGTCCATCAGGAAACTGTTAATAACTGGTCTAGAATGAGATAAGAGGCTTGTCCAGAATGTAGATAATTCAGATCATCAAGCACATAGATTAGTTCAGCTGGCTTTTTTGGGGAACAAGTCTTTCTCAAGAAACAGTGCATTGATTTACATTCTGCCACAAGTGTCTCCTCTTATCATGGCCTGGTGCTTTGAGGAGCACTGACTTTAAGGTCCTTTACACTATTATGGCTACAGTACTCACCTCTATTCAAAAAAGTTCATTCAAATCAACATATCTAACCCCAACTTCTCCCCAGAGCTCCAAACCTGTATCTCTAGCTGCCTGCTAGACCCCAACCACCACCAACAACCTGGATATTCCATTAGCTCTTTAAACTCAACAAGTCAAAAACTAAACTCACATCTGAAATCCTTTTTGGAAGCAAATAATCTAGACATCTCCAAATGTATTTTTTATATAAATTTTAATTATACACACAATACATGAATTCATTTTCCCTGTAAAAATTTTTAAAGTTATGGATAAGGTCCATCTGCATGCCATCAACCATCAAGGTCCACTCCTCTTCTCCTCAGAAATATTGTGAATAGTTTGGATTTTGCTATCCTTCTAGATCTTTTCCTACACATTTGCTTACACATACAGAATATGTACTTATAGAAAACATAGGGCACTGTTTTCTTTAAGTCTCAGTATTATTACATTGTAATGTATCATTCTAAAATTGTTTTTTTCAATCGATAAAATATTCTGTAGATCTTTCCATGTCAACACACATAGATACATCTCCTTCTTTTTTTAAAATGCTGATTAGTAGTCCATTGAAAAGACATCCATATCTTAGCCATTTTCTGTTGAGGGACCTTGTGTCAGAGACACTGCTACGTTTTCAGTGAACCACTCTATTTTCCTCCTGGGCACACAAAAAGCCACAGGTGGGTAATATGACTAGTTCTGGCCAATAAAATGTGGATGGAAGTAGTACATTATACTTCTAGGCCTGGGTGCTAAAATCTATGACAAATTCCTCTGCTCTCTCTCTTTGCCTTCTATAGTAATCATGGGGGCCATGTGTGGAAGATGGTGGTATTACAAGATGGGAGAACCTTGATCTCTGAATGACTGTGAGAAGCAGTTGATCCCTCTCCTCAGTGACCAAACTGGGCTGCCATGTGAGCTAGCAATATATCTTTATGGTGTTAAGTCACTGAGGTTTTAGGACTATTTATTAAAATACCTATCGTTGCTTATCCTGACTAACACAGACCTTTAGGTTGTTTCCAAATTTCTGCCATTTCAAATAATGCCACATTGAATGACTTGTGCACATGTGCAGTTGTTTTCCTATGATAAATTTCTTACAATTTATCCTTTTCTCTGGCTCAAGCTTCATGGTCATTGTTAACTACTCCTGTTTTTTGCCCTCCTCCTCATCCCGTTAGTTACAGAGTTTTGGTAATTTTTGCTTGGTAATGTCTCTAGCATTTCTCCATATGAGATAATGTATAAACTCCTTGACTTGACACTGAAAACCACAATCTAGCCCCATCCACCTTTCCAACTTTACCATCAGTTACTTCCCCAAAGAAATTCCATTTCAATCAGACCTGTCTTTCCTTCAACCTGAATTTGCTGCCCATATTCGCAATGCTGCTTTTGCTTAGTCCCCTTCTCTATTTATGTGAGTCCTACTCATCTTTTAAGACCAAGATTATACCCTCTCTTTCATGAAACCATTTCTGATCTTTTTACCTCACTAGAATCTCCAAGTCCACAAATTCCTTCAGCACCTTTATTTCCTCATCTGGCTCATGGATATTCTCTCTTTAAACTTTAGAACAATCAGTTTAATACCACCACCCACACCAAGACCTCTCTGTAGAATAATACAGCTTTCCTGCCTCAGGACATTATCTGTTCTGAGATCTTCTACTATACAACTTTTTTCTTTCCACTTAGGAGTACTGTGCTACCTCACTTTTGTCTCTCTTTCACCACTCGTACTTCTTCTTTTGTTTTTTTTTTCCCCCCATAAATATTCCCATATCCTCAAGCTCAGTTGCTCTTTCTCTTCTGGCTCTTTTCCACTGACCCAAAAAGACTCTCATCTTTTCTTGCCCAAATTAAGGTCAGAATTGGTAAGGGTGGGAGGTTACAAGTACAACTGTTGCTACTTTAAGGAAAGTGGGAGCAGCAAAGACCTTATGGTCATGTTGGGCAGCTCTTGGGAGTTTCATAAGACAGGGCAGAGGCTAGGAATAAAAATGGGTAGAAGTCACCCCAAGGGTTCTAGATGAAAGGAGAGGATTGGGAAGTCTGGAGGAGGGAAAAAAAACAAGGCAGCAATTAGGGCATATATGAGACTGGGTTCTTGTATTGAGAAAATATGCTGGATGGAAACTAAGGGCCAAGTATTTAGGAGGTAAAAAGGTTACCACTCCTAGGTACCCAAGAATCTACGGTGGCCTTAACATTTTCTTCTTTGTTCCATTTGTGATTCAATCAAAAGCTCTAATTATGGTTGATGAATATAAGAGTAGTACCGATGCAACCAAATTAAAGGAAAAAAAAAGAATGAAGGGCCGTATGCTTTAAAATTAAAGCATCTTGTTGAGAATCTCTACTTTAGCCTTCATCTACTTTATCTCACTCCTAATTAAACCAGCTTCTCTGCAAGTATGTACCAGCGTTAAAACCAAAGTCTTACTCAACTAAATTTATAGTTCATTTTATTTAATTATTAGTGCCACAACAACATTATTTCTCATACTAACTTTCAAAAAAATGTATAGCATTTCACCTATGTCATAGGACAAATTGGATTCATGGATACGCCTATAGAAATACCCATCTTCAGCAAGTTCCTGATGTAAAATACACTCTAAGTTCCAAGCAACTGCCTTACAACCCAGCTTTAAAAGCACCACCTGTTCTTTATTTTTCTGTTTATTTCTTGCCTTGTCAAACAGCCCATAAGCAACTCAAAGTTAGGGAACCTGCCATTTTCATCTCCTATCCCTCCCCAATGTTTCCCCAACACTAGGCCAGGCACACAGCCTATATCTTCTCCAGAGAAGAGGACAGAGTTCAGATAAGAATTCAGTTGAACGGCAAACTAAACCTGACTTCTCTGTGCCTGTTCCTTTCACGTTCTCTCTTCCTTCACCACCACACTTCTTAAAAAAGTGGTATGGGGGCCAGTCCCATGGCCGAGTAGTCAAGTTCTCTCTCCGCTTTGGCAGCCCGGGGTTTGCCGGTTCAGATCCTGGGTGGGGACCTAGCACCACTCACCAAGCCATGCTCTGGTAGCGTCCCATCTAGAAGAACTAGAATGACCTACAACTAGGATATACAACTATGCACTGGGGTTTGAGCAGAAAAAACAGAAAGAGGAAGATTGGCAACAGATGTTAACCCAGGGTCAATCTTCCTCACCAAAAGAAAAAGCATACCTTCAAAAAAAAAAAAAGAATGCAAAAAAAAGTAGTATTTCAGGGCAAGTCACTCAACTTCTCTGACTTAGTTTCCACATCTGTATCAATGGTAATTTATTTAATTGATGTAAAATGTTGAGGACAGTGTCTGACTATTTAATAAAAGTGGTCCATCATGATTATCTCACTCCTTGGCTCACTATCAATGAATTACTGTTACTGAGAGTGCAAGTCAAACCCCCACCCTAGGTGTGCTAGAGTGAAAAAAGGATTGAGCACCAGGGTCTGAGATGGCGCCTCCATGGATTTTAGAGTTTAGTCTTCATAACTGCCTTGAGGATCCCTGGTGGACTCAGGAGTGTTCCCCAGCCTTGATTTCCAGAAAAGCCTTTATGCCCAGTAAAGGCACACAGAAAGAGGAGAGTCCACAGCATGTATAAATTCAGATGCTTCCAGGAGGGCTTCACGCTCTACAGGATAACATTTCCTCTGGGCTGGGGATGGGGCTGCTTTAGGCAGGTAGGAGCTTTTTCAGAACCAAGGGAGTCAGTAAGTCTGCGGGCCTTACTCTCCTGAAGGGATCTCCAAAACCATAACTGATTGCTCACCCTATGAGACACTCTCATATATGTATCTTTATTTATGTATATATTACATAAAAACAGTACAATATATAAACAGAAATACTAAATATTAGATACAGATAAAAAGCATTTGTTGCTAATCATACTGGCCTTTTACCTCAGGGTACAACAGACCCTTAGGGACAGTTTCACTGTTATCGGAATGTTTATAAATTGTATTTCAAAGTAAAAAAAAAAAAAAACTAAGCTCCACTCTCAGTCTCCACTTCCTTCCTTTCCATTTGTGTCTCAGCCCACTTGGCCTGACCTTCTTCCGGGACCATTCTACTGAACATGCTCTCTTCAAGGTCACCAATACCCCAAGTATTGAATCAAGCGGGCCCTGATCCTGTCATCATCTTTCGTGACCTCTCTGCAGTATTTGACACTGTGTACTGGACCTTCTATTTCTCCAGGTTTTCCTCCTATCTCTCTGATTATTCATTCTACTCCTTCAACAACTTCTCTTCCTGTGCCTATCCCTTAGATGTTGCTGTTTCTAGAGGTCTTATTCATAATGCCCTTTTCATATTTCTGCAAACTTTCCAAGAGAAATCTTCTCCACTCCATGGCTTCAACTGCCATGTTAATGATACATACACTTTTATCTTCAATCTACACATCTCTCCTCTACTCTAGACCCGTATATTCAACTACCTACGGTATCTCTTCAACTGACCTCTATTAATGGCACTGTCATCTATCAAGTCACCTAAACTAGAAATCTGGGAGTCACACAAAACTTTTCCTTCACCTCAGTAACCACATTCAATTATCCATGAAACACTATTATAATCTTCTTTGGAATTTCCTCTTAATCACATTCCCTCTTCGTATTTCCAGTCACTGTCTTTGTTCTGACCCTTATCGTCTCTCACTTGCATTGTTGCAACAGCCTTCTAATCCTTCTCCCTGCATCTGGCCTCCTTCCAAAGTGTCTTCCATGTAGTTGTTGAAGTAAACTTTGTAAATTGCCAATAATATTATGTCATGCTTCTGCCCCAAAACATTCAATGCTAAATCTAAGTGCTTTAGCATGGCATAGGGAAGTTCTTCATAATCACCCTAATTTCCCTTTCTGGAAAGATCACTTGACATTGCTTCAGTCAAACTGAACTTCTTGCAGATCCTTGAAAACTCTATGCCCATTTACATTTCTGTGTCTTTGCAAATGCATTCCTTATGCCTGAGATGACTTTTCTCTTCTTTTTTTTTTTCAGATTGGCACCTGGGCTAACAACTGTTGCCAATCTTTTTTTTTTTTCTGCGTTATCTCCCCAAACCCCTCCTGTACACAGTTGTATATCTTAGTTGCAGGTCCTTCTAGTTGTGGGATGTGGGACGCCGCCTCAACGTGGCCGGACAAGCGGTGCCATGTCCGCGCCCAGGATCCGAACCCTGGGCCGCCACAGTGGAGCGCGCTAACTTAACCACTCGGCCACGGAGCCGGCCCCGACTTTTCCCTTCTTATCTATCTTTGAGACATACCTCAAATGTCACCTCCTTTATGAACACTTCCTTGGTTCCCCTGGAGCAAAGATAGACTGTTCCTCTTCTGAGTTAGCATTTTGTTCAGACATCTAATCATCACACTTATTACTCTGTATTTCAATGATTTATGCCAGGCTTTGCTGTGAAGAGAGATCTGTGTGTGGCTCCGTGAGTGCATCAAAGGCAGGAAATTGTGTCTTATGTGCCTTTACACCTTCAATACCTACTACACTGCCTGGCACACAGTAGATGCTCAATAGATGTTTGGTGGAAAAATAAATATGGTTGGCTGCCTAGAAAGGCATTAAACCAAAAACAAACAAACGAAAAACCCCACAGGGTTACATGCATTGAGAGCCATGGACTAATTGGAGCTCAAGGGGCTGGGTTCGTGGTGAATAGCTGTATGAGCTCTATTCTGAAGGATCCTAGGGCAATAAGGGAAGAGTCTATAGCTGCAACCAGAACTACAAAAACCAAGAAACTAAATTACTTAGTTACTTATGTCACTGTGATATCCCTTTCTATTCTTTAGTACATTCATTCTTGGCACTAAAGAAAAAAACACTAACCCTTAGGCTAGTGGTAGAGGCAGGAGTAGAGGAGGGAGCGAGGATTAGCTGACTCCTTCAGTCTCATTCATACATTTTGGTTTCCATGGAGGAGAGAGAGTACACGTGTGATGTCGTCAAGACTACAAAATCTTCTCTCGTCACTCTTGTCTCCAAAGAAGTCAAAGCTCTTTTAAGAACTCTATCCTCTGACTTACACTCACCCACCTTCACTAGTCATACAAAAAAGAACCTTTATCAAAGGAGGAAAGTCTATGATATTTCAGCATGTAGTCAGTCAATCTAGTCACTTCTTTTATCATCATACAAGAAGTATGTCTTGATTAAGCTTAATATAGCACAAAAGAAAAGAGATTTACAGAGAAAGAGTGAAAATCCAACCAGAACTCAGCAGAAAGTGGTTAAAAGCCAAGAGTGAGCCAGCTTTACAGGTAACACCATAGCTAATGATATCAAGGAAAACATGGACATCCATACAAATCTCACCTAGGTTTGCTGACTGACTTTGTTGATGCCCCATGTTCTCATTGTATTGATCAACACTAGGCGGAAGGTTTAATGAGGACATGGCAAAGCAGAGTTGGATCCTCTGCTATGGACTGGAGTGTCTCACCAAAATTCATATGTTGAAGCCCTAACCCCCAATGTGAAGATATGTGCAGGTGGGGCTTTTGAGAGGTAATTAGGGTTAGATGAGGTCATGAGGGTGGGCCCTCAAGATGGGATTAATACCTTTTTAAAAAGAGACACCAGAGAGCTTGCTCTCTCACTCTCTCTTTGCCATATGAGGACAGTGAGAAGGTGGCCATCTGCAAGCCAGGAAGAGTGCTCTCACTAGAACCCAGCCATCCTGATCTGAGACATCCAGCTTCCAGAACTATAAAAAATAAATCCTATTGTTTAAGCCCCCCAGTCTATGATATTTTGTTATTTTAATGTACACTGTCTGCTCCCAGTTGCCCCAACTCTTCTATTCCTCAAAAAGCTGATGAAAAGTCTCAAACTTTATTGAAATCACTTCTTCCTGCTTCTCTTGTTTGTCCTCCTGTAGGCCATGTTCATGTGAACAACTCAAGACATTCCATCCTTATGCCTTTTATTCCTAAAATTCCACAGAATCTTGCAGATTGGACAACATTCTTGTCATCTCCACTCCAAGCCTCCATTTCTCCTATTAAGAAGAAGTCATGGAGTAGAATAAGGCCTCAGTTCTGTGCTGCAGTGGGAATAAAAGTCAACATTCTTGGGAAAGACTGCAAGTACATGAGAAGATTTTGAAAGGAAACAATATTCTTAGGCAAGAATGGGAGTAAATGGTTAATGGGAGGGGGAAGCAGTATGAATAAAGAGCAGATGCCTCTTACCACAGGTTCGGAATGAACAGCAAATGAGTAGGAATGGCAATGGCTGATGTAATGTGCTCTCCTATCACTTCTAGAGATCCTGACACAATTTGTAATGGAACCATCCTCCCCAGAATTTGATTGATTTGGAAAGTATCCACTTGAATAATTCAATGGCAATAAAACTACAGACGTATCTACCTCACAAGACTGTTGGGGAAATTCAATGAAATAATATGTTGAAAGTGTTTGGCATGGACCTTGGCTTATAGTAATCACTCCATAAATGGGAACTCTTGTTGTAGTTCTTATTGTTGCTGTTGTTGTTGGTTAAATTAGGTTTTCCTTATCGTGTTAATTGTGTTGCTGGCAATGCTAGGTTTGTTCTGAGTCGATTTTGTGGTGACATCAATTGTGATAGTGAGGGGAGACAAGTGGGTTGATAGTAGCCTTGGAAAATAATCTGAGAAACAGTAAATCAAGAAATAGATGAAATGCACCATCCATCCTGATACACAAGCTTAAGAGTCATCAGTGACATCTCCCCCTCTCTCTCTGCTCCCCACTCTCAATCAACCACCAAGCTCTATTTATTTCTCCTTTTAAATATCTCTTGATTGGCTACCTAACTGTTCTTTCAATAACTTCTCTTATTCTTCCCTCATAGTCTATTCTTCACAGAAAGGTCACTGTAATCTTCTTAACATGTAAATTAGGATATTCCATTGACCATAACAATTTGAACACATGCATTTTTTTTACCTCCACTCCCTTGCCAAACCTCGGTAAAATGAGAGTAATTTGGGGAGAGGTGATGATAACAATACAATTTTTGAAGCTAGAAAATAGAAATACCGGGGTAACGGACTTATCAGACCTGAGGAAATTGAATCCAAAACTGTCAGTGGGGAAAGTTGATAAGCAATACAATTCACAACAAAGAACCTCCAAAGGCTCAGCAATTGGTGGTACCAGTACTTGTGGAATTGGGGGTGAAAGTGAGACTGAAAAGGAGAGTATTTGTTGAAATTTTTATTAAGCAGCTAGATCCCAAGATCCCCTCAACAGCTTCACACAGTTTGGTGATTGTCTCTGCCCTCCTCTCCACCAGAAGATGTGAGGTTTATTCTCTGGAGAGAGTTAAACAGAGGGTCTCTGGACTGGGGAAACATTGAGCACAGTTGAGGCAAATGGACTATATGGAAAATAGGGCATTTTAAAAGAAGTCTACATACTGATGGTTGAGACTCCTAGCCCCTTACCCCACTTTGTTTTGAGAATGCTGGCAGTCAGACTTACAACCTCCAGGCAAAGTATTAGAATATTCTTCTTTGGTAATATGAGAAACCCAAGAAAAGACTTAAATATGCTGACATAAGAGGTTGTCCAATGAAATGACCCAGCCAGATAATCTTGCAGTGAAGCCCGTTGTGGTAGACAGACCCTAAGGTCATCCCCAATGAGTCCCACCTCCTGGTGTTCATGACTTTGTATAATTCTCTCCCCTTGAATGCTGTTGGGACTTGTTACTTGCTCCTAACCAATAAGATATGGCAAAAGTAATAGGATTCAGTCTCATGATTAAGTTACATTATATAAGGTTCTACCTTAGCAGACTAGAGCCAGGATCTCTTCTTGTGGGCCTAATCCATGCTGGAGAAGCCCACATGGCAAGGAACTGCCAGTGCCCTCAAGGAACTGTGGGTGGTCTCTAGGACTTAAGAGTAACCTCAACCAACAGCAAAAATGAGGGCCTTAGTCATATGGCCACAAGGAAATAAATTCTGCCAAAAACCTGAATGAGCTTGGAGGCAAATTCTTCCCCAGTCAAATCTCCAGATGAGAATGCATCCTGACCAACACCTGGATTGCAACCTGTGAGACCCTGAGTAGAGGACCCAGATACACCATCCTTGAATTACTGATGCATAGAAACTGTGAGATAATCAACGTGTGTTGTTTTAAGCCACAAAGTTTGTGGTAATTTGTTACACAGCAATAGAAAACTAGTGCACACGTAGTGTACAAGTTTCACTAAGTACTCTAACTATCTAATCAGGTTTTTTAAGAATCTACTCATAAATATGAGCAGACAGCCAAGGATGAGGAGGTTATCCAAGGAAAGCTTCTGATATCAAAAACAGAGATCTAAACCAACAAATACACCAGAAACTTAAAAGAAATAGAGAGATGAAAAATAATCATTATTCTTCTCAAAGAGATTAGAGAAGGTACTGAATGCTTCAAACAAGAACAGAGTAATATATAGAAGGATACTCAGAAAACAAAAAAAATTACTCTTAAAAATTCTTGCTCTTGAATTTCTTATTAGAAAATGTTGTATAATAAGGAATCTGTCTGGTCTTTGTCCCGGGTTCCTGAGATGGAGCTTCTAAACCTTTGGAATTTCTTCAGAAGTGGGAGTGTCTTACTTATGCATGATGAGCCTCTGAGACCAGGCTTGAATTTATGCCAATGAGGTGACTTATGGTGGACCCCTAGAAAGTTTCGGGATGGGGGCTGACCATGCTGAAAAGACCAACTGTCTGATTTGAGGGTTAGGGCTTTGAGCCAGAGGATATCAGCCCAACTTGACCTCTGAGGAGGGAAGGAAGGATTGGAGATTGAGTTAAGTCACGTGGTCAGTATTCAATCAGTCTTGTCTACATAATGAAACCATAATAAAAACTCTGAATACCAAGGTTTGGGTGGTCTTCTTGGTTGGTGAATACAATGATATGCCAGGAGAGTGATGCATCCTAATCCCACTGTGGGGTGGAGGGAGGATGGAAGCTCCATTTGGGGGGCCCTCCTAAACCTCACCCTATGGGTCTCCTCATTTGACTACTCCTGATTGAATCCTTATAATAAAACTGTAATTGTAAGCATAGCACTTTCCCGAGTTCTGTGAGTTGTTCTACAGAATTATCAAACCTGAGGGGATCATGGGAACCCCTGAATTTGTAGCCAGTAGGTCAGAAATGTGAATGGCCTGGGGACCCTTGAACTTATGGTCAGCACCTGAAATGAGAGCAATCTTGTTGGGAACTGTGCACTTAACCAGTGAAGTCTGCACTAACTCTGGGTAGTTAATGTTTAATGTCAGAATTGCATTTCAGTATTGCAGAAGGGTTAGAAGATAAAACTGAGGAAACCTCCCAGAAGTAGAGCAAACAGACAAAGAGAAGAGAAATAGAAGATAAAATATAAGCAAGTTACAGGGTCAGTCCAGGAAATACAACATAAAAATAATATGAGGTCATAAAAATTGGAGAGAAAAACATGAAATAAATAATTCAAGAAAATTTCTCAGAATTAAAAGACAGTTTTAAAATTGAAAGGGCCTACAGAATACCCAGCACAATGGAAGAAAATAGATATGGAACAGGGTACATCAACATGACACTGCACACTGAGGACAAAACGAAGAACATAACAACCTCCAAAAAAGGAAAACTAAAAACGATTACAAAGGATCGGGAATCAGATAGCTTCAGACTTCTCAACAGTTAGGAGCTAGAAGACAATGAAGCAATGCCTTCAAAATTATCAGGGATATCGCAGGATAAGAGCAGTGCCACAGATCTAGAGAGCAATTAGGCCATATTGGAACAAATCAAAAGGATGTCCCCCAGAAGGTGAAATTGATAGAAGAGCCAATAAGTCTTCACATATTGGGAGAAGATTTAGTCAGCTGGGCAACAGGTTATAGATGAAGTAACATTAATTATATAGAAAAATAAGAAACTGAAGAAACTAGACAATTATCAGCTCCATTAAAACAAACAGATGTGCAAGAAAGGAAAAGGAATCATAGTATTCTACATAACTCAACTATGAATAGGATTTCCATAGTCACAATAATATAAACACTGAATATTGATATAATCAAAATTATGGCATAACTGTACTGGGAGAGTGGCGGAATGAGAAGTTTGTGTTTGGGGGGTGTTGATGGTTATCATGAGCTAAACTCCCTTCTTCTATAGAATGCTTTAATCTGAAAATAATCAATTAGCTTTATAAGCATGTCATTTAGCTAAAGGAGTTCAAAGTTGTTGCCTCTGGGGAGTAGACAATGGCAGGGGGTGCGGCAGCTGATAGCTTTCACAAATAACTGTTTCTTTAAAATGCATAACATAAAAATTTTATAAAATTAAAACTACTTTTAAAAGAAAATTCAAATCAGATCAAGTCACCAAATTACTTAAAACTCCTAGTGGTTTACCATTGCAATTAGAATAAAATCCTAATTCTTTCCCATGATTTGTATGGTTCATTAAGATCTGAATCTTGCCTAACTTACTTCATCTCATACCATGCTTCCCCCTTGATCTCTAGGCTCCAGCCACTCTGGTCTACTTTCTCTTCCTCAAACACAGCAAGCTTGTTCCCACCTCAGAGACTGCGCTTGCTGTTCCCTCTGCCTGGAATCACTCTCTCAAGATCTTTGTATGGCTGGATCCTTCTTTTCATTCAGGACTCAGCTGAAAGTTGCTTCTTTAGAGATGCCTTCCACAGTCAGACAAACCCATATTGAGGGACAGTTTAAAAGTCAACTGACCTGTACTCTTCAAAAATGTCAGTGTCATGAAAGACAAATAAAAGCTGGAGACTATTCTAGATTAAAGGAGACAAGTACAACTGAATGCAACCTATGATTTGACCCTCTATTCATATTTTTTAAAAGCTATATAGAACTTTACTGGGACAATTGGAGAAATTTTAATATGTATTGTATATTAGACAATATTAATGTATCATTGTTAAACTTCCCAAGTATGATAATTATATTGTGTATGCACAACAATGTCCTTGTTCTTATGAGGTACATGATGAAATGCTTATGAGTGGAGTGTCATGATGTCTGCAAGTAACTTTCAAATGCTTTAGCCAGAAAGAGAGAAGAGGGAATAGAGTTATAGATATCAAGTAAATGTGGCAAAATATTAACAATTGGTGGATATTGATAAAGAACATGTGTTCGACGTATTATTCTTGCAACTTTTTTTATAGGGTTGAAAACTTTCCAAATCAAAAGTAGGTGGGCATTATGCTAAGTGAAACAAGTCAGATGGAGAAAGCCAAATACCATATGATTTCACTCATATGTGGAAGATTAAAAAAACACAGCAATGAACAAACAAATAGACACAGAGAATAGATTAGTGGTTACCAGAGGGGAAGGGGGGAGGGCAAAAGGGGTAAAAGGGTACACATGTACGGTGACAGATGGCAATTAGACTTTGGGTGGTGAACACAAAGTACTCTTTACAGAAATTGAAATATACTGATGTACACCTGAAATTTATGTAATGTCATAAACCGATGTTAATCCAATTTAAAAAAGTCAATGAAGGAAAGTTGGTGGAAACAAATCTTGAACTTTATTTAGTAAGTTTGTTGATAGTACTGGTGAAATAATTCCAAACTATTTTGGATATGTTATAGGATTAAGCAAATGAGTTAACATATTGACCAAAGTAGCCCTCCAGGCACTTTCTTTCACATCATCCTGTTTTGTTTTCTTCATTACATTTATCATTTTCTAAGACTTTTTTTTAAAAGATTGGCCCTGAGCTAACATCTGTTGCCAATTGTTTTTTTCCTTCTCTCCCAAGCCCCCCAGCACATAGTTATATATTCTAGACATAGGTCCTTCTAGTTCTTCTATGTGGGACGCCGCCTTAGCATGGCGTGATGAACAATGCTAGGTCTGCGCCCAGGATCTGAACCGGAGAAATCCTGGGCCACCAAAGCAGAGCACAAAAACTTAACCACTCAGACACAGGGCCAGCCCCTCTAAAACATTTTCGATGTATATATTTGCTTGTCTGTTTAATATCTGTATTTCCCCAGTACCTATCCCATAAATGATTTTTGAGCAGAGATAATATCTGTCTTGTTTACTAGTGAATCCCCAGCATTCAAACAAGTGCCCTGCACATGCACATAGTAGGTGTTCAATAATTACCTGTGGGTTGAATGAATGAAGCAATCCCAAGAAACCCTGGGTAGAAACAATGGTCAGCCAGCTGCAATTTTGCCCCTAGAGCCAAGTTAAGGCTCTGAGGCCCAATTGGGAAAAGGTCTTATTATTGCAGAGACCTGTGAAGCTGAGAGAGAAAGAGAGGGAACTCATTCTGGCATAGGAAGTATGGTTAAAAACAATAAGATCCACCAGAAATGGCAGTGACCCTAAAGGTTACAACCAGAGGATAGGAACTTAAAGCTAAAAGGTGAATGATGACAGGGAAGTCCTGGAAATGACTTTTTTTTAATACTTTAATCTCCATTCAAGACAAAGTTATGTGACACCTTGTCCTTGCAAGTGGCTTCAATTGTGTAAAGACTCTTCCCTGAAATTTCCTCTTACCACAGAACCAATGAATTGTACATTTTGAGCTAACTCTCAGTAAGGGAGGAGAACTACAGGGGAAGAGAAAAAGGGGAATATAAGAACATGGCAGGTTATTCCTGGGAGGAAAGGAAAGCTACCTTCCTCCCCAACTATTTTCATCACAGCAATTCTGCCTGTCAACTTCTCTTTTTCTTAATTTCCTTTTCCTACCTGTTTCTCCCTCCTCCACAACTCTTCTCCCACTCTACATTGGTATCGGAAAGAAGTGTTTATGGAGAATGGTGGGGTAGTAAATGAATTTTCTGCAGAGACAATTCTTACTAAAATAATCCTTTTTAGTTTTTAGATAAGGACACACACGCACATTCAAACGCTGAGAATGAGTACTGCAGTTGTCTGCCTGCTTCCATTATTGACACCACACCATGTGGGTTCTAAGAATCTTTTCCACTCTCTAAACGCCATCACCTCAAGGATTCTATCAGCCCTCCCCTACCCCTACCTACTCCCACACACACTTGTGACCTGTCACACCAAATTCTACCAACTTCTTTTTCTATGGCATTAGAGCAATCTTTTTTCTCTTATTAATCCAAGCTCAGTTTAGACCCTTGGCAGTTCAGGACTGGATGGCTGTTTCTCATCAGCTTTCCCCCATATCTAAGCCATACTAAGTCAAAGATTTGGTAAAGATCCATTTTTTCTTGTCCTCCTTCAAATTGTCCTCGATCTCTTAATCTGCTTTCAGGTCCACAAACACCCCACTCCTGCCTTCTTAAGATGACATTTCTCTCATCTCTTCCATTCCCCTGGTCATTCATCATCGCTTAGAATTTCAAATTAGGAATTCCATTAGCATGTTGAGTCCATGGAAGCCAAATGACCCATTATGGACTGAATTAAAATGTATAGACAGGTGGTTAAGCAGGTCAGGCCAGCAGCCTTGGCACAAGCCTTGGCAATGCAGACCTGAAACTGGAGGTTACAGTGAAAATCAAGACAAAAATGATTTCACAAATGGCCCTGAATTAACTGGATGCCAGCTCAAGGGGAACAAAGTAGATATGTAGAGGCTTCTAGGACCAAGTACACTGTCAAGTATAATTTTTCTCACTGGTAGGTTTTAACGTGTCATACCTATACTCAAACAACCTTCACTGGCTCCCAATTACCTTTAAAATCAACTTTTCAAATGCTTCACTCTGGCATTCAAAGCCTTTTTACATCTCCCCTTCTTTCTACCACTTACTCTGCTCTAACCTCATTTTTCATTAATCCTTGGTATGGTCCTTCTACCTCAACCAGCCTGGTGTATTCTCACATCCGGGTTTTAATTCTTGCCCCTCTCCTTGCCTGTATTGCCTTTCCACTTCCTTCTTGCTGATCTATATTAACTGCATCATTCAAGACCCACTTCAAGATATGCCCCCTTCCAAGAGACTTTCGCTTATTCATTCACAGTATCACCGATATTTTGTGCTAGAACAGACTTTAAAGCTAGCTAATCAAGTTCAACTTTACCCCCATCCTCAATTTTAAGATGAGAAAACTTGAGGCCCAGACATATTAAATGATTTGTATAAGGTCATGCTGTGAGTTTAGTGGTAGAAACTTAATCTGAAGCCAGATGTCCTGACTCCCTTTGAAATTTCCTTTCCACACCGTCACACTTTGTCCCCACCATCCCACCCCACACACACAAGTACAATGTGTGGTGTCATGATTATAAACTGACATCTGTGGGTGGATTGTTTTTCACCTGTATTTGGCTTATCTCAACCACCAACTTCTAGTAATTATTGAGGGAAGGGATCATGTATAATATTTCTGGCCCCTCTTCTCCTTCCCAAGGGCAACTCAAAGAGCTGCATACACCTCAGACTGGTAGTAAATGCATCTTAGCAGTGGAGTGCTTCACTTCAAGAAAATATAAAAACAAAACCAATGAAACGAGTATGCTCTGGATGGATTATTATATTACATACATATTCAAAAAGGTTCCTCTAAACAGGGACCTCCTATAGTGAGCTCGGTTACAGATCATTAACTACCATCCAGAAAGAGAGACTGAGAGTGGAGAAACCTCAAGGTACAAATGTAAGAATCACCGCTCTTCTTACGGGCTCAAGAAATAAAAGGGTGTTAAGGCAGACTTCCCAGTTCGTGATCTGGAGGATTTACACAGCCGCTGTCTCACAACCTCCAACTCAGTACTACGCTCTCGTGTCCCTCAGCTGGGAGTTAAGTGACACACGTTCTAAATGTCTATTCCACCACTAATTACCTCTGTGACCTAGACATATCACTTAATCTCACTGGACTTGTGTTGTCTCCTCTGTAAAAGGTTAGGGGGCGGGGACGTGGGATGGAAGTCCAGACTTGTTTTGCCTCACACATCTGTGGTGAGGCTCAAGTGAGATATGTGAAAGTACTTTAAAAATCAAAAAGCATTGTATGAATGCAAGATATTAACTTTCTAACTCTCAATCTTGTATCAGTTAAATCCTAGGAGACTAGAGCAAGTGACAGATAACAGGTTTACATGTTAATTCCATTTAAATTAATTCTCTGAATACTTTACCTTCTTCATAAATGTTGTTCTTCATCTCAACTCTTTATTTTATTTAGTAGAGTATTATAAAGGTTGCAATTTTGGCTTTGCACAATCCTGAGGTGGCAGGAGTGTGAGAGATCGGCAGCTGCTAAGACTCAGGAAAACACCTATTTCTTCCTTAAATTGTTCTAAAAGGAAGGGTTTAAGAAAATTGATGCTGTTGGTCAAGGAAAAAAGGGCTTCCCCTCTAGCTCTGCAATGTCACTCTCTCATTCAACAATGAAAAGAATTTTTTTTAAAAAAAGGAGGAATAAAAGCTTTAATTTTGCTACACTTCTCAGGTTCTCTCCTCTGCGTCTCCAGAACTCCTGGCATGCCTAGAATCAAAAGATCTCCATGCTAGCTTGAATGGATTTTATTTTGGGTGGAATCAGGATAAATGCTGCGGGTGGAGTGAGGTAGCACATTGCGTACTCAAAGATATGAGCCCACTGTATGATTAATCCTTCACACCGCCCAATTGGGTAACTTCTATAACATGCTCAAAAGTTCCAGGTTAGGAACCATGTCTGCCCTGAGACACCCAGAACCATGTCCCCTCAAGCCTCTGTGGAGATGGTTGTCCTTCTTATTCTCATGTAGCTCTTGGCTTGTATATCAGTATTGTTCAACTAGAAAAGAGCCTCTTTGGAGATCATCAATCATCTGAAATATCAAATACTGTTAAAAAGCAATGCAGTAAAAAAAGACACCTTAACCCGTAACCTGCAATGAATCATCTATTTAACACACATTTCCCGAATCCTTACTATGGCCTCAGCCCCAGGTTAGGTTTTGAGGAAAATACGCAAGCATCTAAGTAAAGCTTTCTCTGTTAAAAGACCAGCAGACTATGGGGGAGAGGAAGGTGTAGATAAGATACAGCAAATGTGCCTCCTAAGTCAGGCACAAACCAATCCATTCTAACCATTCTCCACCACCCCCCACCCCTGTCCCATGGTCTCATGTAAAGCATTGTATTCGAGGCTGGGCTGAGGAGAGACTAAAAAGAAAAATAAAACCTTGCTACAACATAAGGCAATAAGGCAGGTTGTGATGTGCTGAGAAATTTTTAATTAAATTAACCATAATACAATACAGGCAGTATATCTTTAGTAACCCCCCCAACGAAGCAAAAGCCAGCACAAACAACTATTCTAGCATTCAACCTCAAACTGACCTTGCAGCAAGAGTTTACATCATAAATTTTGGACTCCTTGGGATTAAGTATAGAATTATAGACAAGAGTATCAACGAACACATATAAAGCAATAGCTCCAAGTTGTCCCCTGGTGGCGTCATGCTTGACAACACCTGGCTTATGCCAGATGCCACCTCATCGCTCTCTAAGCCAAGAGGCCAGCCTACTCAGTCACTCCTCTGCCTTCAGCCCTTCTAACAATATGCCAGGGTTTAGTGAAAACAAGATTTAAATGTGAGATATCGGTTCCTTCTAAGGACAGAGTTCACCAAAGTCTGAAAGCCTGAGAAGTCAGCTCCAAGTGTAGGCATACTGGCTGGTCAGATCTGGCATCTGGATGTTTGAGTCCTAAACTTTTAGGGTTAAACGCAGCTTGGCTGCTTGAGTGTGGGACAGGAGAGAGGAGAGAAAGCCCAAGGAGGGTGAAGACCATGAGCCTTTCGTGTGGATTTTACAGGAAGGAGGCCCGCCATCAGTGAGGGACTTGATAGACAGTGCTCAAGTCCCCTGGGCTTCCCCAGCTCCAGAGGTTAGAGATGGTCGCCACACTAGCTTGGTAGCTGCCAAGCAGCGTAATGCTTCTCCAGAAGGGTGGGCTTAGGCTGTGACGCTGCAGTGAGGATCTGGGAAATGCAGATTTCATCAGAGATTCTGGTCTTTGGAGGGAGCTAGGTGAGACTGTCTTCTGCGGTATTATTAACTGCTGGGACGTGGTGTAGGGAACAGAAAAATGCTGTAGGTTCTAGAAAAATCCAGGTGGGTCAGTGTCAGTTGGCAAAAGAAGAGAGATTAGTGGAGGATATGGTCTGGGAGGAGAGGGCGAGAGGAGGGGCTGCCATCCACAACTGCAGCATTATGTCTATCAGAGATAAATTCACTCGTCATATTTCAAATTAGGTTTAGAGGTACTCCTTCCGGCATCCCCCACACAACAGCGGCTTAAAGGGTGGTCTTCTCAATTTTCAATTGCAATTTTGCAGTATATGGGCGTCTAAAGTCTAGGTCTGACTGAGGTGATGGTTTGTATGTATGCGTACGTGACTAATAATCTAGACAGCTTCTAAAGTCTCCCTGTGTGGTGGAAGGGTGCTGCAGCAGGGACCCGCCGTTCTTTCGCAAGAGAATCTTCCAACCCTAACGTCAAAGTGCTTCGGAGGTTTCAAGAGGTGAAAGAGGTGTGGGTGTTGCTGCGAATTTCCCCCAATCCGAGATACACACACATTAACAAGTTCAGTAAAAAGTCCTGCTGATGCCTGTGAAGTCCAGCTAAAGCAAAAGGCAGTCTCCCATGGCAAAGGCGAGCCAGACAGACGGCCGGATCGCTGCGGAGACCAGGGCAGCCTCGGCTTTGTGGCTTTGAAGCGCGCAGCGCAGCCGCCGCTTCCCCAGCACTCTTGCCTTGCGCTTGGGCTATATCTGCATACTGCGGAAAGCCAGGGCTCCAGCCCTCCCTCATCACACACCTTTCTGAGGCACCCCAAACCCTGTACCCAACGGCAAACCGCTCGGATCTGACAAGGCTCAGAAATGCAAAACTGAGAGGGAGGGTAAATTTTACTTCAATCTAAAGGATCACACACACACACACACACACCCCCCCGTGCCGCTTAATTTCTTTTCCCGGGTTAGGAAAAAAAAAAGATTACTTGCCCACAGAGGCTTGGAGATGGGGGCAAGAGGTTGGTCCGAGGCTAGGCTCACCTGCTGCTGAGGTGAGAGAGCAGACACAGGATGGAAGCTGTTATAAGCAGCAGCTCACAGCTGAGTGGTTAGGGGGATTACAAAGACCCTCAAGTTGCCTCAGGCTTTTTTTTTTTTTTCCCTGCATTTGCGTCACTAAAGGGTTAAACGCGGCCAGGCTCCAACCACCCCCCTCAACGCTGCTCCACTCCCCCTCCCCTTTTTGTCTCCCCCCTCCCCTCCCGCGCGTCGTTAGGAGGTCATCAAGCGCTCTGTCCAGTCCGCGTTCGCAAGCCCCTCTGCTTCCCGCCCATCGGGCCCGTGGCTGCTTACGAAGAGGTGTGCGCTCACCGAGGGGCGTGTTCCAGCCCTGAGAGTCGCTGAGCGCCCCCGGGTTAGACCTCAGAGCCGAGCCAGCCATGGAGTGGGGCGGGGGAAAGTTTGGCACCCTGCAAGGGGTTGTCGAACTGGAGTGGGCGGGGCGCCCGAGAATACTTTAGCCCTCCGAGCTCTGGGGCGCAGGCTGCCCGACCTGAGGAGGTGTGCGGCCATGGACCGCGGAGCTGCCGCGGCCCAGGGCACTGCCCCGCCTCAGGATGGAGAGCAGCCCGCGGAGTCTCCAGAGCCGCCGCCGCCGTGGCCGCCGCCGCAGCCACCGCCGCCGCAGGCTCCTCCGCTGCTCCACGCGCCTTCGCCAGAACCCGCACCACAGTTCTGTCCAGAGCCTGCTCCAGAACCCTGTCCGGAGGCGACCCCAAAACCAGCCACAGAACTAGACACAGAACCGATCCCAGAACCAGATACACAACCGGCCCCAGCGCCAAGCCCAGAACCAGCCACAGAATTAAACACAAAACTGATCTCAGAACCAGCCAAGAAACCGGCCCCAGAACCAGCTCCGGAACCAGCCACAGAACCGGCCCCAGAACCAGCCACAAAACCGGCCTCAGAGCCGACCCCAGTACCAGCCATAGAACCGGCCCCTGAGCCGGCCCCAGAACCAGCCACAGAACCAGCCACGGAGTCCTGCCGTGAGCCGGCTCCAGAGTCCTGTCCGGAGCCGAGTCCAGCACCAGGTCTATTGCAACGTCCGGTGGTCGCTCCAGAGAGGAGTCTGGGAACCTCGTCATCGCCCCGAACGCCGGTGCTGTTGTCCAGCATAAAGGTAAAAAGACACCCTGGGGCAGAGGGGAGAAAAGCAAGGCGAAGCCGGATGGCTATCAAGCTCGCGGGACTCTGGGTACCTTTAGCATCCCATTTGGCAGCCACTGACTGGCAAAGATGCTCAGAAAGATGCGGGCATGAGGGAGCCTGGGGGAGTGGGAAGCAGTTGGGAGGCGGGAAGCAACATGTGGAAGCGAGAGTGGGCTGTTTGGGGCTAGAAAGAGGGGTGACAGCACCAGGTGGGAGTCGGAGCACTTTTCCCCGTGGGGGGAAGTGACAGTGCGGTGAGCGCCTGTATCTTGAAAAAGAGGAGGAAGATGCCCCCAGGGAGTGCAACAGACCTAGAGAGGTGTTTGGGACTGGCTCGGGGTACACAGGGATGGGATTGAGTGGGGCCGGTGGGACACACCTCAGCCACGGTCACTGCCGCAGAGGCCCAAGCTGCGGAGCCGCCGCTGTCTGCTTGGCCCCCTCCCTGCCACTGGGGAGGGGGTCCTCAGCTGAGGCGTGACTGGCGGCGCTCCAGGGGGGTGTCCGGCTCCTCTGCCAGTTGCTGGGCGCTGACACTCCGGGTGGGGATGAGGGGATGGGCGGCGCCCACGCGCACTGCAGGGGAAGGGCAGGGTTCACCGAGGAGGAGGGGGAGAGCATGCGTGTGTCGAAGCCACCATTCCATCCATCTGCAGGATTTCCCGGCAGGTAGGTGCAAACACAGTGATGGGCCGCGTCACAAGCGGGCGACTGGCATTCCGCACCGGGGCCAGTTGGAAAGGTACGGGAGTCCTGGTTTAGAGAAACGAAAACAGGAGTTGGCATTTGAGAGAGTGTGAATGGGAACTCTCATCTCTTCCAGTCTTCAGAGATGGCTTCGTAAACCGTTGCACTTAGCAGGGAGAAGACAGTGGAGGATTCTCAGGCACCCTCCCAGGAGGGAGAGGGGAGGAAGAAGGTTTTGGTGTTTGCCTTGGACCCCTGAAACCCCATCCGTTCCTCAGCAAGTGTCTGTCTTTCTTGCTTTCTCTGTGCTCCCCCTACTCTTCCTTTCCCGTAAACTTTGTTGTACGAGACTATGAAAATCATCATGATGCATACATACACCTGTATTTAGCTTCCCCTGCAGGAAAAACAAAACAAAACAGATAGAAACAAACAAATATTACACTACACCAACAATGCCTGTCCATCCTGCTGCCTGGTAGGGTGTAGGGACATTCTGGAATCCTTCTGCTGTGGACCACACACTTGTAGAATGTAAAGGGGAGGGAGCAGAGGTTGGCATCGCAAAATAGAAATGGAAGCGCTGGTTGCTTCCTGAGTTATGCGCAGGGAGGCTTGCGTTTGCAAAATAACTGCAATGATAAACAACTGAAAAAGAGGAAAGCTAAGGCGAAAAGTTTCACAGGGAAAAAAAGTGCAGAGGTTTAAAAATAAATAAAATAGGGCAGTCTGAGACTAACACAATTTTTTTAAATCCAACAACCCCGCTCTCACCAGGGGGTGGATCTCTCCCCTTCCTGCAATGGCCCTTCCCTGCAGTGATCTCAAGAAAAGAAAGGGCAGGGCAGCTAGACATGGGAGGTTACCCTAACCCTAACGGGGTGCTTGCTCTTGTCTTTTTGGAAAAGTTTGCATGACGCAGGTGGGAGGGAGGCCAGCAAGGACCACCTGAACTGTGGCCTTCTTAAGTGAGATTTCAGGAACATGGCTGACGAACTGACACTTGAAAACTTAAGTACCAAGATGGCCAGCAACTACATGGCCCCTTTGGCCTCTGGAAGACTGACTGGAGTCCAGGAGGTCCTAAGGTGAGCCCTGTGACAGTGGGAAAGCATCTCCCACCAGCTTGATAGGAAAACGTCTGTTTCCAGACAGATAAGGAGGATAAAGGTAAAGGGAATCAGGTTAGCTTCTTCTACGTAGTGCCCACTCAGATGTGCTGACCAACTGACCCACAGACACTTGACAGTCCTGGCAGGGGACCAGGACCCCCAGGGGTTTGACTGCTCTTGGTAGAGCTGGTCATTTGCTCAGTCAGTTATCTTGTAGAATGGGGTTAAGAACCCTGACCATCCTTTAAGAGGGCCACGTAGATGAACCTGTCAGTGGCTCTAGAGGATTTTGAAGAATGCAAAGCATCTGGGTAAATGTTCAGATTGCTGGAAGCCTAACCCTTCTCCAACACTCTATGTGTTGCTATGCAATTGCTCTCTGGTGCATACGGGAACATCTGATCTTCAGTGATAGGACCCTTCTCTGCTGCATCCTCCTCAGGCAAACAGCACCTGCTACCAGCTGACTTCCATCTTAAAATTCAAGGCAAACAGGTTGCCATCTTAGCTGGGGTGGCATTGTTCTCAGACACTGCCTCCTGGAGGCAAGCTTGGGAAAAAACATGTATATACACACACAATTTCAGAGATCAAAACAAAACACAGCTCTCATCGTATGATGAAATCCTACATGTCAGGGCACAGTCAGTACCAGTAGCTTGAAACTAGCCTGATAAGTCAAAGGATGAAATGAGCAAAACCAAGTGTTTGGATGTGACTACAGGTTTCTCCCAGATAACTTTGCTAACTGGTGTTGCAGCATAAAAACCAATGTCTTCCGCTGTGTAGTCTGCTCTCTTTTGGGGTTTCAGAACCTGCTGGTTGCAAATCTATGCCAACCATGAGGGTAGAGACTGAGAAAACGGGGCTCACATTTTCTTTCTGAATAGATACCAGGATAAGATAGTCTGTGAACCAAATCTGTCTATTTCTTTCCTTTCTAAAATGTTTTCATTTCCAGGAAATGAGTGGTGGTCTCCCACCTGGTGGCAGCAAGCGTAAGTAAGGATGTGTGAATTGGTTCTTTAACAATGCTATAACTCTCTTGGGGGAAATGGGGCTTAAATGAAGTGGACCATATATGTTTCTCTCCTCTCAACTAAGGTTGGAAAAATAAGAGTTTATATTTTTATTCATTGAGTTTGACCAGCTATGAAATTATAATCACACCATACAGGTGATTGATGACAATCTGAGAAGAAATACACTTTTGTGGCTTTTATTTCTGCAATGGGGAAGCATATGTATATACCTCCTAATAACGATCAGCAGTTACTATTACACCACAAAGCCTAACACAACAGTTTCCTGGTTTGGTTTTTTTTTTTTTTTTTTTTTTGCACATTTTCTTGCAAAGTATCGAGCATTTGCTTAAATGATATCTGATAATTCTTGCCTGAATACTTTATCCTATTACCTATTTCTGAGCTCCTCAAAAATAGATACTGTCTCTCTTCCCGACTTGTACTTAACACAATTCAGCCCTCCCTATTTTTGCTCAATAAACACTTGTTCAAGCTTGAAATCTGCCCATTCCATTTCCAGCAACACTGTAGAGACTGCTGCTGTGCATGAATAAAAATATGTTCTCATTGGTTTCAGAGTGAGGAGTAAATGCTTATTTAAATAGCCTGGAATATGTAGCGCTTAAGGAAATACAGTCCATCTTTCCATTTTCAGAATGGATGTTGGAACCATAATTAAGAAGCAAATTACTAACAATCAAAAAAAAAAAAAAAAGGTTTAGAAAGTGTCCTTATCCCCTGCAGTCCCGGCAGCAGCAGACTAATGATGATCTTGTTGCTTTCAGGGGTAATAAATTTTTATCCTAAGTGAATAGAATATCTGCAGTGACTGTAAACAGCTTCAGAATTGTGGATTCAAGTGTTTAACCTGTTGAAGGTCAGGATGAAATTACTTTCTTTCCTCTTAGGTTCTTTCCCCGCTTCTTGCCGGGTTTTGATAATACCATCTGATTTATTTGTTATATTCTGAGAGCTCCTGAGCATTTGCTGCAGGATGTTCTAGAAAAGATAATGAGATATTTGGTCAGTGGTCTTTCTTTTCTGAGAATACAATTCTTATGTGTTTATTAAAATCTCAGACTGGGGCTTCTGCAGATCTTTAGCCCAAAAGGAAAGGCTGAGCCATTACCCAAAGTGCTTCCAAGGAAAGGGGGAAAATCCACAGAGGCCAGGAAACCATTCAGGGGCATCATAATAAGGATTATATAATTCCTTTCACTAGTCTGTCACATTACAGTTTACAGAATACTTTCCTCTGCATTGTTAACTCTTTTATTCTCCTGAAGAAGGCAGCAGAATGGGAGAGGGCAAAAATAAAACTTGACACCTAATAGGATACAACTAGTTATCTATTATAATTTTTAAAAATATCCAACATACGGCTTTCTGTGATACATAAGATCCTAATTTGTCTAAGAACAATCTTTAAGCTGACATTCCATCAGCCCTGACTTTTCCCAAAGCATCTGATGCTCCCAGAGGGGCCATCATAGAATAGGAGCCTGGGAAGGAAGGAGAAGAGGAAGAAGACCTTGAACCTATCTCTCCCAAAGAAGACCTTTTGTGGGGGGAAAAATAAAATAAAGAAAAAATTCTGCTAGGAATGACGTGCCCAGATTTTCCAAGGCCCATCAACTGTAATTCCCTCAGTGGACAAAAAATAATTTTAAGGATTAAAGAAAGCAAGCATTCATTCCTAAATGGAGATGCGCCACCTTCACCAAAGCAAACAGACCTTATTCTCAAAATAGAAAAACAAGATCAAAATTTTAAAAAAGGAAAGGGGCAGTGACCCCAGATAGTGAAACTTATCCCTCCCCTGAAAATTACTTTAAGAAAAAGAAGAAATTCTAAGGGGAGGTGCTCCTCGCCCTCACCAAAGCCCATGAAACTTATATCCCCAAGAGGAAAATTAAAATGAGAAGAAAGAGAAATCATCTCAAGATGAACAATATTTCTAACCTTAAAAAAATACACAAAATTTATAAACTTTATTTGCACCTCATGGCCCATGCCCAATCTCTTGCAAAAATTATGGGGACAAAAATAAATCTTCCAAAGGAGGGTTCCACCAGTCTCGCCAAAGCTCCCTAACATTATTTCTTCCAATTATATGAACTGTCCAGAATAGAGGAATTCTTAGAGACAGAAAGTAGATTAGTGGTTGCCAGGGGCTGGGGGGTTGGGGGCTGGAGAAGTGTAGGTGACAGCTAAAGGGTACAGGGTTTCTTGGGGCATGATAAAAATGTTCTGAAATTAGATAGTGGTAATGGGTGCACAACCTTGTGAATACACTGAAAAACACTGATTCGTACACTCAAAAATGGTGAATTTTATGGTATGTGAATTACATCTCAATTTAAAAAAATAAGTAAAAGAAAGTGATCGTTACTCCAACTTCAAGATAATGAACTTACTACCTTCCCACAAGTAAACAAATGAACAAATGAATAAATAAGGAAGAAAAGAAATTTAAAAAAGGAACTAAAAGAAAGGGAGATCCTTTTAAGGGTAGGACCTCCAATCTCACCAAGGAAAATAACCTTTATTCACCCTTCAACTTTTTCCCTTTTGAGAAAAACAAACAAAAAAGGAAATCTTTTTAACGGCAGATACTTTCAAAATCATCAAAGTCAATGAAACTTACTAATCCCTCCACCCCAGTTACAGACAAATATTTTAACTAAAAGAAAGAAATATTCCAGGACAGGGTCCCTGATCTTTCCAAATCTCCTGAATTTTTCATTCCCAGGCAAAGAAAAAAGGAAATAAATCTGCTCCAAGGGGAGATGCCCCATCCTCACCAAAGCACACGAACCTTATTCTCAAAATAGAATTTTTAAAGATTTAATAGAAAATTAATGATGGGAAGGCGTGTATGTTGGTGGAGGGGATCCTCTCAGCAAGAAGTGCTTCAGCCTTGAAAAGACACATGAACTCTTCTGTCAAAATACAACAAAAACAAAGGCAAATATTTTTTTAAGGAAGAAAAACTAAAATGAAATCCTTCTAATGGGAGGTGACCCGAATTCATGCAAACTCAAAAGCTGTATTCTCAATATAGGAAATTTAAAAATTGGAAAGATAAATAGAAAAAGTAGGAAAGAAACAGAAACAAAACCAAGAAAGTCCTCTTGAGGAAAGATATCTCCAGCCTCAACAAAGCCCGTTTTTTCTCAAAACAAGTAAATACATTAAAAATTGAGGGGGAAGAAGGAAGAAAACGAATAAAAGAGAAACCTCCTTTTTAGGGAAGGAAGATGCCCCCAAACTCACCAAAGTTCCTGGACATTCAAAAAGAAGGAAAGAGAGAGGGAGAGAAGGAGGAGGAGGGGCAAGAGGAGTAAGATGTGGAGGGAGAGCGAGGGAGGAAGGGAAGGGGGTAGAGAGGGAGGGAGGAAGAGAGGAAGAAAAATATAAGGGATAATTAATTAGGAATAAATTCTCCTCAGGGAAGGTGCAGCAATTCCTTATTGAAGACAATGCATATTATTCCTGATAATCAACCCACTCCACCCACTACAAAAAGGAGAAAAACCCACAAAATCTCTTTCTAAAGCTTCTTCAAGGGAAGCTGCACCCAATCTCACCCAAACCCAGGGACTTTATTTATCTTCCAGCCTTCAAGTATTTCTTTTTTTTAATAAAAGGAAAGGAAAAGAAAATCTTTCAAGCAAAGATGCTCCCAATCTTATTTCTTCCAAATAAATTATTTATTCTAAAGAAAAAGAAAGAAAGAGAAATCCTCCTGAGGAGGGCTCCCCAACCTCGTTAAAACCAGTGGCCCTTATAACTCCTCTCCACAAAACCTAGTTTTTTAAAAAAGGAAATCCTTCAAACCCAAAGAGAGGCGTTCCCCCAACCCCATCAAAACCAAGGAATCTTTTTCCCCAGAGATTTCTTTAAAGAAAAATCCTTCCGTCATAAGAGGCACCTTCAACTTCACTAAAATCAATAGACCTTATTCCTCTCCACATCCAAAAGGAAAAAAAAAGAATTTTAAGAGGAAAAAAAGAGAAATCCCCCTAACCTAACGCAAGTTGGCCATAATCTCACCAAAACCACTGAACTTTATTCTCCTAAAGATATATTTTTAAAGAGCAAAAAAGAGAGAGAAAAGCCTGTCTTTTAAGAAAAAGTACCCTTTCCACCCACCCGACTCTAAAGACTAGAAAATATTATACAAAGAAAAGGTAATATCATTCTAGTGCAGTGTCAGTGAACCTTAAATTCAGCACCTGAGGCTGAAGGGTAGTAAATGTTTAATCCCAGGCTGGCTTCCCTCTGCCCCCCAGCCCATTTGTGGTTACCTTCCCCCTCAGTCGGTCAGGCTGTGCACTCAGGAAAGGCAAACCCTGTCCATAGAAAACAGAATTAGGAAGGCAAACCTTCTGGGGGAAAAGTTATATACATCTTTTCCAAACCAAATAGAAATGATTTGGAGATTAGCTGCATCATTGCTCCCCTCTAATACTATAGAAACTCAAGAGTTGATGATAAACTCTAAAGCAGTGACACTCTTAGAATTAATTTCCAAATTAGCCACACACTCCTACCTAGCAGAGAAGGACTCTTAGCCAATCCAATAATGGGGTTCTTACAGTGGTTGTCTTATGTGCTCTCTTAAATGTCTGTTCTCAGAAACAGATAAAGGGCTTGATTTTTACAAATTCATAAAATTTGCAAGTCAGATTTATAAGGAGAGAATAAGACTCAATTAATGTTTTCCAGATTTTTAAATTCATTTACGTATTTACAAATTAAATTGAGTACCTGCTCTATGCCCCATGTGTTCAGCACTGAGGATTCCATGGTGGGCAAAATCACATAGATGAGACTTCCTCTAAGTAACGCTGGTAAATGAGAGACCCAGTTACCAAAACACATACACAGGGGGTGATTATTTGTTTACCAGATGCTTTACTGAGGCATTCACTTAAGTAGTCAATTCTCTCAGCATACTTCTTAAACAAAACTTTAATAAAATAAAGGCATATATGTTAATTTCAGAGAATGTAGAAAATCAAGAAAGCTTTCAAAAAGTAAATAAAAATTATATAGCACCCCACCACTCAAGAGATAATTACTGTTAATATTTTAATCTATTTTTTCGTTTATTTTCTCTGAGTATATGCTTATATGTGCTTATAGTCTCCAATAGTAAGGCTTTAGAGAATGTGCTGTTGTGTCACAGGCTTCCCCCTGCCCCAGTTACCTCCCCCACTTAATGGTCTGATCATGTGTACTGTTCTACGTTGTATTTAAGAAACACTTGTTAATTTTAGCTTAAAGTTTAGTCAAACGCTTTTATGATCTGATTGATAAACATGTGCTTGAAATAGAACTGTTCAGGGAGGTATTTGCAGCATAAAGCAATGAGAGTATACATTTTATGTAGACACAATAATTGTGTCTACAAAAACAAATGTTCCATATACAAACGGCAGTCTGATCTCGCCTTTACTAACTGCAGTTCTTGGACGTCATCCGGATCTCATTTGTCTAGCTAGCTTTTGTGACTTGGGCTTGGAGAAGGAGACCCAGAATAAAATCCACCTTCTTCCCACTGTTAAATTCCCAAAAGGAAAATCTCAATTTCTGAGATTCTTCACTTTAACCGCATGCAAAAATGTACTGATGGATTTGTCTCTTTAACACAAAGTTACCAAATCATGCTCATCTAGGTACCTCCTACCCAGAAGAGAAATACGTATGTGTAAGGACATTATCAACAATTATAAGGAGATAGATGATCCAATTCATCCAGCTTTCATTAATCAAATGTGGTAGAAAATTGAGAGAGTTAATAAACTGTATATAATCCAACTAAGGTTGAATTAGTAATTTGAAAGGCAAGTGTAATGCAGTATTGAGTAAGATCAGAATCTTCAGCCTTGTTTGTAGCACTTAGAGATTTTCATCTTCCAAAGCATTATAGGCATTTGCTGTTTAAACCTTTTGCTTTAAAGAGCCTATAAAGAGATATTAGCCCCTGAGGACAGGGATCCCCACCCCCTTGTTTCCGTCATAGCACAGGGTGAGGCACATGATACTGTGGGATGCCGAGATATATGTGTGATGCTCCTAGCCAGAGCTTTGCAAAGTCCTTCTGAAACAAGAGGCAATGGACATGGGGACTGAGCCTGGCCCTTGCCTCCAGCAATAGGAGGGGAATGGAAGCAGTGCTTGCAGGGCTCAACTAAGAACATTCAGAATCCCGTATGTTCACTCATTTGCCTTCTCCTACAGCTAATGCCTCTACTTGTTCTCTTCTGGGATTTCACAGCTTGAGGCTGAAAATGAAAGGCACTCGCTGAGTAAAATTTGTTAATCTCCTTGGCTATTAGTAGAGATAATTGAAACCAGGAAAGTTTTCATTAACCCCGGGCTCTGTCAATTGAGTCCCTACTCTCCTGAAGCCAGCTCCAGCATCACAGCATCATCCTCTGAACCCCAACTCTAACAGTAGTCTTTGCGTCCCATTTTAGAATTACCTTAATTGCTGATCTTCCCTTAATAAGTGTCATTTGCATTTATTATGTACCTTTTTTAAAATTTTTAATTTTTTTTAGCTTTCAGATGTACATCGTAATATATTTCGAATTCTGAGTAGATTACATCATGTTCACCACCCAAAAACTAATTATAGTCCATCCCCTCACATGTGAGCCTAATCACCCCTTTTGCCCTCCCCCCTTTCCCTATGGTAACCACCAGTCCAATCTCCATTGCTATGTGTTTGTTTGTCATTGTTTTTATCTTCTACTTATGAGAGAGCATATTATTTCATGGCTGATTTACATCACTGTACATGTTCCTTACAGTCTAAAAGGAAAATGCGATGTAGCTTTATTAAAACAGCTAAGCATAAACAGTAAAGAAGAAAGTAAATAAGGCTACAGAACAAGATTATTGATTTCAGAAAATTAACAAATTGGTGCCCTTCTCACTAACTTCAATTAATGCTTACTCTGACAATTTCCCTCCTGCCAGGCTTGAGCAGAACATAACTTTTCTCTTACCCAGAAGTTGGATATCGCTGTTGCTTTCTCACTTCATCACCTTACTCTGCTTGACTGTTAAGACTAATTAAAATAATCATTTTGGCATTGCTACACTCTCCTTTGCTTTAATTTACTCAACTTGGTGACAAAATCTCCAGGGCATTTGGTTTCACATGGAATCAAAGCACCCATTTAGTAGCTCTCTTCATGGTTTTCTCATTATATTGCTTCTCAGTGGAGAGTCCTCTTTCTAGAAATTCCTGGAAAAGCATTACTTTGCCTTTCCATCGTCCCTCATCAGCACTAAACTTTTTAAGAGTTCCTCCATCTTTTCTTCTAATGGTGGAAAACAAAGATAGACATTCTCAGGCAGCTTGAACATTTTTTTTTCCGGTTTGTTTGTATTCAGTATAGTATGGCATCATTGTGAACTACACATAATATAAACATATCTGCTAATTAGTTCATTAAGTGTTCAATAATTAGATAATTGGTGTTTTAAATGCTTTACAATGTAATACATATTTGGAGAATTGTCACATGGGTATTTTAGACTGTTTTAGTGATATTTGAAGAAATTGGTTGGCGTTTTTAAGATGGAATGGGAATGCATTATTACTTTTCCAATTTAGAATAATGGAATAAAGTTTTCTGCTATCCAAAAATCACTATCCAACAAGTCTTCAGGGCTGGATTAGATTCAGTTATCAGGGACTGCCTGATAGCAAATTTGCTTCGACATTAGAAATTTAGGGGAAATAAATGAAGAAGTTGTTTGAGGCAAGTGGGAATGATATATCCTTCTCAAACCTAGAGAAAACCAGAGTTAAATTAAGCAGTGACAGTGAAAAGTATCAAGTAAAAGTGAGAATATGCTTGCATTGGGCAGGTGAGGCGAGGGCCTACAGATAGAAGAGTGAGGCCCTAGTATATGGAGTTAGAAAAAAGACCACTTTGATAGAATCAAAGAGTACAGATTGAAATATTGTGGAAAATAAAGTAGATGAAGAAAGTCCTATCGAAACTTCGAAGGCAACTGACAAAATTGTGTATGTTATCCGACTGATGAGGTGCAACCATTGGATAAAGCAGAGGGTTGGCTGATGGGGCATATAATTAAAAACTAACTTTCAATTTATTTGTATGCCAAATTCCAAATTAAACTATTAAAGCTAAAAATGAAAGAAATAATTACATTATCTAGTGTCCTTTTTCTACTGTTTTAGGCCTTCTTCGACCCACATTCCACTTTTGTAAGAGTCCAGTCTGCTTTCTCTATGATGTTTTTCCTATTTCCTATCACAGGGTTTTCTACAGCAAAAGTAAGAAACTATGATGGGAATCCAGTGAAACCTTTTATCTTCAGTATTGTAGACCCATAGAATGTCCTGAAAAGGTCCTTTGGGGATCAGCTAGTCCAGTGTTTCTAAAACCCTTTTAGCAGTAGAATCTTTTTATGTTTTTCTTAATGAAGTCTTAAACAAAAGCCCAATATTTAACATAAATGCAAGAAATATTTCATTAGTCTTCTGTGCTAAAATGGGTTTGTAACTGATGTACCTTCCCAATTGTTTATTTTAAGCTAATAGGAAAGTGAGTTTGCACTCCCTGTTTATTATTTGCTTCTCAGCAAGGATGTTGGTGATACAGGAACACATTGGATGGTAAAACAAAAAGCAAGTCGTAGTTTAAAATTTGGCCTAAAATATTCCAGAAAGTAGATAATACTCTCCTGGAAACATGGCCATTCTAGAGAGTTCTTCTCTCCCTCCTCCTCACCCCAGGAATATGTTACAACTATCTCATAAAGTGGGTTGTCATAATGTGCACTGTCTTTGCTTGTAGGAACATTTTTATTATTGGGTATTGTGTTCCTGACTAACACCATACAAAGTAAAGTGTAGATATTTCTAAAAATATGTAGTAAAAGCTAATATATAACTGTAAGCCTCTGTAATAATTTAAAACAGCAAAATTGTTCCAAGACCTATAAAATGGGCATAAATGTACCATACATATAGATTTTGTAAGGGGCCCCAGTGTACTATAAAGTGTACATGCGGCACATAAAGGAGCCAGTTCTACATAAATTTATTCTATTGTTATTATTTGTTGAGAATTTGCACTCTGCCTGCATCCAGAAAGGATATGAAGTATCCTGCAAAATTAAACACATAGAAAACAGAACAATTAAGCACAAATAAAAACAGAACAAAACCAATTCAAAGCAGTGGTGAATGAGACTTTAAACTAATATATGCTTATTATAATAAACTAATATATGCCACTTACACATTTAATTAGCAGTGCTTTTGTTTGCTGCGTTGGGTGGTTGAAGAACTTTGGGGAATGATTTGAATGCCTCAGGCCTCTGAAAGTTGGTATCCGAGGAAGTTTGAGCTGACGTCTCATTTTCAGGCAATACATCTTCCTACAGGAAGCTGCAGCAACTGCGAAATGAGGAACTAAAGGTTGCCAAGATTGTGGTATAGGTGTTAATTAGCTGTCCTAGAAGGCTACAGACTTGGGTTATTTTGGTGTGCCTGCATTTTTCTAATATTCTAATGCATGTGTCTGTGAGGCATACAAGTATGGAACTTTCTCAAATGAAATATTATTTCAATTAAAATTTATTTCTCAAATAAATGCAAATGGTATCTTGTAGCCAGGGGTTCAAGAGTTTGGACTCTTTCTTAGATTGGGTGTTACTTCAAGTCGGTTCTAGTCATGATACCACTTTACATAGCTGTGCAATCTGGGGTAAATTGCTTAATCTTTCTGTGACTTGGCTTTTGTGTCTCTTAGATGAAGCCAATAACGTGCTGCTGACTCAGATCAGCAGTCTCCTCCAGCAAGTCTTCACTGGTATCCTATCTGGGCTAGGTGGCCTTCCTCTGGGCTCCCATAGCACCCTATACACACCTGTGCTTCTCATTTGCCATACACACTGAGATTGTCAGCTTGCGTATCACATTAGGGCTATAAGGATAAAGCTCATAGGGCCTAATATACTGCCTGCCACTCAATAAATGGTGGCTGAACTACTTTATAAAAATATCATAGCGGCCGGCTCCGTGGCCGAGTGGTTAAGTTCGCGTGCTCCGCTGCGGCAGCCCAGGGTTCGGATCCTGGGCGCGGACATGGCACTGCTCGTCAGGCTACGTTGGGGCGGGGTCCCACATCCCACAACTAGAAAGACCTGCAACTAAGATATACAACTGTGTACAGCGGGGGTTTGGGGAGATAAAGCAGAAAAAAAAAAAAAGATTGGCAACAGTTGTTAGCCCAGTTGCCAATCTTTAAAAAAATAAAATAAAATAAAATAAATCATAAAGGCTGAACGAGAAATTGAGTTAAAACTTATTTTAAAAATAAGAAATATGCAAATGATAACTCATTTTGGTATCATCTGTATCTGTGCAGTGATATTTGCTGTCATCACTTTCCATCTTTAGGTATGCAGATAAGTTTTAATATATTCACCCCTCAAAAATGGTCTTAGCAATTCAGGTGCATTACCAGTAGGTGACGGTAGGCAGGGCTGCCTTGTCTCCTCCCAGAGGACTGCAGTTTTTTCTAACTCACACAGAGGGACCCTACGCATTAATAGCAGCTCTGTATTGATCATGCAGTCTTGAATTACGAGTCTTTGGCTATAAACAGTGAATTTTGATAAAAATGAGAACAATGAGTTATCTAGTCAGTTCTTTTAAAAAACACAAATTTATTAAAGTACTCAAGTATAGCAACACTAAAGAATATTATACTTAAGCATAGTATATAGAGAGCAGGGTTAAACATGTAACTAGGTCCCACCTGGTACCCTTTTCACTAATCCTAACTGTTAATCAGAATTGCATCCATTTATGGTATTCTTTTCACCGTAATTGAAAAGCTCCTGACTCATTATCTTGGTGTCAAATTTCTCCTGTAGCTGGCACTTGAATTTGGAGATAGCTGTCAATATGACTAGTCCAAGATTCTCCCTTTCTTGTGAGGACGAAGAAGCAACAATTAAGCTTTGCCGTCCTCTGGGCAGTCCAAGTTTTATCCAAAATAGCTTTCTACCAGTTACAGGAAAAGCCTTAACTTATTTCACCAATGCCTCTGATCAGATCAGCACCTTGAACTTGAAAACGGTCTGATCAGCAAAGAGAATAGGGAGTCTCTACTTAGACAGCAGGACACTCTAACAGCCATCTTGTTTCCAGTCAGAAGGAACAACCTGTCCTTTATATGAGATAGATAACTTCTACCTTTTTCAGAATAGCTACTGGGCAGGATCACCACTTAAAGTTGTGCAGGCTGTACACTATATGATGCTGCCATGTCTAAGGGGACGCCTTTCACAAAGTAGACATCATATATATATGTATCATGTAATATATATATTTATACACATACATATTCCAACAATTTTCCTGTAGGTGGAAGTCAAGTGCCTCACTCTAATGAAATGGGTGTATTATGACAATTTTCTGACAAACAGAAGTAAATCATATTTAGCAAATGATGCCTTTTCCTGATGTGCCCAAAGGTGTCTTATGGGCTGATCCGGCTTCTAATTCCTTACATTTAAATACAATTGCCCCCTTAGCAACTCCCTAGAAGCCTATAAACCATATGCTCAGAACTGATTTCCAAAAGTACCTATTTTATTCCATATCACATTTAACCTGAGCATCATTTTAATACAGAAACCTGTAACAAGGGTTTGAAAGAGGAACTCATAGGGCCAAAGGCATAGGCAGGCATACATCCATGGGTGTACACTGGTTCACTCCCAGGAACATGCCCAAGGATCCATACTCCAATAGCTGAACAGCCTGGTAGGCAGGCATACACACACACACACACACACACACACACACACACACACATACTGATAAATAGAGATTTAGCTGGACATTGAAGCATATAAAGGAGGAGGCTCTGGCTGCTCACTCTGGTGCCAACATCCTGCCCAGCTCTCCTATTTAACCTATTTTCAGTTGTCTCACTCCCACAGACAATGAGTTCCCTAAAGTTTGCATGCTCTTATGTGAGTTCAATTCAACAAACCTTTCTAAGGGCTTACTGGTGACAAAGAACTATGCTAAGTAGATATAGGAAGCCACTCAGTCTTGGAAGGTTGTTCGAAGGAGGTGAGATCTGAACCATGTCTGAAGATTAAGTAGGACTCTGATAGGCAAACATAGGAAAAGAGATAGGAGGCAGAGGGAATATCTTAAGCATGGACATGGAAGAGGTAGAAATGGTGATGCTGTGAGAATCCTGCAAAGAATCCCACAAAGAATTGGAACTTTTAATGCGTCAGGAAGAAAGGCTGGAAAAGTTAAGTGGGAGCCGAGTTGCAGATGGCCTTGCGTAGCAGGTGAAGGGATGTGTGCTCTCTTCCATAAGCAGTAGAGAATCATGGACGGTTTTTGATTAAGAGTAACATAACTAGGTTTACATTTAAGAAAACTGTCAATACATAGGATGGGTTGGACAGGAAGACTGTAGAGAAAAGGACATCAGTCTAGGTAGGAGATATTGAGGACCTAAGGCAATCCGTATGGAAAGAAGTAGATAGAAGAGATGCTGACAGGATGTTTTAGAACTAACTGGGTGTGAATGATGGGGGAGAGAGAAGAATCGAAGGTGACTCTAAACTTTCTAGCCTGTAGTTATTAAAATTACAGAGAAGACAGGAGTAAGAGCAGGCTCATGTAGTGGCTAGAGGAAGATTATGAGTTCAGTTTTGCAAAATTTGAGTCTGAGGTGTTGGTGAGGCCTAAGCTCAAGAGAGGGATTAGAGAAAGGCAAGAACTTAAGGGTCCAAGGACCAAAGTGTGTATGTTTTGCCGTGAAAAGTAGGCAGAGGGGGAAAAGTCTATTACCCCCTCCCACCTCCCAGTTAAAAGCAATGAAACAAAATCAATAGAATCAGATAATGGCGGAGAGATGAATGTGGACAAATAATGTTTGGGGAAATAGGCAGAGAAAAAGTACTGATTTAGAAATTGAAATACTGGAAAAGAAGGGAGAAAGGAGAGACTGTGTAATATTTTTAAGGAACATTTTCTTTTAAAGTGTTGATCCTGAGTAATTTTTTTCAATAACTTTTCTATCCTCTCCTTTGGCTATTTTCTCGTTGTTGATGAAAATTCTCTGAATAGCCTTAAAAGGAGAGGGAATATTCATAATGTGTTGTCCTCGACAGGATGTGAGTGGCTTTTCTCTCATTACCCAAGTCTTTATTTGTAAGCCTAAGAATATACTATGTTTAGGGAAGCCAGTAAGAAAGGTTGTTATATAGTTACTAATAGGAAGAGCATGAGGATATTTCTCTTGTGTTAAGAAGAATATATTGTGGTCTATATCAAAGATTCCGTGTTAAAGTTCTTCACACAGAGTAGGCACTTAATAACTGTTGAATTAACAAGAATAACAAAGCAGTCTTATATATATAATATTAAAATATCTCCAAAGACAGCAAGCTAAGATATACTTAGGGCATTATAAGATTTGCTCTGAAATGTTTAGTGGAATGGGGACTTTCTTAAAGAAAATTATTATTACCAGGTAAATTTTGTCTTTTAGGTATGAAGTGAATAATAAGCCCCTTAAAATAGCTGCATTCAGTGGAGGAAACAAAGGAAAAGCCAGATAGAATCATCAGGGAATAAATCAATAAATGTTTGAAAGTGTGAACTGAAGGCCTGGAAGGTCCCCAGCCCTTTGCTAGTTGGTGTGGAAAGAACAAGGGTAGATGTAAAATCTGCAATCTCATTTGGAAGACAAAACATGTACACCAGAGATAGGTACATATCAATACAAGGAAAGATACGATTAGATTACAACATGTGTAGTCCCGAGAGTAATTCCGCAGAACTATGAAAGAGGAACAAGAAGGGATGGAGTAGTGAGGGAAGGCTTCCTGATGGAGGGGACATCCATTGAATCTAGATCTAGGAGCAACACACACAAAGACTAGGAAGCAGCAATGACTCAATTCAACTGATATCAAAGAGCTTTGAGAGAAAGGTGAGGGATTTGGACTTTATTCTATACAGCAGGGCATTATTTAAGGTTCTTGAGTAGAAGAGTAACATGATGAAAGTAATTTTTGTGAGCTGTATATTGTGACAGTGAGAAGGATAGATTGGAGGGCAACAAGATAGGAGGCAGGGAGATTACTTAGGCTGTTGCAAAAATTCAGGTGAGAGATGATGGTGGCCTCCTTATTGCGAGCAAGGATGACCATTTATTCATTCATCTAAAATCATTTAGCGAACACTGACACTGTGTCAGGCACTGTGCCAACAACTGTAATTTGCCTGAAGGAAATTATAGCCAAGTAAAGGAAACAAGACCAAGTATCCAAATAACTGAAACTCCAAGTAGAAAATGATAATGGCCATAAGAGAAACTCTGAGTTCAAAGGAGATAAGAATTGATTAGAGTCCAGCAGGATGGGGAAGACTTGGGTTTAGAGATGAGTAAAAGGACATTCCAAAATTTTTCTTATTTGGGAGGAGATGCCAGAAGTGATAAGAAGGGAATTCTAGGCAAGCAAAATAGTGTGAGCAAAGGAACCCAAGTGAGAAAACACTGTTGTTGTTGTTGTTGTTGTTGTTGTTGTTTGAGACCAGAGGATGTGAAGCTTGACAGATGCAGACAGAAATGAAGAACTAGAAGGTGGGGGTAGGATGAGTGAATGGGGGAAGGTAAGTAAGAAGGGAAATAAATGGTCAGGGGAGATAGCATAGGATATTAATAATTTTTAATTTTTTTCTACTTTGCAACTCACCCTTTTCTCAAACTCTGTCTGGATTCTTTCTTGGTGCCGTCTGAGGGTCTGGGATGCTTTTGTTTCGTTCCTGGCCTGCCCACTTCTATGCACCATCTTTCTCTGACATGAGAGTAGAGGGCCTGACTGACGTTCAGAGATGCCCTGGTCTGAGAAAGAAACTGATTTCCCCATGCATTTCATACAGGGCCAGTTTCTACACTAAGTGGCATCCATATTCAGTCTTTGTATTCAAGAGCATCTTTCAGTCTCAGTTTTGCTGCCTGTATATGCCTGTTGGGCATACCTTGGGAAGGCCTTGTCATGCATATAAGGAGAACTATTCCTAATCAGTTTTCTCTATATGCGTATAATATTGATATTTCAGACTGAGCCTTCAGAGACACTTCCCAATCAGGCGTGTTATAGCCAAAAAGTGTAGTGATCTTTCTAGACTACCATTTGATTTTTGTATCACACTCTACAGCCTTCTAAAATGCTTCGACATTTCCCATGTCCTATGTCCTTGGATTCTCGCCACAACCCTGTGTGTGATATTGATTTCATCCCCATTGTGCGGAGGAGAAAACTAACGCTAAAGGGCACTTCACTACTAAGGATCAGAATCGAGATTCAAGCCCAAGGCTCCCAACTCCAAAACCAATCCCCAATCCACGTCAGGCTGGTTAGTACGAGGTGCCCAAGGCAGCCCTCTGGAGCCCAGGAATGATCTAGGTTCCTCTAAACAAAGTGGGCTAATGGGGGCCACCTGTCTTCATTTCAGGACTAATCACCTTCTTTAAAGCTAACCAAATCCACCAGCTTAAGATGAGACACAGTTTTAAGGTGGTTGTAATGGTTGTTTTAAAAAAAAAAAGAAGAAGAAGAAGCTAAAAAACACTTTTAGATGCTTTATAGTGATGATCCATCATGTAAATAATTTGGGACTTCCTGAGATCAGAATTCTCAAAAGGTTCCACAATTCTTAAGAGATTAAAAACACACCAGGCGAGTGGTTTCAGCCCAGAATTGAGATTTAAGAGGCTGATTCTCTTCCTAGCTGTGCCTTTGTGATTTGAGGTAAATCCTTTAACCTCTCACTTCTTATTTATCCATTTGTAAATAAGCATATTTCCCACCATAGAATATCTGGGAAACACTTTAAAATTCGAGGCTCAAAGGTATGTTAAAGCCTTACAAATTCTGTAAAGCACTTTGCACAGCTTCAAAAAGACTCTGACGTCAATACAAGGTGGAATTAGTTCCTTAAAAACAAGTAAAGTGTATGGAGACAGGGTTAAAGCCAGATTTCTGCCTGCCTACTACTGCTTTTGAATAGGCACAGCTCGGGTCTGTGTTCCACTTTTATCTCTACCACAATGTGGTGTTGCCGCAGCAAGTTGGGTCATCTTGCATACCACCTCCTGCAGGGTTGTATGTCACTAAGACTTACATCCCTGGGTAGGGATTTTTCTAAGGTAGAAGCCTAGTGAAGAAGGCTAATTCTTTATTTGATTTCCCCCCTACGAAGCCTGTATTGTGTGGAAGGGAAAATGTTTTAGACTCTTTGGAATAATGCTTCTCTGTCCTATGCCTTAAATGTCCCTGTCTATAAAATGGAGTTATTAAGACTTGCTTCTACCTGCAGAGAGGATGGTGTGAGGTCAACTGTGGGAGTTGCAGTGTAATATAGTGGGCTTCAGAGTGAGACACATTTGGGTTGAAATGCCAACTCTGTCTGTCATTTCCTAGCTCTGTAACCTTGGGCAAAGACCCTCACTCACTTCTCTGAGTCTCATTTTCCTCATTTATCATATGAGACTAATATTTCCCACCTTATAGGTTGTTCTAAGGATCAATGGCATATCAAGTCTTTAGTTCAGTGCATGGTACCTAGTTTGTTCTTTGAAAAATGCTAGCTGTTAAGATGTGAAAGACACATGTTTCATTTCAAGCAAAACTACTATCCTTGTTCACTGCATCTGCTCCCCTTCCCTTTCGAAATGAGTAAGTGTTCCACACAGAATAAGGAAAACATGGAAACAACAAGAGTAGCTATCATCGCTTCTTAACAATGTATCTTAACATCAGAGTCATGTATCGCCTTTACTTGCTACTGTTTTCTTCTGGTTAAAGGGCCATGTCAAGAGGGAGACTTGCAATTCAACAAGTATTCTTGAGCGCTTAGGGTGTGCCTCTGACTCCTTTCATAATAAGTTCTCTCCTCTTGCCATAATTTTTTGGTGGGGAGCAGATATTTCATTAATATGTATTTGAATATGGAATTCTAAGTTTGTAGTTAGTAATTATTTCAATCCTTCTTGATATCAGAGCTACCAATCTCTTGGAGGATTTTTTCACAGAAAAGCAGCGATTTTAATTTGAAAGCAATTTTATATGTGAGTGAAAGAGAGGAGAAAGGAACCCCCAAAAAGCTGCAAGACAAAAATCATGCAGCTATGGTACCCTGTCTCTGCAGGTCAGTTGCAGATTATACATATCTATATGTATATGATTATAGATATACATATATAAAAAATAAGCTCCAGGGTAGGTAGAATTGGCACCGATTTAATTTATACTGGCCTCCAGCAAGAATGTCAGTAACACTTAAGTGATCTTCCTTCATCAAGGATGATGATGAACTTTCACGATCAAGGAATGAGAACTTACAAAGTCTAGTGTTAACTTTATTCCAACTTTTGAAGATGTTCTGCAGAAACCAAAGTCCTGAAAGAGGCTCTTTTTACTTGGAGGCTCTCCAGAGATTTTTCAAGCAGATAGGAGAGGTACTAATTCAATATCTACATAGAAATTTTGCCCTTAGATGGAGGACTAGATAAATGCCATCAGATTCTAAAGCTCCTGTTATCATTTTTTCACTTAGAAAGAGAAGAAAATTATTTTGTGTTGCCTTTTCCTCCAGCCTTTTGATTGGAGTTGTTCTGAAGCTGCTACCAAAGAATACTGATAACGATCTTTTCCTAGTATTGCCTTGTAACTTGAGGTTGCAGCATAGCAAACTTGGCCGACACAATCTCTAATGCATGGATTTATATCCATGAGAAGAAATGGAGGGAAAAAGGATATTCTGTTTATGCACTGATATTACAACAACATTTGCTGCTATTAATGGACCTAAGCTCTGACGTCAATTTTGGCTGCTTTGACAAGGTCTCCAAGATCTTGAGGCTCCTCATAGTGGACAATGTCATGTATACGCAACTCTCCATCACTACGCTAGGTGAAAGGAAGACAGATTTAGGTATTTAATCTGTGGTGCCAAGTAGCCTTGAAATGTTATAGCGGAAGCTCATGGCGGGGCATATGTCTTATGTTCTGGGGAGTTTTTAGACTCAGTAGTTTAAAAATAACATTTGAATTCCAGGGATTGTTATTTAGATGCTGCTGTGGTTAAATGGTAGTGTTTGCTAAGCACACACCTCAGAAGACAGGCAAATGATTATGAATGGCAGTATAGAGGCAGCACTGCACTTCTGGGAAGCATGAAGCAGATCCAACTGATGTGTCATCCTGCAACAGGATTCAGTTCTGTCCACAGATGACACTCAGTTGAAAGCTGCCACTTAAAGCCCACCAATGGAACAAGGTGGGCGGTATCAACATGTCAGAGCAGCAACATCTGAGTTCCCATCATACCACCATTCATCTGAGTTGGCACTGTGTGGATTATAAGTGGAAGTCATTGGAAGCCTAGAGGATAAAGAGAAGCTTTCAAGACACAATGAAACATAGCATGACTTGGCCTTGGACTTCTAGCAAATGAGAGTGTATGTGCAGGCCGTTCTAGTCTGGAGCTCTCAGGAGTAGGATATCTTTTTACATATTGAGCCAAATCTAAAACTCAAAGGCAAAGGTATGAAAAACGCCTGGCATGAGTAGTGTGTAATGCTGGCCTCAAGACTAGGGTTTGTGTGTAGAGCATGGAAGAGATTGCCCCTACACTAACTATTTACAGCCATGTGTATACATGACTAGTTATCGCTCTCACCTATACCACATTCCATCATGGTGGACCACAATATGTGCCTATTTTTCAAGTCCCTATCTCAGAAGGCTGATATATACATTTTCTATGATTTGGGGGGAGGGGAAGAAAAAGAAAAGGAAAAATCACTACACAAACCTAGTCATACTTTTTAGGCTATAGTCAATCCTAGGAACTGACTGTTGGTTGACAGGGGGAGTTTTATGGGAAAAGTTAAAGTTGTGTGTCTGGAGAAGTCAGGCATGAAAGCTTCAACTCACTGTAGGAGCTGATGAATCATTCTACACTATGTGTGTCCGAGCAAGGGCAGGCATCATACCAATAGCACAAACGGTAGCACCGGGGTGGTTGTGAGCCAGTTCTGACCTTAAGGCCAGAATACTTTATTATTGGCTTCTCTCTCTAGGGAGCCTGGTAACTGGGGTGTGTGCATGACCCACTGCACTCTTTGCTCAGAGGCAGTACAGAATATCTGTTCTCTTCTCTGCCATGTGGCTTCTTTTCAACTCGGGGTAGAGGGAGGAAAAACACACAATCAAAGTAGTAGTTGGCCTTGTCTCTCCTCAGTGTCTTCTAGTCCTATCACCATTGAACCCTGTCTTAGCTGTTTTAATCAAAGTTTCCACTACGGCTGACACTTCCTTTGTGGGATGGCCATTAGTGGGGCATGTGGGTGTTTCGTCACCTTTGGGTGGGCCTTTCTCAGCTTCCACTTGAGGAGGGGAAAAGTGGGAGAAGTGAGGGAGGAGAGGAAGCTCCAAGTGGGGAATATCTCAGTCGCCGTTACGTCCCCCCTCTCCCTTCTCACCACTCCCTGGGCTGCCATTCTAAGGGGCACATAGTTTTGGGTTTTGGTGTTATGATGTAGTTTAGCATGTTACTCACATTCCAGAGCTTGGACTTCCTGACCAGCAGCAGCAGTGTAGTGGTGACCTCAACAAAGAAGGAAGTTGATATTCTTTGTGAGAAAACAAGCTAGTGTGGGCAGGCTGTTGAGGCTGTGGACTGACAATAATGACCTCCACCTCACCCTGCCCCTGTGCTAGGAGAAAAGCCACAAAGACTCGCTATAAGTAAAGCTACCACTCATTTCATTCTAATATCCTGATAATTATTTTGTCAGGGTGACTACAGAGGTACCTCCCCATGCCTCCCAACTTCACAGGTCCCTGCAGTCCCTCTGGGGCAGTGAAGACCATTATTCCTAGGGAATTCTTCAGGGGGAGTTCCAGATCAGGGAGCAGGATGGAGCCCTTAGCTTTTGTGAAATGAAGCTTGGTTCACTGTTGGGGCACCTTCCACAGTGACTCATAGTAGGTGCCTGATCTTCTGAGTCACCACTATTAGGGGTTGCTGGTCATCCAGTGCTCCTTATGAGCCCTTAATAGCTAAGCAGACTTTAAGGACCCTAAGAAGAACAGGATAATCTATTTTGAAGCTCACCACCCCCTACATCACCCCCTACATGCATTATTGAGTCCATTTGTGGCTCACTGTATACTTATGCACATTCATATGGATTTGCCCATGCTGATGTATGTATGTTTCTCTTCCTACCAGTGTGAGTAAGTGTTTCTGTGTAGGAGTATAGCATTGTATTTTTCAGTCAAGTCCTGTGAAGGGCATTCTCAGGAAAATTAATAGAGCAATTTGTTTAGAAAGAGCACTTCCCACCCCCAGATGTCCCTGAGCAGACCGGGCTGATTACAAAAAAGACCAATTCAAATCAGAACTCTTTGGGGAGTTCCCAGAAGATCAGATAGCCTGATTTCAGATCAGCCATTTGGGATCTAGGGAAAAGTAGTGGGCTAGAGTGTGCAAGATGGAGGTACAAGGGAGGGAGAGAAAAAGAGAAGGGGAGAAAGGAGGCTTGGTAAAAGGTTAAAAAGAACAACAACATAAAAGGATATAGCCCCTACCAGATGCCTAATTTCTCTTTCAATGTTTGGAAATACCACACAAATAGCTCTTGCATTTGAGTTGTCCAGGTGGCTGGAGATCTATTTATTTTGCATTTAACCAAGGGTCAAAGGATCTTTGCTGCTGTTTTTGCTTAAGGGTTCCAAATAAACTTTCCACCATATTTATCTGGGGGTGGACTGGTAGAAGTGGTTTATTCAGCACTTAAGTTATTTTTAGATCACCTTTAAGTCACTCCTTTGGAAGAAAGCAGCATTTATGTCCTGAAGGATTTCCGAAAAGAATACAGAAAAGCTGGATTACTGCCCCCTCATTCCTGACTGAGAGTATTCCCCACTGGGAATCTGGGCAAGTCACTTGGAGTCTCCATTTTCCCTCATCTCAAAGGTTTATTGTGCAAATAACTGGAATTGGTCAAATAGTGGTACAAACAAAGGCAAGGTATCAAAGATCTAAGCCCCACCTTAAGCCAAATTAAGTTGCAAGGGCTGATAATGACAACTAGTCAGTGCTTGCCAACGTAAACTCATGGAATCTGATTGTCCTCCTATGGAACACCTAAAACCAATGTCCTACTGTGATTTCCATTTTACTGAATTTTAATTCATGTTGGTGTCTTACAAAAACAGCTGTGTCAAGCATTTGTTGTACAGTAGCCTTGGGTCTTGATTTCTGTAAAAGTATATACTGCTTCTCCTAGAAGCTAAAGAACTTTAGATTTGAGATTTTTTGCCTGTGTATGACCATGTAATTTTCAAAGTAGAAATTTCACAGATTTATATGACATATATATACATTAGTCATGCTTCTCTATTTATTTTTTCTAAATGGAAGACATTTGAAGAGGAATTGTAATTTTACGAGCTATTGCCCCCCTGCTCACATCAGGCATGGTAAATAAACTTTCGCTAGATAATATATTTTCTAGTATTATACTCAGCTCCAGGAGCTATGCTTCTATGAATTTTATAGTTTATATGCATTAGTAATTATGCACAAGCAACAAGCTCAAATTCTTCTAGTTAGGCTAGGCAGTACACACACACACACGTAAAAGCCTCCAAAGGCATGAAAGATAGCAGAAAGAACTTCATGGAGAATGTTTCTCCAAAGGTGTACAGACATATAACAGTATGATACCAAAAGCATGATCCATAAAAGTAAAAATTGATAAATTAGGGCTCTTCAAAATGTAAAACTTTTGCTCCGTGAAAGACCTTATTAAGAGGATGAAAAAGCAAACTACAGACTGGGAGAAAATATTTTCAAATCACATATCTGACAAAGGATTTGTTTCTAGATTATAAAGAACCCTAAAAATTCAACATTTAAAACAAAAAATCCAATTGGAAAATGGGCAAAAGACATACACAGACACTTCATCCAAGAGGATATACAGATGGCAAATAAGTACATGAAAAGATGTTCAATATCATTACACATTTGGGAAATGCAAAGTAGGACCATGATAAGATGTCACTACACACCTATTAGAATGGCTAAGATAAAAAAGCAGTGACACCATCAAATGCTAAAGAGGATGTGGAGAAACTAGACTACTCATACATTGCTGGTGGGAATGGGAAATGCTACAGGTACTCTGGAAAATAGTTTGACAGTTTCTTTTCAAACTAAAAATGGATTTACCATATGGCCCAGCAATTGCACTCTTGGGCATATATTCCAGAGAAATGAAAACTCATTTTTACACTGAAAAATGTACACATGTGTTCGTAGCAGATTTATTCATAACAGCCAAATACTGGAAACTACCCAGATTCCTTCAGTGGATTAATGGTTAAACAAATCGTGGTACGTGCATACCATGGAATACTACTCAGCAGTACAACTTTGATGAACCTCAAGGAAATTATCCTGACTGTCAAAAGCCAATCTCGAAAGAATACATACTGAATGAGTCCATTTATGTAACGATTGTGAAATAACAAATTATAGAGATGGAGAACAGATTTTTGGATGCCAGGGGTAGGGATGGGAGAGGGCAGAGAGAATAGGTGTGGCCATAAAGGAGTAGCATGAGGGAGTCTCGTAGTGATGGTACAGTTCACTATCTTGATTGTTGTAATGTTTACTCAAAGCTACACGTGTAATAAAATTGCGTAGAGCTACACACACACACAATGAGTTCGTATATAATTGGTGAAAGCTGAATTAGCTCTCTGGATTGTACCAAAGTCAGTCTCCTACTTCTGATATTGTACTATAGTTATGCAAGATGTTAACTTTGGGGGAGGATGGATGAAGGGTTCACAGGACTTCCCTGTACATTTCTTTGCACATTCCTGTGAATCTATAATTATTTCAAAAAGAATTTTTAATTTTAAAAAACCAAGAGTAACATTCTTTGGATGCTCTATATTTTGTTTTATATGTAGGGAATAATTAATTTATTTTGTGTATTAAAAATAATTCTTGTGTATTAAAAAATAATTTTCTGTATTTTTGTGCCTAAATATAGCACAATATATTATTTTTAAAAGCACAGCCTTTAGTGTAAAAAATTGGCAATTCTCTGGTGTGGGGATGTGATAGTGGAAATGGGAGGAGGTGTACCTGAACACACCCGAACCCAGAGTTTTATAGCCCAATGTTCACCTGTAATTGACAAATTTAATAGGGTTGTTTCTTTAGGATTTTGTGACAATCAGTCCGCAGTTGTGGCATGACTAATCAAAATGCACTTATATTTGGCTTTTATAATGTGTTTTATGTTTTCACTTAAATATGGTTATATAAGCCTGAGTGAATTCATACTCCATTCCGAAAATAGATAGCATTACATCTTAGACTCAAGCAGAGTATCCAACTAAGGCAGAATGCCTGTCCTGAGACTTGAAAAATGTGTATTTCACATGTTTCTTGGCTCTTAGTTGTTCTAGGTTGTTTATTATGTGGAGAGATGGCCTTGTGACATTTACCTTGAGGGAATTAAGCATTTTGAGTCAAGAAGCCTCTTTTGGGGCTGTAGGTTACATTAGAATTCAGAACTCAAGAAGAGAATAAAGAATGTTATCAATGGACTTTACCAAGATCCTTTGTTGAATTGTTTCAGTGAGGCCCTGAAAGCATCTTGGCCCAGGAAAATAGTATCATTTTTATTTATTTATATCAATTTACTGAAAGGTTTATACCTAGGCTAATATATATCCACACATATATTCTGCAAAAAACATGTAAGTGGCAATAATATAAAATGAACATGATCTGTAACACATTTTGGCATTCTTAGAAATAGATGCTATTGAGAAAATATGAGGTTTTGCTGTACTTTAAGCTTGAAGAAGGAAAAGCACTCTCTAAGTGTACCTATTGAAGCAATGAGTTATGAAGATGATAACCTATTTCCTCATTGCCTTTGTGGGATGTTGAAAGGATAAATTAGGCAGAATGTGTAAAATATTTGAAACTTCATGGAAAATGTATGCTTGACACTTTTTTCCGTACAGGAAAAGGTTTTACGTACTGAATTCTGCCTTCCTGATATCCCTTCACTGATATCTTTTCCTTTGACTACCACTTCTCTCTTTGATTCTCCCGTCCATTCACTCCAGAACTACCTTCTTTCATCCAAATATCTATATACCCACCCTAGTTTCAAGCCATCAATCAACATGTCCTCTTAGCTCTGAACATGCCTTTTGGAGGACATGTATATGTGGGACTCAATTAGGAAAGTGAGATAGACCAAAGGGCATCCCAAGGCACCTCTGGGTCCTTGGATGAGGATATGGTATGTGCATATGCTTTACACATTCGGGGGTCAGAAAGATTGTCCCTTTTCACACTTAAGGTTTATGAGGTTTTCAGTTCACATTTCCTGTGTTATTTCTCATTATGTAAGGTGCTATTCCTGGCTAAAAAAATAGTTCAGTGAATCATGAACCTGGAGAAGAGTCTTAGTATGTCTCTAGGTGAGAAAGACCTAGAGAAATCAAAAAGCCCATCAGTTGGGAATGCCAAGGTGGGAGTTCTGTCCATCTGAAAAACCACAGAGATTGTAGGGAGTTCCCTTATAGCTTACTTCTCTGTAATAACCAGAGAGAGTTCATTGGCATGGGCAATCTCCACCTACTCTACATTCACTTCTCGGCTCTTGGTTTTCCACTGGTCTCATGTTGGTAGAGCAAATCTTCAGCTGCTGCTGCAGAATTGAGAGCTAGGTAGAATGAGCATTTCCTTTCTCTGGGGTAAAATGAGGGTAAAAGGAGGAGAAGGAAATTTAAGAAAAGAACAGCCATTTGGAGGGGATGGCTTAAGTATATTGTCATCTCATACAACCATGGGCAAGGAGATGGATTTGTTGACTATGAAGTCCACTGTAAACATTTTGAAAGGTGCATAGATAAAATGAGAAGATGCGTTTGCCAGTTTTTGTTGTGTATCTGTACATTTAGAGTTCCCTTGAAAGCCCAAGCACATGAATGGCAAAGTAGAGTAAGAAGGGCTTGGAATTTTTGCAGAAGTTGTTATATAGATAGTTGTAGTATTCTGGATTCTGTCCAGTAAAGTTGTAGGTCTTGTTAGTTGGTATGATAATAACCTGCGCTTGGTTGTTTGTTATGTGGGAAAATGATCTTGTGATATTTACCTTTATTTCATCTAACTGGTTTTGAGTTTGCAAGTTTAGACATCTAAAAGCTAATCATTATCTCCTCAATAATTGGCCTGGAATTAGGATATACTGTCAGTAGAATAAGTTGCCACCAGGATAATGGTGGTGCCCTGGTTATGGCAGATTAAGGCAGCTCTTGAAACTTTCCCATAGGTGTGGTTAATGTAATACAACAGAAGAGGATGTTTTCAACTCAGCCATCCTTTTGGTCCTTCAATAATTGCCTTGCTGTTTTAATATAAATATTGGAGAGGATTAGATTTGAAATGTCTATGTGCTAAGTTTAAAGAGATACAAACACCTGGATTCACTAATCCTAACTGTTCTAATCACCACTTGTTATAACACTGGTTTCTTTTCCAGGCTGGAATAGAACATTTCTTGTAACTTACCTTAACTTTAAATCTTCATACCTATAATCAGAAGCCTTTTTGATGCTCTAGGTTCTGGTTCTGGGAAGAAGAGTTCAAAAATCCCAGCACTGAGCATCTTTATGGGGACAGCAGGCACAAATTCTTCTACAGATTAAATTTGCTTTTCTATTTATAGTCTTTATTCCCTTTCCCAGTGATCCCTGCTCTGTTACTCATGGGAAGGAGAGAGTCTGTGCTTGTATGGACTAATCCACAAAAATCAAAAGCATCCTAACCTCTGGTAGTAAAGACCCACTGAGATTGGACTATTAGTATGAAACCTATGCTCACAAATTTGAGGCAAAACAGTGATTTCAAATTGACACCTCAATACCCTGTTGCAACTACATATATACTCACACTTAACAAGCCTTTTGTTCCAATTTAGGGATCAAAAAATATTGCCACCAAATCCACAGAAAGAAAGAAGAAATATGTATTGAATTTCTACTTGGCGCTAAACACTTTCATGCATTCTCTTGATCTTAAAGAGTTGAGTGTCATTACTATATATGTTTTTGCAGATAAAAATGCTGAAGTTTGGGGGCCAGCCCAGTGGCACAGCAGTTGAGTTCACACATTCTGCTTCAGCAGCCCAGGGTTTGCTGGTTCGGATCCTGGGTGCGGACCTACACACCGCTTATCAAGCCATGCTGTGGCAGGTGTCCCACATATAAAGTAGAGGAAGATGGGCATGGATGTTAGCTGAGGGACAGTCTTCCTCATCAAAAAGAGGAGGATTGGCAGCAGATGTTAGCTCAGGGCTAATCTTTTTTAAAAAAAAATGCTGAGTTAAATTACTTGCCCAAGGACACACACCTAATAACTGATGGAGCTGAGTTTCAAAGCCAGATTTATCTGACTCCAAAATGCACTCCTTTTTACTGTACTAAGTTGGCTTTTGCCTAAATATATATACTTGGAAATACAAGAATCTTCGTTTGTTTCCTACAACAGCAACTGGCTTTTAGGAGCCAATTGATACGAACATTTGAGAACACCCTTTCCCGGAACATTTAAGGACATCCTTTCTCATTGTCCTCACCAGGTGAATTTTTCCCCTACTCAATTTCACTTTATAAACATTCATCAAGTACCTACTATGGGTAAGTTGTGACACTCTGGGCACTGTGCCCATCAGACAAAACTCAGCTATGACACGTATTTGTGATTTACCAAGAGAATTTTATGCTGAGTTTGTCTTTCTGACCTGTTCAGTTTTGAAGTAAATTCTTTTCCTGGGCCCAGAGCCTATCCCTGCAGTCTTTAGTTTGGTGGGAGGCTACTTTATGACAACAGACCTGAGCAATATTAATAATTTCTTCTATTACGTCTTGGTCTTCCCTTGATGAAGCAAGTGCCAAATTTTAGCATCTTTATCTGCAGTTTCTAGCAAGGAGATGGTAGCTTGAGAAGTGGCGTGACTTGCTAACATAACAGGTTACTGCTGGAGCCCCAACGCCATGGAATTCAGAGTCCGTTAAGCCCACTGTCTCTCCCAGGTGCTATATTGCTGCCCATACTGCGCCAAGGTACAAATGTTTTTGTGAAAATTCACAAGCTGGATCATTCAGATCTCTTGTGGTTTTGCAAACTATCCACCATATCTCTTACTTCAAATCAACCATCACTTTCCAGGAGAGAGAGGCAATGTGTATGGTATAATAAGTAGAAATGCATCTAGGATTTGGGATAAAACAGACTTCAGTTCAAAGTCATCCCCTTTGTAACTGTGTGTGGTCTTGGAGAAGTCAATTGACTGTTCTGAGCTTTAGTGCCTTATCTATCATGTGAGGCTGGTAATACTTACCTCACAGTATTGTTGTGTGTATTAGCAATAATGTAGAGAATGTGCCTAGCAGGATGCCTAACCATAGTGGACATTTCAGAAAAGATGTGGACATCAAACTTGTGTCTGTCAGAACATTACTTTTTATCATATATGTGGAGGGGTGAAAGGGACAAGAGATGTTAGCTGTGTCTCCATATTTCTCTGTGTATCAATTTTGGTGTGCCTATATTGCTATTAGTAAGTCTGTGTCACACTGGACTCTGCCCTGCCATCTCCCCTGCTCTTTCCCTTTCTTAAACAATCCTAGTGTTTTAGGCCCTGCTTCAAATTAAAGGACAGCCCCCTCCCAATCTCAGAGGACAATTTTGCCTCCTGTTTATTTTTTGTGTGATTCGGGTCTAGCTGTCTTCCAGATCTCAGCTGACAATCTTTCTCTTCCCATTTTAGTCAGAGCTGCCTTCTCTCCAGCAACTTTGAACAGATAACCGCACATGTTGATTAGGGCACAATCTCAGAGCCGATGAAATGGTGACTGAGAGATGATTCCAGAACCAGTGGAAATCCAATGTGTCACCAGTGGGAAAATGAGCATCTTCTGTCATCTACAAGTGTGTGACTGTTTGCTGCCACCCCTCCAACGTGACGTGTTCATCCTATTCTTAATTCCTTTCTACTCCTCTGCTTCTCCCCACTTCCAGGCCTGTCAGCTTGAGTTACAGTAGCACTGGTCTCTTCCATTCTCTCTCTCTTTCCCTCTCCCTTAGTGCATTTGTACTTTTCTGGCGGCCCCTTCTGGATAGGCTATCAAGAGTTGAGCAGCACAAAATCCAGATGGTAACAGTCAGCTTTGCTCTAAGCCCTGGCCAGTGGGTGTTAGAATTTGATTGCTGTAGTTAGTAGCTATTTAGGAGTTGAGCAGTCTTAATCCCTTAAACATAGCCTGGCTAGAGAGGGGCGTGTAGTTTTACTAGGTGTTTTTCTGCAGGGAGAAGTTGGAAAAGGATGCAGATCTGGATGGTGTTTCCACAGGGAAATAAACGAAGGTCCAAAAGTATGAAAAGGGTACCAGTTGGTCTGAGTGTAAAGGATCTGAAGAAGCTGTGGGAAGCAGCCCCTGGGAGGGGGAAGCAACAGTAGCAGCACTGCTCTCAGTCTTTCCTAGTAAGATCCTTGTAGAATGTTTTTGTGCAGTAGCTGCATGGCCAAGTTAATTTTTCATTATTGCTACTAGGATCCATTCAGGTCAAAGAAGAATTTCCCTTTGGGCCCATCATGGTATTACCTTCATTAACCGCGAGGATGCCTGCCAATGGCACACTTGAATATGCCATACTTCTCTACCAGCAGTGGTGGCAGAGAGTATATTGCAAGATGGATGAAAAGGGGAAATTAGGCTTTTAAGATACAGACTATGAATTAAAATGATATCAAACAACACAGAAAACATAAAATGTAGTGAAAAGAGCCTTGTTCCAGAAGTCAGGAGGCCAGAGCAGATTTATCACATAGTGACCTTGGGCAAGTCATTTACTTCACTTCCTTTAGTCACAGTGTTCTTATCTGGAAAAAATAGTGTTATCTACCTCATCTACTCCCCAGAGTTGCCTTCAGAGCCAGGTGGGAATCTTCAAGATCTTTATAGCTGAGAAAGTGCTATGTAAATTAAACAATTATTATTACTGTAATTACTTTAGCATTTAATATTAATAACAAAAACAAAACGGAACCAAATAGTTGTGATTCACACCACCAATCTCCCCCCAGTCCTGCCTCCTTCTGTCGACTGACATTGAATAGAGTATAATTTGCAATAAGACCAGTGATTTAAACCTGACTTTTTTTCTTTCACTGAGGGAATAACTGGTTTTCCATGTCCATAAAACTCCAAGAGAGATTTTAACTCTGCCTTTTATTAACCTATTAGGGAAGTTACCCAATCTCTCCAAGCCGCAGTTTCCCCATCTATAAAATGAAAATTGTTATGGCATCTACCTTTTATAGTTGTTATTGGAATCAAATGAGAGACCCCATGTAACATGATTTAACACAGTGCTTCCCACATAGTAAAGACTCACCAGCTTTTAGCGATTCATCTTATTATTACTCCAGGAAGCTTGTCCCTGGGGACCTCCTTTTACTAATTGGCACAGCTTTTCAGCTTTGTTACCCAGCCAGTAATTTCTCTGGAACAAAGGCCCACAACACAGTCTCTTCCTTGACAGGTCAGTGTTTCCTGCAATCACATCTCTTCCCTCCATTTTCCCTCTTGGCTTGGGGGGTTGTCAAACTACCATACCTCCTGCCTCCAGGTGAGGCAATTTTGCTCAGCCAGGGACAGTCCTCCACTCAAAGGCAGCAAGGTCACCCATAGCTTTAGGAGTTGAATGGAATCTCCTATGGGTTTTTCCGTCACCCTATCCCCAAGACAATCCCACACCTGAGGTGCCCTTACCTGAGACCTTGCTCCTGCTCTCACCCACCAGTGTTGGGACAAGGCAGACAAGCACACACACACACACGCGCACACACACACCCTGCTCACACACATGCCTCTCATTGCCCTACATACTCTAGCGATTTAGTGAAGTTCATGTTCCCTAGACCACTATTGCTGCAAGAGGTTAGCAGAAGCAACTGGTTCTAGCATCAGTTTCTGTCTACCAACCTCATGATTCTTGTCAACACCACTTCATAAGGCTGAGAAAAAATAGAAATGCAAACTCACGCATCCACTCTTTATTATCTAACCACTTCATCCGCAGAGGACCTATTAGTGAAAGTGTTCTTAGGTCCTGTGCATGCCTTCAGATGGCTGTCTGTAGGAGGCCAACTTGACAATAAAACAATCTTCCCAACTCCTCAAGTGCACACAGTTAGATGATTTGGGCTCACCACAGCCACATTATTAGAGGCATTGAAGTCATGAATGGAAAGGGACAGATATTTTTAAAGACCAAAGCACAGAAAGCACAGATTGAGTCTTTATCACTTTGCTCTTTGAGTGAGTTATAGCCAAATGAGCTATATATTTGCACATTTGCAAGGTTCCTTTTGACCTTAGGTTGCTAGCATTTAAAAATACCTCTAAAGGGGGCCAGCCCGGTGGCGCAGCAGTTAAGTGTGCACATTCTGCTTCAGCGGCCCAGGGTTCGCAGGTTCGGATCCCGGGTGCAGACATATGCACTGCTTGTCAAGCCATGCTGTGGCAGGTGTCCTACATATAAAGTAGAGGAAGATGGGCACGGATGTTAGCTCAGGGCCACTTTTCCTCAGCAAAAAGAGACGGATTGGCAGCAGATGTTAGCTCAGGACTAATCTCCCTCAAAAAAAAAATACCCCTAAAGGCTGAAGTGCCCAGGTTTAGGAGCTTCTACACATGATTGAGCATGTTGTTACAAAGTATCAAAATATACAAAACATGGGATTATGGCATTTCAGGCATCTCTCCAAAGAACTGTGATTTTTTTTTCCTTTGAGTTTGTGAAATCATTTGAAGTACATAGTCTCCTTCAGCTAAACTAGTGAGAAATCTGCAGACGTTACTGGTCCATGGCTTTTCCTGCTGGGTGAAATAGTGGCCCCTGGGGGAAGAAATAAGCAGACCAAAGTGATCCCCAAGTTGGATCTGACACCCAAGCCACATTGTGATAACCACCATCCTATAGATGCTTGGTATTTGGAGGGGCCAGCCAGTACAGTCAAACAGATCTAGATTTAAATCCCAGCTCTGCTACTTACTGTGACTTGGAACTAGTCACTTAACCTCTCTAAACCTCAAATTCTCCGCCTCCCTCACAAGATTATTGCTGTGGGTGTTAAATGAGATAATGCAGGTAAACCAAGGGCAAATAGCAGACATTTGTCAGCTAGAAACAACTTTCTTCCTTTGGAGAGGGATGGTTGCAGAGAAACTCACAGAAGAAATTGCTGCCTTGGCTGCTTCTATGCGGACATCACCAGAGTCAGAACAGAAACCAATGGTCTCATAGTAGGCGGTTAGGATAAAGAAGGCATGTGGCTTGGTGGTGGGACCCCAGGGCTGTAAGCAGTGGGGGGGATTGTCCCTGAGAGAAGGAACATCCACAGAATGTTAGAAGAAGCTGTCTATCTTTGGCAACTGATGGTCCGGTGAAAGGGTGCGGAAGAAGGCAGCTGGAAGCACGCATGCTTTGTCATTCTTTCTAAGTTGATAGCACTAGATAAGATAATTGGTGTCTTGGCCTCTGTGATCTTGGTTAAGTTGAAGACCAGGGTCCAAGATTCCCTGGTATCTTTCCTTTAGAGACTATGTGACCACGAAACTTCCTTTCCTACGCAAGCAGTAACTGCTGCTGTAGTGATAGGGTCTTCAGCTAAGCTTCTACTTACACCATTTCTTTCACTGGATTTCCTCTTCCAAGCTTTTGGTTCCCTCAAGACCCAAACACAATCCTCCTTCCCTTAGTTGACACCTTTAATCTTCCCTGCATTTGCAGAGCAAAGCCAACCTTCTGCAAGAAGCCTTCCCTAAGCCACTTTTCTCCCCAGACTTCCAAAGCCTGTCCTCTTGATCCAACTCTTGGAGTCAAGCCATCTTCCTGCTAGTCTCCTCACATCTCTTTCCCTGCTATTCTGCTGGAGTCCCCAAAACTATACGCATGTTCCGGGAGGCACTGCCAATACAGAGCAAACTCAATGGCTGTGGTTATAGGGCACCTTCACTCACATTCAGGAGGTCAGTGAGGATTCTCCACACCACTGAAATAGAATGGCTTGAGGCCCAGTCCTGGTTCTGCCACTAATTTGCTGTTTGACTTGGGTAAGTATAGCCCCTCTTGGGGCCTTATTTTCATCATCTCTAATAGGGTTGGGAGGGAGAAGATTACTCATTGCTAAGGTCAAGGTTAGCTCTGAAAGTTGAAAGGCAGTTTTGTGGCAAGAGCACAAACTTTGAACTACATAGACCAAAGCTTATATTCCTACCCTGAACCAAGTTACCAGTGGTCCCTCATAGCAGTGAAATGGCTTGTTTAAGGCTGTACAGTTCAATGCAGCAAAACCAGCATTCAAACCTATGAGTAAGTCTGGGAGGACTCAGCTGAGCTCTTCCCCCTTCCTGGCTGCTGCTAGTCCCAGGGCAATTACCAAGAGCCAGGTTACTGCTTTCTGCACTTTGTCAGGCTGGGTCCAAATTGTTCAGCTCTTCCCCAACCCCCAAGCAATTAGTGGTCCTTACCCTTCTTAGGAAACTCCAATAATAAAAAAGGAAAGGGAGAGAAAGCAGAGAAATTTGAGAAAACATAAGTTTTTAGGCCCTATGGTCCCAGCGGACTAGTTTTAAAGTCACCAACCCTTGATATTTATCTTATCAATGTACTCACACTGGTGCAAAATGACATGTATATACAGAGAGTCATTGCGATATTGTTTGTAATAGAATAAATTTTAAACCACTGTCCATCAATAGGGGACTGTTTAAATAAATCACATTACCTCCATACAGTGGAATGCTATGCAATTGTAAAAAGAAATGAGACCGCTCAGTATGTGTCAATATTGAAAGAGCTCCATAATATATTAAGTGTAGAAAGGAAGAAACAAAAGGTGCATAGAATGCTATGATTTATCTGAAAAATAAAGAATATATGTGTATATATGTGTATGTGTATAAAATATCTTTAGAATGATACACAAAAACTAGTTAAAGTTTTTTCCTAATTCAGAGAAAAACGTAGTGTCATTCTCAACTTTCATTTCACCAACAGAAAGTAGGGACATGGATGATTCTTTATAGTTCTTCCTAAGCACGGGAAGCAGTGGGAGAAATTTGCAGCTATAGCCCTTGCGAACCTGAGCAGTAGAAAGACCTGGGTCCTCAGTGCTGGGGTGACCAACAGGTCTCGGTTTGCCCATGACTCTCCTGGTTTAGCACTGAAAGTCCTGGGGAAATTGAGACAGTTGGTCACTGTATTCCTCACCCTCCTGCTGCAGCCCTTAGCCAGCCAGGCTTGCTAGTGCCAGGAAGGGAAGCTCCCAGTAGTGGGATGAGTGGAGCTGTGGCACAAGCCCCTGCCTCCACAATTCACAAGAGACTCACACTTACAGAGTGGCAGGTACATGATCTGTGAGATATCCTCATCTAACAGACAAGGAAATTGAGGCTCAGAGAGGTTAAGTGATTTGCCCAAGGTCACACAGCTAGTAAGTGCTGGAGCCAGTCTGTCTGACTCCTGCCACGTCAACAGGACCCTGGGGAATGTAAAGCTTTCAGTGAAGCGGGGCGGGCCTGGCCTTTCTTAAAGCCTAAAGCACCCGGAGTTGCATTTTAACCAAATCAAACATTGTTGCTCTGAATCAACTTTGGCAGGCCTGTGTTAGGAAACGGCTTTCTTCTCATCACCCCTGCCCCCAAAGCAAAGAGAATAAATGTTTCAGGTTTTTGGATTGAAGGAGACATAGGCAGAAAGCTGGCTCCCCTTGCTGTGCTCATAGTGGGAGTCTGGTTCTCACTTGAGGAGCGATCACCTACTCCTTCCCCAACTTGATCCAGCCTCCCTCCCAAGAACAGTATGAGAAAGTAAAACAGAAGAGCAGCCAGCTAATAACAGGTAGTGGAGCATGTCATGATACTAGCCTGCTTTTTGATTGGATAAGGGTGGAACTCGATTTGGCTATGCAATAGGAGTTCCTTCTGCTAGGAAAGGGTAAAAGCATCCCCCAAAGCCACATCCATCAAAAACCCACTGAGCTGCAGCAAAACAGATGTAGCAGATAGTAGAATCTTTGGGGATTTTGTAGGAGCATAGGAAAAGGTCACAGCAGCAGCTATATTTGCCCTTTCCCAATTAAGCAGCAGGCAGGTGTTAATTATATATAGGAAATTGGGGTGCTTTGCACACCCTGTTGAGATATTTTATAGAAGATATTTTATAAATAGGGGGCAAGGGAAATGCTTACCCTCACTGTTGGCCATTAATTTATACATGCTGAGTTGGAGAGCATGGGGGAGAGAGATCGCCTGTGCTGGGTGCAGGAGCTTCTCGGAGTAATGGATTTGGCGATTGGCTTATCAAAGAGGATCCAAAAAGAAACTGAAGCAGAGATTTCCAAAGCTCTAGCTTTCTCTGCAAAGGCTGCCACAGTTTAGGCAAAAACATTTTGCGTGAATGCTGTACTCAGGACCTGAATTACCTATGCTTCGATAAGTCCTTCGTTCTTGGATTTGAATGAAGCCCATTGATCTCTATGGTGATTGAACTCAGCACCACACTCAGTCTCACTACAAAACAGCCAGCCTTGAGAGTTTAAGAGTAGAGACTGCAGTGTTATTTGCTTTTTAATGTCAGATAGAACTGGCAGGAAGGACTAGGAGGCCTGCCTGCGTTATGTTCTGGTTTAAGAATCATCAGATGGGTCACATGGCATTTCAGTAGGTACAAGGCTCCTATGACCCGTCCTAACTTCTTCCTATCTGCAGCATCACAAATATTGCTACAAGAAAGTGGCAGCTTGGACCAAGAGGATTACAGGTGTGGCCCACTTAATACAACAGCTGCGTGCCTGTAAAGGTGCCCACCGAGCACAATTTCCCGTATAAAATCCTGTTCCTTATTGCCTTTCATAATAACATTAGGGATGCATTCTTCTAACAAATATTTCAACCCTAAGATGCTGCAAAATCTCAAAATTGCTGAACAAACACTGATGATCTTATTTGAGAGGAAAAATTTCAAGCGTCTTGATAATGTTTTAGAAATAAAAATCTATGGGCAAGCTACTCAAAGACCTGAAGTTCAGTGTGTCTTTCATAGGGCAGAATTGAGTTAGAGGCCTTTCGCTACCTTTCACTTCAGAGGGCTGCTGGGAGGATTCAATAGCAAAAGTAAAAGCACTTTATCAATTGCAAAGTGCTGTATACATGTGTTTTCTCATTACTCTTCTAGTCAATCTTAGTCACTTTAAAAAAACAGGAGAATTCCCCTCTAGCCCACCATGGATTACCATTTGCCTCTTAGAGGGAAGCTCATTAACAGTTTTAGTACTGAGTATTCAGAGCTGTTCACAGAACATCTTTTAATTCTTAGCTATCTATGGTCTTGTCTTTCAGGACAAAGTTTGTGGGGTAGTGTGTTCACTCTGTGATGCACATACTAATTAATCAGGCACTCCCGGTTTTCTTGTCATGGGTAGAGTAGTGGAAAAAGCGCAGAGCCTACCAGCATTTTGTAATTGTGGGTCCTCGAGCAAAGCAACGACAAATGCTCAAGCCTCAGATTTTCGGTCTAGAAATTGGGGGTGATACTCTGCATGGTCGTGGTGAGGGGGCAATGAGATGATGTTATCTGCAAGAAGCCAGGAACTGAGAGGCATGAAGCAAATCCTCTTACGGGACAGGCAAGGGCTCTCCTTCCAATGCTTCCCTTTGCAGGATGTGTTTGTTTCTTCCAATTTTTGTCTCACGTCCTTGTTAAGTTTAGTGGCCTCAGGCAGGTAAAGATTCGTTTGCATGCACATATTTTATCGACTTGAGGTAACCCATTAATTGAGTGATTTTTAGCTTCTGCTTGGTCAAACAGGCTTCTAGGGACTGCTTATTGGGTTTTTAAAGAAACAATGGTTTATTTAGAAATAGTGATTGGGTTAGTAGGTAAGTTTCTCCCAAAGAAGGACAGAGTTTAAAAGGAAAGGAACTACAGGAACTTTACCTTCTCCCAACCCAGGTTTGGATATTTGTAGAAGTTCAGAGTTGATGATATAGAGCCTGTGTTTAAAATTTAAGAAACTGTTATATGGCCTTCTAACCTTTCTCCCTACTATACATAAATCACATCAACATTTATCTGAACCCAACTTGGTAATATCTATCTCAGATGTACAGGTTCCTCGCACACAAACTCTGAACTCATATACTCAACCTCCTCTGATGCTAGGAGCCCACCACTCACTCACTTTGTCGTCTAGAGAAAGTGACAGTAGCTATAGTTCAGAAACTGCAAACTGGTTGCCTGTGGACAGACTTTGGCCTGCATACATGTTTTGTTTGGCTCTCGTAGGTTTTTTTTTTTTTTTTAATTAATTATTTGCTAACATTTTAGTGTTACAAAGCTTCACACAAATTTTAGCTTGGATTGCCAGCTTGTCTTGAAAAATGGAATAAGTCGATAACACTAGTCAGCATTCTGTCATAACAATCACCTAGAACTTAGTAGCAACTGGACTTAGGCTCTCCGGTTTCCCTATCGGGACTTGTTGACTCTTCTGTTACCAACCAGCCTTCTACTGGCATTGGGTCAACAGCCCTATACTTAAAGCTAATGTATTCAAAGTGTCTAGTTTAATATCATGGGACAGAGACAAGATAATTGAGATGTGGCTAGTGTACCCAGTGACAGGATGCATGAGTGGCTAGCCACTGTCTTGGTAAAAGCCTGCATTTGAACCAGAAGGTAAACATTTAGGGCATGGAACATGAAGATCCAACACTCTTTCAAATAGTTCTCTGAGCTCACATGACTTTGTGTTTACCTACATGAATTATCAGTCCCTCCCCCTCCACTCCCACTATCCATATCGTTGAGATAGGAAATGTGCCTATAACTTCTTTAGCTGTCCCAAAGCACCTAGCAAAAGGTAGAGTCCATAGTAGGAGCTCAGAAAATATGAATGAAGCACTATGTCCAACGATAGATGTACCATGAAGTCTTTCTTTTCTTTTCTTGACTATGATAAATGCTAGGTTCATGGAATGAGAACTGAAAGTTTTGATGATTTGCTGTATCTTCAGATTAATAGATTAATTAATTGGTTTGCTGTATCCTTGAATGGATAACGGGATGTCATTTATTAGCAAGGCACAGGTAAGGGAAGAAAAGAGAACATTTCTTAAGTACCAGGAAGGGGAATTAAAGCGTGATCATCACTAAGGGTTGATGGAAGGAAATATCTGGGAAAAGAGGCTGAATTCTACTTATTTCAGTATTTCAAATCACCAGGGGAAAGGAATTTTCTGAAGGAACCAGAAGGCCCAGAGTTCTGGGAATTTTCTGGAGGAACAAATCCCCCTCCTCATCTCATCGTTAATTACCGCCTCATCCCGTTATCCCACCCATGAAGGGAACAAGAGAGGAGAGCTGAAGTTAAGGGAAGCTTTAAGCTAAAAGTGGAAGGAAGGGAAAAATATTCAGCCAAAAACTGTAAAAGGAGCTATTACACGGGACACCAGATATGACAAGATAAGACCAGTAGGAGAAGTGTTTAGTAACTGACAAAGTAGAATAACTTGGGAAAGGGGCAGAAGTAATGGGTGTGGCTTCAGTCATACAAAGTTGGAGCAGTTGAAATTTTGAACTTGAGTCTTTAGCAGAAAGGGGTAAATGTGACTGCCTAGGTATCATGAAGACTTAGTATGGAATACATGGCATAGATGTGAGAAGGTTAGGAAAGAGAAAATCAAATCATTGAAAATGTATACCATAGGCCACTTGACCAGAAAAAGGAAAGAGTGATGTAATCACAATGCTTAGACAAGAGTTGTTTTCTCATTGATGACTCAATTTCAACAATTTAAATATAATTTCTCACTCTCCCTGCCACCTTCCCCCTTCCCATAAGATCTTATTGTACTCTTTGTCTTGACTCCTTGGCACCATTCTTTTGTAAGCATCTCAAGGTTGGTACAATAAAATTGAAACTCCCATAAGTTATGAAGAAGACGCAGGTAAACTTTGATTGCTTGTGAACTGACTTTTCAATTGACATACAGAGGTTCTGTCCATTAGTACTATCTTATTGGTTAGAGAATTGAACAGAGTGTAATAGATGTGTGTATATTTGGGAGAATGGGAGTAGCAAAGGACTGTTAGGTCAGGGTCTCAGACTCAAATGCCTTCTGGAGTCAGGTGCCCCGTTTGAAGGGAGCAGCTGCTACTTCATTCCAGCAGATTGTTGCCATGTGAGTATATAGATCTGTTACCAGATGTTCTGATTTTTTTTTTTTTTTTTGGTGAGGAAGATTGGCCCTTAGCTAACTTCTGTTGCCAATCTTCCTCCTTTTGCTTGAGGAAGATTGTACCTGAGCTAACATCTGTTCCAGTCTTCCTCTAGTTTGTATGTGGGATGCCACCACAGCATGGCTTGCTGAGTGGTGTGTAGGTCCATGCCTAGGATCTGAACCTGCAAATCCTGAGCCACTGAAGCGGAGCCTGCAAACTTAACCAGTACGCCACCAGGCTGTCCCCCTGATTGTTTTTAGAGAAATAGGAAACTTGGATTTTTATATGAAATCTTTTGCCTTTTTAATATTATCAACTAATTAAAAACTTTGGAAAATGCTAGGTGAGCCAAGCAAAACACTTCTACAACCACTCAATGGTGAATTCCAATTTAGATGATGAATGGAATTCATGGTAGATAGAGCCTTGATTTGGTGACTTAAACTAAGTCTGGCTCTTTGTCCAATTAGTATGGGTTTGGTTCCACCTTGGTGGGTGTGAGTACTTCTCCCAAATGGCAGTCTTGCATGTTGGTTTGTATCCTATAAACGTGACTGAGAACTTCCTCAATTCTCAGTGGTAAAAATGGTAAGTAGACTCTATGCTTCGTTAGAGTCAGTCTGTTCGACGAATAACTGAAAAATCAGTGGTCAGGCTATGAGATATGTAAAGAAAATAATCAGAAGGCAGTTCCTTTTTGGTGCCCTTTTTGCTCCCTCCCCAGGTTGCAAATCCTTTGGAGGCTGTGGCAAAGGCTTTGGATGTGGTTCTAAAAGTGTTGGGAAGTTATTGGAGGCTTATGAGCAGGGAAGGGACATGATCCAACTGAATATTCTGAAAGGAACACTCTGAAAGAGCTGACAAGAAGGCCCTGTCTAGAGCTACAACCTGGAGACTTCCCAAATATCTGCCTCTACGGGACTCAGCCTCTCCCTCTACCATTTGTTCTTTCCTAAGAATGTTGTTCTTATATTTGTGTCCATGTCCCTCCTTCCTACCCCCTACTGCCAATGGAGATGTTCTCCATGGTTCCTGGGCCATGTATCCTAAGAAACATAGAGACTGTTTCATCCTGAATGTGTTATCCAAGGGTAACCAATGCCTTTTCTGATTGAGCTAACTTCCTTGTATTCCTGCCTGGCCCTCAGGCCATGTCTCAGATATGTGACAGAAAGAGAACCTTCCAGATATCTGATCTTCTCAACTGAGAGAACAAGTGATATGGTCTTGCAAATTGATCTAATTACACATTGCTATGCTTCTATCTTTCAGAAAATACTGAAAGAAGGACCTCTGCTGAAGAACTGTAACTCCTTCAAGAGATGGAAGCTTAGGTATTTTCTGGTTCGAGGACAAAGGCTCTGCTTTGCACACCATCCTGCGGTAAGAGAATGTATACATATATATGTATATATTATATGACATATATATAATCTTGTCAATTGAGTTAGTGAGTGGGTGCCAGGAAATGTTTTGTGGGGAGATGGGCCAACAGGCAAAGACACATTGGCAAATATTAAGGTGGAAGTTGAAACCTTTTATTCTTCCTTTAATTTGCCCTTTTGGGCCAAAGACACTTTTCTCTCCTTTCCACTTCCTCTTTACCATCCCTTTCATAGATTCCTCAATTAGCTTCTAACACCCAGAACTACATAATTTGCGGGGCCCAGTACAAAATGAAAATGCAGGGAAAAAGTGAAAGATACTAAAATGTAAAGCAGTTATTTGTCATGGCATCTTATTTTTTTTTTGAGGAAGATTAGCCCTGAGCTAATATCTGCCACCAATCTTCCTCTTTTTGCTGAGGAAGACTGGACCTGAGCTAACATCCGTGCCCATCTTCCTCTACTTTATACGTGGGATGTCTACCACAGCATGGCGTCTGCGCCTGGGATCCAAACCGGCAAACCCCGGGCCGCCGAAGCAGAACGTGCAAACTTAACCGCTGCGCCACCAGGCCGGCCCTGTGACATCTTTTATTTGCTATTAAATGTCATTCAAGTAAAGAAAACATAAAATTTTGTTATTAGCAATTTTGCCATTCATCCGTATATTGTACAATGCCAGTTTTAAAAGCAAATATAAGAGCATTTAACTCATGAAAAACCACCAAAATCATATAATTTGTATTTAGTAGCTCATACATGTGTATATATTTTGTTCTCAGCAGTACACAAGACTAGTTTGACAGCTTTTATTCACATCTTGATACTTACACATTCTACCAACACTCCCTGAAAGGAAAAGGAACTATGGGTTGCCCTATCTTTCTCTTTCCTCCAACGTTATCATTTTCAGCATAAATAGCTGGCTAATACAGGGAAGTAACATAAGTAAGAAAGAGTACACTAGGGTTCATTGGTTGTTCGTGTTTCTTAGAACATCATTGTTTTCTTCCTGTGTTTAAAGCAAGTTCTGTTTCCAGCATAAAGTATGGCCTCTCAGGGCTGTCACCTCCCCTACTTACTCGGTCATAGATGCAACGTGCTTACTTTATACTTGCTTTGAGTCTCACTGAACTCCCACACATCATGAGTCCACTGGAATTCTATGCTCATGGGCATCCCGAGTGCAAATGGAGTGACAGGACATGGAATGGACATGCATATTGTGCATATGTCCTCTGCTCATGTTCATGATCCATTGTCCCACTGGACTTTACTTACAAAACACATGTTTAAAGATAAAATTATTAAGAATTTCAAGATTGCAACAGCAGAGCATTAAACCGAGTGTAGGGCCCTTCTGAACATAGGGCCCTGTATGACTGCACAGGTTGTGTAGCGGCGAAGCCAGTTCTGTCTGTATCCACAGTACTGATTTCCTGCTGCTGGCTGGATGTTACCTACTATAGCCAGTGTATTAGGAAAACACAGGCCGCAAATTGGATGGGCCTAGTACCAAAGTCAAAGGCTGCTGGCCAATAAAATAGGAGCTAATAACTCCTATCTGCTTCGCTAGGCCCCTAGCTAGACTACATCCCATTGTCTTCGCCAGCATGGATCTTTAGTTTTGAATAATTCTGAACTACCCAAGCCTTCCTCTAAATCCACATAAAGGTTTTGGGAAGAGTCGTGTTTTGGCCTAGTTTGGTTTGGTTTTTGTTTGTCACGTGATATATCATCAAAAATCACGATGCTAAATAAGTCCCACCACTCAAGTCAAAGAAATGATTGGATCATGACTGCCAAAAATGCCTATTAGTGTGCATGCGTGTGTGTGTGTGTACCTTTAGTGTCTCTTTGCCTCATTAACCAAATGGTTTCTTTTCCCTCTCCCTCTTATATCTTTCCAGTTTGCACGCTTTGAAACAATTGATCTGTCTCAGGTCGCCTTGGCAGAAAGCAGCTGTAGAAACCTTTACCACAGTTTTTGTGTACGTAAGACTGGGAATGACTGAATGGGCAGGGGTGGAAGCTAGCTGGGAAGGGGGTTGCCATACCCACATGTTGCCTCTTTGGAGTTCAGCTTTCCCAAGTCTGCTTTGATTCCAAAGCATGTATAGAAATCCACTTAAAGCAGCATTGCAAACGAGTGCTAAAGATTATTCATGCAAACATTTTCTACCAGCCCGCTGATGGGGAAAAAAAGTGATGGCTCTGTTCCTTATTACCAGCCTGATATAAAGCTAAACTGATTTCATGGTGGGAGGAGTGACTATTACAAAAATCAATCCTCCTGGTGAAGGTGACTTAGAAGAGTATCATTGGAAGGCTTTCAAGAGACTGCTAGTATGTTGTAGAAAATATCAGGATAATTGAGCTGCTTGGCCTCCTTTCCTTTGATGAGGTAGAAAAGAACCTAAATCCAAAGTGAAAGCTACCCTGTGCTGAGATTACTGATGAGAGTAGCTCAAAGAAAGCAGAAGATTTTCTAGGGAAGTATTCAAGGGCTTGGCACTACTGAAATGTCATAAGGCTTTGGTCATTCAAGTGAATCCAGACCAAAAAGCTCACTGAAAAATAGCAAGTCCATTGACCTAGGAATTCTCCTACCCACCTCCTCCCAGAACTGTCTTCTCTCAGCCTCAATGGTGGGTTATGGAGACTGGGGTTCCTCTTCAGGTAGGAAGAGGGTTGTACTTAGCAGACTAGAGCTACAGGCCTAATACCATGCTTCGGTGGCTGATCCACACTCCATTCTCTTTTGAAAGGAGAGCAGCTGAATATAAAAAGGGGGCCCTACTCTCATTTCTCTCTCATTACATCACACTGACCCAGGGTAAAACTGGGGGTTCTGTTGACCCAGTCCCAAAAAGCTTAACTTTTGGGTGATGAGCATACAGGCTAATGTTTTTGGTCTCCATTCTACAAAGAAATCCCAAGGGCTGGGTTGCCCCTTAGCCTAATTACAACACAGAGGTACTGTTCATCAGCCTCACACAAGAATGGGCTTAGACCAAAGGAGTGGCTGTTATCACAATTCCCATTAGTTTCTCTTCCCATCTGTCACAGAATCATGCTGTGCCGCATGCAAAAGGAGAAAGAAATTGCTTGTTAGTGTGGTGAGCTCTAGCTCCAAGTTTTAGGGGGCTGGTAGTAAAGGCAAGTAGGGCCATCGAAGCAATGACTGATGCTATAGCTATCCATGTTCCTTCCTACCTTCTGGGAAAAGATCAAGTCCTGAGCATGGTCTACCTCTGCTAGACCCTCAGCATGGTTTTCTCATTATTCCTGCCCAGGTTCTTGCACCAGGCAGCATTAACAGAGACGGTGATAAAATTCTCTTCATGTAGTCCCTGTCCGTATAAAGAAAAAAAACTGGATTTTTAGATTCCTCCTTCCATTCTCACTCTCCCCCAAACAGAAAGAGGCACACCCTGATGAAGCACATACCCTTTCACCATTTTTAAGTAGACAGAGTAGCAGTAAGCAAGCGGGATTTTCAGGCAACCTCACTTGAGTAATAGGTGGGTGCATGGATTAGTGTTTAAGAGCATATATTCTGGAGCCGAAGAATCTGGATTTTAATTCTGATTAGCTTTTTACCTGCTAGGTGACCCTGGGCAAGTTATTTAACTCCCTTGCCTTGGTTTTCCTATGACGTGAGAAAAATAATAATCCCCATCCTATGTGGTTGTAATTAGGATTGAAATATAATAATATACACAAAGTGCAATAGAACAATGTCCGGCACATACTAAGTGCAATTAAAGTGTTATCTATTACTATTATCGTTATTATCTTGGGTGGGTATCTAAGGAGCTGCGTGTTGCTCTGGGAACTTCTGTCTTACATTTAAGAAGTGAATTGGATTGTACTTGGTAGACCCGTCTAATTTTATGGAGAGTTCACAGGCTCTGTTTGGGGGCAAAGTTGTGGAGTGCGAACCAGCTAATAATGTGACTTTCTGTTTAGGTGATCACACCACAACGAAAAGTTACACTGGCTGCGCCCAACCGGAAAGACATGGAAGAATGGATTAACGTCATAAAAACCGTCCAACAGGGAGAAATTCGTAAGGTAAGGGAAATAATAGAGAATCCACACAACTCTCAGGCGTAAACCCTTAATTGATTGCATTAGTTAAGCCACCTTTCAAACAGGGAAATAATAAGATGGAAGCAGAGACCATCTGGTCAGGAGCTATAGATGAATATCATTAGGAAACCTGTTTAGAACTATTGATAAATAGGAATAATTCACTTAGATTCAGACCTTGGTAAGTATGTGGTTTAGATACCTCTGCACATGTCCACTTGATATGTATACGGCACTGTATGCCCAATGGATGAGGCACTTAAGATGTATGTGAGCAGCTAATTTAGATGTTCTTGTGCTAGCAAAGCTGCAATCAGCAGTCTTGACTTGGGTCTGCTGAGTGACTACAGTAACGGCTAAGGAAACTGAGGCTCACAAAGGAGAAGGAACTAGACCAAGATGAGATAACTGCTCAGTAGCAAAGCCAGGATTTGGACCCAGGCTGTGTGACTCCAAAGCCTATGTCCTTAACCACTATGCAATTCTACCTCTCTGTTCACTGTCTACCACAAAAGAAGTGTAGAGGGAAGAGCAAGGAGCAATCCTCCAAAAACTTAGCAGAGTTCTTTTTCTCCTTAGCAATACCAAACCCCTGGCCACTGCCCCTTGCAACAAGCTGTGCCACCATTTAAACTCTGGGCTGTGCCTTCAGCCCACTATTCTTAGACCTACCTCAGTTAGAAGTTATGTAAGTTTCAAGAGGAAAGGGATATTTGTCATTTATTTACTTAGAGCAGTTCTGTCACATAGTAAAGGCTCAATAAATATTTGTTGAATGAATAAATGAATCTGAGGGTAATCTTGGAGCCATGGTTTAGAAAGGGAATGATACATGGTTCATCCTAAAGATAAGTTCTGCTGTGAAGGTCTTGGAGATAAAGGGGAAGATGACTCCACCCTCAAAAAGATCCTGATGTCTTAAATAATTAGCAAAGGATAGAGGATTGTTATAGGCATTTGAGATGGAGCCGTGTAGAATGTGGCTTGGTAATAATGGGTTTTAGAAGTGAAAACAATGCCATGGAGAAAAATCAACTGTCCTCACTCTCCTAGGACTTCTCAGGCTCTTGACCACTTAGTTTCATAACTCATAACTAACATTCTGCTACTCATGGTTATGAATACATGACAAGTTGACTGAACTGGGGCCCAGGTACCTCTCCATATGTCATTAAGGCCTCTCCCAGGCCCACATTGTATATGCTTAATTGAAAGATTTTTTGCTTAGAATCTGATGATGGTCTTTACATGACTTAGCACTCAGCATTTCACTCATTTGTTACTTTCTTCTTCCTTTCCTGATGGGGAAGCACATCCTGTCCCTCTCACCTACCCATAATGAGGCCACTATGGCACAGAATTAGAGGTAGCCACAAAAAGTTGTCCCTTCTATGCTCCTCTCAATCCCCGCCCTGTAGACCCATCCCTTTCCTTCCTTTAGCTTATCTCTATCCAAAATGGAGCTCCTCTTATGAATCACACATTTTCAATTTGGCATGAAAGGTCACATAGGATATTTTGAATTTTAATTATTAGTCCAGGAATGCAAAAACTTCTAGAGAAAGCCATCACATCATTTATGTGCCATTCCTGACTCAATTGAGCTGAACACCTTGGTGTTGACTACCAGCACAAATTAGAAAGGAAAAAAATAATAATCTGCCTGTTTACTCTCTTGGAGAAGTTGTGAGTTTCAGGTTGTAATCACAAGCTCTGTGGAGCTGCTCTAGGAACCTAAATCTATTAAGGAATACTTTTAGCTGATAAGTAAATGTCTTACCACCAACATCTTAGCAATTCATCTTGCTTGAGGCTTAAAGAGTCAAATATGCTTTCTCTCATATGTACCTTATCTTTAATGGTCTCTTCTGTCCTCTGTCACCACCAATGCCTGACATAGGGTGAAGGAAGATTAATCATGGCATTAGTGGCCTATTAAAGTCACTACAAAGTAATTGGATAAACTATTGGAAACTAGTCAGTACATGTCAAAGAGTGAGCCCCTACTGTTCCATAGAGTACAAAAGAAGGTGTGGCCTTGGTTCCTGGCCTCAATAAGCTTTTTAGGTAGTTGGGGAGACAAGATATACACAAAAGAAAAAGTTAAATGACAGTACTCAAGATAAATAACAGCTTTCAGAGATGTTACAAGGCAGTACATGATTGATTGCCAAATGTAGGAAACAGACAGTAACGTGGTATGGGAGTTCAGAGGAGGAAGAGATAAGTATGGGCTGGAGTCCTCTGGGAAGAGTTAATAGAGCAGAGACTTGAGACTGGCCTTGAAAGATGATTAGGATTTTGTTGGTGGCAGAGAATTGATCAGGGGCAGGGGGAAGTCCTGAGCAAGGAAATTGATATAAGCAAAAGCTGAGTAACATAAAAACAGAAGCTTTTCAGAATAGAGTGAAAGGGGGACTGCATTTGACTAAAAAAGATTGGGAAAGTGCATTAAAATAAGTGTGTCTTGAGAGGTAGGTTGGGCCTGATTGTGGAGGATTATCGATGCCAGGATAAAGAGTGGGGAAGAACTGCAATATGATGAAAGTTGAATTTAATTATGGATTTGAAAGTTAAGTGAGTTTATCAAGGGGATACTTTAGAAATACAAGCTGGATTAGATAAGGGAAAAACTGGAGGCCAGAAGATCATAGAGTAGGCTATAAATTAATTCAGGCAAGATAACGTTAAGTCCCAGAATGAGGATAGAAAAGGAAGACAGGAAGACAAGTAGTAGATACTGAGTTGAGGGTAGGAGAGAACCTAAATATACGAAAGAGCCAAAGAAGAGATAGGGGTCATAGGCAGATGAAAGGTTTCGGCCTGAGAGAATTAAAGAATAAAAAGGAGAAAATTGGATATAGGAGCTGCTTGGAAGACTAGATTAAAATATTAGCTTTTTCTAATGAATTGCCATGAAACCACTGACTATGGAAACAGGAATGGACCTTAAAAGTCATCTAGACTCCAGATTCTAGATTCTGAAACATATTTAGATAAGGTCATGTAGACTTTATAGTTATGTGTCACTTAATAATGGGGATACATTCTGAGAAATGCATCATTAGGCAATTTTGTCGTTGTGTGAACATCATAGAGTGTACTTACACAAACTTACATGGTCTAGCCTACCACACACCTAGGCTATATGGTACTAATCTGATAGAACCACCATTGTATATGTGGTCTGTTGTTGACCGAAACATCATTATGCAGTGCGTGACCATATTGAATGCTTCCAAAGATGGGGAACTAAGTTTTTTTGCAAAAACGTCCATTCAGTGTCCCTAAAGCTCTAAATTTCAGAAAGTTTTGTCTTAGTCTCTGGCCTAGTAGAAGAACATTCTAACATTTAGTGTGAGCTGCAAGAATGGCATCAGCTGCCTCTTGAAATAGAAAGCTCCCTATCATTGGAAATATTTAAAGCAAACTATTTAAACAACTGCTTCTGAGAATGTTGTATAGAAAATTAATTTTTCATAGTGACATCAGCAAAATTGTGCACTAGGAGGTCCCATCGCTCATCCCCTCCCCGAGAAAAAAATAAAAACAAGAAATAAACACCTACATGCCAACTAGAAGAGCTCTGAGAGAGCTTCAGAATAAAATAAAGAAGCTGCAGAAACTCTATGGAGCACAGAGACAGAAAGGCCACCTAGAAAAGTATAGTAAACAGTTTACCTGCCTTGCCCCGTCCCCTAGTCTGGCAGAGCTTGAGGCCAAGAGAAATCCCCTTGGCCTGACCTTCCCCCACAATGGAAAAGGAGAGCAAGAGGACTCAAGCAGAACCTTGTCAATGTTGTGGACACATGCAGCTTTCACCGTGGAGGTGCCCTAAAGTCTTCATTAATGCTGAACCCAACTAATGGAGCTGCCTGGAGTCCATGCTGCTGTGACACCCCACCCACCCCACCGTGAAAGAGCTGCCGCAGCACCCTCCAGAGAAACTGCCACTGTTGCACTCTCACTGGAGAAGTGCTGCTGCCTGCCCCCCCACCAATGCTACTGCCACTGCATCCTGCCCCCCCCAACCAGAGCCACAACCCCCCTCCTGCAACCATACACATAGCCTGTACCCCAGCTCCATGGCCATTCAGCATACCTCCATGCCTCACACACTAGGGCCACTATTGTGATGAATGCACCTGTGTCCAAGTCCCAGGTACTGCAGTTTTCCTAGATGCCCCCAAGCTCCAACCCTGGTGCTATGGCCACTCTGCAAATGCCTAGACCCCAGATACCAACACCATTGCCCCCAAAAATGCACTTGCAACCCTGATCATGGCACCACTGCTACCACACGTGTGCCCATGTGCTGGACCCAGAAACAAGATGGATGCCCTTAGCAATGACTTCCACCTGTGGAGGAAAAGGAGACCAGGAGGACCAAGCAGCCTTCACCACCAAGGAACCCAACAGCCTTTACCACCACTGTGGAAACCCACAGCTTTGGCCACTGGGGTCCCCTTCAGTCTTTGCCAGCACTGGCCTCAGCTGATGAAGTTCCACAGAGACTATGCTGCTGTGCCCTCCCTGAAGCCAGAACTGCTACTACACACCCTGGATCTGGAGCTGCCATATCCAACTCAGTTGGCACCCTCACATCTACCTGTAGGTAAAAGTTTTTACCCCTGAAGACAGTCCACAAAGTCTGGAAAAGGTGACTGCTCCCTCAAATGTGCAGACATCAACAAAAGGCTACCAGAAACAGAGAAAAAATTGAGGAAACATGACACTACCAAAGAATTACAATAATTTTCTAGAAATTATTATATCTAACCTCAAAGAAATAGGGATCTATTAATTTCCTGAAAAAGAATTCAAATTAATTGCTTTAAGGAAGCTTAGTGAGCTACAAGACAACAAAGATGGAGAACTCAATGAAATCAGGAAAATAATACATGAACAAAATGAGAAGTTCAACAAAAAGACAGAAATCATAAAAGAGAACCAAACAAATTCTGAAGCTGAAGAATGCAATGAACGAAATGAAAAATGCAATAGAGATCTTCAACAACAGACTTGGCCAAGCAGAAGAAAGAATCTTCAAACAAGTCATTTGAAATTCAGATGAGAGGGGGAAAATTCAGTCAGATGGAAAAAAAAGAAAGAAATGTGTGAAGAAAACCAAACCAATATATGCATTACGGGAGTCCCAGGAGAAGAGAGAGAGAGAGAGAGAGAGAGACAGAGACAGAGAGAGAGAGAGAGAGAGAGAGAGAGAGAGAGAGAGAGAAAGGGGGCAGAAAGCTATTTAAAGAAATAGTGGCTCAAAACTTCTCAAATCTTGGAAGGAAAATGGACATCCAGATTCATGAAGCTCAAAAATCTCCAAATGAGATCAACTCAAAGAAGACTATACAGAGACACATTGTAATTAAATTGTCAAAATTCAAAAACAAAGAGAGAATTTTGAAAGCAGCAAGAGATAGGCAACTAATCACATATAAGGGAACCCCCATAGACTATAAGCAGTTTTCTCAAAAGAAACCATACAGACCAGGAAAGAGTGAGATGATATAATCAAATTACTGAAAGAAAAAAAACTTACATCCAAGAATACTATACCTTGATAATTATTCTTTAAAATGAAGGAGCGATAAAGTCTTTCCCAAACAAACAAAAACTGAGGGAGTTTGTCAACACTAGACCTACTTAACAAGAAATGCTTAAGGGAGTTCTTCAGATTGAAATAAAAATATGCTAAACATGGAAGCATATGAAAGCATAAATCTCACAGATAAACGTAAATATATGGATGTATACAGATTAATGTAAAATGGTTAAGGTGCTGCATAAATTACTTTTAACCCTAACATAAAAGTTAGTAGATAAAAATTTGTTAATGGACACACAATATAAAAAGTAGCAAACTCTGGCTACAAGAACACAAAGTATATATGTTGGGGAGGAATAATAAGAATGTTGTATTTTTGTATGCTATCGAAGTTAAGTTGTTAACAACTTAAAATAGAAGGTTATAACTACAAGATATTTTACACAAGCCTCAATCTAGCCACAATAAAAACACCTCTAATAGATACACAAAAGATAAAGAGAAGAAAACCAAAGCAAATCACTATAAAAAAATAATCAAATAACAAAGGAAGACAGCAAGAGAGGAAGAGAGGATCAAAACAACTGCAAGACATACAGAAAAGGATTATCAAAATGGCAATAGTAAGTCCTCACTTACCAATAGTTATCTTAAATGCAAATGGATTAAATTTATCAATCAAAAGGTGTAGAGTGGCTGAATGGATAAAAAACAAGATCCAGAAATATACTGTCTACAAAAGACTCACTTTAGAATTAAAGACATCATAGGCTGAAAGTAAAGGGGTAGAAAAAGATATTTCTTTTTTCTTTAAAGATTGGCCTTGAGCTAACATCTGTTGCCAATCTTTTTTTTCCCTTCTTCTCCCCAAAGCCCCCCAGTACATAGTTGTATATTCTAGTTGTAGGTCCTTCTAGTTCTGCTATGTGGGACACAACCTCAGCATGGCTTTATGAGCCATGCTAGGTCTGCACCCAGGATATGAACTGGTGAAACCCTGGGCCACCAAAGCAGAGTGCATGAACTTAACCTCTCGGCCATGGGGCCGGCCCCAAAAGATGCAAATGGTAACCAAAAGAAAGCAGAGGTGGCTATACTTATATCAGACAAAATAGACTTTAAGTCTAAAACTGTCTCTAGAGACAAAGAAGGACATTATATAATGACAAAAGTGTCAATTCAACAGAAAAATATAACAATTATAAATATATATGCACTCAACATCAGAGTATCCAAACATATAAAGCAAATAATGCCAGATCTGAAGGCAGAAATTGACATCAATACAATAACAGCAGGGCACGTCAATACCCCACTTAAAATAATGAATAGAACATGCATATAGAAAAGCAATAAAGAAACAGCTGACTTGAATAACACTATTGACCAACTGGACCTAATTGACATATACAGAAATTTTTACCCAACAGCAACAGAAGACAAATTCTTCTCAATAACATGTGGAACATCCTCCAGGATAGACAACATGTTAGGTAACAAAACGAGTCTTAAAAATTTAAGAAAATGGAAATCAGTCCAAGTATCTCTTCTGACCATAATGGAATGAAATATAAATCAATAACAGCAAGAAAATGGGAAAATTCACAAATATGTGGAAACTAAACAATATACTCTTGAACAACCATTTGGTCAAAGAGAAAATCCAAAGGGAGTTTTAGAAGTATCTTGAGAGAAACAAAAATGAAAACACAATATATCAAAACCTAGGTATATAGCAAAAGCAGTTATAAGAGGGAAGTTTATAGCAATAAACACCTCCATTGAAAAAAGAAAGATCTCTGAGCCTGCCCTGTGGCCGAGGGGTTAAGTTCACACACTCTGCTTTGGTGGCCCAGGGTTTCACCGGTTCGGATCCTGGGCATGGACCTAGCACCATCAAGCCATGCTGAGGCAGCATCCCACATAGCACAACCAGAAGGATCTACAACTAGAATATACAACTATGTACTGGGGAATTTTGGGAAGAAGAAGAACAAGAAAAAAAGAAGACTGGCAACAGATGTTAGCTCAGGTGACAATCTTTAAAAAAAAAAAAAAAGAAAGATCTCAAATAAACAACCTAACTTTACACCTCAAAGAACTAGAAAAACAACAAACTAAGATCAAAGTTAGCAGAAGGAAGAAAATAAGAAAGATTAGAGCAGAACTAAATCAAGTAGAAAAAAATTATAAAAAGTCAGCAAAACTAAGAGGTTGTCTTTTTTTGAAAAGATGAACAAAATTGACAAACCCTTGGCTAGGCTAACTAAGAAAAAGGAAAGAAGATTCAAACAAAATCACAAATGAAAGAGGAGACATTACAACAGATGCCTCAAAAATAAAAAGGATCATGAGGAGCTATTGTGAACAAACTAGGTAACATAGAAGAAGTGTATAAATTCCTAGAAACAAAGTACTAAAACTGAATCAGAAAGAAATAGAAAGCCTCAACAGACCAATAACAAATAAGGAGATTGAATCAGTAATCAAAAATCTCCCAACAAAGAAAAGCCCAGGACGTGATGGTTTCATGGGTGAATTCTACCAAACATTTAAAAAAGAATTAATACCAATCTTTCTCAAACTCTTCCAAAAAATAGAAGATGAGAGAACACTTCCAAACTCATTTTATGAGGCCAGCACTGCCCTGATACCAAAATCAGGCAAAGACACTACAAGAAAAGGAAACTACAGGCCAGTGTCCCTGATAAACATGATGCAAAAATCATTAATAAAATACTAGCAAACTAAATTCAATAACACGTTAAAAGGATCATGCACCGTGACAAAGAGGGATTTATCCCAGGGATGCAAGATGGTTCAACATACGCAAATCAATCGATGTGATACAACACATTAACAAAATGAAAGAAAAACACACATGATCATCTCAATAAATTCAGAAAAAGCATTTGCAAAGTTCAACTCCCATTCATCATTACAACCTTCAACAAAATAGGAATAAAAGTATCTTACCTCAACATAATAAAGGCCATATATGAAAAGCCATAGCTAACATCATAATCAATGGGAAAAAAACTGAAAGCTTGCCCTCTAAGATCTGGTACAAGGCAAGATGCCTACTCTCACCTCTTGTTTTCAACATTGTACTGGAAATCCTAGCCAGAGCAATTAATCAAGAAAAAGAAAGAAAAGGCATCCAAATTAGAAAGGAAGAAGTAAAATTGTCTCTGCAGATGTTATGATCATACACATAGAAAAACCTAAAGACTCAACAAAATAGTTGTTAGAACTAACAAATGAATTCAGTAAACTTGTAGAATACGAAATCAACATACAAAAATCAATCAGGTTTCTATACACAAACAACAAACTATTCCAAAGGGAAATTAAGAAAACTAGCCCATTTACAATAGCAACAAAAAGAGTAAAATACTTAGGAATCAGCTTAACCAAAGAGGTAAAAGACTTATATGCTGAAAATTATAAAACATTGATGAAAGAAATTAAAGAAGACATAGATAAATAGGTGGATATCTCTTGTTTATGGATTGTAAGAATTAATGTTGTTAAAATGTCCATACTCCCCAAAGCGAGCTACAGATTCAATGCAATCTCAATCAAAATCCCAATGACATTCCTTACAGAAATAGAACAAACAATCCTAAAATTCATATGGAACCACAAAAGACCCCAAATAGCCAAAGCAATCTTGAGAAAGAACAAAGCTGGAGGCATCACACTTCCTTATATCAAAATGTATTACAAAGCTATAGTAATCAAAACAGTATTGTGCTGGCATAAAAACCGACATATAGACCAATGAAACAAAGTAGAGAGCACAGAAATAAACCCACACTTCTACAGTGAACTGAATTTCCACAAGGGTACCAAGAACACAAAATGGGGGAAGGATAGTCTCTTCAATAAATGGTATTGGGAAAATTGGATATCCATATGTAAAAGAATGAAGTTGGACCCTTATCTCACACCATATACAAGAATCCACTCAAACTGGATTAAAGACTTAAACATAAGACCTGAAACTATAAAACTACTAGGGAAAAAAAAAAACAGAGAAAAAGCTTCTTGACATTGGTTGGGGCAATAATTTCTTGGATATGACACCGAAAGCACAAGAAACAAAAGCAAAAATAAACAAATGGGACTACATCAAACTAAAAAGCTTCTGCACAGCAAAGGAAACAGTCAACAGAGTGAAAAGGCAACTTAGGGAAGGGGAGAAAATATTTGCAAATCATATATCTGATGTGTTAATATCCAAAATATATAAGGAATGCCTACAACTCAATAGCAAATAAACAAATAATCCGATTTTAAAATGGGCAAAAGACCTGGGGGTCAGGCTGGTGGCACAGCGGTGAAGTTCACACATTGTGCTTCAGCATCCCAGTGTCTGCTGGTTCAGATCCCGGGTGCAGACCTAGGCACTGCTTGTCAAGCCATGCTGTGGCAGGCGTCCCACATATAAAGTAGAGGAAGATGGGCACGGATGTTAGCTCAGGACCAGTCTTCCTCAGCGAAAAGAGGAGGATTGGTGGCAGATGTTAGCTCAGGGCTAATCTTCCTAAAAAAAATAATAAAATGAAAATAAATGGGCAAAAGACCTGTATAGACATTTTTTTCCAAAGAAGACATAAAAATAGCTAACAACTACATGAAAAGGTACTCAGCATCACTAATCATTAGAGAAATGCAAATCAAAACAACAATGAGATATCACCTCACCCTTTTCAGAATGGCTGTTATCAAAAAGACAAGAGATAAGTGCTGGCAAGGATGGAGAGAAAGGAAACCCTGGTGCACTGTTGGTGGGAACATAAATTGGTACAGCCATTATGGAAAACAGTATGGAGGTTCCTCAAAATATTAAAAATAGAACTACCATATGATCCAGCAGTCCTACTTCTGGGTATATATCCAAAGGAAATGAAATCAGGATCTCAAAGAGATATCAGTCCTCCCATTTTTATTTCAGCATTATTCACAATAGCCAAAATATGGAAACAACTTAAATGTTCCTCAATGGATGAATGGATGAAGAAAATGTGTGAGAGAGATATATATACATACATACATACACACATACACACACACACTGGATCGTTGTTCAGCCTTAAAAAAGAAAGAAATCCTGGGGCCGGCCCTGTGGCCAAGTGGTTAAAGTTCTGCATGCTCCTCTTCAGAGGCCCAGGTTCGCCGGTTCGGATCCTGGGTGCAGACCTGCTCCACTCATCACCCATGCTGTGGAGGCATCCCACATACAAAAAATAGAGGAAGATTTGCACAGATGTTGGCTCAGGGCTAATTTTCCTCAGGCGAAAAAAAAAAAAAGGAGGAAGATTGGCAACAGATGTTACCTCAGGGTAAATCTTTCTCACCAAAAAAAAAACAAAAGAAAGAAATCCTGCCAGTTGCAAACACATGGATGAACATGCAAGACATTATGCTAAATTAAATAAGCTAGACACAGAAAGACAAATACTGCTTGATTACACTTATGTGTGGAATCTAAAATAGTCAAACTCATAGAAGCAGGGAGTAGAATGGTGGTTACCAAGTGCTGAGGAGAGGGGAAAATGGGGAGATGTTGGTTAACGGGTACAAAGTTTCAGTTATGCAGGATGAATAAGTTCTGGGGATCTAATGTACAAAACTAACTATAAGTAACAATAATTTATTGCATACTAAAATTTGCTAAGAGGGAAGATCTTGAGTGCTCTCAACACACAAAAAAGAAAGTGGTAACTATCTGAGGTGATGGATATATTAATTAGCTTAAGTGTGGTGATTATTTCACTATACATATATCAAATCATCAAACTAAATATATATAATTTTTAATTATCAAATATACCTCAATTTTTAAAATTTACTTAAAAAAAGAAATTAGTTTTTTTAGTGGGTAGGCTAGATGAAGTCTAGCATTCCTTTCAACTTGAAAAGCTCATTAGTCTAAGATTTCATTATGCGGATGAGAAAATTCAACCTCAGAGGAGTTCAGTTGCCTTGCCTGAAATCACACAGTTTATTGTGGCAGAATTGACATCTTAGATCTCTTAACTTTTAATCCATGCCCTTGGAAAGACATCTTAAATTCTGCCTAATTAATTACCTTCTTTCTCTCCTCTAGTCCTCACCTCTTGTGATTGTGGGGTAGTCTGACAGACAACTAAGTGATACTAAGCCAAACAACTAGATTTATAGGTCAACAAATACATTCAAGTTGGCTAAATGACTCTCCAGCTCATGCATAGCGTCTCCATGGATAGTGATTCGCTGGGGATGAACACAGTTTTCCCTTCTAATAGCTTTCCCTTTCACTGTTGAAAGTGTCCTGATTTGGGTGATATGGTCACCCTACCGATGGCCAACCTGGGAGGCCCTGACGTTCTGTAATTCTCAAGACCTTGATATAATAAAGCAATTGAGTTCCAGTTACAGCACAAACCTCTGAATTTGTTTTATCTAAACACAGCGTTTCATCACATAAGCCACAACAAACAAGATACCTTTAAGGGAATACAGCTTTAGAAGATTTTATGCTTTATGAGATGTTTCATCTGAGACTTTTATGCGCTTTGCAAATATGTAATATTATTAAGTCCTCACATTTGGATAATGCTTTAGAGTTTACAAAACACCTGGACCAACAAGATCTCCTTTAACTAATATACAAATAATTAATGTGCCTATCTGGATTTTGGATTATCCTGAAAGAGATTCTGGAGATGCAGAAAATAGCCTTAGCTGCCCTAAAACAGCAAAGAATCTGATTAGAGTGATGGTCTCTGCAGGAACGTATTCACCTAAGTACTTTAGAGAGGATGAAAGTCAAATACAAAACCCAACAACCACACACTGAAAGCCTTAAGTCAAACTGCCTTCCTTAGCGTTCAGAGATCAGTGGTTTATATACATGCCACAGCTTTTCATCTGTCTTCGAAATGGACTTTTAATCTGCGTCAACTACTAGACAGGTCTGTGATGACATACTGTATTAGTTTCCTAGGACTGCCATAACAAATTATGACAAACTGGTTAAGTTAAAACAACAGACACTTATTCTCTCATAGCTCTGGAGTCTAGAAGTCCAAAATCAAGGTGTCGGCAGGGCCATGCTCTTTCTGAAGGCTCTAGAGGAGGATCCTTCTTTGCCTCTTCTTAGCTTCTGGTAATTGCAGGCATTCCTTGGCTTGTAGACAAATCACTCTAATCTCTGCCTCTGTCACCATATGGTACTCTGCCCTGTGTCTGTGTCTAAATTTCCCCCTTCTTAATAAAGACACCAGTCATTGGATTAGGACCCACTCTAATCCATTATGACCTCATCTTAAGTTGGCTACATCTGTAAAGACCCTATTTTCAAATAAAGTCATATTCACAGGTACCAGGGTTAGGACTTGACCATATTTTTGGGGGGAACACAATTCATCATACAACACATACTCATCCAGGGTTGGATGCATCAGTTTCCTTATAGAATAGGATGCATGTAAGAAATATAAATCCCATCTTCTCAACTGCTGAACCAGAACAATGTCCATTTTATATATTCTTTTATATTCTGTAGCTAAGTGGACCATGAAATTCAATATTCTACCCAGGCAGAGTTCTTCATTTCTTCCATTTGTCCTGTAGAACCTTGCACATTCTAGGAGAGCTGACTTGTCGCTCTATACTGGAATGATCTGTTTAAAAAGTTGTCTCCTCCATGAGCTATGACTCTGAGCTCCTTGAGGGGAAGAACTATGCCTCTTCATCTCTGTATCTCCATCTAACTTCGTAGATGACACAAAGTAGGTTCTTAGTAATTATTGGAGGACGGAAGGGGGTTATAAGGAAGGTACTTGTAGAGTTATAATCCAGTGGCTTGGGAAGTAGAAAGGTACTAGGAGCTCAGAGTGCCAAAGCCAAGACTCTGTCACTCCCTAAGGACCCTCCACCCTCTACTCTGATCTTCTTAGAACTTTCCCAGGGTCTCAGCATACAATAAACATTGCAATCACAAAGTGATCTCAGACCAGGTAAGCCTTTAGCTCATCAAAGTAGCTTTTCCTTCCAGAAGCTTCCTGGTCAATCCAACAGCAGCTTAGCACATAGCTAGCATGCCAGAGGGGGAAGAAGGGATCAGAGAGCGCTGTGTGCAGGCTACGTTTTAGATGGCTAATTCATGCAAACTGATCAAAGTTGAACACTTAATGTGCCAGAGCCCTCAACAGTTCTCTCTCTCTCTAATGGACCACTGTCAGCTGGCTTCAGGGAAGATATATAGTTCTTTTTAAAATCTTATCATGCCTTTACACAACCGACCCATTATAACATCAAGAATAAAAAGCTGAATGTGTACACCTATGTATACACTCCAGAGGAGTGCAGGGAAGGAAAAAAAATCAAACATTCACAGGAATTAGAGAAAAGGTAGAAGAGTCCTGTGGAATGCACACCCAGAACAAGCTGTGGAGTTTTTGGTGCCCACCCCTTCCCTTCTCCTTTCAGTCCCCAAACTAGTTTCCAGTGTACCCTGTGCCTGTTCCACAGTCATGAGAGTCAGGCTGTGATAAACAAATGCAGCATTTACAGGCAGGTTAACAGTAAATGTCAAATTCAATACCATGAAAAAGACACCAAACAGAATGCCATTCCATGAGGGCAAAGACTGTCTTTTTCATCACTATAGCCTCAGTGGTTGAAAAGTGCCAAGCACATAGTTGTTACTTAGTGTATATTTGTTTAATGAATTTTGAATGAATTAAATTGATTAACTAGGAAACTGCTATAGGCAGCCAGAGCATGGTATTCAGAAAAGAATGCTTGGGCAAGAAGTCCCAGAGATGTAACTGTTGTCCGGGTAATGCAATGCTCTGCTCACCGGGCAGCAGTAGGGCCAGGAAGGGGAATGTATATCTCCAGGAGGTAGCTAAAGCCTGACAACATTCCTTAGCCCAGAGTCAGTGCCCTGCCTCCTCTCTTTTTTGCCTAGCCAGAGGACTTGGATATCACTGAATTTCCAGGTTACTCTTTGCTGACTACTCAAAGAGAGCGAAGGCCAAGACTAACAGAACTAGTTTAGCTTAGACTAAACCAATGCAGGGGTTTGGCCAAGCCATATAAAGATCATTGCTCCTGCCTTAAGCTACTATTCCAGGATCTATCCCCCTATTCTTTTTCCCTTTCCAAACCACTAGGAAAAAATAGAGGTGGGAGATTTGTTAGCTATTGGCTCCAACTTTCATTCTTCCTCTTCGTATGCTCTGACACCTATATAGGTGGCCATTTCAGCCTTAGCAGCAGATTGTCTGGCCTTCCCAAATCTGTCTCTATGATTGACTCTCTATTCTCTCTCCTCTTTGATTTATTTTAGATACCTGCAGCAGAAAACAACCCTTTCCTTGTTGGAATGCACTATTGGTACTTCAGCTACAGCCCTCAGACCCAGCACTGCAATGTTTGTCGGGAGGGCATTCCTGCCTTATCTAGAGATGTTATCATCTGTGAAGGTAACTTTCTGATTCCTTTATGAAGTAGAGCTCAGTGAGAGGAGATAGGGACAAAGGAGCTCATGTGGCTTTAGTATCACTGATTCACACTAGGTCACTGACTGTAGTGTGAGGTTAACCCAGACACACAATAAACTGAGGAAAGGAGATGGGATGATACTGGTATAAGGGGGAATTCTTGTGAATCAAAATGGAGGTTTGGGTCTGGGAGGATCAAACAATACAGCAACAAGGGTTGGAAAAACAGAAATCACCTCATTCTTACCATCAATTTCCGTTCAAGTTGGATAGTAAGAAATTTAGCCAGTAAGAATAAAAAGGAACTGAATCATATGGAAAAGATGCCTTTGGAAGTGGGTCAGAACTTTTTAGATGCATCTAGGTTCTAACTTTCAGAGCAGCTTTGAGAAGGGAATTGTAATCTTTATTGTCACTGGTTTCACATCCATCTTTTTAATTCCTCTTTTCACAGTGTGCAAAGTTAAGTCTCACAAATTATGTGCTTTGAGAGCAAGCAAAGACTGCAAGTGGAATACCTTGTCCATCACTGATGACCTTCTCCTGCCTGCAGATGAAGTAGTGAGTACCAGCCATGCTCTCTCACAATCACCCTTTTCCATTTCCCATTCAGCCAGGACAGACAGCAGAAGAAAGACCTCTTCCTGTCTCCAGACAACCCAAGTAGGCTTCTTCCCCAGGCTCATGATCCAACCAATCTAGAATAATGAAAGCCTCCCACTCCCACCTGTCATTGGTCACTAGCATTGGAGAGGGGAGGGCAGGACCATGAAGAACTTCCTTGGGGTTACCTAATGGCCTCCACTGGGTAGTACAGTTATTCCAGCTGGCCCTTCCTCTCCTTATATCTCTAACTTGTACCTCTTATCTTTTTCTCCCTTCAGAAGACTATGCCCCATCAATGGGTAGAAGGAAACATATCTATCAGTTCTCAGTGTGCAGTATGTCATGAGAACTGTGGCAGTTACCAAAGACTTCAAGACTTCCGATGTCTCTGGTGTAATTCTACGGTAAGATTCTTCTCATCTTCTTGAAACTTAGAGAACTTGACTTCTAAGGGGTGGATTCATGCTTGACTGTGCATATACATAGACAGAAATCTCAGAGACACTTACCCCAAAATAGATCATACACATTCCACAAATTCTATAGAGCTCAGTATCCTGCCTTTCCAAATCTGGCTATGGAGTCTTTGAGAGAAAAAATTAAGACTCTTTCATGGTTCTTAATTGGTGGGGCCTACTAGATGGAAAAAGCTGAACTCTCTTATGACAGTACGGGCAATTAAAGAAATAAGTTGAGTCTACCCTTAAGAAAACTTCTCTCTTCCTCATTCATCATTTCCTAGGAATTTGTAATCTTTGTTAATTAATAATGGTTAATAATATTAACACATTATTATTTCCACTATTTATCGGGTGTTTTATATACATGATCTCATTTAATCCTTCCAACAACACTAAACCAGGCCTCACTGACCCCATTTACATATGAAGAAAGTGAGGTTCAGAAAAGTGAAGTGATTTGCCCAAGGTCATGCAGCCAGTACAAAAGTCTTGATTCATACATAATTCTGCAAAAACCATGCTCTTTAGCTACAATAGAACCATGCCTCTAAACTAGCAGTTCTCAACTAGGGGTGATTTTGCCTCCCCCGCCCCCCAGGAGACATTTGACAATATCTGGAGACTTTTTTTTTTGCTGAGGAAGATTCATCTGAGCTAACATCTGCTGCCAATCTTCCTCTTTTTGTATGTGAGCTGCCACCATAGCAAGGCCACTGACAGACGAGTGGTATAGGTCCACACCCAGGAACCAAACCCGGGCTGCCAAAGCAGAGCACACTGAACTTAGCCACTAGGCCATGGGGCTGGCCTTGGAGACATTTTTGATTGTTACAACTTGGGGGAGAGATTGTGCTGCAGGTTTCTAGTAAGTAGAGGCTTCAGATTCTGCTAAACCTTCTACAATACACAGCATAGCACAAAGAACTATCTGGCCCAAAATATCAGTAGTGCAGATGTTGAGAAACCCTGATCTAGACTTTCTAGCCTTTTAGATGTTTTTCTCAAACTGATTATTCTAGGCAAGAAGAAACAAAAGTATGAGCTTCTTCTTAGAAGATTCTGGTTCCCTCTGCCTCACTCCAGCAGGTGGTCACCATCTTTTCACTCTCCTGCTTTGCTTGAGTTCACCAGCATCTCCTGGAAAGGAGATTGTACCCTTGGGTGCCCTGATTTTTCCAGTTTCCCCCAGGGTACACCTCTAGATTGCCTGGATCTGATGGCCAGTGGGACATATGCTCATGGGTCTCACAGAATTGAAACCAATGGAGAAAGAGTTCTTAACCAGTTGCCACTCCTAGGGCACAGTCTAAGAAGCCCAGTCTTTCTGTGAAAGAGGCCTATTAGCTTATCTTCATAGCTGCAGCCTGAAAGAGCAGGCTTCTAATTAAACACACATCTAAAGGCCAACTGTAATTCTTTCCAGAGACCTCAGAGGGCAAGTGCCATCTTTGTACTCACTCTCTGCCACACTCCAGAGCACCAGTATCTTCCAGAAGGGAGTTTTACATGCATCTGGTGCACTGGTTTTTATGTCTGTTGCCCTGGTTTTTGTGGCTGCCTCTCAGGAGACACTCCTTGATCACCTAGCTCTGGTGACCACTGGGGCTGGAGTTTCTGAGTCCCACAACACTGTAACAACTGGAGAGATAGTTCTTGGCCAGCTACCACCTCCAGGGCACTGCACAGGCAGCAGGCTGAGACACATCTCTAGTCTTTCTATGAAAGAGGCCTATTTGCTTGTCCAGGAGCTTTGACCTGAAGGACAGGCTTCTGGTTTGGCACACATGTAGGGGCCTATGGAGATACTCTCAGGGAATGGAGGCCAGTAAACATCATCTTTGCACTTTCCCTCTGCCTCACTCCAGCTTACTGGTATATTCCAGAAAGGAGGTTGTACCTTCAACTGGCACCCCTACTTTTGCAGCTGCTGACAGGGAACACCTATAGATTGCCTGGCTCTGGTGGCCAGCAGGACTAAGGCTTACATGTCCCACGGACTGTAACCAATGGAGAAAGAGTTCTTAATTGGCTACCATCCCCAGGGCACAGCAAGAAGCAATAGTTTGAGAAGCCCAGTCTTTCTGTGAAAGAGGCCTATTAGCTTATCATCATAGCTGCAGCCTGAGGGTCAGCTTTCTAATTAAACACACATATAAGGGCCAACTGTAATCCTTTCCAGAGACCTCAGACAGCAGGTGCTATCTTTGTGCTCTCCTGCTGCCATGCTCCAGAGCACCAGTAACTCCTGGAGGGGAGACTCACACACATGTGGTGCCCTGGTTTTTATGTCTGGTGCCCTTATTTTGTGTGCCCACTGCCCAAGGGGACAATTCTTGATTGCCTGGCTATGTTGCCCAGAAGGGCTTACATTACTGGTTCCCATGGGACCATAACAACTGGAGAGACAGTTCTTGGCCAGTGACCACCCCCAGGGCACAGCACACACAGCAGACTGAGACACACCCCCAGTCTTTCTTTGAAAGAGGCCTATTTGCTTGTCCTGGAGCTTCAGCCTGAAGGGCAGGCTTCTGTTCTGGCACACATCTAGGAGCCTACTAAGGTGCTCTCTGGAGACAGAGGCTGGCAGACCCCATCTTTGTGCTCTCCCTCTGATTCACTCCAAGTTACTGGCATCTCTCAGAAAGGAACTTGTACACTTGTCTGGTGCCCCAGTTTTTGTGACTGCCACACAACTCTAGGTCACCCAGCTCTGGTGGCCAGTGGGACTTATGCCTGCAGTTCCACAGGACTATATATATTTGCATGCTTTAAAAGTTGCTGCCTAAGCATCTTGTTTCCAGTCAGCCTGTATCTAGGTGCTGACTGAGATCCTCCCCTTTGGGATGCTGACAGGTCTTGGGACACCCTAAACACTGGGAGCCACTAAAAATAAAATAGGCCACTTGGGCAATCACAAAAGTTTGAGAGGCAACTAAAAGCTAGGGCAGGGTTGAATGATAAGGTTCATCCCCTATACAAGGCCACTCCCTCAAAACTGGGAGAGGTGGCTGTTTCATCTAAGGCATAGAAATCAACACAGAAAGTCAAGTAAAATGAAGAAACATAGGAATATGTTCCCAAAAAAGAACAAGATAAAACCTTAGGAAAAGTCCTTAATGAAACAGAGATAAGTGATTTACCGTCTTTAACAGTCATAAAGATGCTCATTGGGCTTGGGAGAAGAATGGATGAACACAGGGAGAACTTCAACAAAGAGAGAGAAAATATAAGAAAGTACCAAGTATGTCAGATTGCTGAAGAATATAATAACTGAACTGAAAAATACACTAGAGGGGATCAAAAGCAGACTAGATGAAGCATGAAAAAGGATTAGTGAACTCGAAGACAGGGCAATAGCACTCATCCAATCAGAGCAGCAAATAGAAAAAAGAATAAAAAAAAGTGAAGATCGCTTAGGGGACTTATGGGACCACATCAAGCAGACTAACATGTGCATTATAGGGGTCCCAGAAGGAGAAGAGAGAGAGAAAGAGGCAGAAAACTTATTTGAAGAAATGGTGACTGAAAAATTTCCTAACCAGAAAAGGAAAGACATCTAGATCCAGGAAGCCCAGAGAGCTCCAAATAAGAGGAACCTAAAAAGATCAACACCAAGACACATTATTATTAAAATGTCAAAACTTAAAGACAAGGAGAGAATCTTAAAAGCAGCAAGAGAAAAACAACTTGTTATGTACAAGGGAACCCCAATAAGACGATCAGCAGATCTTTTTGGCAGAAACTTTGCAGGCCAGAAGGGAGTGACACAATATATTCAAAGTGCTGAAAGAAAAAAACTTCCAACAAAGAATACTCGACTAGGCCAAAGTTGTCCTTCAGAATTGAAGGAGAGGTAAAGAGTTTTCCAGACAAATAAAAGCTAAAGGAGTTCGTCAGTACTAGACTAGCCTTATAAAAGATGTTAAAGGGACTTCTTTAAGCCGAAATAAAAGGGTACTAATTAGTAACAGGAAAACATGTGAAAGTATAATTCTCACTGGTAAAGATAAGCATATAGTAAAATTCAGAATAATTTAATGTTGTAAAGATGGTGGACTAATCACTTATAACACTAGTATGAAGGTTAAAAGATAAAAGCAGTTGGGGGCTGGCCCCGTGGCTGAGTGGTTAAGTTCGCATGCTCCGCTGCAGGCAGCCCAGTGTTTCATTGGTTCGAATCCTGGGCGTGGACATGGCACTGCTCATCAAACCACGCTGAGGCAGCATCCCACATGCCACAACTAGAAGGACCCACAATGAAGAATATACAACTATGTACTGGGGGGCTTTGGGGAGAAAAAGGAAAAAAAATCTTTAAAAAAAAGATAAAAGCAGTAAAAATAACTATAACTACAATAATTTGTTAAGGCATACACAAAATAAAAAGATGTAAATTGTGGAATCAAAAACATAAAATGTGGTTGGGAGAGTAAAAATGTAGAGCTTTAGAATGCATTCAAAGTTAAGTTGTTATCAAATTTAAAATACTCATAAATATAAGTTGTTATATGTAAGGCTTATGGTAAACACAAGAGAAACAAAAAGGAATCTAAGCATATCACTACAGATAATCATGAAATCAGAAAGGAAGAGAGCAAGAGAAGAAGAACAGAGGAACAGAGGAACCACAAAACAGCCAGAAAACAATTAACAAAATGGCAATAAGTACATTTCTATCAATATTTACTTTAAATGTAAATGGACTAATTTCTCCAATCAGAAGACATAGGGTGGCTGAATGTTAAAAAAGCAAGACCTATATAAATGCTGCCAACAAAAGACACTTCAGATACATTCCTGAGCCACATAATGACATTTCAGTGAACAACAGACCATATATATGACAGTGGTCTATAAGATTATAATGGAGCTGAAAAATTTCTATCACCCAGTGATGTTGTAGCTATTGTAACATCATAGTGCAATGCATTACTGAAGTGTTTCTGGTAATGCTGGTGTAAACAAACCTAGTGCACTGCCAGTCATATAAAAGTATAGCACATGCAATTATGTAAACTACATAATACTTGATAATGATAATAAATGACTATGTTGCTAGTTTATGTATTTGCTATACTATACTTTTTGTTATTATCTTAGAATGTACTCTTTCTATTTATAAAAAAGGTTTACTATAAAATAGTATGCCATGTTATAAAGGCAGCAGGCTCATACATCTCATGTTTACTATGTCTCTTGATTGCATCATTTACTCTTATGCTTGATTTAATCTTATGTGGTTTCATTCATCATGGCCCCTAAGTGTACAAAATCCACTGTTAACGTTTCCAATAAGAGGCCATATTGAGTGATTGACCAGGAAGCAAAATTAATAGTGATTAAGGATTACAAAGGTGGAAAATCAGTAATGGTTTATTGCTTGTGAGTCAGGCATGTCCCATTCCACCAAAGCTACAATCTTGAAGAATAGGAACAAAGTGACGGAAGCTGTTAAAGGATCTGCTTTTTGGAAGGCAATGAGACTAACAAAAATTTGAGAAGGGCCTCTATCAGATGTGGAGAAACTTCTATTATTTTTTTAATATAATTTTTTCTTTTTTTCATTTATTGTTTGTTTTCAGATGTACATCATAATATATTTTGAATTCTGTGTAGATTACATCATGTTCACCACCCGAAAACTAACTATAGTCCATCCCCTCACATGTGAGCTTAATCACCACTTTTGCCCTCCCTCCTCCCCCCTTCCCCTAGGGTAACCACCAATCCAATCTCCAATGCTATGTGTTTGTTTGTCGTTGTTTTTATCTTCCACTTGTGATTGAGATCATATGGTATTTGACTTTCTCCCTCTGACTTATTTCACTCAGCATAATACCCTCAAGGTCCATCCATGTTGTCACAAATGGCCGAATTTCATCATTTCTTATGGCTGAGTAGTAGTCCATTGTGTATAAATACCACATCTTCTTTATCCATTCGTCCCTTGATGGTCACCTAGGTTGTTTCCAAGTCTTGGCTATTGTGTATAATGCTGCAATGAACATAGGGGTGCAGGTATCTTTATGCCTTTGTGTTTTCAACTTCTTTGGATAAATAGCCAGCAGTGGCATAGCTGGATCATATGGTAGATCTATCCTTAATTTTCTGAGGATACTCCATACTGCTTTCCATAGTGGTTGCACCAGTTTGCACTCCCACCAGCAGTGAACAAGGGTTCCCTTCTCTAGATGTGGAGAAATTTCTAATGACCTGGATTAAAGACCAGACACAGAAACATATCAATCTCAGCACCATGATGATAATGGCCAAAGCAAAAAGTTTATTGAAATGTTGAAAGAAAAGACTGGACCTGACTATAATGTTGAATTTACTGCTAGCTCTGGGTAGTTTAAACAATTTGAGAATCATTATTCATTACATAATGGGAAAGTGAGTGGTAAGTTTGCAAGTGCTGATGTGAAGTCAGCTGAAAAATTTTTGGAAACTCTAGAAAAGCTGATTGTGAGGAAAATTACTTGCCAGAGCAAATATTCAACATAGATAAAACCTCCCTATTCTGGAAACAGATGCCTGAAATGACTTTCATCTATAAGGAGGCCAAGTCAATGCCAAGTTTCAAGGCTTTTAAGGAGAAGATAACAATTTTGCTTGGGTGCAATGTTGCAGGCTACAAATGGAAACTCTTTGTGATCTGGCACAGTGAGAATCTCATGGCCTTCAAGCATATCAATAAGCACACACTTCCAGTGTACTACAGGAGCAATAAGAAGTCAGGGATGACACAGCTCCTCTTCCAAGATGCCCTCCTGTATTGCCATACCAATGAAATAGAGAACTGCTGCTTGGAGACTGACGTAACTTTCAAGATTTTGCTTATTGTTGTTAATGCTCCCAGACGTTTTCCTTTAATTGATGATCTTCACCCAATATCAAAATCGTGTTTCTCCCTCCAAACAATGGATCAAGGAGTTGCGGCAGCTTTTAAGGCCTACTACCTGAGAAGGACTTTTGCTCTGGTTATTGCTGCAACTGAGGAAGACACCAAGAAGACACTGATGCAACTCTGGAAGTATAACAATATCTATGACTGCATTGAGAACCTTGCTTGGCCTTGGGGTGATGTCACCAAAGACTGTATGTATGGCATTTGGAAGAAGATACTCAAGAGGTTCATCCATGACTTCAAAGGGCTTGCCAAGAATGAGGAGGTTGCAAAAAATCAACAAGGCTGTGGTAGATGGCAAAAATCTTTAACTCGGGTGTGGATGAGGATGACATTGAGGAACTCCTACAGGTGGTTTCTGTGGAATTGACTAATGAGGAGTTGTTGGAACTGGAACAGGAATGCAAAGTTGAAGAAGAGGCAGGAGAAAAGGAAATTGTAGGGGAAGAGAAAAGGAAACTTCAGGAACAGAAAAAGAAGAACCTACAAGAAAAATCACAATGAAGGGTTTAGCAGAAGCTTTTGCAGACCTCAACAAGCTCCTTAAAAAGTTTGAAAACGTGGTCCCCAATGCTGAAAGGTTTTCATTAATAGAGAGGAATGTTCATGGTGCATTATCTGCTTACAAGCAAATCTATTATGAAAAAAGAAACATACAAAGCAAACCACCATGGACATATTTCTGAAAAGAGTGACACTTCCTCAAGAGTGTCAAGCAGGTCCTTCAGGAGGTATTCCAGAAGAGTGCAGCATTGTTAACATAGGAGATGACAGCTCTATGCATGTTATTTCTCCTGAAGACCTTCCAGGGGGACAAGATGTGGAAGTGGAAGACAGTGATATTGATGATCCTGACCCCATGTAGGCCTAGGATGTAGTGTGTGTTTGTCTCTTAGTTTTTAATAAAAAAGTTTAAAAAGCAAAAAGAAATTAATTTTAAAAATATAAAAAAGCTTATATAATAAAGATATAAAGAAAGAAAATATTTTTGTACAGCTGTACAATGTGTTTGTGTTTTAAGCTAAGCGTTACTACAAAAGAGTCAAAACATTTTTAAAAAATTAAAAAGTTTCTAAAGTAAAAATGTGATAGTAAGCTAAGGTTAATTCATTATTGAAGAAAGAAAAATATTTTTTATAAATTTAGTGTAGCCTATGGGTACAGTGTTTATAAAGTCTACAATAATGTACAGTAATGTCCTAGGCCTTCACATTCACTCATCACAAACTCACTGACTCACCCAAAGCAACTTCCAGTCCTGCAAGCTCCATTCATGTTAAGTGCCCTATACAGGTGTATCATTTTTTATCTTTTATACCATATTTTTACTGTAACTTTTCTGTTTAGATATGTTTAAATACACAAATACTTAGCATTGTGTTACATTGCCTAGAGTATTCAGTACAGTAACACGCTGTACAAATTTGTAGCCTAGGAGCAATAGGCTATACCATGTAGCCTAGGTATGTAGTATGCTATACCATCTAAGTTTGTGTAAATACACTCTATGATTTTTGTACAACAACAAAATCACCTAACAATGCATTTCTCGGGATGTATCCCTGTTGTTAATTGATGCGTGACTGTATAAGGATGCACACAGACTGAAAGTGAAAGAATGGAAGAAGATATTCCATACAAATGGAAACCAAAAAAAAAAAACTGAGGTAGCTATGCTTATATCAGACAAAATCGATTTAAAACAAAGACTGTAGTAAGTGACACAGTCATTACATAATGAAAAGGGAATGATCCTACAAGAGAATATAATATTTGTAAATATTTATGCACTCCACATAGGAACACCTAAATATATAAAGCAAATACTAATAGACCTGAAGGGAGGAATACACAACAATATGATAATAGTAGGGAACTTTAATACCCCACTTTCATCAGTGGATAGATAATCCAGACAGAAAGTCAGTAAGGAAACATTGGCCTTAAATGACACATTAGACCAGATGGACTTAACAGACATTTACAGAACATTCCATCCAAAAGCAACAGAATACACATTCTTCTCAAGTGCACATGGAACATTCTCCAGGATAAGTAATATGTTAGGCAACAAACAAATATTAATACATTTTAAAAGATTGAAGTCATATCAAGCATCTTTTTCAATCACAATAATATGAAACTAGAAATCAATTACAGGAAGAAAACTGGAAAATGCACAGATATGTGGAGATTAAACAACATGCTACTGAACAACCAATGGATCAACAAAGAAATCAAAAAATACAGTGAGACAAATGAAAATGGAAATGCAATATATCAAAACTTACGGGATGCAGCAAAAGCAGTTCTGAGAGGGAAGTTTGTAGCGATAAACGCCTACATCAAGAAACAAGAGACATCTCAAATAAACAACCTAACTCAAGGAACTATAAAAAGAAGAACAAATGGAGGCCAAAGTTAGTAGAAGGAATGAAATAACAAAGACCAGAGTGAAAATAAATGAAACAGAGACTAAAAGGACAATAGAAAAGATCAATAAAACTAAACCTGTTTTTTTGAAAAGATAAACAAAATTGAAAAGCCTTTAGTTAGACTAACCAAGCAAAAAAAAAGAGGACTCAAGTAGATAAAATCACAAATGAAAGAGGAGACATTGCAACTGATACCACAGAAACAGAAAGGATCATAAGAGACTGTAAACAATTATATGCCAACAAATTGGACAACCTAGAAAAATGGATAAGTTCCTGGAAAGACATAACCTACAAAGACTGAATCACAAAGAAATAGAAAGTCTGAACAGACCAATTACTAGTAGGGAAATTGAGTCAATAGTCAAAAACCTTCCAACAAACAAAAGTCCAGCACCAGGTGGCTTCACTGTTGAAGTCCATCAAGCAGTCAAAGAAGAATTAATACCAATCCTTCTCAAACTCTTCCAAAAATTGAAGTGGAAGGAATACTTCCAAACTCATTTTACGAGGCCAACATTACCCTGATACCAAAACCACACAAGGACACTACAAGGAAAGAAAATTGCAGACCAATATCCCTGATGAACATAGATGCAAAAATTCTCAACAAAATATTAGCAAACCAAATTCAATAATACATTAAAAGGATCATACACCATGTTCAAGTGAGATTTATTCCAAGGATGCAAGGATGGTTCATTATCCACAAGTCAATCAATGTGATACAATACACTAACAAAATGAAAGATAAAAACCATAGGATCATTTCAATAAACATAGAAAATGCATTTGACAAAATTCAATATCCATTTGTGATAAAAACTCAACAAAGTGGGTATAGAGCGAAAGTACCTAAATATAATAAAGGCCATATATGACAAGCCCACAACTAGCACCATACTCAATGGTGAAAAGCTGAAAGCTATTACTCTAAGATCAGGAACAATACTAGGATGCCCACTCTTACCACTTTTATTCAACAGAGTATTAGAAGTCCTAGCCAGAGAAATTAGGCAAGAAAAAGAAATACAAGGCATCCAAATCAGAAAGGAAGGAGTAAAACTGTCACTATTTACAGACGACATGATATTATATATAGAAAACCCTAAAGACATCCACCAAAAAACTGTTAGAACTAATAAACAAAGTCAATACAGTCAGAGGATTCAAAATCATATACAAAAAATCTGTTTCATTTTTAGACACTAATAACAGACTATCAAAAAGAGAAATTAAGAAAACAATCCCGGGGCTGGCCCCGTGGCTGGCCCCGTGACTGAGTGGTTAAGTTCGCGTACTCTGCTGCACGCAGCCCAGTGTTTCGTTGGTTCGAATCCTGGGCACGGACATGGCACTGCTCATCAAACCACGCTAAGGCAGCATCCCACATACCACAAGTAGAAGGACCCACAACGAAGAATATACAACTATGTACCAGGGGGCTTTGGGGAGAAAAAGGAAAAAATAGAATCTTTAAACAAAAAAAGAAAACAATCCCATTTACAATTGCATAAAATAGAAAAAAATACTGATGAATAAATTTAACCAAGGAAGTGAAAGACTGGTACACTGAAAACTATAAGACATTGATGAAAGAAATTGAAGATGACAAAAGTAATTGGAAAATTATTCCATGCTCATGGATTGGAGAATGAATATTGTTAAAATGTGCATTCTACCCAAAACAATCTACAGATTCAATGCAATCCCTGTCAAAATTCCAATGGCATTTTTTACAGAAGTAGAACAAACAATCCTAAAATTTGTGTGGAACCACAAAAGACCTTGAATAGCTAAAGCTTAAGAAATAAGAAGGAAGCTGGAGGCATCACACTCCCTAATGTCAAACTATATTACAAAGCCATAGTCATCAGGACAGTATGGTGTTGGTATAAAAACAGACGCTTAGATCAATGAAACAGAATAGAGAGCCCAGAAATAAACCCATGCATATATGGTCAATTAATTTATGACAAGCCAAGAATATACAATGCAGAAAGAACAGTCTCTTCAATAAATGATGCTGGGAAAACTGGATAGCCACATGTGAAAGAATGAAATTTGACCACTATCTTACACCATATGCAAAAATTAACTCAAAACGAATTAAAGACTTGAGTGTAAGACCTGAAACCATAAAACTCCTAGAAGAAAACATAGGCAGTAAGTTTCTTGACATCAGTCTTGGTGATGATTTTTTGAATTTGACAGTACAAGCAAAGGCAGCAAAAGCAAAAATAAACAAGTGGACTACATCAAACTAAAATCTTCTGCACAGCAAAGGAATTCATTAGCAAAATGAAAAGGCAACCTACTGAATGGGGAAAATTATTTGTAAATCATATATCTGATGAGGGGTTAATATCAAAAATATATAAAGAACTCATACAACTCAATAGCAAAAACCCAAACAATCCAATTAAAAAAAGGGGAGAGGATCTGAATAGATATTTTTCTAATGAAGACATACAAATGGCCAACAGGTACGTGAAAAGGTGCTTCATGTCACTAATCATCAGGGAAATGCAAATCAAAACCACAATGAGATATCACCTCACACATGTTAGAATGGCTATTACCAAAAACAAGAAATAACAAGTGTTGGTGAGGATATGTTGAAAAGGGAACCCCTGTGCATGTTGGAGGGAATGTAAGTTGGTACAGCCAATATGGATAAAAAAAATTAAAAATAGAACTACCATGTGATTCAGCAATTCCACTTCTGGGTATTTATCTGAATAAAATGAAAACACTAACTAGAAAAGATATATGCACCCTCATGTTCATTGCAGCATTGTTTGCAATAGCCAAGATATGGAAACAACCCAAGTTTCCACTAATGGATGAATGGATAAAGAAAATGTGGTGTATATATGTATACACAACACAGTATTATTCAGCCATAAAAAAAGAAATCTTGCCATTTGTGACAACATGGATGGACCTTGAGGGCATTATGCTAAGTGAACTAAGTCGGACAGAGAAAGACAAATACCATACGATCTTACTTATTAAAAAAAAAACTGAGCTCATAGATACAGAGAACAGATTGGTGATTGCCAGAGGTGGGGGGTGAGAGTGGGCAAAATGAATGAAGAGGGTCCAAATATACCAGCTTCCAGTTATAAAATAAATAAGTCCTGGGTATGTAATATACAGCATGGTGACTGTAGTTGATAATACTCTATGGCATATTTGAAAGTTGCCAAGAGAGTAAATCTTAAAAGTGCTCATCACAAGAACTATCATATAACTATATATTGTAACTATGTATGGTGACAAATGTTAACTAGTCTTATTGTGGTGATCACTTTGCAATATATAGAAATGTAGAATTATTATGTTGTACACCTGAAACTAACATAATGTTGTATGTCAATTACAACTCAATAAAAAAAAAGAAGGCTCTGGTTGTCCTCTGGCTCTCTTTTAATTGCTTTTGCATAGTTAGGCAAGGTTCATGTCCTTTAAAAACTGCGTACTTGTCCAGGAAGTGTTGTTTGAGGATGTCAGAAATCTGGGAAGAATGGCCACTAGTGGAGAAGGCAGCAGAGTCTCAGCTCTGTCACTTCCTAGCTGTTTGACCTTGAGCAAGATCTCTTACTTCTCTGAGCTTTGATATCCTCATTTCTAAAATGAACTCAACGTCTTCCCTACCACACACAATTCTTGTAAGGACTGAAGTATAAAATAGCATGTTATGAGGATTAGCACTCTTCTACTGCAAGTAAATTCTCTGTTCTGTAGGCCACTAAGATTGTGCCTTAGGACTGGTGTCTTCTCAGTGCCTGTGATGAGTATCTTCTGAAAACCACCTTTGAAAGGAACAGAGTTCAGAGACCGCACTCAGGGATGGTGTAGGCTCAAGGTGGAGAGAGTGTGTCCAGTTTGAGTAAGGGGGATGTGTATGGCATCAAATCTCAGAAAGGGAGATTTGAACACTGAGTACTCAAGTCTTGGAATTGGAACCCAAGACTAACCAATGTTATCCTTTTCTCTCTCCCCTCCTTTTTTTCTCTTTTCTTCTCTGTCGTTTCAGGTGCATGATGACTGCCGAAGACGGTTTTCCAAGGAATGCTGCTTTGGAAGTCATCGAACATCAGTCATTCCTCCCACTGCCCTCAGCGACCCTAAAGGAGATGGTGAGTTGCTAAACTGTAACCTCACAAATACACTGAGGAGGGGGGGAAGGTGCAAAGACTGGAGAAAAGGACTGTGATTAAATTATTCTCCTCCACAATCAACATTTCTGGGAAGTAGGAGTCTGCATCTGTGTAGAGAGAGCTCATCTTTCTCATTAGAGCTTTGGGATGGTGAATGTTGATGTTTATGGTGTATATGTATGTGGGCATGTTCTCTGTAGCCTCTGTCACAATTGTTTCTGAATGATCAGAATTAATTTCAGCTTTTTCTTGATTTTCAGACGCTAGATAATCTATGAAATGTTTGTTTACTGCATGAAGACCCAAGTCATGTTACTTTTAGAATAGAAACTAACACCAAGGTTGCCACCAAATCTGAAACTAACATGATCATTGCCCCGATACACTCCATTGATGCTTTGTCAATTCTTGGACAGCAGTGATTTATTGAGAACTCTATTCATAAGGTGTTTGAAGGTTACAGAAAGATCCAAGAGCATTGCCAGAACTTATGGTTATTGTGGACCCAGGATATGGATATAATATGACAAGACAAATTAAAGTAGCATATGATAAGCACAAAAGGAGTGATAGAGATACTTGGAGATCAGAAAATGTTAGGAGTGTCAACCAATTGTATGTAGGAGGTTGCACAGAAAGGAGGTAGTAATAAAATCAATGCAGTAAGAGTAAACTTTGTATGGAGTCTGCTATGAGGAGGTCTAGAGATATTAGAAAAGAGGAAGCAGGGGCAAAGGAGAGAGACATATTGTTTAGTTTTGTGTTTGTTTTTTAAGAATGGATAAGACATGGAGGCAGCATCGTGTAAGGGAAAAAACAAGGTCTAGGAAACCATGAATTTTAGTTACTTACCAGCTTGGTGACCTTGGGTAAGTCACTTACATTCTCTGAGCGTTACTTTCCCCATCTATAAATGAGAATGATACTGTACATTGTGAGGATAAGTGATAATATGTAAAGGGCCTAACTATCCAGAAACATAGACCCAAAAGGACCACAGAACTAAATCCCAAGTCTTCTAGCGTAATGAAAACTGTAGACCCCCACAGGGATAATTCGCTCTTTAGCACTTGCTAATGATGCCTTTTTTAGTTCATATCTCCTTCTCCACTTTTTCTTTGCTTCTTCTGAGACTCTCCTTTCTACCATTGAGTTGTTCATTTTCTTCTCCCATTATTCATTATTAAAGAATGAGAGCTGTCAAGATCAAAATCACATAGCACAGCTAAAAAGACCTGGCCTATTTCACTAACAGTAAGAAATTTAGAGATCTAATATGTTTACCAACTGACATGCTACCGTTTCACTAAGCCAGTGAAGAGATACAATGCCTGCTAATTTCAGTTTGTGTTAGCTTCACTCTGTTTATGACCAGTTTCACTTACTGGAGGAAAGTTCAAACACTTCTTGGAATGTTTAATCTATATTTTGCTAGTATGCTAATGTATCCATCTCTGACATATGAGATGTTCACTGGTCCAGAAGTGATTTGAGAACCAACATTTCATTGACTTAAAAATTATTCCCAAATGGATGCTTGCTGCCCACTTCATTGCCAGTGTTAGCTGGAAGCAAAGAAAGGAAAAAAAGAAGAATATAAAGTTTCCTTTCTCAGAGAACAGAAGGAGATGATGACTCCTCTAGCTGTTAAAACGTGGTTTTAGAATTAGACATAGCACATGTGTACATGTGTGCACATATGTACACACACTCAGAGCCACTCTAGTCTCTTCCAGTTCATTTTGCAACCCTAACACAGATACAGACATTGGTACATGGAATGAGCCATCACATAGGTTTCTGCAGGCAAGCATACTCATATGTCCCCATAATGACATGCACAGACACAAAGCTAACCTCACTCACGGATGCATACATATATTATACTCAGATATACTCAAATATTTATCCACATATAGCTACCTACCAGATAGTTGACTAAAGAGATGATGAGATTGATGACGTGGTAAATAAGAGGTTCTTGACTGGATAGGCGAAGGAAGGGACTAGGGGGAAGATGGGGTTGGTAGAAGAGGAAAAGCAGCAAGCTAGTCAGTCGAGCAAACTCAGACTACTAATGAAAGTCAACCTAGTCTTAAATCTGAGACTTTTCTCACCCCCTCAGGGGGAAGATGTCTTTGAGTAAACTGAAGGATGCCTACCTCAGCATCTCACAAATCAACCCAAATAGGTGTTAAGGGTCTGCCACCTCTCCTTTGTAATTGGACAAGTTCTTGTGCTTCCTGTCCTTGTGGAATTTTGTTTTTTGTTTTCAGTTTACCTTCTCCTATCCTATATCACTTCTTATTCTTGTTATAGATTGTCAACTAATGGCACTGCTCCTTTCTTTTGCTTTCTACCAATGACATAACATTATTGCTCAGAAGCACCTGAGCTAAGCCATTCTTTTTGTGTAGTGTCTCATCGAATGTGCCATGAGTTAGCTTTTAGCCTTTCCTCCTAATCATCTGCAATCTTGATCCAATTGAATCTCACTTTTGCGAGCCCTTCCTTTCTATCGTGCATTACTTGCCCTGTGATTTCTTAGGAAAGTTTTCTAAGACCTTCCTATCTTCTTGACTCTTTCTGGCTTCTTGGCCTAGGCAAATATGCTGTTTAATGGATAGTTTCCCTGTTGGGATGTCCCACCTCATCTTGGAGATGATAAGGTCCTTAAAGATGATCTGGTCCAAGCCCTCTGGCCAAGCTAGGAAATCCCTTCTCCAGCATCCAGAGTGGAGTCATCCAGCTGATGACTTTCCAAGGAAGCACTTGCCATTGTTGAATAGCACTCATCCATTAACTCATTCATTTATTAAGTCCACAGAATCTAATTTCTGAGAATGCCTTCTAATTACCCCTTTTTCCTGCCCAGTCTGCTTGGTAAATTCCTTCTCTCATCCTATAGGGTGAGAACAAAATGAAACATTATCTCTTATTTGAAGGCTTCTGTAATTGCCCCTCCCCACTTCCCCAGACAAATTACTTACTTACTTTGCTATAAACCTAGAACACATATCTCAGAGCACCTAACACACCATATTATAGCTCATCACATGTCTGTCTCCTATTCCAGACTGTGAACTCTCTGTACCCCTAGCACTTAACTCAGACCTGGGTACATGGTATATGCATAGTCAAGATTTGTTATATGAATTCATTAATACATTTACTGAATACTGCCTATATGTAAGGCTCAGTGATGAGCAATCTAGAGAATAAGAGATGACTAAGACAACATCCCTGATTCATATGAAAGCAAAATAGTGTATTGCAGTGGTTGACAAATGTAAGAATGCATCAGAATCATCTGGAAGACTTGTTAAAACACAGATTTTTAGGCCCTACCCCCTAGAACTTTTGATTCAACAGAATCAGTGCCCTGGTTAGGGCACAAGAATTTGCGTTTCTAACAAATCCCCAGATGATGATGCTGATGCTGTGTGACTTTGGACAAGTTACTTAACCTCTCTGTGCCTCATCTATCATTTGTTTTCTGCCAATAGGAATAATAGTTGTACCAGGTGCGTTATGAGGGTTAAATGAGTTAATATCTGTAAAAGAGGATTTTAAAATACAGGAGAGGGAACAGTAAGCCAACCTTATGCAGCATTTCTGTGGTATGAACTGAACAAATTCGAGGGGGACTGTTGACTCCCTAGTTTTGGGCACTGTGGCTATATTAATGCAGCTCAAAGAAGCATGAGCTTTTTTTGAAAGGCTCTTTCAGGCTGTTGACTCATCTGGAGCTTAAAGTCAACTAAATCCCCTAAGCCCCTTTCACACTTGATGCTGCCAAGCCAAGTTCCTATTGTCCTGTTCGGCTGCAATTTATGTCCTTGAGCCTAAAGGCCAAGCTTCACATTTATCCTCTTTTCATCTTGTTGACTTTGGCCCATCTGCCCACTGAGGTCCTTTTTCAATCTCGATTCTGTCATCCGGTAGCTCTCCTTCCAGCTTTAGGTGCTTCAAAGTTGACAAGCTAGCCTTCTATGTTTCCATTTGAATTGATTAAAATAATTGCATGGTACAGGACACTCCCGTACAGGTAACACCAGCCTATTGAAAACAACCTTGTGGGCACGATTACTTATCTGGTTATAAATCTGCCTAATATTGCTACATTCCAGCCCACAATGCCACCCATTTTTGTCACCTTGTTGATAAGATTCTCTTGACAAACTTGGCCCTACTCAAATTCAGATGTTCTCTGATTCTGGGGGAAATGCTAGATGGGGCTGCCCTTGTATTCTCCTGGGAATGGCTTCTGCCAGCACTGCTTCCCCTAGTCTTCTCATCTGTGACAAAATTAGGTTTGACACTGAAGTTCAAGTTGCCTTAATGACAGAATTTTCTTTTTATCCAGCAGCTTTCTCCCCACCCTGGTTTATTTTATTTATCATTGCAACATGATGCTATTATACATGTGAATAAATGAACACCCAAAGAAGTTGGATGTTTGTTCTAGGTCAGTGAATACACCTAAAGGACAACGAGCTGTGGCACACAGCTGCATTTTGTTGTAGAACTACACTGCAGAAAGCAGCCCACGCTCCAAGCTTCCAAATAGATCTAGAAATTATTTCAGCTACATCCTCATGGCTCCTTAACTTACAGATAGCATTAGCATAATTTTCCCTATTTATTAATTCAATTCCTGACTAGTTAACATATTCACATGGTTCAAATTTAAAAAAAAAATAGAAACACACATAGGCCCACAGTATTTATTTAAAAAAGCTTTCTGCTATCTTTTCTCTGATCTTCTTAATCTCCTACAGCCCCACCCTATCCCCACTCACAAACAGTTGACTACTGCCGTTTATCGAATACCTTCTAGTATTTCTTCATCTGTATACTAGGATATATAAATATATATTCTTATCCCTCCTCTTTTTAACACTGTACACATTGTCCTGCACTTTGCTTTTTTTTCCCGCCTTCTCAGCATATTTTGGATATCTTTTTGTGTCAACAATAGAGTGCTTCCTCACTCTTTTTTACAGCTAAAAAATATCCCATTATATAGATATACCATAATTCATTTAACCAGTCGCCTATTGTTGGATAATTTGGTAGTTTTCAGTCTTTTGCTTTTACAAACAGTGCTGCAATGAACAACCTCATACGTATGATTTTACATATACATCTATAGGAGAAATTCCCAGCAGTGTAATTACTGGGTCAAAATGCATATGCCTTCATAATTTTCATAGATACTGTCAAATTGCCCACTATAGGGCTTCTGTCACTTTGCACTTCCATCCTCAGTGTATGAGAGTGCATATTTCCCCATGGCCTCCTCAATCAAATGTGTTATCTATTTTTTTCTGTTTTTGCCAATCTTCTAGACAAGAAAAAATGGTACCATGGTCTAGTTTTAATTAGTATCTTTCTTATTTCGACTAAGTTTGCTCACCTTTAAGAGCCAATTTACATTTCCTTTTCTCATCAGCGTAACACCTAGTTTATTTTTATCTAACACTGGGAAACAAGTTAGTTTTTTGAATAGCCCATTTTGCAGATACCCAAAGCAGTGAAGATGTTTGCTCTAGGTTAGTGAATAAACCTGGAGGGCAGCCAGGAAAGGAAACTGGAGCCCAGATAGCTCACAGTAGTTGGTCTCACTGCTACTGCTCCCTCACCTTTAGAAAGGGACTAACCCAAAGGGCCTTTGACACTGTTAAAAAAACATTAAGGGCATGGACAGGTCTATTCCAGGACCTCTGGCAGGGGGAGTCCTTGCTTCCAAGCAAACCTCACAGGTCCACCAGATGTTGGCAGAAAGCCGTTTCCATGAATCTTTTAATTGGGCTACATACTCAAAGTCGCATGCTCACCTACAGGGTGTCAACAGGAGGTTGCTGAGTAAGGAAGTGAAGCAGAGCAGAATCGAGTTCTGAAACAAAGGAGGCATAAGACGAGGGCCAGGCCATGAGTTGGGGCCCGCATTGTCGGTTGGGAGGGGAGCAAGCACGTAAAAAGATACCACCTTTTGACTATTTTCTTCATATATCTTATGGCCTGACCCCTACCTAATGTTTCAATTCCATACTGAACAGTCTCACCCTAATTTATTTTTTCTTAAAGATTGGCACCTGAGCTAATGAGCTGATGACTGTTGCCAATCATTTTTTTTTTGCTTTGTCTCCCCAAATCCCCCAAGTACATAGTTGTATATTTTAGTTGCGGATCCTTCTAGTTGTGGCATTGGGGACGCCGCCTCAACATGGCCTGATGAGCGGTGACATGTCCGCGCCCATGTTCCAAACCGTCGAAACCCTGGGCCCCTGAAGCAGAACGCACGAACTTAACCACTCAGCCATGGGGCCGGCCCCCTCACCCTAATTTTTGAACTGCTTCCTCTAACATCTTCTCATTTATCTCGTCCCTGCCATCTCTCTGACTCCATCTTCTGCCACTCTCCCTCACTCCACAACAGACATATTATTCTCTTCACTGGTCCTCAGACACCCCGGACAGCCTCCCTTCTTTGGGTCCCAGCACTTATTCTTCCTCCTGCCCCAAAAAACTCTTCCCCAAGATATCTGTACAGTTCACTTCCTCACTTCATTCAAATCTCACCTCAAACGTCACCTCCCCAGAGAAGCTGTCCCTGACCACCCTAAAATAACATCCCCTTCAGTCTCTGTCCCCTTTCCCTGCTTTATTTTTCTTCATATCATATTATTGTATTTATTTATTTATTATAGTCTTCCTGCCTCCATTAGAATATAAATTCCACAAGAGCAGAGATTGTTTCTATCTTGTCCACCACTGTGTTCTCAGAACATAACAAGGACAGGCACAGAGAATGCCCTCAATACGTATTTGTTGAATGAATTAATTAATGTGTCTTAACTACCATTGTGTTAACATATTACCTTTTGTAAAAAAAAAAATGTTGAAAAGGGTACTACTTTTGGTTAATGTGTTCAGGGAGAGTAACTACTTCCAAGCAATGCTACGGAAGGGACACAGCAGGCTCCCATTGTAGCTCTGAGTCCTGGCAAGCCCTGAAGATTTGGTGCATCACTGGCTAGCTGGCTTAGGATGCCTTCAAGCTTTAATGACCAATGAGTAGAAATTGGCCCATAGAGGAAGCCTGCTTTAGATTTTTCCAGGCAAAACAGCCATGAAATCTGCTCAAGTAAGCGGTCTTCCTTCAGGCTCCCTTTCACTCAGGCTACAACAAATGGGACATTTCAACCCACCTCCCTCCCTTGACCCACACCATTCAGGAGCAAACCACATACCTTTTGCCCTTTGCATTTATTTTTGCTGGGACATCCTGGCAAGCCACAAGCTCACAAGGTTTAGGGGCTCACAATTTGTCTAGCATCTCCTAGGGGGCCATTGCTCACTGCTTGTCTCCCTGCCAACAGACTTTAAGACTCAGCACAAGCTGACATGCTTTGGCAGTTTAGACTGCTTTAACTCCACTTCTCTATGGGGAACTTAAGTGTTGGGGATTATTAAAAGCCTCTCTCTTGTTCAGACAATTTCCCGATAGTCTTGTTTCCCCTGAAAGTTGGTGTGATAACTTGGATTGCTCTGCCAGAGCCTTAAAGGAGTTATTAAAGCTCCCTGCTTCACCCCACATTGATACGTTTAGTCATTAGCTCCTGGCTAAAGACCTGGTATCTTCTCATTGTGAGAACTGAGGTATCCCCGGCAGAGAGGACTAATTGGTGTGCTGATCCTCCTCCTGGGCTCTCAACCTTCCCCTTGCTCAATTTCCACTCAGCATTTTATTCATCCTTGGTTGTGGCACCAATTTCCTTATTCCTTGTGTTCCAACGTACTCTTGTGTATGAGTCTGTCTCCCCAGCTTGAGGGCAGCAGCTATACCCTTAGCAGTAGTAGTTGCTCAGCAGTAGTAGCAGCAGGTAGTAGTTGCTAAGCAAATGTTGGTTGCCTGGCAATAGCTGGGCAAAGGCCAGCTGATTTTTAAAAATAAAAGCTCCTTTGGGTTTTGTCCTGACTTCCCCTCTGTTCCTCAGTCTCAGGAGTCTGGCACACAAGGAAACTCTGGGAGGTGTTGGATATGTCTATTACCTTGATTGTGATGATGGTATCATGGGTGTTTGCAAATGTCTAAACTCATTAAATTGCACATATTAAATATGTACAGTTCATTGTATAGCATTTATACCTCAATAAAACTGGTTAAAAAAATCTTTGCAAAATTTGATGATAAGTCATGTCTTGTTTCCATCTCAATGGCCCTTTTCTTTTTTTCCTTCTTTTTCTGTTTGTCATGTGCATGTATCAGGCCAATTAGTAGTATCTTCAGACTTCTGGAGTCTCGATTGGTCATCAGCCTGTTCATGTCCCCTTCTCATCTTCATCAACTCCAAAAGTGGCGATCATCAAGGGATCGTCTTCCTCCGAAAATTCAAGCAATACCTTAACCCATCTCAAGTGTTTGACCTGTCGAAGGGTGGACCTGAAGCGGGGTAAGCATGGGGTAAAGGATATAGTTGGGTATATAGAAGGGACTTCTCCCTCTATACTTTCTAGACAAAGATAGGCTTCCTGGAATTAGTTCTAGTACCTGGGCAGGAAAGATCTATTTTCTTAAGTCAGGACACAAACAGACAACTCCAGAGCATTTTGGGTTGGCTTGTTGAAGGACTTTTAGCCCTCTCCCAGGTATCCTTTCAAGCCCAGATTTGCTCTACTTTTTCAGGTTGGAAGAGGTAAAATTATGTCTCCTGACCTCAGAGGAGGAGGCAAATGAATAATTCTGTCCACCTTTCTTGTCACTTACCCTTTCTTTTTTCTGGGGCCAAGCAGATATAGCTCTACTACAGGCCTGTTTTATTTGGGAACCATCTGGATGTTCAGCCCTGGTTTCTGTGAGCCCACTGGCCACCATGCAAGGCATTCTTCCCAGGCCTCAACAAGTAGATTTGGCTAGGTTACTAGTAGACTGCACAGCAAGGTTGAGCACAGAAGAGTGTGGGTTGAGGCAGGTTCTCATCTCCAGGATTGCCTGTGGGAACATTGCTTGTGATGTTAGGTACACAGAGAGATAGGGGCTAAAGGAAAGAAAGTAGGTATAGCCTGTTAGCAGGGTACAGAAGCAGCAGTCCTTGGGTCCTGGAACATTGTAGGAAAGAGTTGTAAAACCCAGGAGTTCATTAAATGACTCCCTTTCCCCCTCTTCCTTCCAGGCTGTGCATGTTCAAGAACTTTGCTCGCTTTCGCATTGTGGTTTGTGGTGGAGATGGCAGCGTGAGCTGGGTCTTATCTCTGATTGATGCCTTCGGATTACATGAAAGGGTGAGTCCCTAGCTGACTCAGTTTAGCCGTTGCTAGGGAGACTGGTGATGTGTAGCTACTCATCCCAAGAAGTCCCTGGTCTTCACTATCCTTGTCTGTAAAATACATGTTTCCCACTGGTTTCATAGTCAACCTGACTGGTAGATTCCCAATCTAACTCTGCTCACCTAGACCATTTTCTGGTTGTCTATCTGTGGAAAGGAGAAATGAGGGAGTTAGCAGAAAAAATGACCAGCGTTCTATTCCCCAAGCCCTAAAGTGAAGATTTGAAGGGGATAGAAGCAAGCAAAGAAGAAGTAGCCTCAGGCAGCTTTCAGCCCTCAATTTCCTATCCCTCCCGAGGCCATTGCTTTTCTTCCCTGAATCTCAAGAGTAGCAGAAACTTTCCTCTACTTCTCTTGCCTCTACCTAGGTAGCCCCCAGCTCTTCTGATTCCAGTAGTTTTGTCTCCTGAGGCACCTCACCTCCTTGGCCAAGCCTAGATAGAAATTTGTGGCTATATTTCTCTTTTATAAGCATGGCTATAAATATTGGCGTACTCCAGCAACTTTTCTCTTTAGTGAGTAGGTTCTGTATTGCCAGGAATGGGGCCCAACACCTTAGGGAAAATTTCACTCAACTTCAAACATCTTCCTATTACACTTCCTAAGATCAGAAGTCCCTTATTGCCCCTGGCTTTGAGACCACAATCTTTCCCAAAGAGCACCATCTGGGTTCTTTTATGGATGGATCTTGGTAGGACTGTCTGGAATGAGTGCCTGGTTTGTTCTTGCAGTGTCAGCTGGCAGTCATCCCTCTTGGAACCGGCAATGATCTGGCCCGTGTCCTAGGCTGGGGCGCATTCTGGAACAAAAACAAGTCGCCTCTGAACATCCTCAGCAGAGTGGAGCAGGCTAGTGTGAGGATTCTGGACAGGTGAGTGGCTAAAAGATCAGGCCGTTGTGCCTCTCCCAGTCCCACATCCATTACTCCCAGTTTCATCTCCTCAATCAGGAATGTTCTAACCTCCCTCACAGAGCCTCATTGCCTTTATGGCTTCAGTGCAGGGCGGTTTAGGGGCCCTTGTCTATTAGGAATCCAGGGTCTACCATGTATCCTTCAAACATCACTGAAGCCCCTCTTCAAACTTAAAAGATCCTAGAGCAGGTGCCTCATGAGTAAGTTTCAAGGGTCCTGTGAACCTCCTTCAAATTGCATAGCTAATAGTCTATGTAAGCATATTTTTTTCCTGAGAAAGTTTCTATCTTTCTATTCTATTCTAGAATAGTATAGAAACTGTTCTATAGCTTTATCAGGTTCTCAAGGAAACTCAAAAATATGAAGGTTCATAAACAATTAGCCTAGATTATCTCTGCTCTAGAGAAGAGAAAGTATTGCCATCCTGTCTTCTGAGAAGAAAGACTTTCTATTCTGGGACATAGTATTTGATTTATGGAAGCCCATAAGGATATCCTTGGAAGGTTTTTCAAGTTACCAAGCTGGGCCCTACCACAACGATTCCTATTCAGTAGGTCTTGGGTGCGGCCCTGGTCTGTGTATTTTACAAAAGCACTTCAGGTGATCTTGAGAGTTACCTCTGGTTGAGAAGCACTGCTCTCTGAGAACCCTGTGGTGGGATTGTTTCCATCACACTGGCCTGGAGAAGTCGTGAAGCAGAGACACCTCTTGTAGTATACCTTGAGATCAGGTGGCCTGAGATAGCTTAGGCATCCCCTGCAACGCATCTTTCTCCACAGCATAAACATTTGAGCTCTTTTTTGACATTTGAAGCCAGCCTATGATGAAACAGAGCCCTAAATATCTGTCTTCTAACTTTATTTCAGATGGAGTGTGATGATCCGTGAGACTCCCAGACAAACCCCATTGCTAAGAGGACAAGTTGAAATGGATGTACCCCGATTTGAGGTAACTACCACCCAGCTGTAATTCAGGCCAACATCTTTATTACACAGTGAAATAATAGCCAAACCCAGAGAGCAGCTTTTGTATTGTCCATGGGCTTGATGAGACTGAGATAACTGAGGACTTGGGACATGTCAGTCAGCAGCTATTTACCAAGCAGTGTGTTAAGTACTGGGGATATAATTCATTCAGCCATTTACTTATTCATTCACTCAAAAGATTTATGGAAAATATTTATAGATTAACTACCATGTGACTGTCGTAGGAGCGGTTCTTATATGCTAGTTGGTAAAGAAGAATGACATAGTCCCTGCCGTCATGGAGCTCATAGTCTAGTTGCACTGGTAGAAAAATAGTTTTAACAAAGTAGTATGAGCGTTAGTATATAAGGAAGTAGAGGGGGGTGGGAACACCTGGCAGATGTGCCTGACTCAGTGTGGGGGAAATCAGGGAAAGCTTCTCAGAAGACGCCCCATTTTAGAAGAGATTTAAGGATCAGAGGGAGTTAACAAGGATAATAAGAAAGAGGAGGCCTGTTCCAGACAGATGAAGCAGTGTGTGTTGTTCCAAAGGCAGGAGAGAACATGGAATAGTCGCAGAACTGAAATACATTCATAATGGCTGAGGCAAAGTGGCCAAGGAGGGGGTCTGCAGGGAGAGTGACTAAAGATGAGGCTACAGAAGTAATCAGGGCCAAGCCAGGAAGGACCTGGTAAACCGTGGTAGGAAGTTTGAACATTTATCCTAAGAGCAATGAGAATTGTAGAAGGTTTATTTTCTTATTTTATTATGAAAATTTTCAAACATACAGGAAATTTTACATGGTAGATTCTACCATTAATATTTCAGTCTATTTTTTAAAATCACGTATCTATCCATCTCTCTGTTCTGCCACCTAATAGGAAGGTTTTAAGCAGAGGAGTTCCATGGTATGTGGAGAAACAATTGAAGGAATAAAGACTAGAGGCAAGGAGAAAAGATAGGAGATGTTGTAATTGTCTAGACAAAAGATGATGGTGATTTGGACTGGTGAAGTGCTAACAGGGATAAGGAGAAGTGGACATATTTGGTACACGTTGAAGAGAGAATCATCAGGACTTGGTAGACGTTTGAATGTAGGAGGTGATGGAGAGGGAGGAGTAGAAGTCCTAGTTAAGAGTACAGACTCAAGAGCCAGACAACCTGGAATTGAGTCCAGGCTCTGCCACTTATCAGCTCCCCCTTTTCTGTGCCTCAGTTTTCTGTTCTGTGAAATGGGGATAATAACAATTCTTATCTCATAGGGTTGTTATAAGGACTACATGATATATATATATATATATATATATATATATATATATATGTATTTTTAGCTTAGAATAGAGCCTGGCACATAGTAAGTACTATATAAGTGGATGCTATTATTATTATTACTAATATTATTATATAAGAGGTGACACTCTGGCATTGGAAAGATGTGGGTTTGAATCCCAGATCTATTATTTACTAGCCATGTAATATGAGATTGTTCATTCATTTGAAACATAGAACAAACAGTACCTCCTTCATATGTTTTCGAGTAATAATTTAAAAGAGAGGAAACAATAGACAGCTCTTATTTTTAGAATGACCACAGATCTAAGATTATCTATGGGGATCTTCAACAAGAATTCTTTGATTGTGATTATTTCCTGAGAGACAGTTGAGTTCTCATAAAGAGTTAGTAGCAAATAATGAAGGGGTGAGAATGGGCGGCACACTATGTTACGGTGCTAAGATGCCAGAGCTGAACACTCTTTTTCCCCTTAGGCTGCTGCCATCCAGCACTTAGAATCTGCAACCATTGAGTTGGACAAAATCCTGAAGGCCAAGTACCCCACAGAGATGATTATTGCAACCAGGTCAGTCTTCCTTTGGCTCTCAAACTTCGAGGTGTGTTTTTACCCCTCACGTGCTGCTCCTCAGTCAGAGATGGGCTTCATTTTGATAGCTTGAGGTGTTGAGGCCAAGGAAAGTATATGTTTACTTTCCCAAATTGTATTTCTCCCAACTCAAACCTCCTGAATGAAAGTTTAGGAAAAGAAGATGAGATTGGGGTGAGGGCTCCAAAAAAACAAAATTGCAAGCCAGAGATTTGGAAGAAGGGTTACAGAAGGGAGACACAACATTCCACACCGTTCAACAGCATAGCATAGCTCCCTACAGGAGGGACACCTTGGTTTCCATCTGATACCGGGAAAGCTCTCTGTAGTGCCTACTACAGTTGCTTTCTCATAGCCTGAGCAACATATTCTCCCCTTCTCAATATGTGGGTTTATTTATCCCTTCTGGGACTCTCCTGCCAAGTCTACCACACTCTCCTTTGAGAAACTCTCCCCACAGGGACAGTCCTCCCAATGTCATTATGTTTGTACTAACTTAGCTGGGCCATTGAACCATAGCTGATTTGACCCAGGGTAAAATCCTGACCCAAGCTGGATCAATTGAATTCTCTTTTCTGGAAATTCAGAATTAGGACTAAGAAGTTGTAGTTAAACTCCCTTGAGTACATGCATATTTCACCATATGTACATGAAAAAGCAGAAGAAAACAAAGAGAGGGGAGAAGGAGTGGGAGGAGAGGGAGAAGGAAAGGGAGAGAGGAGAGATCAGGAAAGAGACAGAGAGAATGAGGCAGAGAAATATGGAGACTGATGACGTTATAAGAGAGAAGGCTCTGGACCTCAACAGTCCATGTCATGCTGTGCCATCTGTCTTATCTTTCCAGATTCCTGTGCTCAGCAGTGGAAGATTTTGTGGTTGATATTGTAAAGGCCTGGAGTCAGATAAAACAGAACAATACAGCAATAGAGTCTGTGATTTTGAAAGTAAGTTTCCATTCCTTTTTGTCTTGCGCTCTTTGTGGAGCCAGGGCCCTCTTTTTAATAAAAGCAAATGTGTCTCTCACTGGGCATTGTGAAAGAAAGGCAAGGAGGAGAAGCTGGTAAGCCTCCCTGATGGGGAAAGTCCAACCTCATCGAATTTCCATCTTTCACCAAATGAGAGTGGCACCATGCATGCATATACACGTACCATGTACCTAAGCATCTGCCTACACCTAGACACAAGGGTACACCAAGGATATACACACATGATTGTGTACCAGAACATGCTTGGAAATATGTACAAACAAACGTATGCTAGAAATACACTCATATTCGCCTCTATAACAAGAGCAACAACAGCTGACACTTGCATAGCACTTACTCTGTGCCGGGAATTTTCCAAGTACTTCTAATATATTAATTTATTTAATCCTCACAACTGCCCTTGAATATAGAAGTACAAAAACATTAATTAACTTGCCTCAGGACACAAACTATTAAGTGATGGAGCTGGGAATCAAGCCATAATCATGCAGTATATCCCCAAACATACACACATACAAAAATAGACACGAGGCACCCATGCAGAGGCACATCCTCATCCATAGGAGCATGCCCATGAAAATGCCAATCCAGAAATGTTTCTTTCCTCAAGTTTTCCATGTTGCATATCATTTTACAAGCCAGTCTGACAAGAAAGACTCGGCAATATACATTGATGCCTGCAGCTGCCCAGAAACAAATGTCTATTTGATCCTCTAACACCTTTTGATTATCTCATCACATCTGCCCAAGTACTTCTTTCCCCAGACTTTCATCTCCCACAATGTAGTTTTCTATGCTCAGTGTTCCTGGCCAACCACTACCCCTCTCCCCCTTTCCCCATACCACCCAGGCTCCTCATTCTGTCCTCTCAGGCACTGGCCCCTCATAACAATGCCCTGTTTCCCTCCTCCCTGTATAGAGTGACTTAATGTATGATAAACTCAGTGTCCTGATTGATGTCCTGGCTGATGAGGCAGCAGTTGAGAAGAGTGCTACAGGAAGTGCAGACAGTGGCAAGGCAGATGGAGAGCCCTTCGTCCCTCAAATAGACCACATAGCCAAGTGCAAGCTGGAGCTGGCCACAAAGGCCCAGAATCTCCAGAAATCCTTGAAGCTCATCATATTCCAAGTTGAACAAGGTAAGAGTCCCAGGGTTGTGGTGATCAAGGCAAGGGAAAGAGAAGGTTCCAGTGGATGGTTTACTGGTCTCCCTTACTCTGGGTTTGCTATTTAACTTCACTACCAAAACTTGACAAGATCCTGCATTCATATGGCATCCAAAATCAGTCCTCAGATTCCGCTGATTTGAAAAGCCTCAGTCCTGATAAACCTCCCCTTTGACTCTTCCTACATCCCAGGCGCTCAATTCTTGCTACTCATTTAGTTTTGGAACTAACACTCATCCTAAACAATTATAGCTGCTAAGTGGCCTGGCTCAAAGATTTGTCAGCTTCCACCACCAGCCATGGAATTTTTTCTACCTGCTCCTGTTTCCTTCCAACCACCAAGCCTGTGACTATTTTAGAAAGAAAATCATGTTCGTCTCTGCATGTCTTGCACAGTATTAATCAGGAACAAGGGCCCAGAGATTGGTCCTGGCAGCTTCAGAATTGATTGCCATTTCCCACAACTCATGACAATCTGCAAGCTTCTAATTCAGTATGAAAACTCTTTCAACTGGGGCCGGCTCCGTGGCCGAGTGGTTAAGTTCGCGCACTCCGCTATGGCAGCCCGGGGTTTGGGTCCTGGGCGCGGACATGGCACCGCTTGTCAGGCCACGTTGAGACGGCGTCCCACATCCCACAACTAGAAGGACATGCAACTAAGATATACAACTGTGTACGGGGGGGGTTTGGGGAGATAAAGCAGAAAAAAAAAAGATTGGCAACAGTTGTTAGTCCAGGTGCCAATCCTTAAAAAAAAAAGAAAGGAAGATTGGCAACAGTTGTTAGCCCAGGTGCCAATCTTTAAAAAAAAAAAAAAAATTTTTCAACTCCTCCAACTTCTTAATTTAACATTTTGGTCCCCACTTCTTCCCCACAGTGCTTCTTTGAAAAACAGATCAGAAGATGGTATAAGACCAAGTATGTTTGGCATGAGCTATTGGAATTGAGAAGAAGTCCATACGGCATGACTTTTAGCCATGGTACCTTCTCCTGCCTTGGTACCTTTAGGTATAACCTCAGCCAAATTTCCAAGAAAGAAAGGAAACTTCCCTTCTGCACTGTGGAAGAATTAAACAGTCAATTTGCCTCAATTTCTGTAGTTAGTTTCCAAATAGTGGGGATCATATTAATCTGATGTAGCCATAACCTTGTTATAACCAACCCTCAGCCTGCTCCATCAACACATAAGTCAAATTTGGAAGTGCAGCTTGTGTCATGGTTACAGAGAAAGGCATCCTTGGTAGGATAGAGATTGAACCTATGAGCTTTGGCACATGCTGAGAACCTGAGTTATACAACATATGAGAGCTGGTGAAAGGAAGGAGACTTCTCAAATATTCTGGGTATGGCTGAGACATTTGAGTGAAAGAATGGCATGGTCCTAGAGGCTCAAGTTTGGAACAAAAGTCATGTGAGTAAATGAATTAACAAAGAGATGAGAATGGAGGTAGAAGAGCAGAGGATTTCCCACCCTGCTCCCCCTACCCTGGCCCTGAGTTTCAACCCATAAGCACATTTACTGGGTGAAAGAAAAAGAGTAACCAGTAAAACAGAGAAAGCTCAGACACAGATATGAAGAGACATGGGGGCAAAACTGTAAAAAAGCTGAGACTACAAACAGCATCATGGAGGAGAAGTGATGGTCAAATTGTCTCCATTGTCTACCCACACACTGAACGGCATTAACTAAACAAAAGAGATGCTCAAGAAATGCTCAATAAATGTGACCAATCCTCCTTCCTTTCCTTCCTTCCTTCCTACCTCTTTTTCTCTATAGTTCTAGATGAGCAAAGTCGACAGACAATATCGGTTAAGAACTTTACTTCAACTTTATTCCTGGAAAGTGACTCAGAAGATACTAACCAGACGAGCCCAAAACATGGTAAGGATCTTTCTCTTCTTCTCTTATTTTAGCCTTCATCACTGTCTTCTAGTTCCCAGAGAATAAAGGTGTGTTTTCATGCATTTTCCTTTAGCCATAATCCTACTCTGTGGTAGATATCCCTTCCTCTTTCCCAGAGACCTCGTGATCCCATGCCAATGTCCAGGAGTAATGACCCCATTAGGTCCTTTGGAAAGGCTGGCCTGATGAAATCCAAGATTTGAAGCTGTTTTCACTGCCAGCAAGTAAGCAGCCCAGCCTTACTATTCTCTCACTGGAAGTTCCTGTCATCCAAGATGATCCCTCTTTGGAATGAGAACACTGAATATTATCTAGGAGAAAGTCATTGAGCTTGACCCTGCTTCCATAGAGAAAATAGGGTGAAATACAAGTGGGGGAGAAGGGCTTTCTTGTCTGTATCTGACATCAAGGTGATTTCTTTTGTGTCTAGGTTCTCGTTGTGGCACTATGACTTCTATATCTTCTCTTAAAAGGGAGGACCTAGATAACCTCAATTTGGAGCACTTACATTTTACACCTGAAACTATGTAAGTATTTAGCGCTATCACCTTTGTATGGCTTCTTCTTTTCTTTGGTTAAGAGAATAGTCTAAGGATACCCAGAGCCAAATCCTGACTCTACTTACTAGTTGTGTGACCTTACACAAATAATTCAATCAATGTGAGCCTCAGTTTCCTCACGTATAAAATGGAGATAATTGTAGAACTTGGCACATAGGTTTGTTGTATTTATTGAGTTTATATATGCAAAGTACTTGCACTGAGCAGTTCTGGGCACCCATAGTAAAATGCTATATGTGTTAACAGTTATTGTTGTTGTCATTATTATTATAAGCACTTAATAAATGTTGGCTGTTGTTATTTCAAAGGACCTGTTTTTCCACGGTTGCCTTTAACAGTAAATGATTGCAGGTGCTAAAAAATAAATGGGCATTTAAACGACTAGGTAGTAAATTTAAAGAAGTCTGGCTCATTAGCCCTACCTCTTTAGAATATTTCCAGCAGCCAAGTTCCACCACTTTAACTCATTTTGAGTTCCATTAAAAAGATCAGTTTGGACATCAGTTAGAGAAAACCCAATTTCTGGACTGTGGTCAAGGGAGGCAAATCTCATGTGAGAGATGTAGGATCAGTTTAGTAATGAATGAAAAAAATTACCTGTGATTGAGTAGCTAAACTGTACCCATTTTCAGTTTCTCAAAAGAAGGGCACAACTAGAAATTAAGTTTTCTGCAGTTTTTCATTCATTCTTATCTCCAACCCCCACTCCCCTCCACTTCGTCATTGGCTTAAGATCATGTCTGAGGTCTCATGAACCTACCTAAGGAGTTTTGATCAATGGTGTGCTGGCAAAAATTTAACAGCCAGCTGTCTGGTGGGGGTAAAGCTCTGATTTATTCCTGGTGTAAACCTTTCCACCACGGCCTATTTCAAGCTGCTGATATAATGCCATTGAATGCAGACTTTGGAAGTGACAGACATAATCAGCTTACATGAACTCGTGTGAACTGGCTCCAGCACACCACTGGTTTTGATGTTGACACCCAAGATGCATGCAAAAGAATAAAAAAAATTGCTTGGCACTTTTTTTTCTTGTATATATATGTCTACCTTCTTTTTATCAATCTTTTCCCTTAGTGCTACAAAGGAGTTCAGACATCTCTGAAAACAGTAGTGAAGACTTTACTCTCATCATATGTTTTATCTGAGATACTTAAAAGTTCTTTTAGAGTCAATGACTCTGTTTTCTATATGTGGAGAAAATATTGGCCACTCATATCTGAGGGCCTCCAAAGATAACTTCTTTATTATGAGTCCCAATCCCACTGAATCTTCACAACTGACTGGGTGCCCTCTCTTACAGCTAACAAGCTAGTTGTTAACACAATAGAATATCTACATGTGCTTCTCAAGAATATAAAGGCTTTGCCCAACGCAGAAGAGGCATCTCTCAGTGGTTTTCGATCTTGCAGATGAAGTCTGCAGCCCAATGTTAACAGCACTTCTTTCCTGCACCAATGTCTGTCCTCTTCTTCTCTTTGGCTAATTTCAGACGCTTCAAAGAAAGGTGTGTCATGAACAATTATTTTGGAATTGGACTGGATGCTAAAATTTCTCTGGAATTCAACACCAGAAGAGATGAACACCCAGGACAATACAAGTAAGGAAAAGAAACTTCCCTCCCTACATACAAACACACAATCACAATACACATATGTATTCCTACATCCCCTAACTCTCAGACAAGCAACAGAAAGAAAGAGGTCCTTTAGAAGTAAAATACATCCATCCCAATGTTAGCCTATGGGGATGGCTTGCCCCAAATATTGACTTGGTCTGTGATGACTCTGCACTGGCATCCTGAACTTGGAGCTGCCTTCATAGCGAGAACTGTGGATTGCTGTATAAACACAGTTAATTGTTACTCTTATGGAAAACAGATTACATTGACTCGATTCAGCAAATTACCTATCTTTGTTCTGCCTGTGAAAGCTTGACCAGGTCCTAGTAGTGGTTTCAGGTCTGTTTTTGCTTGGCAAGGCTGCAAAATATCAAAGATCGTCCTACTGGTTCTCGGTGTTCCTAACCTGGTTCCCCTGAACCCATTGATTTTATCCCATCCAGTGTTGGCCTGCTTGGCCCCTTCTGGTACTTTTGTATTACAGACATACCCTGAGGCAACCTCAGAGTTCTTGTGGTAAATTGAAACTACAAGTAAAAGGAAGCATGACCCCACGCCCTTCCCCCCCCACCACTACCCCTGGCCTACCACCTACCACCAGAACCTCTTTCTCAAAGCAGACCTAGGCTGAGGAACAAGTACTTTACCAAATATGTGGTTTTCAAATATTGTTTCCCAGTTGCTTGTCTTTTTTTGTTGTTGCTTGTCTTTTCATTTTCCTAATGATATCTTTTGAAATACAAAAGTTTTGAATTTTGTTGAGTTCCAATTGATCATTTTTTTTTCTTTTATGAATCATGCTTTTGATGCCATATCTAAGAAATCTTTGCGTAACCCAAGGTCTTAAAAATTTGCTCCTAAGTTTTCTTCTAAAATTTTTGTTGTTTTTGCTCTTAGATTTAAGTTTATGATCTGCTTTGAGTTAATTTTTGTGTATTGTATGAGATAAGGGGCTAAGTTCTTCTTTTCGCATGTGGATATCCAATTGCCACAGCACCATTTTTTTTTATTGCGGTCGTAATAGCTTATAACATAGTGAGATTTCAGTTGTACATTATTGTTTGTCATACACCATATAAGTATGCCCCTTCACCCCTTGTGCCCACCCTCCACCCCCCTTCCCCCTGTAACCACTAATTTATTCTCTTTGTCCGTAAGTTTGTTTATATTCCACATATGAGTGAAATCATATGGTGTTTGTCTTTCTCTGTCTGGCTTATTTTGCTTAACCTGATGCCCTCAAGGTTCATCCATGTGGTTGCAAATGGGATGATTTTGTCTTTTTATGGCTGAGTAGTATTCCATTGTATATGTATACCACATCTTTATCCAATCATCCATCGATGGGCACTTGGGCTGCTTCCACATCTTGGCTATTGTGAATAATGCTGCAATGAACATAGGGGTGCATAAGTCTCTTTGAATTATTGATTTCCAGTTCTTTGGGTAAACACCCAGTTGTGAGACAGTTGGGTCATATGGTAGTTCTATTTTTAATTTTTTGAGAAATCTCCATACTGTTTTCCACAGTGGCTGCACCAGTTTGCATTCCCACCAGCAGTGGATGAAGGTTCCCTTTTCTCCACAACTTCTCCAACATTTGTTGTTTTTTGTCTTGGTGATTATAGCCATTCTAATGGGTGTAAGATTGTATCTAAGTGTAGTTTTGATTTGCATTTCCCTGATGATTAGTGATGTTGAGCATCTTTTCATGTGACTATTGGTCACCTGTCTGTCTTCTTTGGAAAAATGTCTGTTCCTATCTTCTGCCCACTTTTTGATTGAGTTGTTTGTTTTTTTGTAGTTCATTTGTGTGAGCTCTTTATATATAATGGAGATTAACCCCTTATCGGATATATGATTTGCAAATATTTTCTTCCAGTTGGTGGGTTGTTTTCTCATTTTGATCTTGGTTTCCTTTGCCTTCCAGAAGCTCTTTAGTCTGATGAAGTCCCACTTATTTATTTTTTCTTTTGTTTCCCTTGTCTGAGTAGACATGGCATTAGAAAAGATCCTTTTAAGTCTGGTATTAAAGAGTGTACTGCCTATATTCTCTTCCAGAAGTTTTATGGTTTCAGGTCTTACCTTCAAGTCTTTGGTCCATTTTGAGTCTATGTGCGTGCATGGGGAAAGATAATGGTCTACTTTCATTCTTTTGCATGTGTCTGTCCAGTTTTCCCAGCACCATTTATTAAAGAGGCTTCCCCTACTCCAGTGTATGTTCTTGGCTCCTTTGTCAAAGGTTAGCTGTCCATCACAGCACCATTTTTTAAGCTATCCTTTCCCCCAATGAATTGTGTTGGAACCTTGTCAAAAATCAATTACCATAAATGTAAAGATCTTTTTCTAGACTTTCACTTCTGTCCCATTGATCTATGTATCTATCTTATGCAAGTTCCACATTGTCTTGATAACTGTAGCATTACAGTAGGTTTTGAAATTGGGAGATGAAAGTCTTCCGACTTTCTTCTTTTTCAGAATTGTTTTGGTTGTTCTACATATTTTGCATTTCCATATAACTAAACTATTTCTATAGATGAGGAAACTAAAGTGCCCAGAAAACTCATGGTTTCAAACAGGGTCCAAATAATTTTGTGCTAGCCTTTTTACACTTCAAAACTCATGCCCTGTGGCGACTCATTTCTATGGCTGTACTTTAAAAGCTCATAGTAAACTCTATTCAGCCTGTGATTGTAAGCCCCCTGCCTGTTTTTATCAGAGATCCTACAGTCAGCAGGACCTTGTCCTTCTCACTTCCACCTCAAGTCTCCTGATATCCTTGCCTGTCTCATATTCTCTCCAGTGGCTCCTCCTCTACAATCTACCAGGGAAGCTTACCTCTGTTCTATAGCACTGAATTAAGTGTTTGATATAGAGGTCTTGGAAAATCCCTCCACTTTGGCAGAAAAGTTATGCTTCAAAGAAATTGCAGTCTTGGGGCCGGCCCCGTCACCGAGTGGTTAAGTTCACGTGCTCCACTTCAGTGGCCCAGGGTTTCACCAGTTCGGATCCTGGGCATTGATATGACACCGCTCATCAGGCCGCACTTACACAGTGTCCCACATAGCACAACAAGAAGGACCTACAACTAAAATATACAACTATGTACTGGGGGGCTTTGGGGAGAAGAAGAAGAAGAAAACAAAAAAAGATTGGCAACAGATGTTTGCTCAGGTGCCAATCTTTAAAAAAAATAAGAAAGAAATTGCAGTCTGAGAGTCTTATGTTTCAAATGAAATTGATTCCAAGCATCTGAAATCTTGTGCTCCTGGAGTAGCACTTGCCAAGGTAGCTGGCGTGTACCAGTCAGTTGTGCTCACAGCTTTTTATAAGCATTGCTTTCTGAATATAGCCTCTCTCTTCCAAGTCTGAACCAATATAAGCAGTAAGGAAAAGTGGCAAAGCGATGGGACACTGAAGCTTCTAGGGGGCCCAGGAACCCATTTCAGCAGATGTTTGCATGGGGATACCAATTGCACTGGCTTAGCATCCTCTCTTGTGTCCAGTTACCATTCAACATAACTCCTCTCTATAAGAAGGCACTTGAGTAATAAGATGGTGTTCCTCTTGCTTTCCCTCATCCATTTATCTTTATATTATTCACCCTCTGACTACCTTTTTTTTACCTTTATTTCCCTGTAGTAGCCGCATCAAGAACAAGATGTGGTATGGCCTTCTGGGAAGCAAGGAACTTTTCCATCGCTCTTACAGGAAACTGGAAGAACGAGTGCGCCTGGAGGTTAGTGGAAAAGAGGGTAATCTTTCCTGAGCATGGAGAGATGAAGTCTCATGACTTTGGGAATCAACTTTCCCCTACATCCTTGGTTCTTCTCGAGCTTTAACTCTGATCCTCATTGAAAGCACATAGGAGGAAGGCATGAAGATAGATTTCTATTTTATGGATAAGAAAATGATAGCATGAAGAGAAGCCAGAGCCCTTCCCCCATCTCTGCAAATGTCCCTTCACACTGGTATCTGAAGAGCCAGCCAATGAGAACTACTCTTTTTTTCAGTGTGATGGAGAAGCCATCTCCTTGCCAAACCTGCAAGGCATTGTAGTGCTCAACATTACCAGCTACGCTGGAGGTGTCAACTTTTGGGGAAGCAGCACAGCAACCACAGTGAGTATGGAACAGGGGACAGGGAAAGAGAAAGGCTTGACCCCTCTAAGGTCTCTCAGAAAGGAGAGCTGGACTGGCTGGAGTAGGAAGTGGACAATGGGAGAAGAGGAGGTGGACTGGGAACCTTTATTAGCAGCAGCTATATGAACAGGTTTTTTAAGGCAATTACCATCCCAGATCATAAGAATCAACCAAAGACCTGAGGGATCAGATCAATTCTTAGGTATTGCCTGGACTTGGAAGTTTACACTCCTCAGGCCTGACAGATCCTTGAAAGGTTACCCAGGCCAGGCTTTTTTCTCCAAGGAGGTCTGTCAATAAAATCTCCTGGAAAATTGGCCATGGCCCCTTTTCTCTGAGCTCACCCAAGAAGGCCATGAGGCCAGTGGGACTGGCCTTGGGGATTTATGATGCTGGATTGGTCAGGGAGGGAACCAGCTAAGAGTTGTGATCTCAGTGCCCTTTTCCCAGATTGTCTTCCTGGCCTCATCTTTCCGCTTTTAATATGTAGTTTCTCCACTCTTCATGAGCTAAAAAATTCTCACCAGGAGCCTCCAAAGCATACTCGCTTGTGATGGACAAGGTGTGGCTTCTCAAGGGTGGGATATATGACACAGTTCTTTCTCCTCAGGAATATGAGGCTCCCGCAATAGATGATGGGAAGCTGGAGGTAGTGGCAATCTTTGGTTCCGTACAGATGGCAATGTCCCGTATCATCAACCTGCATCATCATCGCATTGCCCAGGTAGGCAAGGGCTGGGTGGGCACGAGAAAGAGGCTGAGCACTGTGGCTACAATCCAGGATGTGGGGTAGTCTCAGGAAGTAACTGGGCATAAGAGTGGCAGGGCAGAGGGGGGAGGCTATCTGGTGGGCAGCAAGGTGCTGGCTGAGGTTGGAGTAAGAAGCGGTAGGTACCAAAGGAGCAAAAAGCCCATAGGAAACAGGTGTTTACTCTCTGGGATAATCTCATTCACAGTCTGCCAGTCCTGCTTCAGATATACATTAAGGCCATGACTGAGAGATTATCAGATTGGTCTAGAGTAGCTGCCTCATTTTTCTCCCCCATTCTGCCTCCTCCTCTTCTCTGGCAGTGCCGTGAGGTGATGATAACCATTGATGGTGAAGAAGGTATCCCAGTGCAGGTGGATGGGGAGGCCTGGGTTCAGAGGCCAGGCCTTATCAAGATTAGATACAAGAATGTTGCCCAGATGCTGACAAGAGATCGGGTAAGAAGGGGAAGTCTCATCTTGGGCTCCTACATTGTCTCATCTACTGCTGTCACTTGAGTACTGAATACTTCCAGTCAAGCAGAATTCCTCAGAGGGAGGTGTGCATGCTACTTATATCAGAGTCACCTTGAATGCTTGTTAGAAATGCACATTCCTGGGTCCCACATCAGGCTCACTGAATCAGATTGGGGATGGGTAGTTCCTGGGAACTTGCATTTGTAAACAAGCTCCCTGAGACATTCTGATATATACTGACATTTGCAAACCATTGTCCAAGAGAGTGAGACAAAGAGCTCTCTCCTGTGGTTTTGAACAGAGTTGTCCTCCTCCCGCCACTGCACAGTGAGCTAAAGGCCTCAGGTGGTTATGGGTAAATCTGCTCCTTCAACAAGAGATTCTTCATTGAATATGGTCTTTAGGTTCCTCTAAGGTTCCTAAAATGCTGCATTCACAAATCTCATCCACTTCAGCTAAACCATTTAAAGCTAGAAAGGAGACATTATTGATCAAATGCTCAGTCTTGGAGACTTTCTTCCACTCTGACCTGTGGACAGTCCATAGAAACAGCAACAGAGAGGGGAGAGGGAGTCTAGTTTATAAACTGCCTACTTTATGCTGGGCACTTTACATATATTCTCTCAAGTAGGTCCTCCCAACAATCCTATGAGGTAGATACACTTATTCCCACTTTACAGGTGAGGAAAAGGAGGACCAGAGAGGTTAAATAATTTGCTCAAGGTCACATAACTAGTAAATGACAGAAGCATGATTCAAAATAAAACTAGATATGTCTGGCTCTAAAATCCATCACAACATATTGCCTAAATTTGGCAAAGAAAGGAGTATGAAAGGTGTCCATTCTCTTACTGATCATGATGCCCTCATATAGGAGCTTCTGGGAGGCAGACATCTGTCTGATTCAAGCACATTGTCCCAAGACTCAGCACAGTAACAACAACTAAAACTAAAACTAAAAGTGCCTAGTATGAAAGGGACATTGAATAAAATGATGGATAGATGTATAGGTGTGTAGATGGATGTATGGGGGGATGGATGGGGCCATCTTTCCCCTTTACTCACTATACCTGCAAATATCAGACTCATAGACAGATCTGTCACATGCCCTCTTAGCTACAACAATGCTGCAGCAATCATTGGAATCTGCCACTATTTTCACCTCCAGGACTTTGAGAACTCAATGAAAATGTGGGAGTACAAGCATACTGAAATTCAAGCTGCCTCTCAACCCCAGCTGGACTCCAAGGAATCTCAATATAGCCTCTCTGATGAGGAGTATGCCCAGATGCAGCACTTAGCTCAGCTTGCAGAAAATCTCATCAGCAGGTAAGTAGACTGGCCCAGATACAGGGCTGAGAATCCCAAGAAGAGATAGAGAGAAGCCGATTTGTGTCTATTGGCTACTGGGGAGCTCTGCCTCAGAAAGGAGTCTTGCCCAGAGCCCTAAAGATTAAAAGGGACCCTGGCAATCCAGGCCGGAAATAGTCTTTGTGCTCAGCAATAAGGCAGCTTGGATCTTTCCCATTAGGCCCAGAGATGAACTTTGATGTCCTCCTGCTGCCCGTGACCCAACAGGACTGAGAATGTTTATCCTTGCCCTTAAATATCAGGAGGGCCTTGGAGTTCCTGGAGTTAGCTGCCCTCCTCTATTCTGGCCTCCCACTCTCCCGAAGCACACAGTATCTAATTCAGGTGAGACAAGGATGGACAAAGGTGAATACCTAGAGAAGAGCAGAAACATTTTCTGGCATAAGTGGCTACCTAGAGACAAGTATAAATAACAGGAGGGAGTAAAGAATCCAATTCAGGGACCCAGGGTTTTCATTTCTACCTTTACTCCAACCCTCACCAGCACCCTAGGCCAGAAGTCCTTCAGAACTCCAGACTCATCTATCGTCCTTGCTTTATTACAGACTTACTGACCTGAGCAAGGTCCACCAGCATGTGTCTGTCCTCATGGATTCTGTGAATGCCAGTGCCAACATCTTGAATGATATATTTCACAGCCAAGACAGTGGCAATGAGGCAGGTGCAGCTTCCTGCACTCCTATTGAGGTAAAGGGAGAAGGGGCAAATAAAGGAAAACAGTCAAATCAAATAGGAAAGGGGATAAAAGAGAAGGAAGGGGAGCCAGAGGCCGGGTGGAGAAACTGGGAAAATGACATGGCAGGAAACTAATGGATAGAGTGGAGGGGAAGGCAGGTATTCCTTGACCTGTTACAGGTCCAGAGTAGCTACGGGGGGAATCCCATAGCAGATTTCATCAGCCTGAGAGCTAGCTCTCTTCTCTGATAGCCATCTACCACACTGGCCTCGGGGGAAAAATAGCCAGTGAATGGAGAGAAACTTGGCCTAGGCCCTTCCTCATCCCAGGTGGATCCCTGTATAACCTGTTAAGGTGACACCTATTAATTGAAACCTGAGCTCCAAGCTGCCTTGGTTTCCCTCTTGAGAAAAAAGTCCAGATTAGGATACTTGATGTTAAATGTGCTGTCCCCTGACTTTACTCACTGCCACAAGCTTTCAGTGATGCTGTTATAAACTAACTTTAATACTAAGCAAACGATACAAAAGGGCCGCATACAGGGTCAGGGTCTCCTAGAATATGGGTTACTTATTTATTCTGGGCCAGATCTTAGTTGGAGGAGATCTGGAGCTCAAGGAGGCCTGGAGTTTCAAGAAGAAGATAATTGGGCCTAATGCCACCTACCATGGGAAAGGTGGTTTTAGCTTAGTGGCAGCAAGTAGCCTCAAATTTACTCTCTGGTTTGCATATTTCTTATTTCCCTATACCCATCCCTATACCCACAGCATTCAATCAATGATGCCAAATGCCAAGTTGTGCTGTGCCACTTCATAGGACACACCAATACAACTGTACCAGTAGTTGACAGCTGGCATCAGTTCTGATTGGTTGATGCCCATGCTGTACGAGTCGTGCTATATTTTGAATATTACTTTTTCACCTACAGCCACATCCTACTAGCCTGCTCCTACCTTCCCATGGAGAAGCCAGCTGCATGCTTACTAACCAAAAACTCCTCTGTCTTTGTCTTTCCCTTCCTTTCTTTTCCTTTCGTCTCCTCTCAGACTCTAAACAGAAATGACGCAGTAGATGTTACATTTAGTCTTAAAGGGCTCTACGATGACACCAAAGCTTTCCTGGATGAAAACTTGGTGAGTGGAGGGGGTTGGAACAAGGGAGGGCAACGTATCCCATCTGAAGATGGTCATGATCTATGCTTGGTTCTAGGGCATTGGAAGACATGTAGGAGCATTTTGGCCAGGTGCTTACCTGCCAGTCCCCGCTGTGTCATCCTCACCCAGGGTTGTCATTAACTGTATTGCTTCATAGGTTATGCTAATCCATAGGGACTACCATATCCTTGAAGAAAAGTCTCTCCCTCTCTGTTGGCAAATGTCTCCTGGGTCCAGACCAGGCTAATCAAAAGTAGGATGTTCTCATCATACCTAATACAGCTTCAGAAGAAAAGGATGGGCTCTTTTGACTGCTTTGTATCTCCCAAGTTTCCACATACCTCTCTCACCATGTGGGAAGACAGTATGAAATAGTGAGAAAAGTTGGAGACCGCTACATTCAAATCCCAAATGTGCCACTTACTTGCTGTATTAGTTTCCTAAGGCTGCTGTAACAAAGTACTAAAGCCTGGATGACTTACAACAGAAATGTATTGTTTCACAATTCTGTAGGCCAGAAGCCTGAAACCCAGGTGTCAGCAGGGCCACACTCCCTCTGACACCTGTAGAATAATCCTTCCTTGACTCTCCCTCGCTTCTGGTGGCTTGCTGGCAATATTTGGTGTTCCTTGGCTTGTAGATGCACTACTCCAATCCTCCATCTTCGTGTGGTGTTCTGTCTGTGTCTCTCTGTCTTCACATGGCCATCTTCTTATAAGGACACCAGTCATACTAGATCAAGGGCCTGCCCTACTCCAGTATGACCTCAGTTTAATAACTAATTACATCTGCAATGACCCTATTTCCAAGTAAAGTCAGATTCTGAGGTGCTTGGGGTTAGGATTTCAATATATCTTTATTTTGGGAGGGAGGTACAATTGAATCCATAATACTAGCTGTGTGTAGTAACTTCACCTTGCTGAGTGTAGTTTCCCTATCTACAAAAGAGGAATTGTAATCTCTACCTCTCCAGGTTGTTGTGAGGATTAACAAACTATTGTATGTTAAGTGCCTAGCTGTGCCTGGCACACAGTGGCAACTCGATAGATGGTAGATTTTATTAGTGGTAGGGAAAATGGATGGAGGCTCAGTTTTTGAGCTACAAAAATAGTTGCATGTTCTTCATAATGCAAAGCCCATAGGCACACTTGGTGAGTGCTCTGATGAGTCAACTGACCATGACCACCCCACTCTTGGATTGGCTGCTAAGGCCCTGAGGCAGGTGTTAGTCTTGCCTCTCATCTAATTAAGTTTTATTTGAAGAGAGGCTTCTGAGTTGACATTGCGAGAACTGCATCTACTCCCCTTTTCCACTTGCACAGGCAGCAGAGTGGCTAAGGCAATCAGGCCAGGCTGTCCCAGCATCTGAGCCCCAAGCTAGAGTCTTTCAGCCTCAGACAGCAGCAACAGAAGTACCTTCTATATATAGGCAGAGCTCAATGGCCTTGCTGGTTTGGGCAGCAGGAAATATAAGAGCTTGGCCTCTCATTGCCACTCAAGATTTCTTGAGGCTCATGGCCTGAATATTGATTCATACCAGCCAACAACCCAAATTGAGTACACACCACACAATATAGGACATGATAAGGAACCCCACACACATGCACATGTCCAAATGAGGCCGGGGGCAGACAGCAGCTAACTAATAATGACCATGTATCTCCAGAAAGGCTATGTCACGGAGGTGGCATGGAGATAAGTTTTCTTTCATTTGGGTGTTGTTATTCCTCCTCTTGAAGGAGGGGGACAGTAAGAAGTTTACTGTTGGCAGAGGGATGTAGACTTATGATGAAGGAAATCCCACCCAGTAACTTCCGCTTTCCTTATTTGGCAATCTCATTGCCAAATAAATATGCTGGGACAGTGATATGTTGGGACAGAAACCAAGAAATGAGCAACAAAATCCTCTGAGTCGATTTGCACATTTACCTCAGATAAGAGTCCTGGACAATGTCTTTACTGGAGCCAGGACAAGAGAATAGAGCATGAGACTCAGGCCCACCAACCTACTATTTTTCAGAGCCTGAGTCTCCAGATGCCAAATAGGAAGTCATTAGGAATCCATTTTATTCCTCTCCTTTTATGATTAGGAATCATTTTCCAGGGCACCAATTTGCTCTTTCTTCTCTGTGGCTTTGGGTTTGACTACCAAACCCCTTTTGAGCATTGCTGGCAAGTATGCCCCTAAGGACTTCCTGCTCTTCCTTTCTTACCTTGAAGTGATGGTCATTTCTACCTGACACCCGCTCTCCCCCATCCCATCGCCATGTGCACACAAATGTCCTGTGCATCTGGGCTACTCTGTACTGTCCTAAATCATTAGTTGTAAAACAAAAGTAAGAGATTATTCGTCAGCACTGACTTATTTCTCTCTCATATCCAAACCCGACTGGACATAACTTCTAACCTCATCCACCTGCCACCCGTTTGTGACAGTTGGCAAGGCTTCATTTATGGCTGGAGTACCAAGTGGCCCATGCACAGCAAGAAGCCATATAAGTGCCAGATTGAAAGTAGAATGCATGCCATGGAGGAGAAGTGAGGCCAAGTTAGGTGGGCCAAGTTAGGGCTCAAGATATCAGCATGCATCTATTTTCCCAGCTCAGTGTTTACTGGAACATGAACTATCTCACCTATGTTGTTGGTCTAGGACTTGGTTTGTCTGAGTTGGAGATGGTGCCAGAAGAATCTATTTTAAGTCTCCCATGGACTACAGATAGTTCATCCTGTGGGTGCTGGGAGTTACTAGGGAATGCTTAAGCTATGTTTCCTGAACCTGTGAGACAAGTCATCTGGAACTCATTTCTTAATGAGTGAATAACTAGGGGCTAATGCACAGCCTGGGGAGGCAACCCCTCTTTGCCAGGAAGGGAAATTTTGAGCCAATCTCTCTCTAGCCCTCTCCCTGCTTCACAAAGCAGCCTTTGAATTATGCTAACTGTGTAGTAAAGATCTCCCCAGCATCTGGCCACCTCACATATCCTTTCTGCGACAATGTGGTTTAGAGGCTAGCTATAGAATTAAACATATGAGTTCTGTCTAGCCATGTGATCTTGAGCACTAAATTTCTTTAAGTCCGTTTTCTCACCTATAAAATGAGAACAACAGTACCTTGTAAGGTACTGAAAACTTATTGGGAAGATGGGATGAAATCATTTACGCACAGTGCCTAGCATAAAGTATGTGCTCGAAAATTGGTAGCTGTTATTTAGGGGGTCACTTAGATGCCGGCAGGGACTTGAGGGTCAAGGGTAGGACCCTTGTCCTGGACCCTAAGCTGTAGGGGTATAACTCAGTGTTAGTTGACACTGGTCAAAGGGCCTTTCTGCTTGCCAAACTATGAGCACACCCAGCCCCAAGGAAAGCCTCACCATCTGGTTGTTTCCTGGGTCTGCCTGTTGGAAAGAAAAGAGCTGGCTACACTTTCCTATGACCCCAAGGTCAAAGGAGATGCAAATTGGCCCCCTGTGATCTCATGGCCTCTAGCAGGGACTGGGATTAGGGGAGAAGGCAAGAATCTATGAAGGCAGGGTGCTAGGTGTTGGACACTCACTCTTTTTCCTGTCTTCACCAGCTGAGAAATGCTGAGGATGAGGCCACACTACAAACCGCCCTGGATGCCATGAATAAGGAGTTTGAAAAGCTATCCAAGATTGACTGGATGAATTCAATCCTTGTTCCAGAGGTATGTGACCTGGGGATTGAAAAATAAAGGGGAAGAGGGATTCTTCCTTGGTGCTTTACCTTCCAGTGTGGGCCAGGACATAGTGACTGATGTAACAGAGGGAGTCCAGTAGTGGCTTTCAGCTTGAGCTTGATGGAGACTTCTCTTCCCATGTCCTCATCATAAGTAGACAGGACAAGGAAGAAAGCACACTGAAAAATTAGATGGCCATGGGAAAGTAACCAGAAAGAAGAACACTCCGTGGCAGGAGATGATTGGGAAAGAATGAGCAAGATTGTTTTTTTTTTTTGTGCTGTTCTCCTGGCCACAATTCCCCTTCCCTTCTCAGTATCTGCTGCCAGGACTGAATTTCATTTGGTAACTACCATTATGGCCATACCAGTTGTTTACAGCCAACATCTGTTCTTAATGGTTGGTGCCCAGACCATACTGGTGGTTAAATCTTCCAAATATCACCTCTCCCTGCTGCTTCCCGCCCCTCCCACCCCCCTGGGAGGATATCAGGCTCTCTCGGTGCCTTCCCCTAGCAGGTGTGTGGCTTAAAAGAAAATCAAGCATGGCAGCAGTGGCTCCAATGCAGCTGTAGGGACGCTGTCATTTGTGGACAACTCTCAGTGCTTTCCTGTGATCAAAACATAATCTCATTTCATAAATCGAATGACCCAAAGATGTCCACCTGTCACTAGGTAAATTATTCCCCTATGGTCTGACAGCGTTTTTCTTTATCTCTCTCCACCATGGAACTTCTCATTCCAACCTGTAGGAATCTCTGGTTCCCTTACTCATTATACCTGTTTTCTGGCTCCATACACCACTTATATGCACGTGAGTAAGCCTTACAGGCATGTTTGGACTAGTGCACCAATCAGGCTACCATTTAAGAAAAACAGCTGTATACAAATTCAGGTCTTAAAGGATTTAATAACTTTCTCATATACCTTTGCTGATCTTGATCAGTAGCCCTCTGGGGAAGGAAAACATGCTGTTATGCAGAAAAGGAAGCAAACTCTTGTAGTACCCCCTTTCTATTATTACTCAGTTCAGCTATATCTCATCAAGCTCCTGAGCTACGTGAATGGGCTGGATATTGAGAGAAATGAGACAAACAGTCCATGCCCTGAGGTCTCAATATATGAGTCTGCCTGACCTAGGGCATAATCTCTTTTCTGGGCTTCAGTATATCCATAAAGATGAAGGAGTGAGGCTCTAAAGAAGCAGAGTGGATTCAAAGAAAGCCAGGAAGATGTTGCTCATTCACTTGACACCAAACTTGCTCATCTTAAGGCCACAGAAGATTCAGATCCACTTTGGTGGGGAAAAGCAGTTTGGAAATCAATTGTTCATTGGACTTTCCAAGGCTTAGGCTGAGCAAGAAGGTCCTGTGCCCTTCCTTTAGGTTTCTTCTGAAAGGCGATTCTGAAGGCCAGTGTACGTAGCATAGAGGAGAGAGGGTAAGTGGGAGTCAGAGCAGGAAGAGGAGGAGGACAGGTTTACACCCTTCTTCTAATGGAAGAGATCGGAGGTATAAATCATCTTGAAGAGAAGAAAAGCCCAAAGTTTCTTGGAATGTGTTTGGCTGGGTTTTCTGGCAATGAAGTTAATCTTGGAATTATGTTTTACTGAGACCAGTAGTAAAACAAGACACTTTAGAATGAGCGAGAGGACTGGGAGGCTCAGCTGGAATTAAAGAGCCTGCATGATTTGTATAGCAGAGAACCCACCCACATCCATAATCAACAGCAATGTGTAGAGAAGCCTCTTTGCATTTCAGATAGGGAAACAGGTGGCCTGGAAGGCAGGTTCTTCCCTATTTGAAGGTATTTGGCCAAGGGAGTGAGTTGGGGCTCACCAAACCGTATGTCTAAAGGCAGGGGTGCTTTTTTCTAACTCATGCAGAGGTGCTATATGGGCTAGCAGTGACCCTAGCAATCTCACCCTAATCCCTAGCCACATGACCTCAGGTGACATAATTGAACTCTCTGAACCTCGGCTTCCTCATTTCTAAAGTAGAGATGATAATAGCCACCTTCCAAGGTTGTCTTGGGGCTTATATGCGAGCATTTATTAAAGCATCTAGCAACGCACCTAGCACAGATCTTGAGAAAGATTAGTTACCGTTCTAGGTCACAGGGCTAGTGATTAGGGGTGTCTCCCACAGCTGGATAGATAGCAGATCTGCCTGCTTTCTGCAGTCATCCTTGTTCACCATCTTGCCAGGCCTCTAGGAATTATTTCTGAATGTTAGGCAACTAACATTGTGACCTTCCTCTTGCTGTGGTTTTCCAGGATAAGTCTTCAGACACTGACAGTAGAAAATTGAAAGTTAAGTTCCCCAAATTGGGGAAGAAGAAGCTAGAAAAGGAAGACAAGCCTAAATCAGGCCAAAGAGTTCGGAGTTTTATTGGTAAGTCACCCCCACAGGGATAGGGGTCATGAAGATTTCCCCAGCAGCCTGGGTACCTCCTAGAGACCTAAAGCTCCCGTTAGAAATGTTCCCAGGTATGGTGGCGATGGAGGGAGGAGGAGGCAAGCTGGGAGCTAACCTTAAGCAATGCCAAGCAGTCTCTAGGACAGAGTGTGAGTTAGAAAGTGACATGGACGTTGGTATGGGGAGAACCTGAGAAGGAACCTTGCTGTGTGGTCTCTGATATAGACAGCTGAAGAGAAAAATGAGAACAGGCAGTTACTTTTTTTCTGCCTGACCCACTCTTGTCCTTAGTTGATAAGGTATAAGAAAATAGTGATCCTTAGATCTCTCTCCCAGTCAAATTCAACTACAAGCTTTTGGCCCTGCTCCAGAAAGCAGTATTATTTGAGATGGGTTGGGGGTGTCAGTGCTGAGCACCTACAGGCTCAGAAACAGGTTACGTGACTTATCTAAACACGTTTATTCCCTATCTGTTATAGTAAGTCCCTGGAAATGCAAAATTTCTATGTTTCATTATTTGACTTTTGGTTCCATCCCTTCTTCAGAATTGGACTTAAGCATTACTGATATGTCAGTGGGGCTCAAAAGGTTCTCCTAGAGTTGTCAGTTATGCCAATTCTGATGTCAATGGGCTCTCCTAAATTTTGGGCCTAGACAACCTGGAAACTTGAGAGATATAGCAATAGTGGACATGGGGGAAAAGGGATGGAGGGTGGTGGTTTGTTTTGTTTTTGATGAAGTGAGAGTTTGCACAGATGCCAAAAGAGAATCTCCTGGACCAAGCTGTGTTTCCTCAAGTTTGCTTCAACTGGTTTGATTCCCTAAGATTCTGCCAGGTGGGAGACCATGGTGTTTGAGACATTTTCTGAAGATTCTAAAGGGATCAATAGCAGTTCCATGGATTATCAGGTTCTGAGAACTCATCTCATTTGTGTTTGGCTCACATAGTGACAGCTAGTTTTCTCGGATGGTTCAGAAATGGTTGGTACAATAGGAACAAACCAGTCTGTCCTCTAACGGACTGTTTGCTCTCTTTACGGTCAATACATTTGGGCATCTGGCAATGTGCTGACCTCATTATTTCTATACTTGTTTTCTCTCTGAAGGAAATTTGTGGCATCGCAGAAATCGTGAAGATGAAGCAAAAGATGATGAACCTCCAATGTCATCAAGATCTCAACTGTAGCCCTTGAAAGCTGGAAGGAGAACTCAAAATGTTTAGAAACTCTTGAAACCTCAATACAGGCTAGACTACATTATTTCAGAAAAAAATGAGCACCACCAAGAAAGATCCTCCAATTCTTTACACTAATGCATTTTTCCTGGACTCAATCAGGTCTCCTTAGAAGTTTACATTTTCTCATTGGCCAAAGATTCTTGTTTCGAGTTGTCTTGTTCAGTTCTTCTTCTCTTTGTGCATTTTGAGCAACCACAGTATTTAATTGGGATAAGCTCTTTATGAATGGCCTGGGATCTACAAAGGATTCAAGGAAGTTCACCTCTTTAGGGAGTTTGTGAATGGTTTTCTCTGATGGGCAGAGAAACTGTTGATGCTTGGGAATGAATGAAAGAAAGAAATACTCTCAGGGAGATGAGAAGAGGGTCAGGGCAGCCAAGCTTGGTTGTGTTTCTCCCCTAATCCCTGCCAGTTGCAACTTGCAACTTCAGGAGGTCTCTCCTAGTTGGCTTATTAAGATGAGAACTAGGTCTTGGGGGCTTATCCACTTATCTGTTACAATCATCACCATGTGAAATTTTTTCTTGTACACGGGATGACCGCTCTCTCTGCAAACCCTTTGTTTTTCCATGTGTGCATGTATGTCTTTGCATATGTCCGGGTGGTGCTCTGGTGGCTGGGTGGGCCCATTGGTTGGAACTCACTCCTATGGCAACCATATAGGCTCCTACTGCCTTGATCCTAGCCTGCATGCCTCCATGGAGTGTTTGCCTGAATTCTTGCTGGATTTTTTAACTAAATGTTTTGCCGCTGTGCTGCAGTATAGATTATGTATAGAGACATAAAGATGTATATATAAATATATATATTTTTTAAGAACTGAAAATACAACTCGACATCTAAGTGACCCTATAATTTATTGTGCTAACCAAGGAATCCCTCCCCACCCTTATCCCATCCCCCACCCCCATTACCCTACACATACAAACATATGCCTCTACCAACTGCCCTAGTTCTTGGTGGAGCTTCTAATCTTTTGGTGCATTTTCAGTGTCTTAGAAGTGGTTGGGATCCACCTATAGCCCAGCTGATTCTGACGCCCCCTTAAAATTCTGAGCCAGGCCATGGAAAGGGGAACAAAAACACCAATGCCCTAGAGAAAGGGGCTAAGCTGGCATGCTGCCCTTTTTTCTCTATTTGTCCTGGACTCTACATCAGCAACTGCCCCAGCCTGTGCTGTCCCCTTCCCCAATAAAAAGACTATATGGAGCAATCAGGCCTTGAACTCTGTGACTTAGATGCAAGTCACAGCCCAGGCCCTTCCCCACAAGCCCCATCTTGGCCTGCATCTTCTGGACAAGCGGTTGGGTCAGTCCCCAAATCACCTTTGAATTTCCCATCTTGCTCCTTTCCTTTGAGTACAGAGGGACATTGAAAGTGACCAGAAAGAACATGGGCCTGGGAAAATGGAGGCTAAAAGCCTCTGTTTTTCCCCTGGTTCTTCTTCCAAATTTCTCATGAAAACAAACTAGGCCAAAATTGCTCCAAATCCCAATTAGCATTTTTTTGGAATGCCTGCTCCCAGTCAGGGAAATCTAATCAAACTCCAGTGTCCAGACAGGTTCTCTCTGGTCTGCCTTGTATCCCCACCGCTTACCCCCAACTCGTTCCTTTGGGTAAGTGTCCCTTCCCACTTATTAACAGAAAGCCAGAAAACTGGCCTCTCCCTACTTCTCAGGCAAACTCAGCGTGCTCAGTTACCTGACTCAGTCCAATGGCTGGTCCATCGAGGTGCACAATCCAGACTTCAATCACTGGTTCTCAACTCTGGAACTCCACCAGCCTAGCCCACTTAAACCAGCCACCTGTGTTCCACCTCTGCAGGGGTGAGGAGAAAAATACTAACAAGGGGATAGTCCCCAAACGTCTGGTTGTTATGCCAAACAAACAAAGAAGTCCTAGCTCTACAACTAGGGAAGAAAGTTAATGGAAAAAGATGAGAGAAAACATTTACAATTTAATTAAGCATCAGCATATGCTAACTTTTTCTACGTATCTAAGTGGGGAGTGTGCTGTTGCTATGTACTTTGGCTTTCTTTGCATCACTCTTTCTTCCCAGGAGGAGGTATTAGATCAAATCAGCAAGGTCATCATGGCAGCCCGACTTGGCTCTTCTGTGGCTGCACGCACACTCACAGAGTTGGGAACCAAGTTGCATTTTCCTCAGTAGAACATTTTCCAAAATGGAAAATTTCTAAATGAGCAAATTTAAGGAAACAGAAGGAAGTCCTGGGAGAGGGTAGGTAGCCTCATCTTGGCAGTGCCTAAGCAGGGCTGTGTCTTGTAATTATTTTTATCACCAATGATAGTAAACTGTAGTAGGACTCCATCTTTTGTGCTTTCTTTGCTGACTTGCTATACATCTTTGTACATTGTAATGCTACTGTTGCTCTGTTGTACCATCTGTATTCCCTTTCACCCACCCTGTCGTCCCACCCTGAGTCAGAATGATATTGAATGAAACCACTAGGATTGGGGCTGGAGTCAACTTATGGAATTGATAAGTAATAAGGCCCAGGAGCAGGTGTGGTTTGCTAAGTCACTTGGTCACCTCCTAAATTGCTTATGTACCAGTTGCTTCCCAAAAAGAAAGACAGCTTGCTTAGCACCTGTTCTTGCATGTACTAGCTTGGAAATAAAGCAAGATGTGGGGAATCTCTTTCTCAAAGGAGTTGGCTTAGCCTCTAGAAGCATAAGCTCCTTTCAGGACATCATTGTTAAGTACTTGCAGTAATACCAGTGCTCAGGTGATGGGACCAGACACCAAATATCCATTTCAATTATGTTCAGAGATGCCATTAAGAGCCAAAGTTCTGGGGTTTGGTTGCATCTTTGGTAGCACTTTCTGAGGAATTGACTAGGTGGGCAATTCCTGGCCAGAAGAACAGTGGGGAAGGAGAACACCAGTGGACTTGGACTGCCATCAACTGCTTCTGGTGTTAATACAGGTCAGCAGTTATCAGTCCCCTCTCCAAAAAAGACCTGTGCTGTGTCCAAAAGGGCAGGGGAAGAATATGGAAAAGATTTTCAACTTAATAAATTAGGTTAAATGTTGATCAGAAGAAACAGTTGGGGTCAACATCATCCTCCCTCAGGACACAAGCAGAAGAATTTTAGTTTCATAAAAGATAGAAACTAATACCAAAGCAACCAAACCCCTTAGCACCATTCCATCCTGTAAAGAACCTCAATTGGCTATATGGTTTGTGGAATTGCATTTGTCTATTTGCTAATCCGTAATCCATGTTGTTTTCTGTTCTGTGTTTCTTTTGTTTCCTCAGAGGCCCCTGCAAATAAGCGGCAGGGCCAGGGGCTGGTTGGGGGAGGAAGCTGGGGCAGTTATGGGGTAATAGAAAAAAGCCGAAAGAAAAGGTCCACAAAGTGTGCCTATTCCTCCTCCCCCCCAAAATGGAACACCGGTCCTCAAAGTTAATAAAGTTTTGCTTCTTAAAATATTTTAATAAATAGATAAATGTAATCAACACCAATGTCTCATCATTTACCTCGGCATGGAGGGAGTTGAATGGTGGTGGAAATAAGGGGTGGGCTTGGGTGGTCATCCAAGCTCTAAACAAGCCACATGCATGTAGGGATGGCAGGCGAGGGAGGACAGCAGCAGCACAAGCCAAGACTCTTCATCAGGGTGATTATAACACTAAAAGGGCTGCCACAAAAAGCTCTAAAACTTACCTGCAACTCAGGACAATCCTTTTGGGAAATACCTGCCATTGCACTTGTTCTAGAAGCCAATTCTCTGCAGGATTCAGATTCAACAAAATGAATTAGTTACTAGGGAGGTGAAGTGAGGTAGAAGAGTACAGCCCAGACTGCCAAATAGGTGCATAGGTGCCGGCCCTGCAGCCGAGTGGTTAACTTCGCACGCTCCACTCCAGCGGCCCAGGGTTTTGCTGGTTCAAATCCTGGGCACAGACATGGCATCACTCATCAAGCCATGCTGAGGCAGCATCCCACATAGCACAACCAGAAGGACCTACAACTAGAATATACAACTATGAACTGGGGGGTTTTGGGGAGAAGAAGAAGAAGAAGGGAAAGAAAAAGAAGATTGGCAACAGCTGTTAGCTCGGGTGCCAATCTTAAAAAAAAAAATAGATGCATAAATGCAAAAGGCACCTTGAGAAACTTTTGACAATATAAACTGCTCCCCTAACACATCACATACTCCTCCTCCCTCCAGAAGGTTTTGAGATGGGAAGGAGTATTCTGTTCAGAGACAAAATTGGTGATGCCTGGAATCAAAAATGGTTCAATTTCTGGGCCAGCCTCGTGGCCGAGTGGTTAAGTTCGCATGCTCTGCTTCGGCAGCCCAGGGTTTCACCGGTTCGAATCCTGGGTGCGGACATGGCACCGCTCATCAGTCCACACTGAGACGCAATGCCACACCTAGAAGGACCCACAACTAAAAATACACAACTATGTACCGGGGAGCTTTGGGGAGAAAAAGGAAAAAATAAAATCTTTAAAAAAAAAAAAAGGTTCAATTTCTGCCCTAACAGTGACTGGGAGAGGCAGTTATTAGTCACATTTAATAGGTGGGCAAATGAGACTGTACTAGATCAGGATTCCAAAAAATGCAACACCAAAGTGAGAACTCAGATCTTCTGTATCCTTGCCTTTCAAATACTAAAAACTGTCTCTTACTTAGAGACAAAACAGTTGTGACCTTCAGAACCACATTTCAGCCTACGCCCATAAAAACTACATTCTTAGGCTTTATGAGGGAAGCAGACTTGCTGTTGAGGAGCTACCACCGGGGTGGGCCCTCTAATTCATGTTAGGAAGTTTACACTCCATCCTGTAAGCGAATGAAGGACCATCAGAATTGAATGTGTCTGTTTTTTAAATTATCATAAAATAAAATCTTTTTTTTTCTTTTGATGTATAATTCAGTGAAGGTAGACATTCGTGTAACCACCGCCACTTCAGGACCCAGAACATAAATCTTTCTATCATTCCTTTCTAGCCACACCTTAACTCTACCTCTAACCACAGATCTATTTTCCATCCCTTCAGTTTAGTCCTTTCAAGAATGCCATAGAATATGTAACCTTTTGAGACCAGCTTCTTTAACTCAGCATGCCTTTCGGATTCTTTCAAGTTGTCATGTGAATCGATACTGTTTCTTTGTATTGCTGAACAGGATTCCATTGCATGACTCTACCAGTTTGTTTATCCATTTACCCATTGAAGGATCTTTAGGTTTCCAGTTTTGGGCAACCATGAATAGAGCTGTTATAAACATTCATTTACAGGTTATTGTATTCACTACTCTGGGACAAATACCCAGAAGTGGGATTGCTGGGCTATATGGTAAATGCAGGTTTAACTTGATAAGAAACTTCCAAACTATCTTCCAGAGTAGCTGTGCCATTTTACATCCCAAACAGCAAAGTTTCAGAGTTCCACTTGCTCCACATCCTTAATAGCTCTTGAAATTCAGTAATTTTTATTTTAGCCATTCTAACAGGTGTTTAGTGGCATCTCATCATAGCATTTCCATAACAGCTAATGATGTTGAACATCTTTTTTTTTTTTTTTGGAGGAAGATTAGCCCTGAGCTAACTGCTGCCAATCCTCCTCCTTTTGCTAAGGAATGTTGGCCCTGAGCCAACATCCATGCCCATCTTCCTCTACTTTATATGTGGGACGCACACCGCAGCATGGCGTGCCAAGTGGTGCCATGTCCACACCCGGGATCCGAACCGGCGAACCCCGGGCCACTGAAGCAGAACACGCGCACTTAACTGCTGTGCCACCAGGCTGACCCCTTAACATCTTTTTATGTGCTTATTTGTCATACTTAAATCCTCTTTGGTGAAGTTTTTGTAATTGTGTTTTTCATTTACTCACTAGTTGAGTGTTCAGAATTCTTTACATATCTCAGATCCAAGTTCTTTGTCAGATATATGATTTACAAATATCTTCTCCCAGTCCATAGTTTGTCTTCTCATTCTCTCAATTTCTTTCAGAGGAAAAGTTTTACATTTTTATAAAAACAATTCATCATTTTTTTTCTTCTATGGAGGGTGCTTTTCATGTCACATCTAAGAATTCTTCCTTTAACTTAGTGGTTCTCAACCAGGGTGACTTTGCCATCCAGGGACATTGGGCAATGTCTGGACACATTTTGGTTGTCACAACTTGGAGGAGCAGTGCTTACTGGGATCTAATGGGTAAAGGCCAGGGATGCTGCTAAATATCCTACAATGCACTTCCCACAATAAAGAATTATCTGGCCCAAAATGTCAATAGTGCTGCTGCTCAGAAACCCTAATTTAACCTCAGGTCACAAAGATTTTCTTTTATGTTGACCTCTAAAGATTTTACAGTTTTATGTTTTAATTTTAGATCGATGACTCATTTTGAGTTAATTTTTGTATAACGAATGAGGTTTAGATGAAGGTTCATTCTTTAGCATAAGGATGTCCAAATGTTCAATAGACCATATACTAAAAAGACCGCTTTTATCACTGAATTGCTTTTGCACCTTTCTCAAAGATCAAACAGCCCTAAATGTGTAGGTCTATTTCTGAACTCTCTATTCTATTACATTGTTCTCTTTCTCTTTCCCAATACCAAACCATATTTATTACTGTAGCTTTATAGTTAGTTTTCAAATGGGGTGGTGTGATTCCTCTAACTTTATTCTTTTTCAAAATCGTCTTAGCTAGTCTAGTTCACTTGCCCATGTAAATTTTAGAATCAGTCTACCTATATTTACCAAAAAATCCTGCTTGGATTTTGATTGATATTGAGTTATATCTACAGATCAATTTGAGAAGTGACATCTTTACTCAATTGACACTTCCATTCCATGAATACAGTGTCTTTCAATTTACGATTTCTTTTATTAGAGTTTTGTAGTTTCCACCACACAGATTTTGTCAATGTTTTATTAGATTTACGTCTAAGCATTTCATTTTGGGGAGTTATTATAAATAGTATTTTAAAGTTTTAATTTTCTTCTACATTGCTACTATATAGAAATATGATTGATTTTTGTGTGTTGACCTTGTGTTCTGTGACCTTGCTAAATAAGCACATTAGTTCTAGGAGCTTTTTGTAGATTCTTTGAGATTTTCTACACATATAATCATATCATCTGCAAAAAAAGTCAGTTTTATTTCTTTCTTTCCAATCTGTACTCTTTTTATTTCTTTTTCTTGTCTCATTGCACTGGATAAAACTTCTGGTAAAACATTGAACAGAACTGGTGAGAATGGACATCTTTGCCTTTCTCTTAATCTTAGGGGAAAAGTATTCAGTCTTTCACCATTATATATGATGTTACTACGTAGATTTTTGGAGACAACCTTCATCAGGTTGAGGAAGTTTCCATCTATTCTTAGTTTGTTGATCATTTTTATCATGGCTGAATGTTGAATTTTGTCAAATGCTTTTTTTTGTGTCAATTGATACATGATTTTTCTTCTTTGAACTGTTAATATGGTTGATTACATTGATTGATTTTCAAATACAGAACCAGCCTAGCATTCCCAGGACAAACCTCATTTGTTTGTGGTATGTTATTTCTGGATTGGATTTGCAAAAGATCTTTGAACCTATGTTTATGAGGGATATTGCACTGCAATTTTCTTTTTTCATACTGTCTTTGTCTGATTTTGGTATGAGGGTAAAGCTAGCCTCATAAAATAAGTTGAAAAGTGTTTTCTATTTTCTAGAAGAGATTGTGTAGAATTGGTGTTAATTCTTCCTTAAATGTTTGGTAGAATTCTCCAGTGAAAGCACCTGGTAATGGAGATTTCCTTTAGGGGAGGTTTTTAACTATGAATTCAATTTCTATATTAGCTATAGAACTACTCAGGTTATCTATTTTATTTTGGATGACATTTGGTAGTTTGTGGTTTTCAGGAAACTGGTCCATTTCATCTAAGTTGTTAAAAGTATGTGCATAAAGTTAGTCTTAGTATTGCCTTAATAACCTCTTAATGAATGTGAGGTCTATATTGATTTCCCCTCTTTCATTCCTGATATTGGCAATTTGAATCTTCTCTCATATTAATGTGTTTAGCCTGGCTAGAAATTTATCAATTGCACTGATCTTTTCAAAGAACCAGTTTTGGATTTTGTTGTTTTTCTCTGTTCTCTGTTCATTTTTTTCAATTTCATTGATTGTTGCTGTTTATCATTTTTTCCTTCTGCTTGATTTGAGTTTCTTTTGTTCTTTTTCTAGTTTAAGGTGGAAGCTTAAGTTATTGATTTCAGATCTTTCTTGTTTTCTAATAACAGCAGTTAATGCTGTAAATTTCCCTCAAGTCACTGCTTTTTGCTGTATTCAACTAATTTTGATATACTATATTTTCATTTTCACTCTGTTCAAAATATTTCTAATCACTCGGGATATCTCTTTGACCTATGGATTATTTAGAAACGTATTACTTAATTTCCAAGTGTTTGGCGATTTTACGATTATTCTTCTGTTATTGATTTCTAGTTTAATTCCATTGTGGTCAGAGAACACGCTCTATATGATTTCAATGATTTTTCATTGGTTAAGCCTTGTTTTATGACCTAGGATACGGTCTATCTTGGGGAATGTTCCATGTGTACTTGAGAAGAATGTGTACTCCTGCTGTTGTTGGGTATTCTATAAACGTCGCTTGGATTCAGTCAATTGATGGGGTTGTTCATTTCTTCAACATCCTTTCTAATTTTGTCAGCTGGTTTCCATCAATTACTGAAGCTATAATTGTAGATTTGTTCATTTCTTCCTTCAGCTCTGTCAGCTTTTGCTTCTTCTATTTTGGGTCTCTGTCATTAGGAGCAAACACATTTAGGATTGTTATGTCTTCTTGGTGAATTGACACTTTCATCAATATATAATGTCCCTCATTAACCCTGGCAATTTTTTTGCTCTGAAGTCAAATCTGTCTGATAATATAGCCAATCCGACTTTCTTTTGATTAGTTTTTGAATGGTATCTGTTTCCATCTTATTGCTTTTAACCTATCTATATAATTATATTTGAAGTTTCTATAGGTGGCATATGGTTGAGTCGTGTTTTTAATCCATTCTGACAATCTCTGTTTTTTCATTGATGTGTTTATAGCACTTAATATAATATTGATAGGACATGATTTAGGTTTTCCATTGTACTATTGCTTTTCTGTTTGGTCTCTCTGATTTTTATTCCTCTTTCCCTTTTCCTGCCTTCTTTTGGATTATTTGACACTTTAATATATAATTTTAATTTATCTATTGTGACTTTGACATCACTTTGTATAATTTTTTTAGTAGTCACTCTAGGGATACAAAATACATACTTTTTGTAGCCTATTTAGAATCAGTATTTTACCAATTGTATTGCACTGTAAAAACCTTATCAGCATATGGAGCCCTTAACCCTCTCCACTTTATGCTGTCATTGTCTTATGTATTATATCTACATACACTGAAAATCTCAACAGAAAATGTTGTAATTTTTGTTTTCAATCAAAACTCAAGAGAAGAAAAATAGTCTATTATATTTACCCAAGTATTCACCAGTTTTGTTGTTCTTCCTTCATTCCAAATATTCCAATTTCCCTTCTGGTATCATTTCATTTCCATATGAAGAAATTCCTCTAGCAATTCTTTTTCAGCAGGTCTGCTTATGATGAATTTTCTTAGTTTTCCTTCATCTGAAACTGTGTTTTAAATTTTACTTTCATTTCTGAAGGATATTTTTTCTAGATATTGAATTCTAGGTTGACGAATATTTCATCACTTGAAAAACTTTGTGTTGCCTCCTCCTGATCTACAGTTTCTGATGAGAAATCTGCAGTCATTCAAATTGTTGTTCCCCTTTCTTTCTGGATACTTTCAAGTTTTTTCTTTGTCTTTATTTTTCAACAGTTTGATTATGATGCATCTATCTATGGGTTTCTTTTGGTTTATCCTGGTTGGGATTTACTCATTTTCTTGAATCTATAAGTTGGTGTCTTTCATCAAACTTGGGAATTTTTCAGCCATATTTCTTCAGAGATTTTTTTCAGCACTACTTTCTCCTCTCCTGATGGAATGCCAATGGCACGACTGATAGACCTTTTATTATTGTCCCACATGTACCTGAGGCACTGTTTATTTTTCCTCCAATCTTTTTTCTCTGTTGTTCATATTGCATAATTTCTATTTACCTACCTTCAAGTTTACTGACTCTTGCTTCTGACATTTCACTTCTGCTATTAAGTCCGTCCGGCGAATTTCTTTTTTTAAATTTCACTTGTATTTTTCAATTCTGAAGTTGCCACTTGGTTTCTACTTCTTTATATCTTCTATTTATTTGATGAGACTTTGTATTTTAACATTTGTTCCAAGAGTGTTTGTGACTGTTCATTTGAGATTTTAACAGTAGCTGATGTAAAGTCTTTGTCAGATAACTGCAACATCCACATCCTTCTGTCACTGATATCTTGTCTTTTGCTATGCAAGTTGAGATGTTTGGTTCTTTGAATGCCTGGTAATTCTGGAGTATATCCTGGACATTTTGAATATGACATTATAAAGCTCTAGGTCTTGCTTAAATTGTATGGAAAACATATTTTTGCTTTACCAGTCAATCTGATTAAGTTCAGGCCACACATTCCCACCAACCTTCTATGGGCTGATGGTCCAATGTCAGTTCAGTTTTTAAAGACTTTGCAGTGTTATTCAGATCCGTCTGGTGTGTATTTCACTAAGTGGTCAATCTGGAACCTAGATGGATGCCTGTTAGCTCAGTTCTCAAATTCTTGGTATGCTAATTAGGATCTGATCAACACATGCACAGGTTAGTGGTGCATATCCAGGAACTCATAAAAAAACTTCATGGGGTCACTTTCCTGAGCGCCTACCTCACATCCTCCCCATTACACTCCTAATTCCTGGGACTTCCCTTTCACTCCTCTCATTGGAAATTGTTCACTTCTGCAATTGTGCCACACTGGAGGCAAGCAGTGGGAGGAGAGAGAGACAAAAATGCAACAGTGGTAGCTGTGCCCTCTTGTGGCCACAGTTCCATCAAATAGAGATTAAGGATCCTCTCCCAAGAGTATTGGTTCCTGAAGGCTCCCATTACTACCACTGTTGCTGCCACTGCCTGACTGCCCAGGGATTGGGATGTGAGAGAAGAGAGGAATAAAGAAAAAATGGGGGACTTTCCACCATCTCACTTCTTAAGCCAGAACAACAGGGCTTCTCCTAGACCTCTCTGTCTGTACCACACTGCTCACTTCCAGGTTTCCAGCTGCATTAAGTTCAGGTTGAGGAATCCAAGACGTGGGGGAAAAAGTAGGAAACTCACCACTGGTTTGTTTGTTCCTCCGATTCTGGTGTTCTTCTCCAATCTTCCTGCAGCTATTTACTTTTCAGAATTCTCAAATAGCTGGGCCATTCATTCTGTCCAGGTTTAATGATTGTGTTCAGTAAGAAACAAAGACTGTCAGGCACTTAACCATCTTACCCAGGACTGTAATCTAGAATTGAATTTTAAATAAATCATTCTGGTGGTTGTATGGAGGATGGATTTGAAGGGAACATGATTGAAGACAGGGAGACCAGTTAAGAAAATACTGTAGAGATCTAGGCAATAGATGAGATCTCAAACCTGAGCAAAGGTGGTAGAGATTATGATGAGAATGCCAAATCAAGAAATACTCGGGAGGTAAAATCACCAAGAATTAATGAGGTCACCCTCTTATAAGGCCATAATTGAAATATGTAAGCAAGAAATTGAAAGTGAGGGGATCTCATCAAAATGGCAGTGTAAGCAGACTCTGAACTCATCTCCCATGAACACAACCAGGTTACAGATACTTTTGGAAAACTACCCTGGATAGAAAACTGAAAACAGGGCTGGCCCCGTGGCCGAGTGGTTAAGTTCACGTGCTCTGCTTCAGCGGCCCAGGGTTTCACTGGTTCAGATCCTGGGCGTGGACATGGCACTGCTCATTAGGCCACTTTGAGGCAGCATCCCACATACCACAACTAGAAGGACCCACAACTAAAATATATAACTATGTACTTGGGGGATTTGGAGAGAAAAAGCAGGAAAAAAAAAGATTGGCAACAGTTGTTAGCTCAGGTGCCAATGTTTTAAAAAAAAAATAGAAGAAGAAGATTGGCAACAGTTGTTAGCTCAGGTGCCAACCTTTAAAAAAATTAAAAAAAGCTTAAGAGAATAGAAATCATACAATGTCTACTCTCAAACCACAATGAAACTAAACTATCAATCAATAACAGAAAGATTGCTGGAAAACCCCAAAATACTGGGAGATTAAACAACAGAAAAAAGAAAAAAAGAAAACTGAAAACTGGATAAAAACAACCCCCACAACAAGGGACCGTCCTGACTAAGGCAGAAGAGGCAGAAATTCCTGCTGTAGAGAAAAAAAGCCACCTTTAGGAGAGGCGGAGATTCTCAGCCAGGCAGGCGGGAGCCAGCCTAAGGTGGGCAGCCCTCCCTGGAGGAGTGAGGTCTGGAGCGGGTGCCAATACTGCTATGAGCATCCTTCAGACTCAGCACAACTGAGACGAGGGTCTTACTACCTGGCTTCACTGGCTATTAACTGCAGTGGGGATACCCCCAGAAAAGCTATTGGATGAAAGCCAAAAAGACCTGGGGCTTAAAGGACCCATGCACAAACTCACCCATCTCAGCAACCTAAAATCACCGGAGAGAAGGCTGACAGTCCTCTGGTGAAAAGAGACTCACCTGGTGGGCTCTGGGGGCATCTTGGTGAGAGGAGGGGCCTCTCCAGAGACTGAGACATTAGGGAGGGCCATTGTTCTGACCCGCTACAGGCATGCTGACAGACCCCAGGTGGATGCCACTGAGGTTCTTCCCCTGGCCTGTTAGCCCAGGGGTCTGCCACACCCACTAGAGTGCAGATTTAATCCAGTTCAGCCAGGGCAGGCAGCCCACCCTAGGAACTGGCCCCACCCAACACCAAGCCCTCAGGCTACTTGTCGGCCTGTATTGACTGGGTGCCTCGATCCTCTACAGGCAGGGAAGTGTGTCCACCTCTGTGGGACAGGGCCTGTGTGAGGACCAGGTGAACTGTGTGGGGCACTGGTGGAGAGGTGGGGGCCTCTGCAGTGGGGCATTGGGGTACGCTCCAGGGGGTTGGGAAGTGTGCATGGACCAGGACTGTGTTGACGGTGTGTGTGGACCTGTAGGGGGTGAAGCTTATCAGCAGCAGAAGACCTGTGCTTCACAAATAGCCAGAAAAAGGATCAGCCCCACCTTCCAAAGCCTGAAACAATTGAGTGCTCCTGTGCCTAGGGCCAGGCCCACTCAGCTCCACTCCTAAGAGAACTTACAACAGCCTTGTAGGCCTGAGGCCTATAGCAACTGTAAGCCCCTGAGCCTAGCAACCAGCTACAATGGGTACCTACCCAATTAACAGGAAAACTCCAACAGGAGTGTGCTCTTAGACCTTGTAGTAAACGGTGCTGAGGCTCCCCAAACCAGATTTACAAACAGCTGGCCAGGGAAGGAAAGAATAGACTCCCTGGGTACCTGCAGTAAGAGCAACCCTGCCACAGCAGAAGGACACAAGTAGAACACAAAGGGGTCACTCCTGGATCATTTGGACTGGTGACCAGAGGGAAGCACAATGCTGGGCCTCAAAAGGCATCTTTTACATAAGGCCACTTCTCCAAGATCAGGAGACATAGCTGACTCACCTAATACATAGAAATAAGCACAGAGAAAGAGGCATAATGAGGAGACAAAAGAATACATTCCAAGCAAGGGAACAGGACAAAACCCCAGAAAATGGACTAAATGAAACAGAAATGAGTGACCTACCCGATAAAGAGTTCAAACAAAATCTCATATGGATGCTCACAGATATTGGGAGAAGACTGGATGAACACAGTGAGCTCATCAACAAAGAACTGGAAAATATAAAAAAGAACCAATCAGAAATAAAGAATACAATACTGGAAATGAAAAATTATCGAGAGGGACTCAATAACAGAATACAGGATACAGAAGAACGGACCAGTGAGCTAAATGAAAGACTAGAGGAAATCAGCCAAGCTGAACAGAAAAAAGAAAACAGAATTAGACAGAATTAGAACAGTCTAAGGGAACTCTGGGACAATATCAAGCACATTAACAATCGTATTATAGGTGTCCTAGAAGGACAAGAGAGAGACAAAGGGGCAGAAAATTTATTTGAAGAAACAATAAATGAAAATTTTCCAAACCTAAGGAAGGAAACAGACATCCAAGTACAGGAAGCACAGAGAGCTCCAAAAAAGATATTCCCAAAGAGGCCCACACCAAGACACATAATTAAAATGTCCAAAATTAAAGATAAAGAGAGAATCCTAAAAGCAGCAAGAGAAGGGCAACAAGTAACATACAAAGGAAAGCCCATAAGGCTATCAGCAGACTTTTCAGCTGAAACCCTACAGGCAAGAAGAGAATGGCATGACATATTTAAAGTGCTAAAAGGAAAAAACCTACAGCAGAAAATACTCTATCCATCAAGGTTGTCATTCAGAATGGAAGAAGAGATAAAGAGCTTCCCAGACAAGCAAAAATTAAAGGAGTTTATCACCAAGAAACCAGTTCTACAAGAAATGCTGAAGGGACTTATTTAAGTGGGAAAGTGATGATGACAAATAGGGATAAAAAAATTATCAAAAAAAACAGGCAAAAAATCACTGGTAAAGGTAAAGATATAGTAAAGATAGCAGATCAACCACCTGTGAAGATAATAAGGTTACAAGACAAAAGTACTAAAATTACCTATTTCAATGATAAGAGGGTAATGGATAGACACACACAAAGCAAGAGATTAGATATGATTTCAAAAACATAAAATGTGGGAGTGAAAAAGTAGAACTTTTAGAAAGAGGTCAAGCTAAAGAGTCTACTAACTCAATATAGACTGTTATATACATAGAACATTATATAGGAACCTCATGGTAATCACAAATCAGAAATCTATAATAAGTAAGCAAATAAGTAAGACAAAAGAAATCAAACATATTACTAAAGGAGGCCAACAAACCACGAGGGAAGAGAGAAAAAGAAAGGGACAGAGAAGGACTACTAAAACAACCGGGAAAAAAAAGTAACAAAGTGGCAATAAATACATATTTATCAATAGCTACTTTAAATGTCAATGGACTAAATGCTCCAATCAAAAGGCATAGGGTGGCCAACTAGATAAAAAAACAAGACCCACATATATGCTGCACACAAGAGACACACTTCAGACCTAAAGACACTCACAAACTGAAGGTGAAAGGATGGAAAAGGATATTCCATGCAAATAGCAAAGAAAAGAAAGCAGAGGTAGCAATACTTATATCAGACAAAATAGACATTAAAACGAAAACTAACAAGAGACAAAGAAGGGCTCTACATAATCATAAAGGGAACAATCCAACAAGAAGATATAATACTTATAAATATCTATGCACCCAACATGGAAGCACCCAAATACATAAAGGAATTATTAACAGACATAAAAGGAGAAATAGACAGTAACACAATAATAGTAGGGGGCTTTAATACTCCACTTACACCAATGGATAGATCATTCAAACAGAAGATCAGTAAAGAAACATTGGCCTTAAGTGACACATTTGACCAGATGGACTTAGTTGATATATATAGAACATTCTATCCAAAAAACACAAAATATACATTCTTTTCAATTATACACGGAACATTCTTCAGGATTGATCACATATTAGGCCATAAAACACGTCTCAATAAATTTAAGAAGATCGAAATAATACCATCCATCTTTTCTGACCACAAAGGTATGAAACTAGAAATCAACTACAGGAAGAAAACCAGAAAAGCCAGAAAAATGTGGAGATTAAACAAAATGCTACTGAACAACAATTGGATCAATGAAGAAATCAAAGGAGAAATCAAAAAAAATCCTGGAGACAAATGAAAATGAAAATATGACATGCCACAATCTGTGGGATACAGCAAAAGCGGTTCTAAGAGGGAACTTTATAGCAATTCAGGCCTACCTCAACAAAGAAGAAAAATCCCAAATAGACAATCTAACAGTAAATCTAAAGGTACTGGAAAAAGAAGAACAAACAAATCCCAAAATCAGCAGAAGGAAGGAAATAATAAAAATCAGAGCAGACATAAACAAAATAGAGACTAAAAACAAATAGAAAAAATAATAAAACCAAGAGCTAGTTCTTTGAAAAGATAAACAAAACTGACAAACCCTTAGCTAGACTCCCCAAGAAAAAAAGAGAGAAGGCTCAAATAAATAAAATCAGAAATGAAGAGGAGAAATTACAAAGGACACCTCAGAAATACAAAAGATAATAAGAGAATAGTATGAAAAGCTATATGCCAACAAATTGGATAATCTAGAAGAAATGGATAAATTCTTAGAAACATACAACCTTCCAAAACTGGACCAAGGAGAAGTAGAGAATTTGATTAGACCGATCACCAGTAAGGAGACCGAAACAGCAATCAAAAACCTCCCAAAAAATAAAAGTCCAGGACCAGATGGCTTCCCTGGTGAATTCTACCAAATGTTCAAAGGAGACATAATATCTATCCTTCTCAAACTCTTCCAAAAAATTGAAGAGGAGGGGAGGCTTCCTAACTCATTCTATGAAGCCAACATTATCCTGATACCAAAACCAGACAAGGACAACACAAAAAAAGAAAATTACAGGCCAATATCACTCATGAACATCGATGCAAAAATCCTCAACAAAATACTAGCAAATCGAATACAACAATACATTAAAAAGATCATACATCATGATCAAGTGGGTTTCATTCCAGGGATGCAGGGATGGTTCAACATCTACAAATCTATCAACGTGATACACCACATTAACAAAATGAAGAATAAAAATCACATGATCATCTCAATAGATGCAGAGAAAGCATTTGACAAGATACAGCATCCATTTATGATAAAAACTCTAAATAAAATGGGTATGGGAGGAAAATACCTCAACATAATAAAGGCCATATATGACAAACCCACAGCAAATATCAAACTCAATGGAGAAAAACTGAAAGCTATCGCTCTAAGAACAGGAACCAGACAAGGATGCCCACTGTCACCACTCTTATTTAACATAGTATTGGAAGTCCTAGCCAGAACCATCAGGCAAGAGAAAGAAATAAAAGGGATCGATATTGGAAAAGAAGAAGTAAAACTGTCACTCTTTGCAGGAGACAGGATTTTATATATAGAAAACCCTAAGGAATCTACTAAAAAACTTTTAGAAAAAATAAAGGAATACAGTCAAGTCCCAGGATACAAAATCAACATACAAAAATGGGTTGCATTTCTATACACTAACAACAAAGTAGCAGAAAGAGAAATTAAGAATACAATCCCATTTACAATTGAAACAAAAATAATAAACTACCTAGGAATAAACTCAACCAAAGAGGTGAAAGATCTGTACACTGGAAACTATAAAACATTGTTGAAAGAAATCGAAGAAGACACAAAGAAATGGAAAGATATTCCATGCTGCTGGATTGGAAGAATTAACATAGTTAAAATGTCCATCCTTCCTAAAGCAATCTATAGATTCAATGCAATCACTATCAAAGGTCCAACAACATTTTTCACAGAAATAGAACAAAGAATCCTAAAATTTATATGGAACAACAAAAGACCCCGAATAGCCAAAGGATTCCTGAGAAAAAAGAACAAAGCTGGAGATATCACAGTCCCTGATTTCAGAATATACTACAAAGCCACAGTAACCAAAACAGCATGGTACTGGCACAAAAACAGACACACAGATCAATGGAACAGAATTGAGAGCCCAGAAGTAAACCCACACATTTATGGACAGCTAATATTCGACAAGGGAGCCAAAAGCAAACGATGGAGAAAGGAGAGTCTCTTCAATAAATAGTGCTGGGAGAACTGGACAGCCACATGCAAAAGGATGAGAGTAGACCATTACCTTACACCATGCACAAAAATCAACTAAAATGGATTAAAGACTTGAATGTAAGACCTGAAACCATGAAACTTCTAGAAGAAAACATAAGTGGTACACTCTTTGACATCAGTCTTAGTAGCATATTTTCAAGTACCAGGTCTGACTGGGCAAGGGAAACAAAAGAAAAAATGAACAAATGGGACTATATCAAACTAAAAAGCTTCTGCACAGCAAAGGAAACCATCAACAAAACGAAAAGACAACCTGACAATTGGGAGAAGATATTTGCAAACCATATATCAGATAAGGGGTTAATATCAAAAATATACAAAGAACTCATACATCTCAACAACAAAAAGAGCAACAACCCAATTAAAAAATGGGCAAAAGATCTGAACAGAGATTTCTCCAAAGAAGATATACGGATGGCCAACAGGCATATGAAAAGATGCTCAACATCATTAGCTATCGGGGAAATGCAAATCAAAACTACAATGAGGGATCACCTCACTCCAGTCAGAATGGCTATAACTAACAACACAGGAAACAAGTGTTGGAGAGGATGTGGAGAGAAGGGAACCCTCGTACACTGCTGGGGGAGTGCAAACTGGTGCAGCCACTATGGAAAGCAGTATGGAGTAGCCTCAGAAAATTAAGGATAGATCTACCATATGATCCAGCTATCCCACTGCTGGGTATTTATCCAAAGAACTTGAAAACACAAATGCATAAAGATATGTGCACCCCTATGTTCACTGCAGCATTATTCACAATAGCTAAGACTTGGAAGCAACCTAGGCGCCCATCAAGGAAAGAATGGATAAAGAAGATGTGGTATACATACACAATGGACTACTACTCAGCCATAAGAAATGATGAAATCTGGCCATTTGTGACAACATGGATGGATCTGGAGGGTATTATACTAAGTGAAATAAGTCAGAGGGAGAATGTCAAATACTGTATGATCTCACTCATAAGTAGAAGATAAAAACAATGGCAAACAAACACATAGCAATGGAGATTGGATTGGTGGTTACCAGAGGGGAAGCGGGAAGGGGGTAGGGCAAAAGGCATGATTAGGCTGACATGTGTGGTGATGGACTATAATTAGTCTTTGGGTGGTGAACATGATGTAATCTACAAAGAATTCAAAATATATTACGGTGTACATCTGAAAGCTATGTTGCTGCAATAAAATAAAAAAAAGAAACTGAAAATGATCAAGACTGATGGCTCCGTTTAAAAAAAATAAAGTACTTAGGAATAAATTTAACAACAGAAATACAAAACGTATACTCTGATAACTATAAAACATTGTTGAAAAGAATTAAAGACCTAAATAAAAGGAAAGACATACCATGTTGTAGTGTAAGCCTCTGACACTTGGTTTTTCTCTTTTTTGTAATGCAAGTGTCTGATTTACCCACTTAAAATATGGCTATCTTAAATAAACACATTGCTAGCCACCCCCCTCCCCCCAACTTTGTTTCAGAGATCTTGGTTGATTTTGATAACTGACCGTTTGGGCCCACTGCTTTTTCCCTTCCTGTGCTTTAAATTCCTGCTCTTATGTTTTAAATTCGCCAGTAAAGCCCATGAAACACTGGGTCCCCACCCTCAACCTCAATAAAAGGAAAACCCCAGGCCCACCTGCACACACTCTCTCTCTTCCCTCAACCTTGCTGGGTGGCCCCAGGTGTGCTGTGTAATTTCCAGGACCTAAGTAATCAACCTTGTCTCTCTCAGAGTTTCCTGATGGTTATTGCTGAGGGCATCTTACAATCATAATAAGAACCAGAAGGTTCTTAAGTGGCCAGTCCAGCTACAACAGTGGTTATCAGCAGGCTGAGACAACACAAAACACACGTTTATAGTAGAAGATTTAATATGGTTAAGACGGCAATACTCCCCAAATTGACCTATAAATTCAATACAATCTCTATCAGAATTCCAGGTTTCTTTTTAGAAATTGACAAGCTGATGCTAAAATTCATATAGAAATGTGAAGGACCCAGAATAGCTACAACAATTTTGAAAAAGAGGAACAAAGTTTGAGAACTCACATTTCCTGATTTCAAAACTCACTAGAAAACTACAATAACCAAAATAGTGTGGAGCTGGCATATAGGTAAATGGAATAGAATTGACAGTCCAGAAACAAGCTCTCACATTTACAGCTAATTAATCGTCAACAAGGGTGCCAAGACAATTAAGTGGAGAAAGTATAGTTTTTTTTAATTAAAAGATTTTCTTTTTTAAAGATTGGCACCTGAGCTAACATCTGTTGCCAATCTTTCCCTTTTCTCTTTTCTTCTTCTCCCCAAAGTCCCCAGTACATAGTTGTATATTCTAGTTGTGGGTCCTTCTGGTTGTGGCATGTGGGACGCCACCTCAGCATGGCCTGATGAGTGGTGCCAGGTCTGCACCCAGGATCTGAACCAGTGAAACCCTGGGCCACCAAAGCAGAGGGTGCAAACTTAACCATTCAGCCGCGGGGCTGGCCCCAAGAAAGTAAACTTTTTTTCAACAAATGCTGCTGGGGCAATTGGATATCCACAGTCAAGAAAATAAAGTTAGACCACCACATCACATACAAAAATTAATTCAAAATAGATTTAAAACCTAAATGTAAGAGCTAAAACTATAAAATTTCTAGAAGAAAACATGAGGGTAAATCTTCATGACCTTGGATTAGGCATTGGTTTCTTAGATATGACACAAAAAAGTATCCAAAAAATAGATAAATTAGACTTCATCAAAATTAAAAACTTTTATGCTTCAAATAACACTATCAAGAAAGTGAAAAGACAATCCATAAAATCAGAGAAAATATTTGCAAATCATATATATGATCCAGAATATATAAAGAGCTCTTACCAACCAATAATAAAAAGACAACCCAATTAAAAATGGGCAAAGAATCTGAATAGACATCTCTCTAAAGAGGATACACAAATGGTGAAAAAGCACATGAAAAAAATGCTCAACATCATTAGCCATCAGGCAAATGCAAATCAAAACCACAACATGATATAACTTCACACCCACTAGGATGGCTCTAATTAAAAAGACAGATGATGATAAGTGTTAGAGAGAATGTAGAGAAACTGGAACCCTCATATACTGGTGGGAATGTAAAATAGGGCATGATCCAGCAATTCTACGCCTAAGGATATATACAAGAGAAATGAAAACATATGTCCACACAAAAACTTATACATAAATGTTCATAGCAGAACTATTCATAATAGCAGAGAAGAGGAAACAACCCAGATTTTCATCAACTGATGATTGGATAAACAAAATGTGGTATATCCATACAATAGAATATTATTCAGCAATAAAACGAAATGAAGTAATGACACATACTACAATCTGGACGAACCTTGAAAGAGAAAGAAGCCAGACACAAAAGCCTCTATATTGTATGATTTAATTTACACGAAATGTCCAGAATAGGCAAGTCTATACTGACAGAAAGTAAATTAGTGGTTGCCTAGGGCTGAGGGGGTGGGTGAGACTGGGACTGACTGCTAACGGGTATGGGTTTTCTTTTTGGGGTGATGAAAATGTTACAAAAGTAGATTGTGGTGATAGATGTACAACTCTGTAACATATATGCACATACCAAACAAGGCACCCATTCAAAGTGTGCAATTCAATTGAATGCATGCATTGTATGGTATGTGAATTATATCTCAATAAAACTGTTAAAAACGCATAAGGTTACAAAGAAACCCAGTTATTTTGAACTAGAGTCATCAAAATATAAATTCTTGATAGAAATAGAGGTGCTTCCTTAATAAGGCACTAAATAACAAGATCCACGTCTAACAGCTATCAATTTTGAAGTAATGATGAGTGTAAAATAAATTTTTAGACATATGCAACAATAACAAAAATGACTGACAATTCCGTTAGCATCTCTAAAGAACAACAGGGTTGGAAAAGAGGGGGTGGCGGATTATCAAACTAGTTACTTTTTTCCCCTGATGAAGCTCCAGAATTAAAAAGCAGGTACAGGACACTTCCTTTCAGCAAGAGGGATTCCAGCCCAGTGCTTTTAGCATGTTTATGCAAAGTTGGCTGTGCCAGCCAAAACACTGCCAAGCAGCTTGGACCTCGCTGGCTGTACCTTTTACTCATCTTGCAAAGCAGTGGAATGGGGCAGGAAGGAACCCATTGATGTCTGGTTGTCAAGGCAAAGCAAGTTGGGAGGGGGGAATGGGAAACTGACACAAAGAGAAAGAAAGCACTAAGAAATCTAAAGCCTTGGCATACTCTCCCTCCTGTCCCCAGTCAGAAAAGGTGATGTGACCAGACTAGCATGGAGAGTCTCGGGCCAGAATTGGGGAGGTATTTTCCCCATAACTTCTCCATTGACTGTCCCTTCCACCAGATATCCACCCTCAGGACTGATATTCAAAATATTTGACAAGTGGTAACAAAAGGCCAGTGACCAATCAGAACAGTTGCCAGCCCCAGTACTAGACTAAAGTCCTAGAGGTCTGCTGTGACAGACATTACTTGCTTCAGTTGCTAGATTGTGGGGAGGTCCTAGAAGCAAGACTAAGGCAGTGGCTCTTCATCAACTGGCACAGAGGATGTTCAAGCCCTCTGTTAACAACTGAGATAGCTGTACTAGTACACATCATCCCAATGATAGGATAGAGAGAGAGAGTAGAACCTCCTTAAGGCTTTATGAATGAAAGAGTGGGCAAGTGATTGATGCTTGCACTCATGGGACATGTCACTGATTTCACAGATGGAAATTTCTCCTCTTGACAGAAGATAAGTGCCAAAGGAGATTTCAGCACACCACTCCAAGCAGTTTTTTCAAATTTAGATTCTAGACAACCAAGTAACTATGAAAGTAGGGCTACATTTGGGTTAAATTCCCGATCCCTGGGAGCTGGCCCAGGGTCATAGTAGTTAAGTTTGTGTGCTCTGCTTCGGCAGCCCAGGGTTCGCTGGTTCGGATCCTGAGTGTGGACCTAAACATTATTCATCAAGCCATGCTGTGGTGGCATCCCACATAGAAGAACTAGACGGGCTTACAACTCGGATATACAACTATGTACTGGGGCTTTGGAGAGAAAAAAAAAAAAGAAGAAGATTGGCAACAGATGTTAGCTCAGAGCCAATCTTCCTCACCAAAAAACCATTAAAAAATTTTTTTTAATTTTTAAAAATCCTCATCCCCACCTATTCGCCATCTGGGAAAAGGCAAAGAAAGCAAGCAACCTGAGATGGGGACTAAAGGGTATTGGCCCACGCTCCCAGCTGCCCCAGATCTGAACAGTGAGGCCTGTCTGTCAAGTAGGGCTCTCTCTCCTTGGAGTAGGCACCCCACCCCCTGCAACGATGCTCCTTGTACAGACTCATCCATCAATTCATACCCAGCCCTATTCCTCTTCTGTGAAGAGAAAGCCTCCAAACAAAGAGGAAATTGGATAAGCTAGACTCTGAGGCACAGCCTTTACTAGGCAGGAAAAAACATCTTTGGGCTATGCATGGGGATCCTGAGCAATTAGAGGGGAGGTGAGCCATTTTAACAATAAACATTAAATTTTTATTAAATTTCTAATTAAATACAATAATTTTTTTCTCTTTCATAAAAAACCAAATATTTACAACATTATGGTTTAGGAAAAGACAAACAGAGAGTAAAAATGAAGAAAAGTGATTAAAAGGCAAATTCAAGGACAGAATAAATACAGTCTATTTACATGCCTGCCTGGCTCTGGTGGTTGCTGCCAGAGTGCCAGGCCCTCAGCCTCAGAATTAGCAGTAGTTCAAAATCTCCTCCAGCTTCAATATGTCCAAGGGGGGAATTTTGGTGACTTCAAAGAAGACCCTGTAAAAAGAAGAGGCGTCTGCTCAGTGTAAAATAGGCTAAAGCAAGCAGGCTCCATGCAAGTGGGACGTAGAGCTCTTGGTTCCCTATCTTGTTTTAACCCTGGAGCAGAAAGTAAGGTGAAAAGTACCTGAATCTTCCTTTTCTGTTAAGTGAGGCTAGTCTGCACTTCCCCATGACTGAGAACAAACCCAGCCTCACCTGGAGCTTGGTACTTACTGATGAGAATACTTGGAATGCACAGTCTTGAGTCTATCACAAGAACGGAAAGTCAGCAGGGTGTTGAGCTGCTTGACCAAAGGGTGAAGATCAGAGGTCTTGTAGCCACTGTAATACTCCAGGGTAGGAGCCTGGAAGAAGTAACATTAACAGTGACTTTTACAACAGAAAGCAGACCCTTCTTCTGTCTCTACCATCCTACATCCAAACTTCGTACCCATGGTATAGGCAGGGCAGGTAGTCAAACATTTGAAAGACTTAGACAGCATAGACACTGACAAATGATTATAGGGTACTACCTAGATTAGGTTCCAGCTGCAAACTAGTGGTATGGCTATATCTATATGTACCAGTTGGATATTAGCCCTGGCTGCAGGTATTCACATAAGCTGAAGTCCACCAAAAAATCTAAGGAACAGGACTGACTTTGTAATTTACTCACTCTCAGGTCAAGCGCCAATGTCCAGGCAAACATCAGACCAAACTTGAGGTCCCAACTCAACAGCCAACAGGGACTTAAGACTGCTCCTCCTCTCTGGCCCTAACAGCTATCATTCCATACATTTATTTTTTCATTCGACTTTAAGGATGCCTGTTATATAGCAGAAGCAATAGAGCAGCATGTTTAAGAGCAACGGTTCTGGAAGCAAACTGCTTGGGTTCAAATTCCAGCCTTGAGCCAGTTATTTAATCTCTTGGTGCCTTAGTTTCACAATCTGCCAAATGTGGATCATTACAGTAATTACATGATAGGATTAAATGAGTTAGCCCTGTGTAGGATGCTGGGAATACAAAGAAGGCTAAGTCTCCCGCCCTTGAGGAGTCTTTAGTCTAGTTGGGGGAGACAGACATACACACAGAGAACTAAAAAAATGTGTGGAAAGTGCTATGATGGAAGACAGAATGGGACACTGGAGAAACAGAGCAGCAGGACCCATGACCTTTGGTTCGGAGAGTAACAGAAAGCTTCGTAGAGGAGGGAACATCTGAAATGGGTGGAGAAAGTCAAGTGGGAGCTCCACAGGCAGACAAAGGGAGATTTATTCTATAAGGCAGTGGTTTTCTAAAGATGTCTTATTTTCCCTGAACACCTTTTTTTCAAATATCTTACCTGGAATTGAGGGTAGTGGCTAAGAAGCCCATCAATTTGGATCCCTTTACCTTTTACAAGGCCTCTGAAATACTTTTGCAGGAATCCCAGGGTTCTAACGAAAACTGCAAACTACTGCCACAGGCAAAGGTCTGTCATTGGCATGCTGAGCAGGGGAGTATCACGTGGGGTAACACATTATATTGAGTGCATTAAATAAGATTAACAGCCCCACTGTCACTGCATAGGTTCAGGCCTCAATGCTTCACATTGACTGTTATGAAAGCCTACTTGCTGGTGTTCCCACCTTAACACTCTCTTTCATCTAATACACCTTCTATACCGCTATACCAATACTATTTCCAAAACCCACAAACAGGAGTATGTTTGTGGGTTTCCTAAAAGACTTCCAATGCTTTAATATACTTCCAATGCCTAAAAAACTTCCAATGCCTTAGTATAAAGTGGGTCCCTTAGCCTGGCATCAAAGGTCTCTCACAATCTGACCATAACCTTCCATTCTAGTCTCATCTCTCATCACTCTCTATTAATATATCCTCTGCTTTACTACAGGAAATGCCTTATTCTGCCCCAAATACATCACATTCTTTACTTATTGCCTTCACGTCTTTTCAATTATCGTTGCCTCTACCTAGAATGTCTCCTCTCACCGGTTCCTATTCATCTTTTAAGACCCAACTCAAAAGTCACCTCCTCTGTGAAGACTTTCTTATCTGTAGAAGCAGTATATATAGCATAGAGGACTGTAGAGCCAGAACCTGGGTTCAGATCAGGGCCAATATTTAGCCGATACTCACTGGTACAGCCATGCCAAGTGTTAAAACATTGAAATATTTCTATACTGGTTAGCAAGCAGTTTGCTGCCCCAAGCCTCTCAATTGTCCCCCTCAGAACCTAAAAAGACTCTTCCAGGATCCAAGGGTCAAAACTTGACTCAGCATGGGGCCTCCAAAACCATGGCTTCAGAGCTATGGCCCGCATCGATTCTGATTATACAGTAAGTATATACTTTGACCACCACTCCAAGTTCCCAAAGACTAGCCCTGTCTCTCATTAGCGAAATATGGGCAGTTATTTCTCATCTGTAAAATAGGGATAATAGTACTGATCTTATAGGGATGTTGTGAAGATTAAACGAGTTAATACACAAAGTGCTTAGGCCACTGTCGAAGCACTCAATAAATGCTAGCCATTATTATTATTTATTCTTTTTCATCATCACCACTGCCATTTACTGAATGCTTTCTCTTCTCCAAGAAATTTCAGTATGACTTGTTCAAGTTCACACAACTGTTTATAGGATTCTTTCTCAGCACACAGAGGTTTCCCCATCAATAGTGGGTCTATAAGATTTCTACACTGGAGGGGCTTAGGAGCAGTTGGAAAGAATATGCTCATTTGTGAGCATACTTTTTCTTCTTGGATTGCATGTTACACATCAGTAAAAATTCATAGTTCTCTAAAGTTGCTTTTATTCACAATTTTTCATAAAATTGAAAAGGCATCAAATAGGAGTTTTATTTGTATTGGGGAAGGGGGGTTTGGGAGCCTTTCTCTTCAGAGAAGAGCACTACAGTATACCTCTGAGTCCCCCATTATATACGTGGACAGTTGTTTTCACTGCTCTGTTCTCTGGGTCAGTGCTTTTCAAACGCTGTTCCAATGAACTCCCTCAGGGGGCAATCTTGCTGAGGGGACTGCAAGGGGCCGGAGTAACATGGGGTCAGGTAAGAAGTGGGCCTACCCGACTCCCTGCTGCAACCAGAATAATTCTACATTAGTCTGTTTTGTAACATTGGTCTTTCAGGTAAGCTTTCTTTGGAATAAAGGGTAATGTGACTAAGAAAAATGAAATAAAATACTTCAAAACCATTGCTGTAGAAACTCTTTTGGCAGCCAGGCCCCTAAGATGTCAAGATGTCAAAGAATTCATAACTGTGGGTACACGGCAGTTTTGTTACTAAGTTTCGCATGGCTGTAATTTACACCTTCCTCCTGAGTCAACCCTGTGCTTCTAAATCCCTGCCCCATGCCCTCAGCAAGTGTTTACCAAGTGTCCGAGCTTCTTCATGTAGAGGGCCAGGAGGAAGGAGCCAGCAGCTAGCTTGGAAGCCCTCTCCTGGATATAGTCGTACTCCTGCAGGGTCATCTCGCAGATGAAGCGGGACAAGGTCAGTGTCTTCATGCTGGTACGGACACACTAAAGGCAGCAAGACTGGCTCAGCAATCAATTCAGAAAACTGGCATTAAGCAGAAGATCCCCTGCACCCACTCTCTCCAGTTATCTCACCTCAGGCTTAAATGGCTCTGTCCCTGAACAATGAACCTCTCCTGCCACCATGACTCACACTAAGGACCCTACCCACAAAAGCACAGAATCTTTAGGGGGCATTCTGAAATTGGCAATGGGATTTGCCACCTTTAGGGTTTTTAACCAAAGTATCAAGTATGCTTATGGTACCCTCCCATCTCCCCTTTCTTTGAAGAGCCACAGCCCTGCAACTGTTAACTTTGCACCTGGTTCTGCCCTAGGAGGTGTTTCATGCTCCAAAGGAACTCCTTCCCTTTTCTGGTTTGAATCTTTTTTTAAATTATAACCTATAACACACACATAGAGAAAAGTACACAACACACACTTGTAGAATACAATGAATAATTATAAAGGAACCTCCCCTGTAACCAATACTCAGGGGAAGGAAGAGAACTTTGCCAGCATCCCTCTCAAACTTCCCAACTGTCCTTCCTAATCAAAGAATCTTCTTCCCCTCCCCTACTCTGCCCTCACCTCAAAACTTCATAGATACACCATGGAAATCTGCAATTTTCTTCCCTCCATGCTTCAGAAAGATTGCCGATATAGGAGGGTGGATTGAAAAAGAAATTCCCCTGTGCCCAGCTGTTGCTTTCCCTTTTCCCACCACTCAGGCAGCTACTCTGGGGATGGAAGTGACTAACCCAGCAGTGGGAGAATGAAGATACACCTCCTCCCTCTTACCCTAGCATATCTGCGCAGAAAATGATAGGCGATAGGAATGTTGATATCAAATTTGAGGGTTTGCAGGATGCTGATTTCCATGGTGAGCATCTCATTTCGCTGATAAATATCATCGCAGATATACAGGAAGTCATCCACACAAGGTGGACAGGGCTCCTATGGGTGGAGAGGAAAGGCAGTGAAAACCAGGCAAAGACAGCCCACTCCTCTCTGCTTAGAGACGACAGGCAGAGGGGGAGAGGGGTGAAGGTTAGGAGGCAATAACATTTCCTGGCATAAACCTTCAGAGTAGCTCTGAGAGCTGGCTTCTCGTTGATTTGAGTGGCCCATCTGGAAAACAAAATCAGAAAGACAGGAAAGATCTGTCTAAAAACTGCACCACTGGAGAGAGGATACAGCCTCTCGGGGTGGATTCTTACAGCATTGAAAGCAGCATAAGTGGCACAGGCACTGGGAGCAGTGGGGAAATCTAAGGTCTACTCTAGGGGAAAGGAGGGAAGGAGACCACGGAAAGGGGAGTAGAGATAGAAAATAAGCCTATACTTTGTGTCCTAGTCAACGGAATGAAGGAGAGTGTTTGGGTGGGGGCACTGCTGGGGTAACAGGCAGTGAGAGAGAAGCAGACAGGCACAGAGGGAACTCAAGCAGAGAAAGAGGACTGCAGGGGGTGGGTGAATGTGCATGGGGGCTAGACTAGGAAGATCCAGGCCAGGCCAAGGGTGAGAAGAACCCCTCTTTGGAAGCACCTTCTCATGTCCCGCCCTCTGCAGGTTAAACCTTGGTTTTGGGAAGAGGACAAGGAGGCAGGAAGACCCCTAAATCTTGTCTCTAGCTGCATCTAACTGCCCACCTCAGCCTTCTTCCCACACCTTTCTCTCTCTCTCTCTATTTTCAGATCACAGACTGGAAAACCCTCTGGTTTGCAGGCAAGGAAATTGAGGCTCAGAGAGAGGAAGTAACTTGTTCAAGTTCACACAGCAACCTAGTGGCAACACCAGGGCAAGAAACTCTCCCTTCCATTGCTCTACTCACCAGAGGCTCCTTCCTTTCTCCTCTTCTCATACCACCCCGACACTTCCCCTTGCAAAGTCTTTCTATACTTCTTAATCCTGTGAGGGGAAGACACCCCTTCTCCAAAAAGCTTAGTGTCCTGGCAACTAGAGGAGAGGTGCTCCCTGTTCCAAGATTTGCTAAGAAGTGCCCCTCACATTCTTCTCCTCCCTCCTGCTCTCCGTTGTCCAGGGGCCCCCCAGCTGCTTTTTAAGCCCCCTTGAGGCTGAGGCATGGATTACTTGCTCAAGCTACAAGGATGGTCCTAGGTAAGCGGAGGGAGGAGCTGGGGGAAGAGAGAGGGAAGAAGAGACAGGGAATGAAAGCAAGAGAATGAACCAGGTAGCAAGTGAGGAGGGAAGGAAATAAGCCAGGGACAGAGGGAGTGAGGGAGGGAGGGAGGGAAGAACGGAGAGAGGGAGAAAGGGAAGGAGGAGGCTAGGGAGCGCGGAAGGGAAGGAGGGAGGGTGAGAAGGAGGGAGAGAGCCAGGAAGAGAGGGAGCAAGGAAGGATGGAAGGGAGCGAGCAAGAGAGGGATCTCTGAAGAGAGGGAGGGAGGGGAGCAAGGGAACCAGGGAGCAAGTGAGTAGGAAAGGAAGTGAGCCAGAGAGGAAAACAGTGAGGGGGAGGGCAGGAGAGGGAGGGAGGTAGGCGAGAGAGGGAGCAAGGGAAAAAGGAGATGAGGGAAGGAGGGTGGGAGGGAGCTAGGGTGGGAGGGAGTCATAGATGCCAGGGTACCAGGAAGCCAGGATGGGAGGGAGGGAGGGAAGGAACAAGAAGAAGGGGAGAGAAGGAATGAGCATAAAAGGGCAGGGAGGGACAGAGGGTGGGTAGGGAGAAGCAAAGGAGGAGGGAAGGAGCACAGCATGAGAAGAGCAAGGGGAGGAGGGAGGGAAGAGTAAAGGAGAGAGGGAGAAACGGTAGGACAGAGGGACAGAGGGAAAAGAGTTAAGAAGAGAAGGAGAAAAGAGAGTAAGCAAGGGAAGGGGAGAGAAAGTGAGGGAGGGAGGAAAGGAGGGAAGGTGGGAAGGAGGAGGATGGAGTGGGACAGACACAAGCAAGGGGAGGGGGGTCGGGATCATGAGGAAGGGAGGCACAGAAGGAGCGAGGGATGGAACAAAGGTGGAAAGGAGGGAAGAAGGGTACCAGTGAGTGAAGGAGGAAGGTATTGAGCAGGGGAATGAACGAGAGAGCAAGTGAAGAAGGGAGGGAGGGAGAGAAGGAGTGAGAAAGGGAGGGAGCCCAGCATGGAGTGAGCGAGTGAACAAAGCATGGATGGAAGACGGAGGGAGGGATGAGAGAAGGCTGGAGGGAAAAGAGGAGCTAGGGAGCAATTTGTGGAAGTGAAGCAAGGGCAGCAGGAGAGGGAGGGAGAGAGGGAGGCAAATAGGGACCAAAGGAGGGAGAGTTGGAGTTAGGGAGAGAGGTTCAGGACCGTGGTAGGCGCCAAGTGAGTGAAGGAGGGACAGAGGCCAAATGCGATTTAGGGATAGAGCTGGGAGCTGGGGAGGGAGCTAACGAGGGAGCACAGAACAAACCCACAGTTCTAAATCTCTTTGAACTCAGTAAAAGTTGCTACTTCTCTGCTCCTAAACCCTAAAGTTTCATACAGCTAGCCTATCAGAAGGAAAAATGAGAGTTGAACAAGATCATTTAACATCTAAGCAAGAGGAAAGAATAAGAGAAATTAGATAGATTATAGTTATGAAGGAAAGGCCAGCTACCTGCTTTTATACTGATACTGCAGAAATAACTATTTCACCTGAACTCACTACCATCTACACCTGGCCAGTTTCTCTTAAATGTCTCCAGTGCCCAGGTTTGGAGATGCTTTCTTTATATGTAGTTCAAGACCACCAGATGGAGCTAGTGGACAAAAAAAGGGGGCCAAGACAAAGAATTATGGACCAGAAGGAAGCTTTAAAAAGAACGACCCATTTAATTAGGCACATGCCCACATACACACATCTTCAAAGAGGAAAGGGAAGAACCTTGTTGATGCCAGGAAACAAATACACCACCACTGCCACCCAACACCAACTTTCTTGCTGGGGAAGACTGACAATTGGTAGGAAAAATTATTTGTGCGCATGTACGTATGTAATTGTATACACACACATAGGTACACATATATGCAAACGTATATACACATGTATGTGTATATGCGTTTATATACATATATTTGTGTATATACATGCATAATATGATACATATACGCACACAAATATACATACACATATATATCCAGCTTAGCTAGAAACCTGATTGGTTAGTTCTCTCCAGGTCCCATGGTCTCAGGCTCACCTCAAATTTTGCTGCAATCAGAAAAGCAGTGGAACCAAGGAGTTGTAGTTTGTCTTTCTTGCACATCACCTCCATAAGGTAGTGATCCACCAGCTTCACTGCCAAGTACAGGGTCTCATGACTCATCTCAAAGGTCATCTGGAAGAATACACAAACAAGGAAGGAACCTACACATTGTTCAGCTCCAAAGCCGCATCCAGATAGATCTAACTACCTGGTCTGTGACATTGAGGACAGAGGAGCTACCAGACCTGGACAGCTGGGACTCTTCCATGAATACGGGAACTGCTTCAGCTAAGACCCTGGTATTATCTAGCCCTACATATTTCCATGGGTAACCAGTCTTAGAAACCAGAGAGAGATTCTCCAGCTTCTCTGTGAGTACCTTGAGTAAACACACCCTCTCGCTTTGATCTCCAATACTTAGATTCTTGCTTTCCCCATTTGCTACTTGTAGTGTAAACCCTGACAGCTGGCTTTTTTCTTTTTGTAACACAAGTGCCTGACTTAAGCTTTGATTGCCAAGGCATCCACTTCAAACATGGCTATCTCAAGTAAACACGTTGCCAGCCACACAACTAGGTAAAGAGCTAGGCCAACTCCCACCAATGAAGCTCCTTTGTTCTAGAGATCTTGGTCGGTTTTCATAACTGATCATTTGGGTATATTGTTTTTTCTCTTTCCAGGCTTTAAATTCCCACTCTTATGCCTTAAATTTATCAATAAAGAGTGAGCCCATGAAACCCTAGGCCCTCACCCTTGACCCCAATAAAAGCAAAAGCCCAAGCTCGTTCTCTCTCTCTCTCTCTGTACCTGCAACCTCACTGTGTGGCCTCAAGTGTGCTGTGTAATTTCCATGTCCTGTAAGTAACAAACCTTTATTTTTTCAAAGTTTCCAGATGGTTATTGCTGAAGGGTGTCTTGCAATCATAATGAGAACCACAAGGGCCGGTCCAGCCACAATGTTGGTTATCAGTAGGCTGAGACTGGCACAAAACACTACTACCTTATACAGAGACTTGCTTATTAGTTTATTCATTCATTAGTTTATCTTCCCAACTAGATATGCTATTAGAATATATGGACTGGAATCAAGTACCAATAGCACTATTTGGAAGTGAGCTGAGGGGTTAGAGAAGCCAGAATGAGATTAAAGCATTAGTAGTATAACTCTTCTTCCCTTCTCTCTCTTATTTATCCTTGTCTTGCCTTCACCAACTCCAAGAAACCATCTCCTATAGCCCTAGTCCCAGAGTTAGTGCTGGCCCATATAGCATCTTGGTGTAAATAAGAAAAAAGTTGCCTTCTTCGGGTGAATGCAGTGTTACAAGCACACATCTTATCAAGTGGACAATACCTTTATATGAACTAGCAAAAGGTGCCCCTGCCTCAGGGCACAGCAGCCTCATAGCCAGAATGCACAGCTTGGCAAACAGACTATGAACTGGATTCCATTGCCTGGTTTTGCCTTGGCTGGAGGCCGAGTGTAGGCACAATTTGCACTGTACACAGAGGTCCTACCCAGTCCTCAGTGATGCTTCTTCCTCACAGCCCCTTAGGTTCTTAGGATTCTAGTTCAACACCTCAACAAACGCACGAATCCCCTCTTTAATGTCTCCACCACATAGTTGTTCGATTTCTGACACAGAACCTTCAAATACAGCCAGCCCAGTCTCTCTTTGAGTGGTTTTAACAGAAAATTCTTCCCTAATGAGTAGAAATCATGCTCCCTGTAAGCTCCACTTACTTCATTGGGCCTCCCTGTGTATAGAAGGCTACTCCTACAATAAGGCTAATTTTACTGACTGGAGCCTAGATGACCAAAAAGTAGATCAATAAGGAGCATTAGAGAAATGGACGTATATTTGCATAGGCAAATTATTATCAAAAGATGGTTGAAGATATTGGTTCAGCATAAATACATTAAGTTTCTGAATAACAGAAATATCAAGAAGCTGTTCTTCCTGTTCCTGGGATACGGCCTTGGATCTTACAAATCTGTCTTTATTTGTTTCCTATTGCTGCTGTAATAAATTACAACACACTTAGAGGCTTAAAACAACACATATTATCTTACAGATCTGGAGGTCAGAAGTCCAAAATAGTACTCACTGGGCTAAAAAAATCAAGGTGTTAGCACGGCTGTGTTTCTTTCTGGAGTTTCTAGTGGAGAATTGTGATTTTAGCTTTTAGAAGCTGCCTCCATTCCTTGGTTTGCGGTCCCTTCCATCTTCAAAGCCAGCAAGGGCCAGCCGAGCCTTTCTCACATTGTATTACTATCTTCCTCTCTCTTCCACATTTAAGGACCCTTGTGATTAAATTGGGCCCACTTAGATAATCCAGGATAATCGCCCTATCTTAAATTCAGCTGACTGCAATCTTAATTCCATAGTCTAGTTTCCCTTTGCCATGTAAGGTAATATATTCACAGGTTCTGGGGATTAGGATATGGACATTCTATTCTGCCTACTAGATTTTCCAAAGGAATGTCACAAGAAACGGATGGGGAGAGTTCACGCAGATGAAAGGTAATGACTACCACCTTAAGTATCAAGAAATTGAGGGCAAATAATTACCAAAAAACATGAGGCTAGGAAGGGAAAGCAGCAGTTCTCTGAGGATGATGCCTCTGTGAGCAAATGACAAAGCCAGTGCTTGTACAGCCTCCTTCCAGAATCTCCCATAGGCACTCGGCCACCCACGCAGCACATTATTATCAAATGGTAACATCTAAAAGTGCGGGTAATATCTGAATGAATGGTTGACATATGGAGTCAATAAATGTTTAAATCAGCAGCTGTGTCAGTTATAGCAATCCTCTTTCCTTGAATTTAAGACAGTACTCTTCCAACAGAATTCACCACTTGGGACTATTTGGAACAAGTCTAATCCTTCTTGTGACAGCCCTTCAGCCACTGAAGACAGTTATTATGTCTCCTATAAATCTCCATTCTAGAACAAATATCTTGACTTCCTCTAACTGTTCTTCATATGATATGGTTTTCTGTCCATCAGGCACCAAATGAAGAGCCTATCTTTGTGCCAGTTAGAGAAGAGTGGCAGCGCTCCAGGTGACTTCAAGCAGTTAGACCAAATGTGGACAAGAGGCTTTTGAGTATAGTAGCAAAGTTCTCTCCATCATGACTGCCTTTGGCTAGTACGCTCTTCCAATTCATCATAACAACTATTCTCCTTATCTGGAGGTGGGTAAGAATAAACAAAAGGAAAGTGATAAATAAGTCAAAAATAAAGAAAACATAAAGATTACTCTTATTTTCAGACTAAGAGACAAATCTGACAAAACCCATCTCAAAGTCCAAAACTCAAAGACCACCTTCCACAAAGATGAATAAACAGAAAATCAACCAGATGTATGAAAAAGAACAAGTGATTTTTCAAGGAGAAATGTTCCGAGGGACCAGAGCAAGCGCCTACTTATGAAACCTTTTCACTCCAAAGAACTGGAATAAACTTTTCAAAAAGTATACTCTCAACAAGATCTGAGAGGACACTGAATCTATGAAAAGAGAACACTTTGGGATCCAGAAAGATTGGTTTCTGATGAAAAAGTAATTACTTAATTAAAAAAGTAATAGAGGCAGTGAACAGTATATCAGATTGTGATAAAAACCAATGATTCCAAAGGCTACTTTAAGAAATTCTCCCAGAACTGAGAGGTAAAAGAGAGTTGAATATAAAACTTGAGACACAAGGAGAATAGATTCTGGAGATACACACACACACACACACACACACACAAACACACACAGGCAATCTAAATGAAAGAAGGCAGAAGAGAAATAATAAAGAAATAATAGATAAAAATTTCTCTGAGGCAAGGAAAGATTGAACCTTCAGATTGAAAGGACCCACAATATACTGGACCAAATTAAGGAAAACAGAGCTACATCGAGAAATGTAAAAAATAGTTATTCATAGGGAACATAACGTACTAAATGACCAGCCCTGGTGGTCTAGTCGTTAAGATTCAGTGCTCTCACTGCCACGGCCTGGGTTCATTTTCCAGTCAGGAAACCATACCACCTGTCTGTCAGTTTTCATACTGTGGCGGCTGCAGGTTGCTGTGATGCTGAAAGCTATGTCATCGATATTTCAAACACCAGCAGGGTCACCCATTGTGGACAGGTTTCAGTGGAGCTTCCAGACTAAGACAGACTATGAAGAAGGATCTGGCCCCCTACTTCTGAAAAAATTGGCCATGAAAACCCTATGAACAGCAGTGGAGCATTATCTGATATAATATGGGAAGGTGAGAGGATGGAGCAAAAAGACCAGGCCCTGTTGTACACAGAGTCACCAGGAGTCGGAATTGACTCAACAGCACTAACAACAAAATATATTAAACAATAATAATCTGGATCTAAAAGTTTAGATTATTTGACTAAAAATAGAGGAAGAAATAAACTAAAAGTATGCAAGTTATCTTATTTGAGGGGCAATTAGTAGATCAGGTCCACCAAAGGGGATGGGTAATTAAATAATAACTATATCCATATAATAGAATATTATGCAGCAGTCTAAAAGAATGAGGTAGGTCTATACTTATATAGAAAGATTACTAAGACTTAAGAGAAAAGAGCATGTTGCACCACAGTGTGTACAGCATGACCTATTCATATAACAAAAGTATCATAAAGCCCACACTCATTATAAAGCTGTATTTTTATATGTGAATATATGCATGTATGTGTCTGCATTCATATATTACTCATATAATTTAAGATTTTTTTAAAATGATAGTCAAAAACTTAATAAAAGTGATAAGACACACACAAAAAGACCAGGAAGGATATATCCTAAACTATTTGTAGTTGTTACTTCTGAACAATAAGAATAGAGGAAAAGAGTTATTGATTTTATACATATACATACACAAACACACATACACAAATATATATGAATACATACACACATATTATAAACATATTAATCTTGTAGTTCAAAAAAATTGTATGGGGCAGAGATGTTAAGTCGGGACGGAGGGGGTGAAAAAATGGCAGGAGAAATTAACTAAATAACAATGATTGTGAATGGTTACCACACTGCTTAGACTTTGATAAGTTAAGCAGAAAAAATAAATTAGCATATAAATTATATAATTATTAAGACAAAATTAATTGCTATAATGATCTTTGTGCCCTATAGAGAATACATATTTTCTTCAAACACGAGTGAATCATCTATAAAAACCTATTATATCTGAACCCATGAAGAAAATCTCATTAATTTAAGAAAAGCAGAAATTATCTTTCAGGTCACATTCTTCATACACAATACAATAAATCTAGAAGTTGGCAATAAAAGGATAAACCAAACAACTAAAGAAAAGCAAAGCATTTGAAAAACATACTAAGCCCTATTCTTAAAGAAAAAAATAAAACCTAGGTCAAAGAGGAAATAAAAATTGCAATTACAGATTATTGAGAAAAAATAACTACAACACAATTTTCAAAACTAATGGGATAAGGTCAGAACTTTTACTTAGAAGAATATTTATAGCTTTGGAACTTTTATTATGAAGTCAGAAACAATTAGAATAGACTAAGCATTCATTTCAAGAAGCTAAAGAAATCTAACAAAATAAATCTTAGTAAAATAATAACGATGAAAGCAGATGTTGATGAATTTTTTAAAAAGAAAAAGTTACACATTTTTCCATGGGTTGGTTCTTTGACCAGAGGACTGAAAGAATCTTTTGCAAGTAAAATTGAGGAAAAGAGAGCATGTACATGCACTCAAGCACACGGGAGCAAGGTAACACATCACACACAACACTATGAATGAGAAAAGAAATAATTACAAAGGATCATAACAGAATATCATGTAAAATGTACGATAATTATGAAAATATCCATGAAATGGATAATTTTTTAGAAAAATATAACTATAAAAATGACTCAAACCTTAGTAGACCAATAGCCATCAATGTTATTAGAAAAGTTATCAAAGAATGACACATATAAATGGCATCTATGGGTTCATAGGCAAGTTCTTCAAGGAAAATATAATTCCTGTGTTAAACTTAGTACTGTAGGAAAATTTCCCTAATTATATCAATAAGCTAGGGTAACCCTGGTACCACAACTTAATAAAGACAGCACCCTTCACCAAAGACTTAGAAAGGAACCTTACTTATGAATACAGAAGCAAAAATTCTAAATAAAGTATAAGCACATCAAATTCAAGAGTAAATTAAATAAACCATAACTAAGTTCAGCAAAGTAGATGAATACAAAGTAAATACAGAAAACAAAATCAATTGCTTTCCCAATATATCAGCAATAAATTAAAAATTAAAGGAAAAAGGATAACACCTATAACATTAAAAAAATTTCTTCAATCCCCAAGAAAAACCTTTTTAAGTCAGTCAGACCAATATAAAGAGAATCTTTTAAAACTTAAAATTATAAAAGAAGATGTAGTAACTACACAAACACAATACAACTGGCTTGAAAAGTTCAACACTGCGAAATCCATGAGTTCTCCCTGAACTAATCCCATTGGGCTATTTTTGAAAACTTGACAAAATTATTCTACAGCTCACCTGGAAGAATTAATGTGTAAGGACAATCATAAATATTTTGTCAAAAGAGGCAATAAATGTATTACAAAGCCATAATAATAAAAACAGCATACTACTGATGTTAAAATAGACAAACACACCGAAGAATAGAATTGGAAAGACCATAAACAAACCCAAGTATATGTGATTAAAGATATCATTTCAAACCAGTGGATAATGAAAACCAATAAATGGTATTAGAATAAGCGGATAATGATTGGGGGAAGGTGTATTGTTGCTGACACAAAAACAAATTCCAGATAAAGATTTAAATGTGAACATGAAACTATAAATGTTCTAGAAAAAAGTTCAGAGGAACATTTATATAATTATGACTGGAGAAGACTTTTCTAAGCAAGAAACAAATCTTAAAACCATAAAGGAAAGAATAGATAGACCTGACCACTTAAATGCAAATGTTCCTGTACATCAACCTAAAATAACACAGTAAAAATTTTCAATTATCAGATGGCAAAAAATATAACATCCTATGTTGCTAAGATTATAGAAAATAATCACTTTCATTCAGTATGGTAAAAGTACAAATGGGCATAACACTTCAGAGGGACAGTTGCCCTAAAGGGAGGCTGGTTATTTCAAAATAGGAAAGAAGAAAACATAGGACAAAATCTGGTTGTAAAAAGAAAGTTGTAGAAGAAAAGAATCTTAGGAAAAGAATTTTATGAGTGGTCAGTTCTGGCTAAGATTGGAACGAATAAATTTTAATATCAAAATAAGCCAACGCAAAATTAAAATCTAGCTTTCTTTTCTGAAGAAAGGACAAGGTTTCCTGGGCTATCAGTCTGCTGGTAAAACAGACTGTGAAAGCTTCTTTGCCTTTAAGCAATACACCTAGAAAACAGAGATTTTATGTTTTATCAAAATAATTTCCTGTGTTGTTTCTTATAACTTTACCAGGTCTTTAATTACTCAGGAAAATGCAATCATCTTCGTATTGAAGGAGTTAAGTTTTGCTTACAACTATGTAACCTTTTGTATTTGCCTTTGAAACCTGTTATCGTTACTTTGGTTAAGTAGATACCTAAGTATTATTTCATAATGCTCTGTGATCCTATTTGGTCAAGTGTCTAAACCTTTTGATATTTTTGACAAGCTTCCTAAAATATTCAAATTCTAAATGACATCTTTTCGACCTGGATGTAACTTTGGGATTTTCCAGAGGGCACCTGGACATTTCAAAAGATTTACTCCCTCTCCTTATAAAAAGAGATATTACATTAATTAGGCTTATTTGGTATGTCAAATTACATAAGAAGCTTGGTTGAATAAGTGATAAACCTTTTTAGGTTATATTGTATGGGTGAATGTTACTAACATGTGTTCTAGAAATTGTATTAAATTCCTAAAAATCTGGTATGTCCTAATATTTTATAACCTGTGATTCCAGTTACTGTCTAAAATGTGTCACAAAAATACCCAAATTTTTCTTGTCAATTGTATTTACCCATTGCCTTTTTTTTAAAAAAGACTGGCACCTGAACTAACATCTGTTACCAATCTTTTGTTTTCTCTTCTTCTTCTCCCCAAAGTCCCCCAGTAGGTAGTTGTATACTCTAGTTCTAGGTCCTTCTGGTTGTGCTATGTGGGACGCTGCCTCAGCATGGCTTGAGGAGAGGCGCCACGTCCATGCCCAGGATCCAAACCAGCAAAACCCTGGGTAGCAGAAGTGGGGGTGCGAACTTAGACACTCGGCCCCTACCCATTGCCTTTTTTTAAAAAAAGCCTTTTGTCAGTTACAGACAGTTATTGTTTTACTCTGATGCTTTTAAAAATATGTTTCTTTTTCAAAGAGATTCATGAAAAAGACTTTGACAAGTACTCTGGAACACAGGTTTGATAACTTTAAGATCATAACACTGAACTGGGTGGGAGTTTTGGGAACTCAAATGAAGGACTCATTGCTTCAATGTTTTGTTTTCCAGATGTAAAGGACCCCTTTATCTCCTCCCCTTTAAGCTATTCTATAATTTACAGCAATTTTTTAAAGTGTATCTTTGCAATAAGGGTTGAAACATTTATCTTTTTCTCTTTGCCTGATCCCTTCGGAATTCAGCAACTCCTAAGTATTCTTTTCATGATAACATTTGTATGTATTTGCATGGGTTCAGTGAGGGTCTGTTCTCCTTGTAGCAGGACACAATTGGAAATATTGGCTACATTACCAAGGCTTTGGCTAGAATGTTATATTCATGAAAGATGTACATAGACTCAGAAATGACCAGACGGCTTTAAGGAACTGCTTGAAAAACTGGCCTAGTGCCCTGTTTACAAGGTTTCAGCAAAGGAATCTTTTAAAAGAGCTTATATGGTCAATCACTATTCTGGCTGGATGTATATAAATAATCAGGCCAAGTTTAATAAAAACAAATTAGTTTTACTATGATTATCTTTATTTTAAAAAGGGGGTTATTGTAAAGAGAGAAATTATGTTTGCACCTTTGTAGATATTAAATTCTAATCCATTAATTGTCTTTAAGCTTTTGTTATACCTGAAAGCTGGACTGGATCCTAAATTCTTCCAGTTTCCTTAAATGTCTGGATACAATACTCCAAATTGATGTTTCCAATTTTACTGCCCTTGAAATCTCTTGGAAGGGACTATACTAGGCCCTCCTCACTACCTAGATGGCACTCAAACTTCAGGGATTTGAGCCTTGGGTACACCTCTCACGGGCAAAGAAGGCTCCATCTGACATCTGGTCCTGAACAAATGCTGGAGACCTCCAAACCAAATTGACTAGGAAGAGAAGCAGCTGACCTCTGAGGCAGACAGCTTTCCCAAGATGACTGGACCAGGCCTGTATACCCTCTTCCCGCTGTTGTTTCTTACTTTATTTTCTCCCTCTCTTTCCTGGAAGGACAATGCCCTTGTCCAGATTTCCCAGTCCCTTGCATAAGGGGGAAACCCCTCTGATTACTGGATTTGCCATCAGAAACCTCCATCTGTCAAAGACAGTAATGATCCCTTAGTTAACCCTATAAGTAGTTTCACTGGGATTCCAGATTCTGTTTTGTCTAAATTGCTCTGCTGGGCCCATTTTACCAACTCAGGGTGCTAAGTCCACCTAAACTCATTTCTTGTTTTAATTTAACCCAGCCTTGGGAGGGGAAAATAAGATCTTTTGAATATTTGTATGAAAAATTCTGTGGGGCAGCCAATATAACCCAGGCCATCTGTAAATTTCTCCATATACCCATATATTTAGGCAACCTCTTGGTATGTAACAACATAGTATGTGAGCTTTGGTTATATAATGCTAATGCCTCTATTCCGATGAACAAGTCCATCGATTGCATCACTTATGCAGGAGCCTTATGTACAAACTTGATTACATTTTCATTTGTGGAGGTCTCAGTAATGGCCTTTATGCTTGGGCAACTCATTGCCTTGATAGCTGGAGAATACAAGGACAGTGTGCCCTTGCTGTACTCACTGTCTCTGTATAAACAAGAATCTACCTCTCACCGGTCTCTCCCACTGAATCCCTGCAGTCACTCCAAACAAGAACTTCCAGGAGGCATACATGACTCTGGGTTTGCCTCCATGGGAAGAGCTTTCTTCCCATGGATTGGAGTGAGTGCCAACAAACAAATAATCAGGAATCTCTCCCTGATTCTAGAAGAGTTGGCCAACTCCACAGCCAAAGCAATTTCAGCTTAGCAATGGTCACTTAACTCATTTATCAGGGTGTCTTGAATAGTCATATAGCCCTTGATTATATACTTGCTGAACAAGGAGGTGTCTGTGCAGTGGCAAACACCTCCTGTGGCACATGGATAAATGCCTCTGGGGAAGTAGAAACCCAATTACATAAGATTAGAGAGAAAGCACATTGGCTACAACAAATTGCATCTAACAATCCACTGTCTTTTGATTTGTTCATCTGGTTACCTTCAGGTCTGGGTTCCTGGTTTAGAACCATCCTGCAAACTGGGCTTATAGTATTACTTTTAATCTTATTCTGTATACTCGCTGTGAAGTTCTGTGCCTATTGCCTGTTGAACCTCTGTAAAAATGACATGCCCAATAAGGTGATGCTGGCTCAGCACTTTGAGATGATCTCCAATGCCTACAACCTTGGAGAAATATAGACTTTAGATGGAAAATGCCTGAGAGTTCTCCTTCCTAACCTTCCTTGTTACCAAAATGTGGCCTATATAGTTTCCAATCATTATGTAATTCCCTTCCAATGTGAAACATTTCAACCAGGAAAGATCCTTCCTGGCACTTAGGGACAAGACCACTATGCACAGAGAACCCGCCTATTGATCAGAGATGCTTTTGGAGAAAGATCTTGATCAATGGGGAAAATGTGGAAATTAACAAAAGAAATCTTAACTAAATTGGAATTGGGAAGGCCTATAGGGGGAGCTCTCATGCCCTATCATACATTGTCAATTACACCAAACAGGAAGAGATGTACACTTGCATCTTTTATGGGAAGTACAACTACTTTACTACTGAGGGAAGATTTCCTGGTAACAGCCCAGCCAATGAGAAGTGCTGCAGCTCAGCCAATGAGAAGCCATTGCCACCCTGAACTGTTACTTTCCCCTAATGGACTTTCCTTTAGAACAGCCCCTCCCCACTTCCCCCTTTTCTCTATAAAAGCAAGCTCCCCTACTTTGAGTTCCAGATTTGCCTATGGTTCACCATAGGGTGTACATCCTGAATTGCAATTCTTTTGGCTATTCCTGAATAAACTCACTTTGAGGGTAAAATAGGCGAATTTGCTTTTTAAGTTGACAAGGGTGTCTACAAAAACTCTACAGTTAAGATCATACTAATGGTGAAAGACTAACTGCTTTCTTCCTAAGATCAGGAACAAGGCAAGGCTGTCCACTCATACTGCTTCTATTCAACATCATAATGGAAGTCCTAGGCAGTACAATAAAACACGAAAATGAAATTAAAGGCAAACAAATTTGAAAGGAAAAAATAAATGCACAATGACATAATTGTCTATGTAGGTAACACCAAGAAATCAACCAAAAAAAAAGAACTCCTAAGAATAAGTGAGTTTTAGCAAGTTCATAGAATACAAGGTCAACACACAAATACCAATATTTCATAGTAGCAATGTAAAAATGAAAACCTAAATTTTAAAAAAATACCATTTACAATAGCTCCAAAAAAAGACAGTATTTTGGTATTAACCTAACAAAATATATACAGGATCCATATGGTAAAAGAAAGAAATCGAAGAAAACCTAAATAAATGGAGAGACATACCACATTCAGGAGTTGGAAGACTCAACACAGAAGAAATGTCAATTCTATTCAAATTCACCTATAGATGTGTTTTGGGGGTCCCCAAGACCACCTCCACGTATAGTGATTCCTAGGAGGACTCACAAGACTCAGCATATAGTCATACTCATGGCTATGATGTTGCCTACCTGGTGACAGCCCAGCCAATGAGAAATGCTGCAGCTCAGCCAATGAGAAGCCGTTGCCAACCTGAACTGTTATTTTCCCCCAATGGACTCTCCTTTAGAACAGCCCCTGTATTATTGTATTATAGCAGACGATATAAAGCAAAATCAGTGAAGGGAAAACAAGCATGGGCAAAGTTTGAAGAAAACCAGAAGCAAGCTTCGAAGAGTCCTATCCCAGTAGAGTCCTCAGGATGCACTTAATTCCTCCCACAATGAGTTGTGACAACACAGGTAAAGTGTTGTCTACCAGGGAAGCTCATTAAATGACTTGGTGCCCAAGGTTGGTCATGTAAACACTCTCTGCCTAGTGTGTACCAACCTTCCAGACTCCCAGAAGGAAAGCAGGTGTTCAGGATAAACCACATCGTTTGCACTAAGAGTTGAGGGACAGATATCACTTAGGGAGGGTTTTACAGCAGTTTAGGGAACTGTTTACCAGTCAAGTTCCCAGATGCCAGCCAAGGGCCAGCCTTGCAAACAGGTCTGTCTAAGGATAGCAGTCTGAGGCTTGTTATGTTAACTTTTTTCTGCACAAAATGTAACTCAATCCCAATCAAACTCCCAGCAGGAGTTTTTTGTAGATATAGACAAATCGATTCTAAAATTTATATAGAAAGGCAAGGGAACTAGAATAGCTAAAACAATTTTGAAAAAGAAAAGACAGAACAGAGTTGGGAGAATCATGGTACCTAGTTTTAAGACGTACCATAAAACGATAGAAATAAAGACAGTGCAATATTGGCAAAGGGATAGACACAGAACAAAACAGAATATAGAGAAATAGACCCACACGAATAAGACCAGTTGATTTTTGGCAAAGGTGCAAAAGCAATTTAGTGGAGAAAGTATATTTTTCCACAAATTGGGGTCAGAACAGTTAGACATTCATATGCAGAAAAATGAGCTGTGACTTCAAAAACCTCACCAGTTATACAAAAATTAACTCATAATGGATTATGAATTTAATGTTAAAACTATGAAACTTGTAGATAAAATATAGTAGAAAATAGGGGCCGGCCCAGTGGTGCAGCAGTTAAGTTCACATGTTCTGCTTCGGTGGCCTGGGGTTCGCCGGTTCGGGTTCCAGGTATGGACCTACACACTGCTTGGCAAGCCATGCTGTGGCAGGCATCCCACATATAAAGTAGAGGAAGATGGGCACGGATGTTAGCTCAGGGCCAGTCTTCCTCAGCAAAAAGAGGAGGGTTGGCAGCAGATGTTAGCTCAGGGCTCATCTTCCCCCCAAAAAATTAAAAGAGAAATCTTTAAAAATATATATACAGTAGAAAATATTCATGACCTAGGTTTAGGCAAAGTTCTTCGACATGACACAAAACACATAATGCACAAAGAAAACACTGAAAAACTGGACTTTATCAAAATTAAAAAGATTTTGAAAGACACAGGTTAGAATAAAAAAGTTACAAACTGGTAGGACATACTTGTAAATCACACATCCGATAAAGGATTTTTACCCAGAACATATGAAGAACTCTCATAACTTGACACTTAGAAAATAAACTACCCAATTTAAAATTGGGCAGAAGACTTAAACAGAAACTTCACCAAAGAGGATTTATAAATGACAAATAAGTATGATGTCCAACATTATTAGCCCTGGAGGAAATGCAAATTAAAACTATGGTGACATTCCTCTTCACACCTATTAGATGGCTAAAATAAAAAAAAAAATACTAACAATACCAAGTGCTGACAAGGATGCAGAGAAACTGAAGCTCTCATACATTCCAGGTGAGAACACAAGATAGTAAGTCACTCTGTAGCAGTTTCTCATTAAGTTAAACATACATTTATCATAACCCAGCAAGCCCGCTCCTGGGTATTGATGTTAGAAACGCAAACTTATACAGTAGTCCCCCCTTATCCACAGGGGATATGTTCCAAGACTCCCAGTGGATGCCTGAAACCACAGATAGTACTGAACACTATGGATACCATGTTTTTTTCCTATATACATATTTGAGGTGCAACAGCAAAACTAGCACAAATTTCTTTTTCTTTCTTCACAATTTCACACAAGGAAGATTTGTTCTTACCATGGATCTTAGCAACCTTAGCATATAATTTTTTTTCTTTCCTTGTTGAGAACTTTTACCTTTTCACTTAAAGAAAGCACTTTATGGCTTCTTTTTGGCATATCTCAATCACCAACATCACTATTCTTGTGCTTTGGGGCCATTATTAAGTAAAATAAAGGTTACTTTAACACAAGCACTGCAATATCATGACAGTCCATCTGATAACCAAGACAGCTACTAAGTGACTAACGGGCAGGTAGCATATATAGCTTGGATATGCTGGATAAAAAGATGTTTCATGTCCCAGGTGGGATGAAGTAGGACAGTGTGAAATTTCATCACACTACTCATAACAGTGTACAGTTTAAAACTTATGAATTGTTTATTTCTGAAATCTTCAATTTAATATTTTTGGACCATGGCTGACCAACTGAATAACTGAATATTATTGGATAACTGAAACCACAGGAAGCGAAACCGTGGATAAGGGGGGACTACTGTATTTACATAAAAACCTGTCCATGAGTGTTTATAGCAGTTCTTTTCACAGCCTCAAACACTAGAAATGGTGACATCATTATCATGGTGGCATGAGAGGATCCTTTTGTCTCTCCTCTTCAATCTACAGAGAATAAAACATCCATAACCAAACAAAGGCTACAGTGCCCAAGGCATCAGGACTCCAGAGAGATCCACACATTGGTACATACAAAGATGGGTGGATTGGAGCACAAGAGGAGGCAAAATAGGGGAACAGTAGAGGCAGTGCCCAGGACTCTGGACCCCAGGCCACGGTGAGCTAGCTGCTGCCAGTCCCAGAGAACCCAGTGGGTAGCAGAAGAGGTGCATGTGCAACTCCAGCCAGCCAGCCATGGCAGCACCTGTGGCCATGGGGAGCAGAGCAGCAGCAGAGGTAGAGCCCCATGATCCTGGGCACCCGGCCACGGCTCAGAGCCTGGTAGCAGCAGCAAAAGCATGAACACAACTCTGACATCCCAACTGACAATCTACTGATTGGGAGAAGATATTTGGAAATCATATATCTGATAAGGGGTTAATATGCAAAATATGTAAAGAATTCATACAACTCAACAAGAAAAACACAACTCGGTCAAAAAAAGAAGAGGATATGAACAGACATTTTTCCAAAGATATACAGATGGCCAACATGCATATGAAAAGATGTTCAACATCACTAATTATTAGGGAAATGCAAATCAAAACTACAATGAGATATCACCTTATGCCCGTCAGAATGGCTAATGTTAAAAAGACAAGAAATAACAAGTGTTAGAAAGGATGTGGAGGAAAAGGAACCCTCATACACCGCTGGTGGGAATGCAAATTGGTGCAGCCGCTACGGTAAACAGTATGGAGAGTCCTCAAAAAATTAAAAATAGAGCGACCATATGATCTAGCTATTCTACTTCTGGGTATTTATCCAAAGAACACGAAAACACTAATTCAAAAAGATATATGCACCCCTATGTTCACTGTAGCATTATTCACAATAGCCAAGACCTGGAAACAACCTAAGTGCCTCTAAAGGGATCAATAGATAAAGAAGATGTGGTATGTGTGAATATATATAGGCAATGGCATACTGCTCAGTCATAAAAAAGACAAAATCTTGCCATTTACAACAACACAGTTGGACCTCGAGGGTATTATGCTAAGTGAAATAAGTCAGATGAAGAGAGACAAATACCATATGATCTCACTCATATGTGGAAGATAAAACAACAACAACCATACACATAGACAGAAGAGAACAGATTGGTGGTTACCAGAGAGGAATGTGGGTGGGGGGAGTGTGCAAGCAATAAAGGGGGATATTTGTACAGTGACAGATGGAAACTAGACTTTCAGTGGTGAATAGGATGTAATCTACACAGAAGTTGAAACATAATGATGTACACCTGAAATTTATATAATGTTATAAAACAATGTTACCTCAAAAAAAAAATACTGGAAACAATCCAGATGTCCTCCAATGGGTGAATGGTTAAACAAATGTGGCACATCCATACGATGGGATACTACTCAGCAATTAAAAAGAATGAACTATTGACACAAGCAACAACTTGGATAGATCGCAAGGGAATGATGATGAGTGATGAAAGTCAATCTCAAAAGCTTACATACTATATGATTCCATTTATATAACATTTGTGAAATTACCAAATTATAGAGATGGAGAATTAGGAGTTTCCAGAGACAGGAAGGCGAGGTGAGGGGGGATGGCTATGGCTATAAAAGGGTAACACGAGGGATCCTTCTGGGGATGGAACAGTTCTGTGTCGTAACTGTGGTGGTGGTGGCGGTGCTTACAAAACTTACATGTGTGATAAAATTATACAGACTAAATGCATACACAAGTAAGTGCATGTAAAACTGGGGAAATTTAAATAAGGTCTATGGACCTTGATTGTGATATATTACAATTATGCAAAATGTTACCATTGGGAGAAACTAGGTGAAGGGTACACAGGACCTCTCTATACTATTTTTGGCAACTTCTTGTGAACGTATTTTTCAAAACAAATGTTAAAATTTCATAAAACTGTATATCAAAAGTCAATTTTACTGTCTGATTATTTAAAAATTAAAGCTGTAACAACACTATATATATTTTCTAGAACTGTGATTCTTTATCAAAAGGTATACATTAGCATGGCTTGTGGAGCTTTATAAAAATATGTGTGCCAGGGCCACAACCCCACATTCTGATTTGATAAGTCTGGGATGGGACTTGGGCATCTGTGATTGTGTCATCTTTGCTTTAGAATTGTACCCCTGGTAGATAACCACCACTTTAAAAGCAGGGAGATCATATACACACACAAATGTTAACAGTGGTTGTGGGTTGTGGGATCATGGGTAACTATAATTTCTTACTTTACTGTAATAAATGTGAATTTGGGACGGGCCCAGTGGCACAGCAGTTAAGTGCGCATGTTCCACTTCTCAGCGGCCCGGGGTTCGCCAGTTTGGATCCCGGGTGTGGACATGGCACTGCTTGGCAAGCCATGCTGTGGTAGGCATCCCACATATAAAGTGAAGGAAGATGGGCACGGATGTTAGCTCAGGGCCAGTCTTCCTCAGCAAAAAGAGGAGGATTGGCAGCAGATGTTAGCTCAGAGCTAATCTTCCTCAAAAAGAAAAATTTTTTTAAATAAATAAATAAATGTGAATTTTTGTGCAATAAAAATAACAAAAGCTTTTTTCAAAAAGATTCGTTCATCATTCCAGCTGGTAGAAATATTTCATCTCTGTTATCCATTTATTTCCTATCCCTACTCCCAGTTTCATGCCATCTGTGAATTTGATGAGTAGATCTTCTCTGTTCTCATCTACATGACTAATAAAAACATTGATCAGGACAAAGTCTGCTGGTAGTCCACTAGAAATCTCCTTCTAGCTTGGTAATGATCAGCAATCTTTGGGATCAGTTTCACTTACTTAAGATCTAGCCAAATTCTACTCTTATCTAATTTACTATTCCTCATCATTTCCATAAGATGAGGGACATTTTCATGCTTTGCTGATATCCAAATATACCACTTCTATGACATTTCTCTGGTCTGTCACTCCAAAGTGGGCCTGAGCCACTCCTCTGGTACCTAAAGGATATTAAACTAGATTACCTTTTCTTCCCAATTATACAGTAAGACTCTGCTGGGCATAGACTATGCCTTGTATTTCCTTGCTAACTCCATAGCAATCCATTCAATTCCATTCATTCGACAAATATCCACTGACTCCCTACTATGTGCCAGGTACTATTTTGGGCTATCTTTCCTTAGTGTAAAGTGATAATTAAGTATTCATAGCAGTATTCCCTCAACATCCAACTCTGGACAAATAGCCACTGCCATATCTGGTGCCACACTGTCCTTCTTATTACCCATCCCACCCAAAGCTTGGAAGACTGTCACTGGCCCCTATCCAAATCAGTAGATAGACTTTTAGAAGATTTTGAAAATGATTAAACTACCATACCATCACTGACTTTTCTAGAAATAATCTCTCTTTCCACTGGGTTCTCACAGTATCTTATTTATATCATTTTTATGGCACTTGGTGTATTCTACTTTGTATCGTACTTATCTGTCTGTATGTCTTATCTTGCCCCCTAGATCACAAGCTCCCTGAAAGCAGGAACATGGCTTATTCAGTTCTGTAGACCCAGTAAATTTTTACTGTGTTTGGCACCCGGAGATGCTCTGTGAATAATCAAGAGAGAACAGCAGCTCCTTAAAGCTGCAGTTGCCGGGCTTACCTGTACCTCCACCAACCAGTCCACAAGAATGGCCCTCATGTCACTGCTGATGTCAGTCTGCCTATTCATGTATTTTTTAAGTATGAACTTTTCCTGGCAGTAATAAGAAAGAAATGTTAACAAATAAACTCTCCTTGTAGTTCAAAAGCTGTAACTTAAGAAAAACTATTTGCAACTAAGATCTCAGAAAAAAAAATGTAACGACATAATTAACTTCTTAACAGTTCTAACTCATTATTTTCAGACAATAGTATCAGATAGGAGCAGATCAAAGTATCCTTATCCTTTTCCGGACAAGTTCCAGTTATTCTTGGGAAATGGACACACATGATATTCAAGTGTCAGGGTGGATGCTGAGGAGTCCAGGGGGAATACGGAATATGGGCAGGAACATACAGATGACTATAGCCGAATACCAAAGAGGTTCTGCCCCTTCTTTACAATTCCATCTAAAGCACAATACCATGCTATGGAGAGCAGTGCTTCTCAAACTTTAACATGCATATGCACTACTTGGAGATCTTTAAAATTCACAATCTAATTTAGAAGGTCTGGGGTAGGGCTACATTTCTGCATTTCTAACAGGATCCCAAGTGAATCTGATACTGCGGAGCTAAAGCCCACACTTTTACTACATCAAAGTTCTCTCTACTTCCTCCAAAGTATACTAGAGAGAGTATGGGCTCTGGAGTCAGCTAATCAAATGCTATGTCTCTAGAGAGAAGATGAGATATTCTCTCCACTAAACATGGCCTGCTAAAATTCTAGTTGTTAGATAATCTTGGTCCCATCTGTTCCATTGAAAGAGACAGAAATTTTGGAATGATGAATATTACTGGTAAAGGAGACTAGCAGATTTCAAAGGAGCAAGAAAATTTCGCCAGGTTGGAGAGCTGAAAGAAAGGGTGTGATTCTACATACGGTGCCAGAAACTTACATAGAGAAGGGAAAAGGTCTCTAAGAGTAGCCACTCAGAAAGAGACTACTTGATCATTTTTGCATCTGAGACTGTCTCCTCAGCAATTAGAGGTGCAGCAGGCTTATGGTCTTCAAGGTAATCAGACTGTAGTCCAGATCTCAGTTCTACCACACACTAGTTGTGTGACTCTGAGCAGTTTCCTCCAACTATTCAAAGGAGATAATAATACCTACCATCATGAAGTTATTGGGAGAATTAAGATAATGTCTATAAATCTCTTAGCACAATGTATAACTCACAGTAAGCTACCAGTAGACGTCAGTTGTTGCTGCTATTATTTTCATCATCGTTATTACCTCCCCTTTCAACTTGCATTTGTAGGATGGAGTGACGAAGAAATGAGAACTAGAAATCATTGCCCACTCCCAGGCACCTACATACCTCTCTCTCCTTCATGTAACTGAAGATATCCTTGGCATATATTGAGTTGAAAAATGGATCATTGTGGTCCTTGTCAATATCTTCCACTGGGGTCATCTGCTTGGAAATCACCAAAAAGACACATTAGGAGGAGAAAGATTCCAAGGAAAGCTTAGCACATTCACATAAAGGATGATTCCTTTCTTCCGACTGTCGTCTTCTGCTAAGGTTCCTCGAGCTTCATATATCCTAGGTCACAACAGAGCACCCCTTGGCCCTGCAATCCTCATACTGCTGAGTGGCCAAGAAATGCTTAGTCCTCGTACTCCTGCTCTGCCCTAGGAAACAGGCACCATTTTTACAGGTAACCTAAAGACTCTCCAAGAAACTCTTATTTTACCATTTCAGCACATATCACCTGTCTTCTTTGGTCCCTTGTTCTGTCCCAATGCTTTGATCTGGCCCAATTCATCTTCTTGGTAGCCTTTTCCTCCCTTCTACCTCATTACCCAGGTTGTTTTGCCTACAAGAGGGTATTTCTCCTCCTTCCTGCCAAATCTCATTCCTTTGTCCTTCCAATTTACAACTTAAAGACCATCTTCCTTGGGAGATATCTCTGTGAGCTTTATTGATTGAAGCCCACTGTAATACAGATTGCAATTACTAAGAAAGGCAGTTTCCTGAAAGACATTGTCTAACCATTACTGCAAAGCCCAAATATATGTATACAGTATTCCAGACTCTTGCGGGTATTCCTGGAATAAATACTTTCTCATTGCTTGGATGTATCACTATGCCTATCAGGAAGTCAAGATATTCTACAAGGCCAATTTGATTTACTGTAGCTTACTATGTTTAGCTCAGTTGCTTAGGAAGGCAAAATAAATCTCTTTGCTAGCAGCCACCTCCAGGACAACAAAGAATACATCATCTAATGTAAGAAAAAAGAGAGCAGAATACCTCCTTCTGTGATCTCTTGCCCTGAGATGAGAAAGGTTTATTGGAACTGGATTCACAAGCACTGGACTTGCTTGTGCTACTGAACTTGCCCACACTAGACACAGTGGCAGTGCTGGACATGCCTAGTCTGGTTTCAGGGGCAGTGCTGGACACATGTGGGCTGGTCTCAACTTGAAGGATCGGGAAATCTTTGAGAAAGGTGTCTTCCTTGTGGGTGGGATTCTCTTGCAAGGCCAATGGCTCTTTGAAAGACAACTCCTTCCCAGTGGTGAGTGTTTCATTCAAGGAAAATATCTCCCTGAAATTGGATGTCTCATTGATGGTAGGCTTCTCCTGAAAGGCTACTGGCTCCTTGAAAAGGGCCTCCATCTCACTGCTGGGATTCTCCTGCAAGGCCAAGGGCTCCTTCAGCATAGCCTCCTCCTCAATTGTGGGATTCTCCTGCAAGGCCAAGGACTCCCTCAGGATGGTCTCCTTTTCAAAGCTAGGCTTCTCCTGCAAGGTCAGTGGCTGTTTCATAAGGGATTCCTCTTCATTGGAAATGTTCTCTTGCAAGGCCAACTGCTTCTCAAAGAGGAACACCTCCCCCTGAGCAGTGGGCTTCTTCTTTAAAGATAATTCTCTCTCCATGCTTGTTGCTGCCTCAGTGGGGAGCTCCTTCAGAATCAATGGTTTCTTGAAAAGCAATTCCTCTTCAGTGGTGCATTTCTCCTGCAAAGCCAACAGGTTCTTCAATGAGTCCTCTTTGGTATCAGTCTTCTTCTGCAAGGCCAAAGCCTTCCAGAAGAGGGACTCATCTTTGTTGGTAGGTTTTATACGCAATGAAAATGGCTCCTGGAAGAGGAATTCCTCCTCAGTGGTAGGCTTCTCCTCCAAGGTCAATGGTTCTTTAATATATGATTCTTCTTCAGTGGTGGTCTTCTCCTGCAAGGCCAATGGCTTCTTCGAGAGGGACACCTCCTGAAGGGTAATGTGCTTCTCTTTCAATACAGATGGATCCTGGAAGAGGAATTCCTCCTCAGTTGTAGGCTTTTTCTTAAAAGGTAACAGCTTCTCAAAGAGTGACTCCTCTTCAGAGGTGGTCTTCTCCAAGACCAGGGGCTTCTTTAAAGGGAACATCTTCCCCTGAGTAATTTGCTTCTTCATTAAAGATAATGGTGTCTTGGTGAGGACAGCCTCCTCAGTTGAAGACTCCTTCCTAAATGACATTGCCTCCATAAAGAAAGAATCCTTATTTTTGCCAGTCATATCCTGCAAGTCCAGCAGTTCTTGGCAGACTGTTTGAGTGGTGCATTTTTTCTTTAAAGATAACAGCTCCTTGGTAGAGGTTGCCTCATTTGTGGTATGTTTCTTCCTAAAGGAAACTGGCTTCATAAGAAATTCATCTTCACTGTCAATATTCTCCTGCCATGCCCATGGCTGCTTCAAGAGGGCCACCTCCCCCTGAGTGGTGTGCTTCTCTTGCAACACAGATGATTCCTTGAAGAGGAACTCCTCTTCACTGGTGCCCTGAAGTGGACTCCTCCTCCTCAAGCAGGACATCTTACCCTGAGTGGTACATTTCTTTTTTAAAGATAATATTTTCTTGGTTGGGGTTCCCTCCTCAATGGTATGCTTCTTCTTCAAAGCCAAAGGCTCCTTAAAAAGTGACTCTTCCTCAGCTGGAGTCTTTTGCAAGGCCAAGGGCTTCTTCAAGATGGACACCTCCTCTGGAGAGGTGCACTTCTCTTGCAATACAGATGGCTCTTGGAAAAGGGACTCCTTAGTGGTAGGCTTCTTCTTAAAGGACAATGGCTCCTTAATGAATGACTTCTCTCCAGAGGTGGTCTTCTGCAACACTAGTGGCTTCTTCAAGTGGTACATCTTCCCCTGAATGGCACACTTCTTCTTTAAAGGTAATGGCTTTTTGGTGGGGGTTGTCCCCTTGGTAGTATGCTTCTTCCTAAGGGAAATTGGCTCCATAAGAAATTCCTCTTCACTGTCTTTTTTCTCCTGCAATGCCGATGGCTTCATCAACAGGGCCATCCCCCCATCTGTGGTGTGTTTCTCTTGCAACACAAACCGCTCCTGGAAGAGGGACTCCTCCTTAGTGGTAGCCTTTTTTTTAAAAGACAATGACTCCTTAATGAGTGCTTTCTCTCCAGAGGCGGTGTTCTGCAATACTAATGGCTTCTTCAAGTAGGCCATCTTCCCCTGACTAGTGCACTTATTTTTTAAAGATAATAGCCTCTTGATGAGGTTTGGCTCCTCAGTGGTAGGTTTCTTGAAAGCCAATGGCTCCGTAAAGAGGGGCTCTTCTTCAGTGTCCATCTTCTCCTGCCAGGCCAATGATTTCCGCAAGATGGATACTTCTTGCTCAGTGGTGTGCTTCTCTTGCAATGCAGATGGCTCCTGGAAAAGGGGCTCCTTCTCACTGGTAGGCTTTCTCTTAAAGGACAACAGCTCCTTAATGACTGACTTCTCTTCAGAGGTGGTCTTCCGCAATACTAGTGGTTTCTTCATATGGGACATTTTCCCCTGAGTGGTACACTTCTTCTTTAAAGATAACAGCTTCTTGGTGGAGGTTGCCTCCTCCATTTTTGGCTTCTTCCTAAAGTTCATCAGCTCCATAGAGGAATCCTCTTCAACGCTGATGTCCTGCGAGACCAACTCCTCCTTCTGATATGTGCGCATCTTCTTTAAGGATAATGTCCTTTTGGTGATGGCTGCCTCTTCAGTTTTATGCTTTTTCCCAAAAGTCTTTGGCTCTAAAACAAACTCATCATCACTGTCAGTCTCCTCCTGCAAGGATAGTGGCTTCTCCAAGAGAGACACCTCCCCCTCATTTGTGCACTTTTTTAAAGATAATGACCTCTTGATGAGGGCTGTATCCTCAGTAGTGGGTTCCTCTTTTACAACAAATGGCTTTTTGAAAAGAGATGCCTCTTCAGTAGTGGGTGTTTTGGAGATGGTGGATGTTTCCAGAATGAGCTGTTTCTGCATAACGTTTGGTACCAAGGTAGTAGAGATGACTACTGGTGAGGGTTCCAGCTTATACCTGTAAAGGAAACAATGTCTGAGTAAGAAGAATGTAGTTCCTAGAATCCTCACCTACCATCTCACCTTGTTGCTATATTTACCAAAGGCTTGGAAGTGAAAGGGGCTTCAACCCCAGGAGACAGATTAGAGGGTAAAAATCAATGGGTACCATAGTGAATCAACTAAGTAGCACACTATATGGTTTCTATGGCCCAGGTTCCAATACTTTTCTGAAAAATTTCCCCTGAAATTCATGACATGCTTTCTCATATATGACTTATTACCTTTATTTATATACAAAGGCTTTTATTATAATACCACATTGTATGAGTTATCTGCTTATATATCAGTCTCCCTCACTAGATGCATTTATTCGTCTTTGTCTATCAGAACCAGGCATCTGGTAAAATGCAGGTTTAAATTAATACTGTTTGAAGGCTTATGAGAGAGGATTATAAGAAAGGCTTATAAGAGGCTTATAAAAGAAAGGTGAGCTAGTACTTAATATTGGTGATATCTAACCACATTCCCTTTACCCAGGCTATTCATGAGATACTTTCCTGCTGAAGGTAATAAAAAAGACTAAAACAGACATTTGTTCACATGTATCAGATGCAAGCTTTGTTTTGAATGGGATTTCATGTCCAAATAGAGCAACTAACCTAGTGTGACCAAATCACTGGAAAACTAAAAATCAGAATAAGAAGAGAGAGAAGACTGAAGGCAAATACAATCATCAGTCTGAACAGAGTACGTGCCTCCAGAAGACTGGATATCACATTATTCCACTTATATGAAACATCCAGAATAGACATATGAATAGAGGTACATCCATAACAGAAAGTAGATTGGTGGTGGGCTGGGGAGGGGCAAGGAGGAGGGTATAAAGGGGGACTGGGAAAGGGAAGGGACTGCTGGTGGGTACAAGTTTCTCTGTGAGGGGTATCTAATCTAAAATTAGGTAGTGGTGATGGCTGTACAACTCTATGAATATAATTTTAAAACCCACTGAATGGTTGAAAAAAAAAGGAAGCGCCTCAAAAGAGTCCACCTGACCAGATAGGTTCCAGGTCCCTCCTGATGAGAACTTTTAGATTGTCTAGTTATGATAAAGATAGTCTAGTTATGATAAATGGCATGCATTCTAGAGCTAGACTACCTGGATTCAAATCCTGGCTCCTCCACTTACTGGCTGGGTGACCTTGGGCAAGTTAACTCTCTGTGCTTCTTATAAGCCTGAGGTGATCAGAGTAGGCTTCCTTGATAAAGTGACCAACTGTCCTTATTTGTCTGGGACTGAGAGGGCTCCTAGGATGTAAGACTTTCAGTATTAAAACTGGGTAAGTACTAGGAAACAAGAATAAGTTGGTCACTCAATTCTTGGAGGACAAGGATGTCACACCCCCTAGGATAGCCAGCACAAAAAAAGAAAATAGCCAGAGTGGCCAAGGATGTGGAAAATTGGAAACTCTAATACATTACTGGTAGGAACATAAAATAACACAACCACTGTGGAACACAGTTTGGCAGTTTCTCAATGAGTTCAACACAAAATTACCATGTGACCCAGCAATTACATTGCTAGGTATATATGCAAAAGAATTGAAAATAGGTGCTCAAACAAAAACTTGTACACAAATGTTCATAGCAGGACTATTCACAATAACCAAAAGGTGGAAACAACCCAAATGTCTATCAACTGATGAATGGATAAACAAAGCATCATATATCCACACAACGGAATATTATTTGGCAATAAAAAGGAATGAAGTATTGATATCTACTTACAACATGGATGAACCTTGAAAACATTATGCTAAGTGAAGATACAAAAGACCACACATTGTATAATTCCATTTATATGAAATGTCCAGAATAGGCAAATCTAGAGAGACAGAAGGCATATTACTGGTTGCCTCGAGCTGAAGAGGATGAGGGAGTTGAGAGGTGATAGCTAAAGGTACAGGGTTTCTTTTGGGGTTGATGAAGATGTTCTAAAATTGATCGTAGCGATGGCTACATAACTCTGCAAATACACTAAAAGCCATTGAATTGTACACTTTAAATGGGTGAATTGTATCGTATGTGAATTATATCTCAATAAAGCTGTTACCGAAAAACTCACTTAGAATAATGTGTGATTATAGTGAGCTCTAAATAAATGTTAGCTACTAGTTCTAGCGCTATTATTAGGGTTCATTCCACTGAACCCTGAATGAAGGCAAGAATGTTTATGGCATTTTGTGAGGATTTCCCTGCTAAAGTCAAAATGATGAAAGAAATTCAAATGAAAATAATGCATGGAATTAAGGTTAAAATATACATGCAAATCCCAGGAATTCCATTTCAGCTAGAAATCAAGTAGGGTTAAAAGCTAATCTTCTGTTTTGATTTCTTTCTGCTGGGTAATTAGCAAAATATCTTGTGGATCTGGCATGTAAATTTTCTGGAGTCCTCCAACTTTTTCCCCTTACCCTTTGGAACCCATGCTTAGCCCTGCTATAGCTACCTATCCAGTCTATTTTATTCTTCCATGAAGAAGTAATTCCCACTGGAATAAAGAGAGGATATAGAAAGGTCTCACTCCACTTTCTAACTCTTCTTCCAACAAAAGTTTTCCTAGGGGTAAATCCTTTTTCCAATCCTAGATGAGAATACTCATATCTACTTGCAGAACCTGTGAACAGTTTCCTGCAACAGGTGGAAAACACATGTCTTTGGCCTAGGGAGATAGTAATTCTCTCCAGTAACAAGGAACAAATCTCCCCTAAAGCTTCTAACGGAATAAGCAGATTGACAAGCTATCAACCAGCGCTGAGAATCCCCCAGAAAAGTTAAGTTGCCCCCACACTCTCAAGCACAGATAGCTCAAACAGAGACTGAATTACTACTAAAAGAAAGAAAAGATGAGCACAAGATCTTTTGGCAAATTCTTCAATGACAACACACACTATAGAAAAAGAGAGAGAGGGGAGGCCTGTAACACTTCAGCAACCACAGCTGGGCCCACCTCAGCAACCAGGGTTAATGTAGTAATCACCACTGTGGCTCACTAAACATGTTCTCAATGGAGACAAAAGGGAGTCAAAAGGATGTCATGCATCCTTTACCATCCAAAGGATGGTATCGTGCTCTCCTTTACCGTATAAAACAATGCCATCTGAGCCCCTTCTTACTCACCTTTTCACATTCATCTCATTGTTTTTGGCCAACCCAAGAGCAGGTGTATTCTTGTTTATCTTCTTGGAAACATCTTTAACAAACTCCTTATTGGCTTCCTTCTTGGGCTGGGTAGGTTGACTTTGAGAAGCCTGCAAAAAAGGAGTGAGGGAGAAATAGGAGACTCTTACCGGAAAGTCCTGACTCACATCCCTACCCTGGACACCTTGTTTGGGTGTCCCCAGGAACGATAATCAAAACCTCTCACAACCAGTACGGCACTGGTGCCGACTATCACAATAGAAGCTAATCGTACAGTAGTACTGGTACATACTAGCTAAAGAGCAGCCCTAAGTGTTTCCAAGGTACACAGGGTGTAGATCTGATCTCCATGTCAGGCATACTCGCTGGCAAAATCAAAAAAAGATGTTTTGTTAACATCACATTCCACTTTCACCCCATAAGATGGTCAGAGTGTTTTGAAAAAAGGGGCAATATACCTGGCTTTGTTGCCTGAGCATGCCAAGATCAACTAGCTTTTCAGGGTAGATCTCTCACACAACACTACCTGTGATACATGTACTACATCTAACTGAGGGGATATTTATTTAACATGGGGCTCTGGGGAGCCCCACCACAAATTCTAATTATGACGAATTCTACTAAATAATAGGAGATCATGGGACTGTGAATAATGTCAGTACAAGTAAATTTAAAAGTTATGCCTTTAACATGAAACAAACTGAACCTAATTATATTCCAAATAAATACTATAATCACACTAAAGGAAAAAAGAAAACAGAAAAAAATATAAGACAAGAAACAACTAATCCAAGTAAACACAGTATTAGACTTTATACCTTCAACGCACACATCCTCAGTCAGGATGGGTTTGTGGAGTGGTGGAGAATATTGAAAACAAATCTGGAACTCTTGTTCGTAAGTTTGTTTATTATGTTGGTATGGATGAAGTAATTTTGAAACTTTTTTTAGATGTATTACAGTATTGAGTAAGTGTTGATGTTCTTCGGCACCAGGGTTCTCACCAAAGAAGGAACATACAAATATGGATTGGGGAATGCAAGAAAGAACACTGTGTATTGGAACGGGAGCTGTGAGAACTCATCATTTCTTAAATAGGTATATGTATATATACATCTGAGTATATAGGTCTGTGCGTATATCTGTGTATATAGATAAATGTACACATATGTTTACGTACATATATGTGTGTATGTATGTGTATATACATGCAGATATTGCCAAGTTGTTTGCTGAAAGGGCAGAAAAAGCAGACACTCCAGTAACAGCTAGCACTGAGATCTTGGTCTCTAATACCATTCCACGGCTGAGATAAAATCGGCACAAGATGAACCTAGAACATCCTGTTATGATAGAAAGAAAATGCTCAAAAAAATTATGAGAGTGTGTCACAAGTTCACAGTAGTCAGACTGAAGGTGACCATACTGGCCAAATCTGGGACAATTTGAGCACCAAAATAATTAACTACAATAATGAATAATAAACTAATGAAAAAATAGGAATTCACAAGTCCATACCAATAATAAATAAACAGGGAAGGGAAGGCTCATGCTTGTGGTAGAACGCCAAGGGCAGACTGGTAAATGGGGAGCAAGTGCTAGAGTTGGAAAAATAACCATAAAGACTGGTTTAGGCAAAAATTACCAATGGCTGCTAAATCTAGGACATATTGATGAAGAGCAGGATATTTGCAGGCTCTTAAGAGTGTGTCCCACAGACTGCTTATTAGTTGCAAGAAAAAAAATAAACAGTAATTACACAGTGGAGAAACCAAACAACATCTTGACTGGGTGATCAAAATTATAACATCATCAATGAGGGGCACAGGAACATCATGTATCTCCAGATGTGACACCCTAAGAAGGACAGAACATCATCTACACAGTATTCCAGCCAAGAATGTATAACATCAGTATAATATCCTATCTTTAAAAGGGGGATTTGGGGATCCTGGGCGTGGACATGGCACCGCTCGACAGGCCACGTTGAGGTGGCATCCCACATCCCACAACTAGAAGGACCTGCAACTAAGATATACAACTATGTACCAGGGGGGTTTGGGAAATAAAGCAGAAAAAAAAAAAAGAAGATTGGCAACAGTTGTTAGCCCAGGTGCCAATCCTTAAAAAAATAAAAGGCGGGGGGCGGGGGGGATTTGGGTGGGACTGTATTATTCAAAAGTGTTAATGTCATAAAAAGCAAAGAAAGGCTATGGAAATGTTCCAGATTAAAAGAAGCCAGAGACATGACAAGCAAATGACCATAGACTGGATCCTTTATGGGAGGGGAAAAAATGTGCATAACATTGACCTTATAAAATCAACTGAAAAAACTGGAATATGGATGATTACATAAAAATACTGTATCAATGTAAATTTATACAGTTGTTAACTGTACTGTGGTTATATAAGACAATTTCTCTGAAGAAATAAACTCTGAAGTACTAAGGGTAAAGGACCAGGACATATGTAAGCAAATGGCATAAAACGTTAACAGTAGGTGAAATCTAGGTAAAGGGTACATGTGTGTTCTTTGTACTATTTTTTTATTTTTGCAACTTTTTGTAAATTTGAAATTATTTCCAAATGAAATATAAAAAACAAATTACGGCCTTGTATCATCAGATCATAATAAGTAACTACAATCCAATAGGGAATTATTTCTTAGGCTCTCAAGTCGTCCACCTCTGCTCTTCGGAGAGTTTGCTACAGTTTCCATTTTAACTTCACCCAAAGTTTTACAACTCCCTATATGTGCAATTGAGACTCAGAATTGGAAAAGAAGTAGGTTCTTGGCAGGAGAGAGGTGAAGACCCTAACCCCCAGGGTGAAACTCTCTATTTGCCGTATGTCAAGGTTCAAAGCACTGTTTTCAGATCTAAGCTCAGGGGGACCTTTATCTGTCCTTTCCCATAATTCTTTCACCAAGAAATAAGAAAATAGAGATGAAAATCCTATTGACACAAAAATCATTTAGGTAAACATGAATATAGACCTTATCTCCTTGTCTACTGGCTTAGGACCAGCTCTTACATATCAAAAGTCCCTCCCATGCTAGAATGATAAAGGAGAGGGAAAGAAAAACACTCAGAGAAGATTAACTAATTAAAACAGATCAACTGTTTTGGCAGGCCAGGACCTCACTGTGGCGAATGTTGAGGAGAAGACAGATAGGCTGACATGGAGGCCTAGTAATACTGACAGGAAGAAGCAAATCATCATACAGGGAATTCCCAAAATTCAGACAGAAAAGAGCCCTCTACTCTCAAACAGATGAGCTCAGACATCTGCAGAAATGTCCAACCCTAGGAATGGCTTAGATACATTGTAATGATGGAACTGTCTCTGGAAAGCACCGAAGACCATTCAAGGCGACCAAAGTGAACCTTCAGAACTTGAATGCAAAAGGGAAATGAGCTTTCTGAGATTCTGGAAAGCTAGAGACAGATACTGCTCAAGGATACCTTGCTTTCCCCATTCCCACCCTGGATGAGGATGTGACCCAACAGAAGTTGAATTCAATTAAAATACCAGGAGGGTCCTGGATATCTGCATGTATTTCCTATTGGTTTATTTGTGTTTGTTCTTTATAAAGGGTGATATAAACTTCATTTAAAAAAGGACTGAGACATAGCAAGAAAGTTTCTCATATGCTCTGAGACCTTGCTTTGCACAGTGTCACCACACTCCCATCAGGGACTTTGGGGGCCAAGGGAAGCTACAGTAAGATGGGTGGCATCCACTCCTGATTTATGTGACTACCTTATGTCAGCCAAGTTTCTAGATCTATGGCTAAATAAGTCAGGAAATGAATCAAATTTTATAGGTCTGTGTGGGAGGGGTCTCTTTCAACCAATCTATGGTAAATCTGACATTATGTGGAAAGCTGTAACCTAGTCATACATGTTGTAATCTGCGTGGGGAAGAGACTGTGTTAGCACAAAGGTGGTCGCATAGCATCAGAAGACCTGAGATCCAAAGGAGAGAACTTTGTCAATGCTTATCCAATCCTGTCCAAGGGGGTAAAATATTATCTAGTAGATGCAAGTATTCTGGTAGCCACAGAAGGACACTACTATGGAGGGCAAGAATAGTTCACCAGGGTTCTCTGTATCCTAGATGAAGGAGACTTCAAAACCAACATTGGGTAAGTCCTCATCTATAAAGTGGAGATAATTATAGTATCTGCTTTATAGGATTATAGGAGGAGTAAGTGAATTGATATAGGAAAAAGTATTTAGAATAGAGCCTGGCACATGGTAAGCACTCAGTAGACATCATTTATTAATATTTTCTAAGACCAAAGATGACCTTTGGCCTGATTCTACACTATATTCAATTAATATCATTCTAACTATTAATTCTGATTTTTGCTTATACCTTAATAATACCAGAAAGGAGATAACTTGGAAGTGAACTCAAGAATTCTGATCAAGGGGCCAGCCCCATGGCCGAGTGGTTAAGTTCGCGCACTCCGCTTCAGCGGCCCAGGGTTCGGATGCTGGGTGCGGACATGGCACCGCTCATTAGGCCATGTTGAGGTGGCGTCCCACATGCCACAACTAGAAGGACCCACAACTAGAATATACAACTATGTACTGGGGAAATTTGGGGAGAAAAAAACAGGAAAAAAGAAAAAAAAAGAAGAAGATTGGCAACAGTTGTTAGCTCAGGTGCCAATCTTTTAAAAAAAAAAAAGAATTATGATCAAAATTGAGCTTCTAGATCCCCATAATTGAGGACTAGATCATGAAGCTGAAGTCCTCAATGGTTCTGAACATCAGGGGACACTATGACTGGGATGCTGCTAAAACTTAAGGCCTGGGGGAGAGGGATGTTGGCTGAGGTCAGTCCTACACAATAGAAAAAATTCCCTGCCCCAAATGCCCATAGTGCTTAAACTGATAAACACTGCCCTAGACTACAATGAATCTATCAAAGTACTTACCTCCAAGGCCTAGGCAGCCCGCTGAGCCACCTCTGGACTTTATCTAAATGCAAGATCCCATAGTCTTCATATTTGTCTACAATTTCATATCTGATAATCACTCTGCTGCTTCTAGAAAACTCTACCAATTAATCCAGATGGTATGTGCCAGCAAAAAAGCCCCTGCAGTTTCTGAAATTGGGTCATTGATTCCAAATAAAGTCAGCCGTCAACATTCCAGAGGGTCAGGGTCTGGTAAACTGGAAAGGTCCCTTAAGGAAGAGGTTGTCTAAACCTTATGCAACATAATGGCAGAGGATTGGACTAGCATACTCACGTTGGTGAGATCTTCAAAAGCTGATCTCTTTTTGAATGGTCCCTGAGGTGAAGATGGAGATATCTTTGCTTGGTAATTCTCCCCTCTCTAAAAAAGGAAAAGAGGTAAATGAGCATATCCAATTGTGAACAGCCTTTTCAGGGACCTCAGTCATCTTTGGGGTTCAGGGGGAAACTCCAGAATCTCCAAGCATATACTGGGGGATGCATATAATAAACCCCAATAAACTACAACAAAAGGAAATTTCAGCACTCACTGTTGCTTAGAGAGTCCCTGAAGGAGAATCATTGATGTTGGGGACAAGTGTATGAGGAGACAAGATGACCTCCAGTGTAACTCTCAGAATGAGTAAAACAGCTTGGTGAAGCTAATTTTCCCTCTTACTCCTCCCATATTTATGGTTATCCTATCCACGATTAACCATCAGCACCACCCCCTGCCACTCCTGGTCATCACTTTAATATGGATGCTGGCAGGTAAATTAATTTAATCATTTAACAAATATTTAAGTGTCTCTTATGTTAAGTAGTTGATTTAAGACATTCCCAGTAAGGACAATAAGACACACTCCTAGATACTAGTCCAAGATCAGCTCTTCACTAGCTGTTGACTTTGGATAAGTCACTTAAACTCTGAGCCACAATTTTCTTATCAGTAAAATTGGAATGATAACCTACCTTATTTGAGGACCAAATAAGAGAATACAAGCAAAAAAATGTCTGTATAAACTGTAAATGGACAGAAATAGTATTTTAAAAGTATATAGTCCAATAGGATTTTAAATTTCACAGGGAAAAATTTTTATTTTAAGAAAGGAGTTTGTTAATTCATAGTAATCCATAATTGTTAGTGTATACAAGGGAGGGATGGGGGAAGGGAGGAAGGGTGAATATTTTGGAGCAAAGGGGGTTTGCTTTCTAGGTATTGTATATCTGTACATGCCTGATCCCACTCCCAAACGAGTAAGACCATCTCTACGGGGTTAAGTGTTCAGGTCAATCACATTGCAGGGTTCTTCTACTCCCTAACAGTTCTTTATTTGGTAAAACTTTCCTTAGTATCAGATTTCCTTTATGAAATGAGAACAAACTCTGCCCTACCTATATCAGAGAGTTGCTATGTGAAGCAGAACTTCAGGGTCAGATCGTTTATTTGCTCTGTTCTCCATCTATACCATGAAGAGTTAGTACACGACACAGTAAGTGATCAGAAATTTAGAGACTTGGATTCCTAATACAATAGACCAATCCAGAAGAGTAGAGCAATCCTGAAAGAGCTGAGAAAAATTACTTCTGTTCTCTAAATGATTAAGCTAAGAAATAAGTAAACTATTAGTCTTTTATCTAGTTCATGATAAATAATCCTAGTGGAAATAATTAGCAAAAAATATTATTTTCTTACAAATTAGCTAAGAAATAAACTATCGGTTTGTTATCCAATTCCTACTTAATATTACTGGTAGAAACAATCAGCCCCAAATAAAATTCACAGGTGAAACTGAATTCAATAAAATTTAGATTTGCTAAATGTGCCCCAAGAAAGTTGGATTTGGAAAAATAATGCCACCAAAGAAAACTTACAATGGCAGAACTCTAATCAGAAAATTTGATATGGACAAATATCTGATCAACGTATCAAATCTTTCTTGCCAAATTTACATAGAAAAAAAAACGTTTGGCTCATCCATGAAAATTATTTTAGCAAAACAAAAATGAAAATGATTAGAAAATGTTTATCTGTGCTAAGAGAAAGCCAATCAAGGAAATTAAATGGACCTAACGATGTTTGTTCCATGAAATACTCTCTTAACGACAATTCATCAGTGTTAGTAAAATTCTGATTAAAATATGTATGATGATGAACATAGAACATCCCTGGGTCGGAATGACAATGTCTGACTATCCACAAGGTCAAAACAGCAGAGTCAAAATGTACCCATTCTTCAAATTTAATAGCTGTAAAAAGCATGAAATTACGTTTGTTGACCTAATCTTCATACTCTCCCCAGGATGTACCAAGCACCCTCCTGGCAAGGTTCTTTGAGCATCTCAGAGAAAGTAAGAGTAGAGACATGATCCTTAATGAAATCTAAGTGTTGTTTGCTTTTGAAGGTTGGAGAGGGTGGCCTTCATTTCAGCCACGCATTTATGGGGAAGAAGAGTTCACACTTTCTCTCCAAGTTCTAATTTTCTGGTCTTCTCCAACTACAAGAGCTGCCACTCCTTCCCATTTTCTCAGATTAAACCACACATATTCTGAAAGATGTAGGGGTGAGTATAGGGACTAAGCAAACACAGGAGGAGGCTACTCAGGACACTGTTGGAAGAGACAGCTTGCTCTAACCTTTTCAGGTCGGCCATGACCACTGGGCACAATTTTGCTGGACTGAGATTTCTTAGTCTCAGGTTCAGAGCTTCGGGGTGGTAGTGACAGTGGCATCTCTTACAGATTCAGTAGCGTCTATCCAATGCAGGGCTGCAATGAAAAAGCAACTCTTTAAAACACCATTCACCAGAAACATCACAGAATTCTCTGGAAATTCTTCAGAAAACCCAGTCTCTCTATAGCATCCCTAGGAGGAAACAGACTTTGAGTTAGGCACATCTGGGTTCAAACCTGGGTCCTACCAGACTTAACCTGGGGCAAGTGGCTTAAAGTCCTTGGGCTTCAGTTATCTCATCTGTAAAGGAGGGATAAGTATACCTAACTCTTAAAGGGCACTGCTCAAATTAAATGAGATACTCTATGTAAAAGCCCAATACAGTGCCTGCCATCCTCTGTGGGCAGTGGGACTTTGGCCTAGTCCCTAGTTTAGGCCTAGGAACACTGAGGACAAATTACATGAAAGTTTTACATTGAAAACAATCAAGAACATGACAGATCACACAGTATGAAGGCTAGCTGGTAGGGTTAATGTTCTTTAAAAGGCATGGGGTCCTGGCCATAGCAATTATAATGATGCTACAGAGAAGATAAAAGGATGCACTGCACACACACGTGTATGCACGATATGCCAGAGAGTATTTGAAGGCTGCGTTCAGTCAGAAGAAACTGTAATCCAGTTCCAGACACCTGCTAGAGAAAAAAAAATTAAAAAGATGAGATAGCAGAAAGAACTAATTTATTGAAAACATTTGACATAAAAATTTAACAGTTATTACAGCCCTTGGGAGAGTCCTATCTTCACCCCATCTCAGTGTGGGACCTCATTTTATATTCCTTAAGGTTCTTTTAGTTTGTGATTCCTCAATAGTTAGGATACACTTAATGTGTCTTACAAGCAAATACATTATTAGGAGGATATTTGGATACACCAGAGACCCTGCCCACTTACATACAACTGCCCTTCCAGCTACACCCACATTCAAACCCCAAATTAACTAAATTTGACAAAACACATGCTTCCCTAAGAGAGATCCTAAAGGCAATGCAACAAACTTACCACCATGTACCAGATACTTCAGGCAATGGAGATACACACACAAATAAATCACGGATCTTATCCTAGAAGTATTCACACGCACAGCTCTAACAGTAACAGAAAAACGTGACAAATGATTTAATAAAGGTAGATACAAAGTACTATAGAAACATAATAGAAAGTGAGCAATCTTGTGGGAGACAGGGAGTGGAGGAAGGCTTCACAGAGGATGTTCTATTTGATCTGGACTCAAACGACAAACAAGTTCCCAAGTAGACTCAGGAGTTTTCCAGGCAAAGAAAACCTGAGCCCAGGCAGAGGCTTGAACATGTAAAGCACAGCAGGTTCAGGGATGTCCCAGTTGTCTGGAATGTGGAGTATAAAGAATGTGTTGGGGAGGAGTTAGAAGGGGGCTGAAGGCTAGGCTGGGACCACGCTGGTAGGTAAGAAAAAGAAGCAGAGAAGACTGCACCTTCAGGGGAAGGTTTAAGAAAGGAGAAAGGCTGATTTGGGTTTTCCTTTGGATGGAGAAGTATTAAACATTTTGTCGGTGAGGAAAGGTCAGCACAAGTACACGCCTCCACATTTATTACCTCAGTTGATCCTCACAATAAAACAGAGGGTAAGCAGGGCAGGTACAATTCTTTCCATTTCATAGTCCCAGATGAGTTAAGTGACTTACTACCCAGGACAAACTATTAAGCAACATAGATCGCCCAGTTCTTCCCAGGGCTCTTTCTATAATACCACAAAGTCTCTCTCATCACACTCAAAAACATTTCAAAAAAGTCCACGGTCCACAGAGAAAGGCCATAGTGTGGTTGTGTGAGGAGGTAGAATGAGCACAGGCTTTTTAAAGAAGCAACTGGGCTTCTAAACCAGCCAACTTAGCATCTCTGAACCTCTTTTGCAAAAGAGATATACCAGCACTTACTTGCAGAGGTATCATGTGGCTCAAATTTAAATTTGTATGTGCGAAGCCTAACACACGGTAGGCACTCAGAATAAATGGTGTGTCTTACTCTCCTCCTCTTCCCCCAAATCCAAACCTATTTTCCCTCTCACCCCTCAAAACTCAGCCAAGCAGCAACAAAGCTAAATTGGATGCACCCACCCTTAACTGCACTGTATGAAAACCACTTACTCCACTATTATTATTCACACCCCATGCGATTTTTTTAATGGATGACCAACGACTCACGTTCTGAAACCTTTATCTTTCAAGGAAAAAGAAAAAATCAGGCTGGAGTCAACAGGCTAGAAAACTTTCAGCTGATAACATCACAGGTTAACGAAAACCTCAGAGAAAATAAGGTTATTCAGATGATGGTCAATACCACCTTCATTATCCTGAACACTAATCACTTGCTTTGGGGGACACACACTGCTTTAAGTAACTGATTTCCCTGCCACTAGGAGAGGGCTGGAGCTGGGGTCTGAGATGGTCCCTGGGCTCTTCGCACCCCAACCGCTCTCTATGTGGCCCCCTCCTAGCCCACATTTGGTGGATTGACACCACCAAAAACACACTTTCATAAAAGGACACTCTGCAGAGCACTCCCAACTTCTACCACCGACAGAACCCTGAGCCTCACTTGGACAAGAAAATTAGAATCCTTTCCACTTTCCATGTCCCCTACATACACACTGATAAGTGTCGGAGACCCCATTGTGCATCCCAGGGATGGTGCTGAAACCCACACAAGGGTAAGTTGGCTTGTTTAGAAGCCCAACTGCTCAGACTCCAAAACTGTCGAGACAGTCTACAGGGAAGAGTGGCGACTTCATTTTATAGATAAAGGCTGGTTACAGACACCAAGACACTGGGGAGAGAGAGCAGCACGGTGTGAGTCAAAGCAGCGCTGGGCTTGTAAAGATGCCTGAAGTCGAGTTCTGACCCTGCCCCCAGCTGTCTGGGTGTCACTGAGCAAGTCCCTGTTCCCTCTCTAGGCCTCATCTCCCCACCTAATAAAATGAGGTAATGGGACCAGAGCCTCTTCACTACTCAAACCATAGTCAATGGACCAGCAATATTATCACCACCTGGGAGCTTGTTAGCGCTTTAGCCCTACTAAATCACAAAGTGCAAATTAACAATATCCCCAGGTGACTTGTATGCACTTTAAAGTTTAAGAAGCACTGTTCTAGGATCCCTTAGACCTCTGACATTCTAGGTGGACCATAGCTGAGAGCAGTGGGAAAGCCCGAGGTGAGGGCATTGGAGGCGGGGATAGAAGAGAGCCAGTGGAGATAATGGGGACAACAGGGGAGAGGGGACACGTGTTTTCATCCTCCTTTGTATCATATCCTTCAACCTGTAGTTCACAAGACATCCCTCAAGTAGCATTCTCTGACTTAAATACGTCTTGTTTATGAAATTGACCCTGCACACTTTCACTTGTGAAAAGACGTTTTGTAAACGTACTCCGATTCAGGCACGTGTACTGGTCTCTCCATCTAAAAGCTGGGACCCAGTCTTTGCCATCTCACCCTCTAATACACACTCCCTGCCCAACCTCCTACAGGGCTCATTCCACAGACTGCTGACCGACAGCAGAACGAAACAAAAGTTTCTAGCAGGGACGCCGTGCATCGCCGCAAGTGAAAGCAACGTGTAACAAGGGGCTGGAGCGACGCTCGGAGACCGACCCACGTGCAACAGAGCTGGGCATTTTTGCGAGCAGTACAAGCCCAAAAGCGCCTACCTCACATCGAGATTGAGAGCAGAACAGGAAAGACCATGAACGCACACCTAGACCAGGAGAGGCCCAGGAAATAAACACAGTTCCGTGTCGTAGCGACCGGTGTCCGTCTCAACCTAGCCTGTGCTCCCCGCAATCGGCCCAGCGGCGAATTTTGAAAATTACAACCCCAACAGGAAGCACAGTGGTGATTGGCCAGCAGGAGCCAATCAGCGTGCAGAGTTGCGACGTGCGCTGCTTAGCAAGGAGGGGCGGGGCTGGGTGTTTTTAAACGGAATTCTGCGGCTAATAGACTCCGCAGTGGGCGTGGTTTCGAGTACAATTGGTTGGGTCCGGGTGGGCTGACAGGCGGGAGTACTGGGTCTCTTTAAAGATGCGTTTTCATTTAAATAATCTTGATGGAGGAGAGGGGAGACCGGCTGTATAATGTAAATTAAAACATTAATTTTAATAACCCTTTGTAGAGTCAAACATTAACTTCTGCAGCTTCACAAATGGCTTTGTGAGGGAAGCAGGGCAGAAATTATTGCCCCTATTTTATGGATAAGCACCTGAAGTGCTGACAGCTAATAGTAGCTAACATTAATTCAGCACTAATTCTGGGCTAATTGCTATAAATTTTTTATTGTCTTAAATCCTGTCCAGAAAGATAGGTGCTTTTATTACTGCCATTTTACAGATAACAAAATTATAACTTGCTAGCTGCCCAATATCGCAAATCTTCATTGTAACAAAGCAGGTACTACAACCCAGATATTCTCATTCAACAAATATTTACTGAGCACCTGCTTTGTTCCAAGAACTAGAAAAAATACATATGAGTAATTGACAGAAAACTTGAAAAATTTATAGCCCTGCCCTGTGCTCTGAGGAGGCAAAGAGAAAATGGAGATGCTAGAAAGAAAATCTAGGACTTCTTGCATATACAGCAGATACTCTACTACTAAACTACATCCCTACCTTTATTATTAGCCCATTCTCCTTTTAGTATCTCATTGCTTCTACATTAAAGGTAAAATATTCACATCATCCCAGGCCCTCTTCTCTTTGTAATCTCCCTAGGTTATTTCATCCAGATTCATGACTTTAAATATCTATAAAAGCTGGCCCTGAACTCCAGATTCATAAATCCAACTGGCTACTCCACTTCTCCATTTGGATGTCTAATAGACACCTCAGACTCAACATGTTCACAACCCTCACCAAACCTGATCCTTCCTCCAATGTTCCCCATTTCAGAAAGTGGTACTACATCAAGCCTGTTAGCCAGCCGTGGTGGTCTAGTGGTTAAGAGTCTGCCTCTCGTCACCATGGCCCAGGGTTGTTTCTCAGTCAGGGAACCATACCACCCATCTGTCAGTTTTCATACTGTGGTGGCTGCGTGTTGCTGTGATGCTGAAAGCTATGCCACCGGTATCTCAAATACCAGCAGGGTCAGCCATGGTGGACAGGTTTCAGTAGAGCTTCCGGACTAAGACAGACTAGGAAGAAGGATCTGGCCACTCACTTCCGAAAAAATTGTCCATGAAAACCCTATGAATAGCAGTGGAGTATTGTCTGTTAGAGCAGTGGAAGATGGGAGGATGGCACAAAAAGACCAGGCAGGGTTCCACCCTGCTGTACACATGGTTACTAGGAGTCAGAATTGATTCAATGGCACTAACAATAAGCAGCCTGTTAATCAAGTCAGAAACCTGGTATCATCCTTGATTCAAACTCTTTTCCATCACCTTTCCCTCCCATATCCAATCCTTCAGCGAATCCTGTTGATTCTACCTCAGAAATGTATCTTATTTCCATCTAGTTTTGTCTATCTCCACTGCCACCACAGTCTCTCATTTGAACCATTGTCAAGAGCCTCCAAGCTGCTCTCCCCCTTTCTAATCTTGCCCTTCTCTAATGCAAATACAACACAACAGCAAGATCAATCTTTTTAAAAAAAAAGAAAAATTGTATCATGTCCCTCTCCTGCTTTAGTGGTTTACTACAGAACTTAAAATAAAATCCAAACTCCTTACTCTGGTCTGCAAGTCCTCCCTATCTCATCAACCTCGTCTCATAACACTCTCTTTCTCATTCACTCCATTCCAGCCATAATCGTCTTCTTTCAAAGCTTTGACTGTACCAGAATCTCTCGCCTTATGGGAACTTTGCACGTGGTGTTCCCACTATCTGAAACAATCTTCCCACCATTTTTGTTTTTTTTCCTCATGCTTCAAGTCTCAGCTTAAATGTCTCCTCTTCAGAGAGGCCTTCCCTGACCACGTTATCTAAAGTAGGATTCTCCACCCACTCCATTATACTCTATCTCAGCCTCTTACATTTCTTTTAGAGTAATTATTGCTATTTGTAATTTTGTAACCTACCTCCCCATTCAAGAATACAAGATCCATAACTACAAGGACCATATCTATTGTGTCCTAACTCCAATGATTAGCATTAATAATAGTTTACATTTATTGATTGCTTACTATATGTTTGACACTGTTCTGACACTCACAACAATATAATGACGTGCTAATATCCCCATTTTGCAGAAGTAGATCTTGAAGCACAGGGAAGTTTAGTCATTTGCCCTAGATCACACAGCTGGTAAGCTGTCAGACTGGGATTTAAACCCAAGCAGTCTGATTCCAAAGACCAAACACGTAAGCATTAGCCCATACCTGCCTCCTTGACAGATGATTGAAAAATATCGGTTAACTAAGTAAATGAGGATCTTCCTTTAAGGTCATCACTGTAGACAAGTGTCCTGCTGGGATGCAATATAAAGGAAATATAGTATTAACACAAATTACTGTAAGTCTTCTTTAGTCAAGAGAGGAAAATGTCCATCCACCAAAACAACAGCAATGCAAAAATCACAAAACAAGCAATTTCATTTTTCCTATTTCTTCCCAGCTTTTCACAAAAACAAAAAAGTCATTGGGTAAAGTTACTATTTTTCCAAAATTTTTTAAATTTGTTTTTCTCTCAACTTTCACACCTCCAGTTGACTTAATCTTTCCTTTGGGTAGCACTTAGAGAGAACACTGAGAAAAGAGGAGACAGCCCTTTGTCTCTACCATTTTCCAGTATTTCCCTCCTCCCAGGCATACAACATTCTCATAAACTCTCATTTTTCCTCCCCTCTACATCCCTGTATTAAAACCTAATAGAGAGCCAGTCCTGATGGCCTAATGGTTAAAGTTCAGCATGCTCCACTTTGGCGGCCCAGGTGGGGTTCCCAGGCAGAGAACCACACCATTTGTCTCTCAGTGGCCATGCTGTGGCAGCAGCTCACATAGAAGAACTAAAGAGACTTACAACTAGAATATACAACTATGTACTGGGGCTTTGGGGAGGAAACAAAAAAAGAGGAAGATTGGCAAAAGATGTTAGCTCAGGGCGAATCTTTAAAAAAATAAATCCTAATGGAAAAGATCTGCTGTTATCTACCTCACTTTCACATGAAAATATATTTCAGGTAGATCCAAGATTTAACTGAGAAATTGAAACCATGGAAATACTAGACAAAATATAAAAGAATATTTTTATAATCTTGCAGATGGAAAAACCTTTCTAAACAACACAAAAAAAATCTAGAGAAGGCAAAAGACTCAATTTTAGTAGCTAAAAATTTAAAATTTCTTTTTGGCAAAACAAACAAAAAACAAGGTTAAAAAATCTAACAACAACCTGCAAAAACATTGGCAACACAAATGACAAAGGAATAATTTCCAAAATGTACAAAAATTACTTCACGACCAACAAGAAAAAGATGAACCATCCCTTGAGAAAATTGGCAAGAAAATGAAAAATGGGAGAAGAAATACAAGTGGCAAATAAACATTAAAATATGCTCAATTTCACTAAAAGTAAATGCAGATTAAAACAGCAATTCATTGTTTTTATTTAGGACATTGGCAAAAGTTTAATAGATTAATAATAACTTCTGTTGGTAAAGCGGTGGGTAAACAGGCACTTTTATTCACTGTTAATAGGAGTAAAAACTGCCATAAACTTTGGGAGGATTATTTGAAAATACCTATTGAATTTTAAATGTTTAAACTCTTTTACCCAGAGATTCTACTTCTGGTAATCTTTCTACAAAAATATTCATTCCAAGAAATAAGGCTGAAAATTTCCCAAATTTGAGAGAGACATAAACTTGCAGCTTCAAGAAGCTAAACGAATCCCAAACAGGATAAACCCAAAGAAATTCAAACAAAGACACATCATAACTAAACTTCTGAAAACTAAAGACAAAGGAAAGAACCTTGAAATCAGCAAAATAGAAAAGACACCTTTCTAATAGGGGCTGATTTTTTTTGGAATGGCAATGGATTTCTCATCAGAAACCATGCAGGCCAGAAGGAGGTGACACAATATTTTCAAAGCACTAAAAGAAAAGAACTGTCAACTCAGAATTCTCTATGCAAGGAAAATATCCTTCGGGAGTGAAAGGGAAATCAAGTCATTCTCACATGCCCACCTTAAAAGAATAGAAAGTTCACAAAGTAGAAAAAGTGGTAATAGGAGGAATCTTGCAACATCAGGAAGAAAGAACAGTGGAAAGAGCAAAAATACAGGTAGATACAATAGATCTTCCTTCTGATGCTTTTTTCTTAATTTTGTTTGACAGTTATAGCAAAAATTATAACTGTTTGATGTGGTTCTCAATGTATGTAGAGGAAATGTTTAAAACAATAATATAGATGGAGGAGGGTAAAGTAAAGGTTTCTACACTTCCCTCAAACAGGTAACATGTCAACTCCAGTAGGCTGTGATAAGTTGTATATAATGTAAAACCTCAAGTATTCACTAAAAAAGCTACGCAAAGAGATACACTCAAAAATACTATAGATACACCAAAATGGAATTCAAAAGAATGTTCAAGTAACTGGAAGGCAGGAAAAAGAAAACATATAAATGAGAAACAGAGGGAATAATAAGAAAATAAAAAGATAAAATGGTGGCCTGAAGCCCTAACAGATCAATAATCACATGAAATGTAAATCATTTAAGTAGAGGAATTACAAGACAGAGATTGGCAGAGTGGATTAAAAAAATATGATCCAATGATATATTGCCAAAAAGAAACCCACTTCAAATATAATGATATAAGTAGGTTGAAAATTAAAAAGTGGAAAAAAGATATATCACACATACATTAATTTTTAAAAAGCAGGAGCAGCTATATTAGTATCAGATAAGGTAAACTTCAGAGCAAAGTAAACTACCAGGGACAGAGAAGAATATTATATAATGGTAAAAGCATCAATCCTCCAAGAAGACACAGAAATCCTAAAGGTGTATGCACCAACCAACAGAGCTGCAAAATACATGAAGCAAAATCTGAGAGAACTCAAGGAAGAAATAGACTAATCCACATTTATAGTTGGAGACTTCAAAACCTCATCTCGATAATTGATAGAACAACTAGATTAAAAAATTGGCAAGAATATAAAAGAACTTAACAACACCATCAATATGAGAATCTAATCAACCCTTATAGAGCACCCCACCCAATAAGAGCAGAATACACATTCCTTTCAAGCTCCCACGGAACACTCACCAAAATAGACCATACCCTCAATCAGAAAGCAAACCTCAGCAAATTTAAAATCATAACTGAGTGTGTTCTCTGACCACAATGGAATCAATAACAAAAATAACAGGAAATCCCCAAACACTAAGAAAGTAAACAACACACCTCATCAATCAAAGAGGAAGTCTTAAGGCAAATCAAGAAATACATTGAACTGAATGAGAATGAAAATATAACGTATCAAAATTTGTGGGACACAGCTAAAGCAGTACTGAAAGGAAAATTTATAGCACTAACTGCTTACATTAGAAAAGAAGAAAAGTCTTAAAAGTCAATAATCTAAGCTCCATTTCAAGACTATAAAAAGAAGAGGAAAATAAATCCAAAGAAGCATAAGGTAGAAAGTAAGATAAAAGCAGAAATTTATGAAATTTAAAAGAGAAAAACCAATAGTGAAAATCGATGAAACAAAAAACTGGTTCTTTGAAAAGATCAATAAAATTGACAAACCTCTAGCAAGACTGACAAAGAAGAAAGACAAATTAATAATATCAGAAATGAAACAAAGGCCATCACTACAGACCCTACTGACATCCAAAGGATATTAAGGGAATACTATGAGCTCTCCACACATAAATTTGCCAATTTAGTTGAAATGGACAAATTCCTTGGAAATTACAAACTTCCACAATACACTCAATATAAAATACATCAATTGAATATTGAGTAGCTCCATACTTTTAAAGAAATTCAATTTGTAATTTTAAAATAAAAAAAAGAACTCTCCAGATCCAGATGATTTCACTGGAGAAATAAACAAAACATTTAAAGAATAATTAACACCAGGCCAGCCCCAGCGGCCTAGTGGTTAATTTCGGTGTGCTCAGCTTCGGCAGCCCGGGTTCAAGTCTGGGCGCGGACCTACACTACTTATCAGTGGCCATGCTATAGCGGCAGCTCACACACAGAAAAACAGAGGACGACTGGCAACAGGCATTACCTCAGGGCCAATCTTCCTCACAAAAAAAAGGAAAAAGGAAAACAATTCCACTTACAATGGCATCAAAAAGAATAAAATACTTAGAAATAAATTTAACAAATGAGGTAAAGACATACACTGAAAGCCACAAAACATCACTGAGAGAAATTAGACCTAAATAAATGTAAAGACATCCCATGTTCATCAATTGAAATACTTAATATTGTTAAGATGGCAATCCTCCTCAAATTGACCTACAGAGTCAATGCAATCCCTATCAAAATCTGTGTAGAAAAGAGTTAGCATAGCATGCCTGAGAATGCTATTATTTGAAAATCCTACTGACAAGGTTGGCCCTTGGCTAGGATCTGCAGAAGTTGGATTTGGGGAGTTGGACCACCTGACCACCACCCTAACTAATAAGAGTAGCTCACTATACCTTGACTGTGCAAACAACATGGTTTATGGTGACACCAGCTTTCCTCCTGAGACTTCAGAGTTTTGGTATGTGCTAGGCAGAGGGTGCCTGCCTGACCAGCCCCCAATAAAAAGGCTTGGCACTGAGTCTCTAATCAGCTTCCCTCATAAACAACATTTTACACATGTTGTCACAACTCTCTACTGGGAAAAGTTATGCTAAGTGAAAGAAGTCAGTCACAAAAGACCATATTGTGTGATTCCACTTATATTAAATGTCCAGAATAGGCAAATCTATAGAGACAAAGAAGATTAGTGGTTGCCTAAAGCTGGGGAGGTATAGGGTTGGGGGAGTTGGGCTGTGACAGCTAAAGGGTATGAGCGTTCTTAATAGTGATGAAAATGTTCTAAAATTGATTGTGGTGATGGTTGCACAACTCTATGAATACACTAAAAGTCACTGAATTGTACACTTTAAATGGGCGACTTATATGGTATTTGGATTGTATTTCAATAAAGCTGTTGTAAAAAACTAGCTATGGCTGATAAAATATATTGGTTCTTTTTTAAAAAATCTGTTGAAGAATGGCAAGAAAAGACTCAGTGGAACCAGTTAGGAAGTTACTGCAGTAAGCCAGGCAGTTTGGACCAAGGAAGTCCAATGTTCTTGGCGGAGGCCACGCACTTTCTATATGGCTCTGGGAACAGCTGTTGAACAACCATTACCACTAATTTTCTTTCTTTCTTTTTTAAATTGAGATATAATTGACATATTATATTAGTTTCAGGTGTACACACTAATTTTCAATTATGTAAATATCCTTAAGCACTTACTAATATATATGAGCCTAGTGATATCCCTTGCAGGGTAAATGAGTAAAACACAGTCATTCTCCCCAAGCATTTCCGCATTTGGAAAGATAAAGCTCATAATGAAATAATTACAAGACAGAATGTGCTAAGCGCCAAAGTAAGGTGAATATAAAACTGCTAAGGATTTCAGAGCACACATGTGGTTGAACATGTTATTCTTGTCAACACAACCAGTATTGTCATAATCTCACCAAGAGTACTTACTGGGTGGCTAAGTACATGAGCCACTGTTCGGTTCTATACAGAGTTGGATAGTCACTGCTTTCCTTGAAAGTAGGCACACCTTTATGATGGGGCTATTAAAGAAATGCATCAATAAATATAACATACACAAATATGCTACTTTTAGGATGCGGAGTGACCCTAACAGGGAGGAATCACCAATTTCCCTTTTAATTTGAGGAATGCCTTGGCAAAATAGGCTTTTGCATTGGGCGATCTTGTACTGTGTGGAAGCACATTTTCCAAGCAGCTGTGACATCCTAGCAGCCACATGAACTTAATACCCTCATTTACCATCTAGATTTGAGAGCAACAGGCACAGAAGGTCTAAGCCTGACATCCCCATGGGGGCAACTACAGGACAAAGCTGAAGACTAGGCCAGTCTTCATCCCATTTTAACGTCCCTAAAACTAAGGGGATCCTTAAGGATGTGTGTTTTGGGGAGGATGCCTACAAGTGCCAGGAGGAAATCTGAAAGGCTTCATGCTTCCAGATCCCCTTCCTCTCCATCATGGTCCTTCTTTGAAACATTAATTCACTGATACAGATACTATCTAGAGGGAAGGAAGGATAAAAGTTTTGTCACCAATTAATACTATGTTTAAGTATGTTTTTTGTTAGATGTTTGAGACAAGTTTCTTGGTTTAACAGGAAAAAAAAATTCTGATTAACAAGTTCCCTCAGCCACATCTCCAGCTCTGACACAGGATATATTCATATATTTGTATGTGTAAGGCAAAGGCTCTTTTAATACCTAGAAAATAAGTTGAACCTTTAACAAGCCATAGATGTATTGGGACAAAAGCTACGCATTGGAAAGGAGCTCCCCACCAGTCGGAAACGGAAATAAAACAAAACAAAACAAAACACGGAGAAGAGCAGACGGAAAGGGTACTAACCGCCTCCGGGTAACCGCCTCCACACAAAACCGCCTCCACACAAAACCGCCTCAGAAAAACGATCTCAGAGGCGGCGGGACCGACCCCACCATTCTCACCAGCAGGGGGAGACAACAGCTCAACACTTTGTTCAGTCAGACTCCAAACCACCAGATGGGGCCAAAAGATCAGAGAAGGTATCCTTTATACTTTTCTTTTTCTCAGAGAATTTCTCTTCTGCGTCTTCGGACCCTAGAAGAAAGAAAAGGCAGCCTAATCACTTCGCACACACGCATACCCCCCCACACACACCAAGATGATGGAAGCGGCTAGCGCCTGATCTATTCATACCACCACACAAATGGCCTCTCTGTGCTCCAGCTCCCCATTAATAAAATTGGGATTAAAATAGTACGCATTTCATAAGGCTGTGTGAGAATTAAATGAGATAATGCATGCAAAAAACAGTACCTGGCAAATTTTCGGGCCCCACTGCATGATGAGGATTTTAGGCTGGTTAATTTTAAAACTGTGGATGAGAAGCAGGCTCCCAGGAGCGAGTTTGCTTGCCCTTTGTTGGGAAACATTTACATTTGTAAAGGAAACCTCCATCTGTAAAGATGCCTCCCTCTCTGTGCCAGGAAGCAGAGAAATGACCTTATCTCTAGAAACTCTTAATCAATGCCAAAGGCAAGAACTTAAGTTGGTTACTGTCTGGCAACCTCATGTAACTGACCCCCTCCCCCAAAATCCTCTTTTGTCTTTGGCTGAGGATAATATTTAAGCAGTGACTTCTGCCATTTACTCAATCCAGTTTGATTCTTATCTAAAAGTGATAGGACCACCCAATAACCAGACCCTACCGGCACTGATGTCATTTTAACAACTCTTTTTACATATTCTTCCCTTTGTCTTGTAAAGAGATAACTCACATACCTATGCCTTAAATTTAGCCTTACTCTCCACTTATGTTTGCAGCAGCGGCCCTGGCGGCAGCAGCTCCCCATGCCAGCAGCAGCTCTGACTGCCCATGGGTCCTGTCCCCATGCTATTCCACACTATTCTCTAAATAAAAGAGCACTACTGCCAGATCTTGAGAGTCCAAGAAATCTTTCTTTCGACTCCTCAGCTCACTAACCCCACATCACTGCAGACCCAGGGAATTAGAAACTCTGGGATGGGGCCCAACTATCTGTTTTAATAAGCCCTCTAGGTGATTCTGAGGCACACTAAAGTGTGACAATTATTGATCCCAGAAGGCTGCACACTCATATAGCTAAGCAAGTTTTTTGTCATTATTACAGAGTCCATGATTCTGTGGCTTCTGAATTATATTTCCTGCCTGAAATTCCAAAACCATCATTTGTTTCTTGAGCTCAGCTGTGTGCCCAGTATCGTGGCAGATACAAAGAAAAGGAGAGAGAACCTGCCCTCCAGGCTTTCAACGTAGGTGACCCAGGAACAGGAAAAGTTAATTAACCCTGCAAGACCACATCTAGTAAATGTCAGATGAATTATACAGACAGTAAGCAAATATTCTAGGAAATCAGAAGAGGGGAATTTCATAATTATAAGAGGGCGGAGCCTGCCCCTGCCAAGCTAAGCCCACTCCTCAAAAATAGCTGTAAGTCATTTGCTACAGCAAGGCAATAGAACAGACCTTAGCTGCCTAATTAGCCGCTGCCTAAAAGGAAACTGCAACATATCTGAGTCCACTTTCCTTCAACAGCTGCCCTTTGAAATAAAAAAAAAAAGAGAGAGAATGTTTATAGCTTTTAAAAGTCTTTTATTTTCTCCCTCCACTGCTTCAATCACTCACAGGAAAGGACAGACAGATATGCACAATACAGACATAACATAAATACTTGACAGAAGTAACTATGCAGCACCATTGCAGAGATGTTCAGAATAGCTATCTAATTTTTCTCTTTAGTATGGTTGCATAAAGCTGCTCTAAATGATATTGTTCATTCTCTTGGCTGGAAAGCAATTCACAAGAAAAAGAAATGGAATTCTCATATGTATTGGTCCATAGTAAATAATGTCCAATAATCATTGGTATCACTGCCCATTTTCTAAATGGTCATAGTTATTGCTTAAACTAAATTAGGTAGGCTATATCAGAGGCTGGAAGATACTTATTGGGACTAACAGACAGACAGTGATTTGATGAAGGCCAATAGTTCAGTTCATTTAAATTTCATTTTGCCATTATTCATAACAATTGCATTACACAGGTCCCATTTTTGTTATCTTAACTGCCCTTTCAAACCAAATGCAAACTGAAAGTGTATTTAAAATGTTGATTTGTACAATTATTCACAAGTTTGTGTGAAAGAGAAGATGTTTGGGTAGGATAAACAAGGTTAGAAAGTGGATGATGATGCTGCTTAGAAAAACAAACAATGACCAAAGTTTCTGTGTTTAACATCTCTATATTTGGCTCTTAAAGGCTAACCTAATTGCATAGTGCTTCACACATATTCACACACTAACGTAGCATATTTCTTCTTTTGACTCTTTGAATGTCCCTTCCCCATCTATCCCCGCCTCTAGTCAGTATTCTCTTTAGCTGAAGATAGTATTTAGGGTGGTGGCTTCTGGCCTTTACTTAATCCGATTTGATTCCTATCTAAAAGTGGTGGGACCACCCAATGGCCAGACCCCACCTGCAGTGATACCACTTTAACTTTTTTGCATGTTCTTTCCTTTGTCTTGTGGAGAGATGGCTCACATACCTGTGCCTTAGGTTTGGCCTTACTCTCCACCCATGTTGGTAGCAGTAGTGGGGGCAGCAGCAGTGGCTCCTCCTGCCCGTGGGCCCTGTCCCCACGCAGCAGCCTGACTGCCCATGGGTCCTGTCCCCATGCCAGCAGCAGCAGCTCTGACTGCCCATGGGTCCTGTCCCCATGCTATTCCACACTATTCTCTAAATAAAAGAGCACTACTGCCAGATCTTGAGAGCCCAAGAAATCTTTCTTTCAACTCCTCTGCTCACCGACCCTGCATCATTTCTGGTGGCCTGTACGGGAAACTTGCTTCATCAGCTTGTGAGCTCAAGTTCTGGTAAGTGCCCTTTTTCCTTGTGCCTTTCCCTTTTTTGAGGATGGATCTAAATTCATTTCTCCATCGGGAACTTTCTTGGACGGCTGTATGAATCCATGTTTGCTGCCCATGGCTACTCCATGGGGCAAATCATGGCATTCAGCTTGAAGAGAATCAGTACCTTAAGCCTCAGGGTGATGTAGAATGAATTAATCCATTCCTTCCTGACTCTATCTCTAATATATAAATTTTACTTGGGCACGGGTCAACCACTTAAGTCATTAGGACGGTTGCCAATCTCCAAGACTCCCGTGGAAGGTTTCTTTTCCTAAGGCTGGATTGGGATCCCTCCCTATGGCACCTGACCATGCTCTGAACTGCAGGAAAGTCCCAATTGGGACTCCAGTTCAGGGAAAGTACCAAACTCTAACCTTCGGTTGAGTATGGGTACCCCTTCTTGGGAGAATGGCTCCAGGATGCAATTGGGTAGAATGTCCCCCAGACTGGCGGAAAATTCCTCACTGTTTTTCTCTATCCTTTTATCCTGGGGACCATTCACCAGGCACCTATTACTGCCAGGCAGAATAGGGAAGATGTTCAAGGAATGCCCCCATCATCCTTTGCTACAGGAACCCCAATGGGGGGATTTTCAAGGTAATGGCTCCTTTTCTTTCATCTCTCTTAAAGTTCTCCTTTTCTCTCAGGGACCATTCACCAGGCACCTGTTACTGCCAGGCATAACAGGGAAGGTATACAAGGGATGCAATGCTGGGGGATGCCCCCATCACCCCTTGCTATAGGAACCCCACAATAGGAACAATGGCAGAATGCTGCCCTAGGTTCAGGGGGGATTTTTCAAGGTAATGGACCCGTTTCTTTCATCTCTCTTAGAGTTACAATGGCCATTTTCGTCTCCTTTTGAGCTTTGCAACTGAGAAACAAAGAAATCTTTATAGAGTAAAAGGCTCCACCCCTGGGAGCCCCAACTTTGGGTTTCTGGGCCTGATCGCCCCAGCAACCCCAAGTGGGGTGCCCTCTCTTGACGGTTGACTCATTGAGTACTTTAGTCACCTACTGAGTCAGTTATGAGGGTAGGAGACCTGTGATTCATTCTGTGAACTGTCGTGCTAGGGTAGTGTGCCCCAGCACGGGAACTGCTGTGTGACTCATCTTGATAACCCTCTGGAAGAGGCCAGGAGGGCGAGGTCTGATCTTTTCTTTTCCTTTCTTTGTCTTGTTCATCACCTTCTCTGCTGTCACCAAGTCGAGGTTAAGTTCAGGCTGGATCTGAGCAGAACCTAGACCGTCTGTAAAATTGAAAACTTGAAACGCTTTTGCCAGGGACTTAACTCTCAGCGCTGGCGCTGGGAGCCCCAGCCTCCAGCCAGTTCCAGGCCTTTGTCTCCTGCTTCCCTGCCTGAACTGTGCTGGCTCGGAGACAAAGTGCCCAGGCTGAGCGGGACTTGACTAAATCTTATAACTATGTCAACACCCACACTCGGCCTCTGAACCCTTTCTCCAGGCTGCAGTCAGTCAGACACCAGCTTTACTGCCATGGGGAATGCCCTAAGCATCCCCGGAGACTCACTGCTGGGGTACATTCTAACCAATTGGAAACACTTGCAATTGGATGGGTTATGCCCCAGAAACTCCATCTTGGAGAAAATTTGAGGGGTTTCTCTGTGCCTTTGTGATGCAGTCAGACAGGTAGATCAACCTATGATGTCATTTGAGTTACAACCCAGTTTCTGAGAAATCAAGAGCTCTGTTTAATTGGCTTAAAGTAAGTGCTTACATAAATTCTAAATGTAGCAGAAATTAACCCAGTGTCTTTCACAGTTAACGTGAAGTGAATTAATCTTTGGTAAATGAAAGCTTGTTCAAGTTTGTTGGTTTGATTGAAAATAGTCTTGTTGTCAGAGTTGTCGGTATTTGCACATGATGCAGGCATGCAGCCTGTGTTTACTAGTCAAATAAGTTCACGTTGTCTGCTAAATTCGACAGCAAAATAATAGCTTTAAATGATGACCAGTTTTGTCTAATGTCTCATGAGATTTTCGTGGGTAATCTGAACATGATTGTTGGAAACAAACGGTTTAAATAGATAAAAGTGGGTACAATAACTTTTATGGTCTGTATACTTGGAGAAAAACAGCTTCCAAATTCTTTTTGGTAACTTCAAACTTTAGAGTTTTGCCAAGTTAAGTTAAATGATAAAAATCTGAGTATCTGGGTCATTTTTGGATTGACTAGAACACAAACATTATTGCTAAACATATTGAAGTTATTTACTTTTGGCTTCTTATTGTAAAGATGCTAAAAGCATTTGGGACTATTAAAAAGCATGCCTTGTGTTTTATTGTGAAGTGGCATGTTTCTAGAAATTGTGAAGTGTTTAAAATGCTGATATAAAAGACAATTCGTAATTGCTTACCTTTTAGTGTTTACTATGGCCTGTTAAGGGTTAAAAGTTCTAATTAACATATCTAATTAAAGCTACTGGAAATTAATAAGGAAAACAGCTCTGTATTCAAGGAAAGTTGAAATGTATGTTTTCAGTAAAGAGGGTATAAAGAATGGAATTATTTTTGTTGGGTTAAGAAAGATAAATTTGTCCTAATGTACTAGAAAGGAAAAAAGAAAGACTTTGGGACAAATTCTGAAGGCAAAAAGAAAGTTGTAGAAGGTTTGTGAAGGAGAAATTCTGAAAGGAGTTTTATGCCTGGTCAAGTAGACTAAACTAAATCTAATTAAGTGAATGAGTTTTAATGTTAAAAATAAGCTGGTGCAGAAATTAAAATTTGGTTTTCTCTCAAAGGATAACTTTCTTGAACTTTTGGCCTGCTCTAACTCTACCTAAAAGACAGAAAATCTATGTTTTGTTAATTTCCTATGTTCAGAGAGAAAGAGGTCTGTTCTAAAAATTTTTTGACTGTTGTTTGCTCTTGACTGTTTCTGTTGTCATTTTGAATGGATACCTGAGCATTCTCTCACAGTAAGCGTTGTTTGAACAAGTGTTTTAAAGTCTTTTGGTATTTTTGACAAGCTTCTTGTCAAAAATATTCAAGTCCTGAATAGAAGTGTTTCTTTTGAAGGATACAAATTAGGCTTATTTGGTCTATTAAACTACATGGGAAGCATTGTCAAATAAGCGATGATAAACTTTCTTATGTGGTATTATGTGGGTAAATGCTATTAATATAAATGTCTTAAAATTATATAGCATTCCTAACATTTTGATCTGTCCTGGTTATCAGTCATAACTCCAGTTATTATCTTAAAGTGTTATATGTCACAGAAGTAGCCAAGTTTCTTTGTCAATTGCCCTTTTGAGTCTTTTGTCCATTTGCAGATAGTTGCTGTTTTTACTGTGATGCCTTTTGCTTTTGTGAATATGTTTCGTCTTCAGAGAAATTCCTGGAAAGGATTATGACATGAGATTCTAAACTACAGGTTTCTGATAAATTTTCAGATTGTAAAACTGAACTGGGTAAGAAATTACAGAATTCTAACAGAAACTAAGTTCATAGATCTGCTAACAGAAGATTAAACTCAATAATCAATTATACAGGACTGTATGAACTGATGAGGATGATTATAATTTTTTATGACTTTGAAATATTGTTTTTGATGTGTTTTGTTTTCTCAGATTTAAGGAAATCTTTTCTCTTATGCTAACTATGACTTATAGCAATTCGGTGAAATTATCCTTTATGAGCAAAACTGAAACATTTGTCTTTTTCTCCCTACCTGATCCCTCCAGAATTTGGAAACTCTTTGTGAGTGAGTATGGTTATGTTGTGGCAATATTTGCATAAGTTCAATAAGAATCTGTTCTCCGTATAACAGGACACATTGGTTATATTACCAAGGCTTTGACTGGAATGTCATATTTGAGAGAAACATACAGGCTCGGATATGACAATACTGCCTTTCAGGAACAAAGATTGGACTTTCTGGTAATAAAGCCACTTGGAAATATGGGCCTGGTATGTTGTTTACAGAGATTCTGGCAAACTTACCCGGTAAGTAAGGAAGCTTGCTTATCTGGCAGGTTCAAGGAACCTCAGAATATTTTGGGGACCTCAAGAAGAGAGGAGTCCACCCAAACCTGTAGGTACTGCAGGCAAAATCTGATGGCAAGTCCTTGGCTTGGCTTTTCTGGCCTCAAGAGGACTTTACAGTTCAATCTGAGATTCCTCAAAAATTCCAGCAAAGCAGATTTAAAAGAGCCTGTATAATCAATTGCTATACTTGCTGCACTTATGTAAATAATTGAACCAAGTTTTATTGAAACTACACTTATTTTGCAAACCAGTTAATCTTAATTTGGCTATCTTGTAAAAATGAGGGTGATTTTAGAGAGAAAAATTATGTTTCAGTAGAAGCTTAGTATGCATTCATGGATATTAGATTCTATCTCTTTTCTTCTACAAGATTCATCTATTACTAATCATAATGTCTCCTTGTGCCCATCCATCTCTGATATCAGGGAGTTCCCTAGCCACAATCAAACCTTTTCCTTCAATACTACTGCCCAAATACTAACTAGATTTGCCTTGTCACAGGTGGATCATAAACAACAAGTTCCAAAGGTAAAGTCCCCAACTTATCGATACACACAGGATGGACTATATCAAATTTGGGACGAATATATTTGGCTCACTCCTACTAGTGGTCAACTCAGTCAAAAGGCCACTCTATGTTGGGAACAAACCAATCACACCTGTGATACATGGCCTAATAGCACCCGACCTATGGGAAAAATTCCCCGTTATATGTGTTCTCATACCATAGCCTTAAGAAATACTGATTGGTTTGGGACTGACTGAGATAGATGGCCCAGCGTACATTGGTTAGCCCCTAATGGCACTCAGTGGTTATGTGGCTCCAGCTTATGGCCCTGGCTGCCACCTGGATGGATTGGACGAAGCACCCTAGGCTTCATCTGGATGCAAGGTAGAACTACATTTACTATATCTCCTCCTGCTAACCTGCCAAACCTGCAACAGCAGTGGACACGCTCTGTCTTCCACTGGTATGACCATGTTGCCTCAATTTTCCTTCCCCAGTTAGGAATCGAAAGGGTCATCTGGCACATGGAAGCTCTAAACAAATTTACTATGAAAGCATTAAATGACACACAACATAGCCTTTTGCTGCTTGATTTAGAAGTATCCCAAATGCGTAAGGCAGCCATCCAAAACCGAATGGCACTGGATGTCTTGACAGCAGCACAGGGGGGCACTGGTGCCATTATAAAAACTGAATGTTGTGTTTATATTCCTGACTACCATCAAAATATCTCTGGCTTCCTCTCTGATATGAACCACCAAATTAAGCCCATGGCTGACTCTACCCTATCTCTAAATGATTGGTTGAACTCTTGGTCAGTCCAGGTTTCTGGACTACTATCAAAACCTTATTCATTGGGTTATTTCTTATTATAATTTGTTGTCTATTTCATTGTTTATCTTCTGCATGTCAACAAAGTTTCATCTCCTGGACCACCTCTCATCAAATGATTCTCTCATCTCCAGAGGATCTGTACACCTTGTCAGCCTTGGACTCCACAGGTGCAACCTTCTGGTCCGCTGAACCTCCTACCTGTACCTATGGCCCCATTTAGGGACAGCTCTACGACCTTGCACAGCCGGAAGTAGTTACAGAAGACTGACCATCGTCCATATCCCCAAAAGATTTCAGGGCCAAATGGGTTCAGGGCGGGTTTATGATGAGGATTTTAGGCTGGTTAATTTTAAAACTGTAGATGAGAAGCAGGCTCCCCGGAGCGGAGTTTGCTTGCCCTTTGTTGGGAAATATTTACATTTGTAAGGGAAACCTCCATCTGTAAAGATGCCTCCCTCTCTGTGCCAGGAAGAAGGCGGGATGGTATTATCTCTGGAAACTCTTAATGGGGAAGGCAAGGACTTAAGTTGGTTACTATCTGGCAACCTCATGTAACTGACCCCCCCCCCCCAACATCCTCCTTTGTCTTTAGCTGAAGATAGTATTTAGGGTGGTGGCTTCTGGCCTTTACTTAATCCGATTTGATTCTTATCTAAAAGTTGTGGGACCACCTAACGGCCAGACCCCACCTGCACTGATACCATTTTAACTTTTTCGCATGTTCTTTCCTTTGTCTTGTGGAGAGATGGCTCACATACCTGTGCCTTAGGTTTGGCCTTACTCTCCACCCATGTTGGTAGCAGTAGTGGGGGCAGCAGCAGTGGCTCCTCCTGCCCGTGGGCCCTGTCCCCACGCAGCAGCCTGACTGCCCATGGGTCCTGTCCCCATGCTATTCCACACTATTCTCTAAATAAAAGAGCACTACTGCCAGATCTTGAGAGTCCAAGAAATCTTTCTTTCGACTCCTCCGCTCACCGACCCCGCATCAAGTAAAGGCCAGTTTGAGAGCCTCAGCCTCTTGAGAGAAAGAAGAGGCAGTGGATATACTATTACCTATGACTGCACCTCCTTACATTTTTGTTAATTGGTTTCCCATGCAAATGTTGCTCTTGTTTGCTCCTGGTTAGCCTCCAGGATGACAGGACTGGGGTGCCATGGGACAGGGCTCTAATCATCCATAATAGTTCTCTTTGTCATTTAGGGGATTTGGTAAGACATTTTCCAGGCCCAGATCATGGTTGTTCCCTTCTGGGCTGGGAGAACATAGAGCATTTTTTGGTTTTTTAATTTTAGGGATATACATTCTTGTGCTTGGAGAATAAATAAACATTTCTTTGCTTTGCTTCTTATTCCACAGATATGAGCCAGATATAGGAGGTCCAACTTTTTCTTTAATCATCTAAATTTTCCCTTGATAAAAGGGTGATATAGGAAAACCAGGTTCTGTACTGTAGATTTTAGCTTATCACCACTGACAGACTGCCTCCTTGACCAAAATTTATTTTTTAGTAAAAATTATATATATTTAAGTTACACAGCATGATGATTTGACATAGTCAGGCTCCTCTGAGACCTCTTCCCAACCAGGCCTCAACCTTGGCCTATAAGAATGGCAACTTTCAGCACAAACAATTTTATCCTCTCCCTACATTAAGAGACTTGAAGAAACACTAGCATAGTTTCTATCAGCTCTAGGGCATGTCCCTAGGTTGATGACCCTAGCCTCCCTAAAGTAAAACCTGAGTAGAAGCCCCTGACCTCCCTTTTCTTAGAACATTTACTTTAGAAAACTTGCGATTGTAAATCCTTTGTCTGTCCCTTTGAGATGTATCTTCTACAACTCAAGAGTGTCTGTCAGAAGGACTTGGGAGCCATCCCTTTGAAATGTATAATCATCAAGAAAGATAGGGCCCTCTTCTCCCAGTCTCTATTCAAGGGTAGGAGCCTAATTTTGATAAGTAACAGTTAGTAAATACAGATAGCCTAATCACCTTGATCAACCTCCCCCCACACACAAATTTCCCTCAACACTTTTCCTTTAGCACACCTCTGCATTTATAAAGCCTCCTGCCTTTTGTGTCAGTGGAGATGAGCTCTATTCTTCTGAAGTCTCTCTCCCCTACTGTAGTAGCCTGAGTAGAATCTGTCTTGCCACCTTTTAATAAACGTCCAGCTCTCTTTCTCTTTGATGCCATGAACAAACAAGATCAAAATTGTACAGCAGGGCTAAGACAAACAATCTCAGGGGTAACAAGGAAAAGAAGAATGGAGGTAGAACCAAGAATATGAAACTTTATTATTTAGGGGGTCATCTCAACTGATTTTTAATTCAGCTGCATTTATTCACATGCATGAGGATAAAGTGGAGGCATGTGGAGAAAGGACAAGGAGAAGACAAGATGAACCTGGGCACAGTGAGAACCATTTTGTTGTGGGCTAATGTTTCCAAACTGGGGCTAAACTGAAGGCATCTCCAAGTGTAATGCATAATCCTCTAAAGAATACTGTAGCCAGCAAGCCAGCACTGGCCATAATGAAGAAGAAGTGGGGCTGAAGATCTTTCATGGCTTGAGGAGTCTATGAAAGGCGGACCCTGTCCCAAGAGGACTGGCTTTTTTTCTGGGCTAATTATATCTCCTGATGAAGCTTAGAGCTTGCTGGACCACTTAGACACTCAGAATCCTAAAATGGAGCCCCCAATTTTGTGCTGTCGCTGTTCTCTATAGAAACAGCAATGCCATGAAGTAGAAGTTCTGGTACCAACTGGTGGTCAGGCTTTAGGAAAGTATGGAGGGTTGAGGAAAAGAAGCAACATCTTGGGTCAGATTGGAAGAGTCATCACAGCATCCAAATTGACAAGAAAAAGTTATTCCAAGGTCCTACGAAATAGCCTACTCTGATAACTACAAAGGTAGGGGCATCTTCTGATTTCGTTTTGACTAGCTAAGGGGGTGTCTTGATTATGAGGTGAAACCACAGAAGCTGCTAAGGCAGCCTCCAACTCTGTATTTTCATAATTTTATTCAGGATGCCTAGAAAGGACTTTGACATACATTTCTCTGTTTCTACACAGAAATCTAAGGATCTCTTGCTACGTAACTCTGAATCCCAAGTGCCAAATCCAAAGAGAAATAAGCTAAGATGTGAAAATTAATACTGTTTCATTCACAAAGGCTGGTGGTAATTCTGTACGTGAAAATTACAGACCTCCACTAAACTGGTAACTAATATGATTAGATTGTTCTGAAAGTCTAGGAAGAAGAGGGAAGAGAAAGGAGGTCTCAAGGGGTTGTGAGCTGGACAAAATGTGAAAGAAATATGTGTACTCTCCTAGACAGAACAGAAAAAGTTTGCCACACGGCAGACAGCCTGATGTGCTTTTGACGTGAGGGGCTACTGATGTGCCAGCCTGCCACGCCTTTGCTGAGGTTGCTATGGTTTCAGGCATTGTGACCCAATAAACTCTGTTGTCACACCCCAGGGTTAAAGACAGCAGGGAAAGGCCTGGCCCATCAGTCTCGTCCAACAGCTGACGGGGGTGGCAGCCAGCTCCAAGTGCCCAAGAACTTGGCACAGCCCAGTTCCACCTAAAGGGGCACATCTCCCTTCTGGGTGGACACTTTCAGCCAAAAGTCTAAAACAACTTCATCATCAAGGTAATAAGTTCATATATTTTTTTTTTTTTACAGTTCTTTAGGATTTTGACTGAGACTATATCCAAATCACATGAGGGACTTCTGTGCCTCCCCCTCTTTTTTTCTAGACTAGTGGTCTCTAGCTCTTGAAAAAAAGAAACTCCCTCTTCTGAGGGTGTGGGAAGCCTTTTCCTAAATCTTTTTCAGGGATTTGCAGAGATTCTTGCCGGGAGAACTCAAGAAGATCTTGGGAGAATGGTAAAGTATAGGGATGTAGTATTATTTCTCATGTGAAAGGATAGCCTCAGAGGATAGCTGTTATAAAAATGTTGAGAGAGAGAGACATGGAAAGAGGGAGGGAGAGAGTGGGAGGGAGAATGGAGGAATGAGAGAGGGAGGAAGGGAGAAAAAAAGGGAGGGGAGAGAGAGGGAGAGGGAGGAAAGGAGGGAAGGAGGAAGGGAGGAAGTGAGAGAGGGAGGAGGAGGAAAGGAGGGAGGGAAGGAGGCAGGGAGGAGAAGAGAAGGGGGAAGGAGGGGGAGGGAGGGAGCTAGAGATTAAAGAGGTCTAAATTTTGAAGGAAGTTGGGGGAAAGGAATTCAATAACTCTCTAATACTTGGCGAAAACAGGTTTCTCTTACTAAATTTTAGAAAGAAATCAAATTCAAGCCCAAGATACCAAAACAACTGTGTCTTACACAGCAAAAAATAGTGCCTTCTGCCATTTCCTCTTTCCCTTTAGTTCCGGACTGGGGTCAGAGATGGTAAGGGGGGTTGAAGGAAGTTGGCAGAGATTATGTTTTCTTTTAAAAATAAAATTAAACTTGGTCTGATGGGATCAGGGTCTGGTCTTCCCTCAGACATTTGTCTCTTGGTTATATCAATGGCTTTTAGACTGAGTTTTCTCAACATTCAGAAACTTGTTCTACATGTTGGAATCGTATATGTTGTTTTAATAAAAAGGACTATTTATTCACTCTACCGGTATTGACCTTAGTCTTTTCCAATAGCCCTACGTGGTAAGTATTACGGCTATTTACCTAATTTCACTTTCTTTAATGTAATGAGAAAGCCTGTGGTTGAGCTAAAATTCAGTTAAAGGGGATAAGGTGAACTTGATTCCCAAAAGTGAGTAAAGAAAAGCGGAGACAGGTGAGATTTAGTTAGTGCCGTTGGGTAGAAGTAAATCACTAAATTTAATCCCCACAGTTTCTAGATATCCTTTTAAATTTACTTCCCAGCCTGCCATTTTTCCTGACTGGTGTTCTCCCAAGTCAATATGATAGTCCCATGGTTCCAAATACTTGGTGTGGGAAGTCTAAATTAAAGGAGACTATATTGTGCTAAAAGATGATGATCCCGATCATCAAGTTCAAACGCTTCAGAGTGTCCTTCCGCCACTGCGCACCCCAGCAGTTCCTAGCCTAAACCTATATGAAACACGAAGACGGGTTTCAGGAAGCCCGCCAGAGATTCTTATCCAAACTGAGCCAGTTTCTAGAAACCATACATAAGTCTTTCAGATTTCTTTTCTTTCTCTTTCAGATGTCTGATCATATTGACTGGTTACACAGCCATAGGGACGTGTGCAAGGTAGATCTCTACAGCCAAACGGGACAGCAAGATCAGAGACGGAAAGTGGTATGATATAAAATGATTCCTACTAAGGAGTAGAAAGGATTGGGGTATGGGTATAGATATCCCGGAGCCCAGGATAGACTAACGGAGGGTGATACTGTGACTTCTGCAGGAAACCAAGCTCAGTAAGGTCTGTGGGGGACCAGCGGGTTTATACATCACAATGGGACAAATCAAAGGGGCAGGATGGGGAGTGATGTACAGCAGCTGGGGGAGGGGGGCGGGGTTTGGAGGAGGAACGTGGGGGGGTGGGGGGGAGGGGGATGAGGGGGCGGCGGGGTGGGGCGGGGCGGGGCGGGGCGGGGGGGGGGGCGGGGACCTGAGGGGAGGGAGGAGTGGTGGTTGCTGAGCTACCAGGCCCTATTACCTAACACCTCTGAAGTCATAATAATGTTGCCTAGCTACCGGTAAGTTACACTAAAGTGGGGCTCCCTTAGGAGGGCAAAATACTTCATGCTGTTTCCCAAATTTCAAGTGATTTGCCTAGTATTTCACACTTTTATCATGTTCAATGCCACTTATACTATTATTTACTCAATATGTATTTCTGCAATGTCTTTAAAATTGACTTACATTTAAAAATTGCCGTCACCCTAAGCAATATTATCCATAATATCACAGGTTTGATGTTCTAATATGTATTTTTCCTAATACACAACAAAAAATGCACCTATTAAACACAGAAATGCTTATCCATGTACCACCTAAAATCTTCTATAGCATCAATAGTAAAATACCACATTTGGGGAACACTAGTGTAGTTGAAAATGTTCTAAACTGGGAGCCAGGAGAATCAAGTTCTAATACATTTCACTTTTGAGTTTGTGTCAGCCTTCTCAATAAATATAGACATTGTGTTTTGAGCCTCTCCCTAACAGGTAGGTATCCTCATTTAGGAAACGTAGTAATGCAAAGATTCTGTCTGCCTAATGATAATCATTATATTAACGTTGATTGAGTGCTTGCTATGTATAGACGCTCTGCTAAAAGCTTCACATGTACTATCTCACTCAATCCTCAGGAGAACACTGTAAGGTAGGTGCTATTATCTTCTCCCAGAAAGGGAAATTACAGCCTTTTCTCTAGAGTTTTTCTAAATTCACCCCCCTAATTCGATGCAGATATGCTTTGTCGATGTGTCCACCTTGACAGCAGAAGATAAAGATTCCAAGGTGGGTATTCTCTGCTCCTCTCAGAATTGGGATGGGTGGGAAACGGCTGAGAAGGCTTATCAGTGACAGCATGAGGAAAGGGAAAGGTTGTGGCAGAGGATAGAAAGATGGAGGGGACTCAGGTGGAAAGCCATCATTCTCATGAGCCCAGGATCCCTGGTTCAGAATTTACTGTCACTCTAGATATGAAATCTCATTTTAAACTCTGTTTAAGTTGCTGGTAGGGCTGAAAGAATGGAAGATAGCATGTCAGAAAAGTGAAAAAAAAACCCTGTTCAAAAGGTTGATGATTAATGGATATGGTTCCTAAGACTGATGGCTTTGTGAATACCTCCCAGGGGTGGGGGGAGTAGTAATTTATGGGAGGAACTTTATCTCATTCTTCAGAGATTAGCTAGCACTACAAGCCTACTTCTCCTTCAGAAAGAAAAGTGACAATAAGAGACATGACACTTATGCTTTGAAGTAGTAGCCTACGGGGCAGCTTGGGGATGTCTCAAAAAGCAACTGTTCATAAGAATCTCACCCCTTAATTCCATAGGATGCTGGTGGTTCCAATTCAGACGGTGGCTTAAACCTGGAGAATCTGGAAGAAAAAGAGATTATTGTGATCAAGGATACTGAAAAGCAAGACCAGTCTAAGGTATACTTAGCCTCTGAGTCCACCGTTTCTAATTCTCAGAGCCCAATGCTGAGTCTGAGGACTCTGGTACAGAGATAGTAAGAGAACTACTGTCAAACAGGCCCATAAATTTGAATATTATGACATTCTAGAGAACACAAGCTTAAGTTCAGAGTCACGGTAAGTTCAATGCCCAGGTATCTAACAACGGCACTAATCACAGAGGCTCGGATGCCTTTCTTGATTTCGGGTACCTACTTCAAACAGAATCTTGCTATTCTCATCCTAACAAACATATGGGCTTATAAGCAAGATCCTGTGCAGTGTTCTTTGCTGGCTTGTAGTCGATTTCTGTGCCCTACATTGCCCAGCGTTCGACAATGAAGAACGAAGATATGGAGCAGAGAGGATCCACGATGACCAAGAGCTGTGGTGGCCTGGTCCCCACCCTGTTGTCTAAGAGATTACCCAGGCTGTCGGGTAGCATAAAGTTAGAAGCAATTAGACTTGCACACCACTGTCACATACAGAATCTTTTTGCTTTTGTGTAAATATCCTAAATTATATCTGTTAGGCCTCTAGTTTGGGGTGAGCATTAGAGCACATGTCAAGTCACCCTCACAGCCCTATAAGCCTAGAGTGGCCGGTATTGGAACAGTATATTCAGCTTTAGCACAAAGGAGTCAACTATTTCTTGTTCTGTGTCCCTAGACTCACGTTATAACCAGAAACATCATTTCTGGCCCCAGACACCTTTGGAGTGATGAGAGCGGCCTCTGAGGAAGGAAAAACCAGTTACAAAATATTCTCCAAAGGGTTTTGGGTTCAGTTGGGGGTAGCCAACTCCATTTTGGAGTCTTAAGAAAGGGATAAATTACACCTTGTGTTTATTTTTAAAGAGCAGCCCATATTTCCTACACACAATGCAGATCTCCTTGATTGTAACTTAAGCCCATTTGCAAAAAGTTGACTTTATCATGACCTCACATTTCCAGGAATTCAGCGAAAAGAGAAGAGATGAAGCAATGGAAGGGGCAAAGAGGGCAATGGTACTTAGCACTGAGTGGAAGATGTGGAAGATGTGCACGACACAAATACACATATCCAGACATGGGCATACACAGTCACAAGCATGTATATTCTCTCTCTATATGATATATATACATATATATTATATACAATGTATATGTATGTATGTATATGTACACATATGTACATATGTACATATACATTATATATACATATATAATATGTGTGTGTACACACACATATAAATTTACACAAAGTGACACACACATTGATATATACATTTATATACGTTAAAAAAAAATGAGTTATGGGGCTGGCCCCATGGCTGAGTGGTTAAGTTTGCACGCTCCGCCTTCAGCGGCCTGGAGTTTCACCGGTTTGGATCCTGGGTGTGGACATGGCACCACTCATCAAGCCACGTTGAGGCGGTGTCCCACATGCCACAACTAGAAGGACCCACAACTGAAATATACAACTACGTACTGGGGGGATTGGGGGAGAAAAAGCAGGGGGGAAAAAAAAGATTGACAACAGTTGTTAGCTCAGGTGCCAATCTTTAAAAACAAAATGACTTATACAAGCAATGACACACACAGGCCTGGCTACATGTGACACTGACAAATACATACAAGCATGGATATAACAAACATATATATTGACCTATTCATAAATAATGACTTACACATGTATACAAAGATATACAGTTATACAGAGTCAGATGCATTGACATGCCCACATGTGACACACATAAACGTGGATATATAAATCCATGCACACCATGTATAAACATAATCTCACACATGTTAACACACACAAGCCTTAATCAAAACATAGTGACCATACAGACTCAGGTTTTGGAATACACATTTATAAATATACCTCATGTCGATAACACGCATACAAACTCAAAGTGACAGATATTCATTAACTCATGTTTGTATGCATTGATACACACAATGAGATAAATGCAATGACATCCCCTCTCATGTATTCACACACATACTCAAATGTCAGCGTGTGTGCAACACTGACACACATTCTCAAGCAGTGACATAGCATCTTATAAATATAGCATAAATTGATACCCTATCTATTGACATACACAGTCATTATACAATCACCTATTTGTACATGTTCATATTTTAACATACACACTTATAAATATATTATACATTATACATTAATTAGACATTAATATATTAATGAGTATGTATGTTAATTTATGCTTTAACATATATAAATATATTTATAGCTGCATGATACGTGATATTGGATTTATATCATAAACATATATGCAGATCACTTAAATCAATACTTGCTCATTTATATATTCAGAGACACACTGACATACACACTCAGTTTTACATTCACATGTGTATAAAATATACACACTAACATGCATGTTGGCCTGTACAGTAGACATATACAATGGGTATTGATGTCAACACATTATTACACGGGCTTCCACATAGTCAGTCACACATGTGCATTGACATACATATATGCATGCACATACACACAGGCACATTTTCACATACTAACAATACAGACTGACATTCTCACAACTATTGAGATGTTCACACTCATGAATTGCTATATTGGTGTGCATATACACACACAACAGACTCTGACACATTTTTGACACATATTGAGATAAGCACAAATACTCAGATAAAACTGACAAATATATTGATAACACATGTGTAAAGTGTACAAATATATATATTCTGAGCTTTTGTTGCTGCCACTTGTGCTTGAAAGTGTATTAATGGGTATAATTGTGTGTTATGTTCCCATGAAAATCCTAAAGGTCAAATCCCTAATCTGTGCTATTTAGAAGATGTATCTTCTAAATAAAATAAGGAAAAGAAGTAGCCTACCCAGACTCTTATGGATAGGTGTTCTTCTTTTTCTAGACGGAGGGATCTGTGTGCCTTTTCAAACAAACTCCCTCTGATCACATATGTGTCTTCAACTGGCTTCTCAATGATCTCCAGAAATATGCCTTGGGTTTCCAACACGCACTGAGCCCCTCAGCCTCTAGCTGTAAGCATAAAGTAGGAGAAACAGAGGGTAAATTCCATAAATTACCCTCTGGGAACTGCTACAGAGTCTATGCTGATCAGCTGAACATGGATTATGTGACCAACGGACCTCAAAGCCGACATCTAGAAATGACAGCAGCCAAAAACACCAACAATAACCAGAGCCCTTCCACTCCCTCACCCAAATCTCCTAACACTCAGAGGGCAGTTATCTCTCCTGGTGGCGAATGTTCCGTGGACGACCTTTCATTCTATATCAACCGACTAGCTTCTTTGGTAATCCAGATGGCCCGTAAAGAAATCAAGGAGAAGTTGGAAGGTAGAAACAAATGCTTTCATCATTCAATCTATCCACCTCCTGGGGACAAAGGGAAGAACAGCCCCCGCAGTGCTTTGAGCAAGATCGCTTCTGAAATGGTCCATGATGCTGTAGAAGTGACCTCTGCAGAAATGCGGGGCACTGGGGAGGACAGCAGAGATGGTGGGCGGAAAACCTTTATGTATAGTGAGTTATCCAACAAGAGCAAGAGCGGAGACAAACAGATGTTCCAAAGAGATAGCAAGGAATTCGCAGACTCCATTAGCAAAGGACTCATGGTTTACGCAAATCAAGTGGCTTCTGACATGATGTTCTCCGTTATGAAGACCTTGAAAGTGCATAGCTCTGGGAAGCCGATCCCAGCCTGTGCGGTGCTGAAGAGAGTGTTGTTAAAACACACCAAGGAAATTGTGTCCGATTTGATTGATTCCTGCATGAAGAACCTACATAACATCACTGGGGTCCTGATGACTGACTCAGACTTTGTCTCAGCTGTCAAGAGAAATCTTTTCAACCACGGGAAACAAAATGCAGCAGATATCATGGAGGCCATGCTGAAGCGCCTGGTCGGTGCCCTACTTGGCGAGAAGAAGGAGACTAAATCACAGAGTGTCTCGTATGCATCCTTGAAAGCTGGGTCCCAAGATCCCAAGTGCAAGAACCAAAGTCTCGAATTCTCAGCCATGAAAGCTGAAATGAAGGGGAAGGACCAGGGCAAAATGAGACCAGAGCAGTGCAAGTCCTTGACCAGTGCTGAGAAAGTCGGTGAACACATCCTTAAGGAGAGCCTGACCATGTGGAATCAAAAGCAGGGAAACCAAGGCAAGATGACTAGCAAAGCATGTGTCAATAGGGAGGAAAAAAGAGAAAAGATCAGCCCTTCCACAGATTCACTCGCGAAGGACTTGATTGTCTCCGCTCTTATGCTGATCCAGTACCATTTGACCCAGCAGGCCAAGGGCAAAGATCTACATGAAGAAGACTGTCCTGGTTCTTCCACAAGCTACACAGCTCAGAGTGCCCAATACGAAAAGTGTGGAAGTGGCCAAACTGCCAAGGCTCTTTCAATGAAACATCTAGAGTCTCGTGGAGCTCCTGGACCCTCCACCTCTCTAAAGGAGAATCAACATGTGAACTGCCAGAAGCTGGATATGTCAAACATTGTTCTGACGCTGATTCAGAAACTGCTTGGTGAGAGCTCGTTCAACTGTGATGATATATCTGAAGGTGAGAACAAGCATTCTGAGCCCAGTACAAGCAGAGGAACGTCCATGTTCAAGAGGCCTGACAGAGGGGAAGAACAATGCCAGGAGAATCAAGAACTTGACTTTGCCAGTGGGCTGAAGCAAGTGAACCGGCAATTTATAGATCAACTTGTGGAATCGGTGATGAAGCTGTGCCTTATCATGGCTAAGTACGGCAACAATGGGGCAGCCCTTGATGAGTTGGAAGAACAAGCAGCCTCGGTGAACAACGCCAATTACCAGGCCAGTGGCTCCAGACGTAGTCAGAGTGGTGTGATGCCACAGAACTATCAAGACTCTTCTGGGCCCCAAGTCATCGTCAATAATCATTGCTCAACAAGTAGCTTGCAGAAGCAGCTCCAGGCAGTCCTTCAGTGGATTGCGGCCTCCCAATTTAACATCCCTACGCTCTACTTCCTGGGAGATGATGATGGACAACTGGAGAAGGTAAGCAATGCCACAAGACATAAGAAGAAAGAGGGTTGGAATGGGGAGGGACAGTGAGGCAGAATTGTACTTAGAGCCCAAGAGCAGTCCACACACACACATACACACACACACAACCCACAGCTGCATTTCCTACATTAGATGAATTCCAGAGAAATAAATAAATAAAATACTGAACCAAACTATTTTCAGTTCAGGACCTGAGCCAGGCAATCCTCCCTACTTCCAGTCTCATAGTTTTTTAGGGAGACAGGAGAACAGCAACCCCTAACCTTGACCTAGTAATCGGCACAGACTAACTGAAGGATCCAGCACCTGGTGAGAAGTACTTAGTGAACACAATTGATTCCAGAGTTTGTTTTTTGAAGCTCAAAAAGAAAGTAACTTTGGCATTTTGATCTATGTCATTAGAGGAGGGTCAAGGAAAAAGGAAAGCCATGTCAGCAGTCTCCAGTCCTGGATCTGCGGCAGGCTTTACTTTAATCCTAGAATCATGGATAGGAAGGTGGGTGAGGGGTAGTTCACTTTATCCATCTGGGTCCCTTCTCTAAAAGCATCATGTGACTCAAGCTATTTCTGCTCTCTCCACAGCTTCCCGAAGTTTCGGCTAAGGCCGCAGAGAAGGGCTACAGCGTGGGAGATCTTCTTCATGAGGTCATGAAGTTTGCCAAGGAACGACAACTGGATGAAGCCGTGGGAAACGTGGCCAGAAAACAACTGCTAGACTGGCTGCTCACTAACCTGTGAGCTAGCAACTCCTTCCACTCCTCTTAATTTACTCCCCCCAGCAGCATTCCCTCCCAGCCGGAGCACCCCTACCATGAGGCCAGTGAACTGCGTGCTACACGACTGTGTTTCCCAATACATCTGAGCAGTTGGGCTGTGCAAATACAGGGTGTCCAATGAGCTGGGCAAAAGCATGAATAAAAAAATGAAAAAAATGTGACTGTTTTCTTGATCAGACATATCTGAGTCAAAGGAGAGGAACTTGTCCAATTCCAAGGACTGGTGATACAATGTCAGACTTGTGTTCAGATCTTACCCTGGGTTTTTGCTGAGTACCCAAGAGATGGGGATATAACCCATGTCCAGGTCCCTAAATAACCTGATTTGCCCAAATAATCTCAGTTCACAATCTATTTCGAGTTTTGCCACCAGTGGCCTCCCTGTTTCTCCCAGAATTGCCCACCTAACTTGATAATCCCTCTTCTAATCCCAAGGATGCCGCTTTCTTGGTCTCTGTTAAGAGTTTTCAGGGGTCCGGCCTCATGGCTGAGTGGTTAAGTGCGCGTGCTCCGCTGCAGCAGCCCAGGGTTTCGCCGGTTGGGATCCTGGGTGCGAACATGGCACCGCTCGTCAGGCCACGTTGAGGCGGTGTCCCACATGCCACAACCAGAAGGACCCACAACTAAAATATACAACTATGTACTGGGGGGATTGGGGGAGAAAAAGAAAAAAAAAGATTGGCAACAGTTGTTAGCTCAGGTGCCAATCTTTAAAAGAAAAAAAGAGTTTTCAGATGGGCTGGCTTAGAGGAAAAACAAACTGAAGAAAGTATGCTATCGGTGGACATTGCCCCCTCTTGCCACATACACACCCCTAGTGTTCACTGCACATGGCTAAATAGTATCCAGAACTACAGTGGGATCTGATCCTCCCCCATGTGTGAATAAAACTCCCTTAAAAGTCATTTGCGGGGCCAGCCAGGTGGCACAGAGGTTAAGTTCACACGTTCCGCTTCAGTGGCCTGGGGTTCGCGATTCGGATCCCGGGTGCGGACATGGTACCGCTTGGCAAGCCATGCTGTGGCAGGCGTCCCACATATAAAGTAGAGGAAGATGCGCACGGATGTTAGCTCAGGGCCAGTCTTCCTCAGCAAAAAGAGGAGGACTGGCAGCAGTTAGCTCGGGGATAATCTTCCTCAAAAAAAAAAAATGTCATTTCCTTCAATTGATATTTCCTTGTCTTCCATCAGTCTGAGACAAAAATTTTCCAAGAATGGTAAATTCCTCATGGTTGCTGTATATGAATCCCAATGTCTCCTTTAAGACTTTCACTAAGTTCTGAGATTTGTTATATGCTTCTCAAAAGTCAATCACAATGCTAGAATTCATTGCCAATCAGATCAAGGTAGTGGTTTCAACCATGTGGTTCTCTTTTAGTCAGTTTGCTGTGGCGTACCCTAGCACTTTTGAGGTGCCCATGGCTTAGTAGAACAAGCACAGGATGTGGCATTCTTCCGGACTCAAAAGTCAAAACTTCTGCCTCTTACTAGTTGCATGGCCTTATGAAGTCACCTAGACTCTGAGCCAGTTTCTTTATCTGTAAAATGTAGCCAAAAATTACTTTTACTGTTTAGAGGTTAGAGGAATGGATGCCACGATGCTTTGCACAAGGTGAATCTTGTTACAAATGTAAATATGTGAAAGAAGTTGTACTTCTCAAAGCCCATCCTAATACAGTTGCAAGTGTTCTTGATACATTTCCAAACTGAAAGCAAGATTCTCTGAGTATGGGACCCAGAGAGGCACTTTTGGCAGGAGGTAAGAGGTACAGAGGCAAACTTTGCCAACTTCTCCACAATGCCTGGACCAGTCAGAAGGCAGGGCTCTTCAAAGCAGGGCCTTTAAAACTCCCAGCCCAGAGGAAAGCTAATCAAACCTTTTCCAGTCACACCCCACCCCAAGAAAATCTTTGGAGCTGAGCCACCACAGATCCTTCTTTTTGTCCTTGAAGAAAATCCTTAATAAACAAATCCTGGGACCAGGGCTGCATTTCTGATGACTCACTCCTCTCTGAGCACAGCTGGGTCCCATAGTAGTTTACTTCCTTGATTAAATTGGCTCTTGACTTGCTCCTGATTTTTATTATGAGGCCGCCTTGGGGATTCCTTGGAATGTGGAAATAGAGCAAAGGAAGTTATATGTTGTGTTAAATGAAGGGGTTGGGGCAAAATGGTCTCTAAGAGCCTTTCCAGTTCTGACATTTGAGTCTAAGAAAGAGTTTCTTTTCCATAATTTCTCAGGGAAACTTGTGTGGATGAGGTAAGCTCAGGGTGAGGAAACTTGATTTTTGCCAGAGCTAACTGACAGACTCCAGCAGAGAAAGGAATGCTTTGGGCCACGAAGGGCCCTGACAAGGATCTGGAGGAGCTCAACAGTCCTTGGGGTTTATTCCTGGAGGGTGAGACCCTGGCCTTTCATCTCTCTAAATGAAGAAGTGATCCCAGGCATCCTATTAGCAATGTGGCCATGCTCAGTGCCAGCAGCTGGAAATGGACAAGGACTTTTGCTGAGCTTAGAGCCCTATATGTAGTAGGAAAGGGATGACAGGAGTAGAAGGAGAAGGAAAACATGATTATCTCCTGGCAGACGATGTAATTGGTTTGATGTCTCTGAGAGTTTTAGTCTCTCTGAACTTTAGGCCTCCATTTCAAAAGAAAGCTGTGAGCAGAACTCCTCCGGCAGATTACTGCAGGACCAGGGCTAGGCTGAGGCGAGAGGCACTTGCCTCAAGGGCAAAATTTAAGGGGGCACCAAAAAACTCAGTAACCAAGGTAAATAGTATTTTAATGCACTATTGAAAAAACCCCGAATATTAATACCAAAAAATCCATGATGAACAAAATATCAAAGATTCTATTACAAATGATCAGTAACAGTGCCATGCCAAACCATAATGGAGCGTGAGGCAAAGGAAAAATTGGTAAGACTGGTTTTACGGGAGTAACACTTTATGGGAGATTGCCAAGGCAGCATTTAGAGAATGTATTGCCCTGAAAGCCTGTATCAGGACAAAAAAATAACAGTGAATTAAGTCCCTGCCTAAAGAACTTAGGAAGGGAACAAATCACCAATCAAACAAGTTTAAAAAAGGGGAAATCAAATTTGGAACAAGGAAAAAAAAAACAGAAAATGAAATTTCACTTAAACTTAAAAAAAATCAGGGATGAGGAGAGGGATGTTTCAATATTTTCTCTCTTAACATAAGAGTACATCTTTCCAAACAAAAGCTCATATTAGGCTAATTCTGGCTAAAAACAGGAACCACACAGGATTGCCCCTGTTAAAATTCTTCTTTAAAATAGTTCCAATAATGAAAGAAGAGAAGGAAGTAAAAAGTAGAAATATAGAAGTAGAAATAAAAATGCCACTTTTGCAAATGATATATTTGTACATCCATGAAAGTCAAATCCCCAAATACCAGAGGTGATGAATGAGTTTTGCAACGGTATAGAAGATACTTATAAGCTGTAAGAATTTGCCATCAACTAAAACAGTTCCAGCTCCTTTCTCTCCAGTGACTCAAAGACACGTAAAAAGCCCAGCAGTTCCCCTGCACTAAAATCTCTGTGGTGTCAGAACATGAAGTAAAATCTAAGAGAATCTGTTGAATTTCTATATCCCAGAGCCACCCAGCCAGAAAGAGGAGAGTCTAATTACCATCGTGACAATAATATTTAACACTTGGGTATTAAGGAAGGCAAGAAATGACATTTATAGAGCACTTACTGAGTGCCAGAAACTACTAGGTACTTTAATTCTTTCAAAAACCTCATGAGATGGTTTGTTATTAGCTGTTTTTACAGATGAGAAATTAGAGGCTCGGGTATAAAGAACTTTTCAAGGTCATAAGATCAGTAAGTGGGACAGTTGGGATTCAAATCCAGGTTTGCCTCACGTCAAATACGATGCTCTTTCCATTCTATCACAGTGTCTTCTTATTAATTGAGAATCTGTGTTTATTAAAAAAAAAACTATAAAACATGAATAGAAAAATAAAGGAAAACATAAATAGAAAAATAGACCATGCTCCTGACTAATAAAACTATATAAAATAACTAATTCAACATGTAGGTCTCATCTAACGCCAATTTAAATCTTTATGGGATAGTCTCAAAGTATCTCCCCCAAGATATTTATTAAATGCAAAGAGAAAAATAGTAACTTTACAATGGATAAGCCCATCAGTCACACCTTAATTATGTCATCAGGGTTATCATCAGTATAGACATATTGGTGTCATGTACCTCCTGATGTGATGTCAAGAGAAGGGCACATCACCTCTGTGGCATTCTTGCCAAAAATCCATAATCCCAGTCTAATCATGAGAAACTATTAGATAAACCTAAACTGACAGACATTGCACAAAATACCTGACCAAAGTTCTAAGGGAACATTTTAGAGTTATGAAATGTTGACTGTGTATCTTGATAGGGGAGGCATTTAATATATGTGTAGACATTTCTCAAGACTCATCAAACTGTACACTTCTGATTAGTGAATATTATTCTATCTAAATTATATCTCAATAAAGTTCATCTTAAAATATATTTAAACTTAATACCTGTAGGAAAAAAAATTCCCCTCCCACTGTTGACAAGTTTCTTTGCTATTCTGCCTCTTTCCAGAAAATCTGCAATTTAGCAAGTCTTTCTGATTTCGGGCTCTGAGCCACCCTTAACTTGTGGCCCTCCCTCCTGCTCCTTCTACTTGTCTGGAGTGGCCCAGGACAGGCCCTGGGAAGCTCCCTCTTTATGAGAACTTCCCTCCCAGATCCCAGCTACAAATCCAAAGTGAGGTTTCCAGCTCAACTCCTTCTTGTCATGAAAGTCTCCTCCTCAGGAAAGCCTTCCTTCCCTATCCTATCTCCTACAGTTACTTTTCATTACACCACCCTGTTTTATTTTCATCACACGGATATAGCGTTTTTATTATTATTTACTTGCTTATTGACTGTCCCCTCCCACTAGAATGGTAACTCCAGGAGCACAGGGACCTGTCTTGTTCCCTACTGTATCTTGGTGCCCAGCACAGCGCCTGTGCATAGTAGCCATTAAATAAATGTTTATCTAATGAATAACGATTCACCTATTTCAGTGTTCCCTGGTGGGGAAAAATAACATTAAATGGGGAAACAGAAAATTCATCACTAACCACGGCCACTCAATATAGCCAACTGTCAGTTTCCTCACCTCAAAAAGCTAATCAAGACCTTTCATATCTACCTCTCTGGAGGTGCTATGCAGATCAAAGAGGCAAGCAAGGTGAAAATGTTTGAAATGTGCCTAAATGTGCCCATTAAAGCTTCAATGCAAAATAATAATAATAATAATAATAAAGTCTAACATTTACTGAGCTTTTACTATGTGCCAGGCAGTCTTCTAATGCTTTCTACTATTAGGTCCTTAATCCTCCCAACAACCCTATGAGGCAGGTACTATTATCATCCCATTTTGCAGATGAGGCAACTGAGGCTCACGGGTGCTGAGTAACTTGCTCAAGTTCATATAGTTAGGAAGTGGTAAAGTTGGGATTCAAACACAGTCCTGGCTCCAAAGTTTCATACTGTACTGCTTCATACAATATAAGGACCTTGTCCATAATGTCATATGTCAGGATGAGTCCTGGCACAGTGCGGGTAATACTGACAGAAGGAAGTAGGCACATATAAGATGTGACAGGAACCTTGGGAGTGGGGTGGATAGTTGACTGGGAGGAATCCCGGCTGGTGGATAGGCAGAGATTTCCAAAGGGTATTGCAGGCATAGGCCAAGGGCCAGAAGAGCCGAAAGCAGCCCCAAGCAGCAGGCATCTCAATAAGCAAGCAGAGACAGCTCCTGGGATTCACGGAGCAGGCAATATCCCCAAGTGCAAGCAGAATTGATGGTCAAAAGGCATCCTAGAAGAACAAACTGGTAATTTGCATTTGCTCACAGTGCCCAGGGCCACTACTGCTGGGGGATGCCAGGCAATCAGAGAGAAAGAACAATGTCAGACAAGCCGGCACATGTGCTCCCTGGTAGGGAATAAGGGCGGTCCATGATGGTGTCCAATTAGTGCTCCTGAGAGCCAGACTGCATGAGGCGGGGGGAGAAAAGAGTTATGAAACACTTGGGGTGCTCAGGGCATTTACCAATCACTATGAAAGTATTTGGATATTTTAACAGCCAGTAGGGCTATACCAGTGTCTAAAGCTGGAATGCCAGCCCTAGGTTGGAAATTCGTTACTTTCTCCCATGTTCCTCAAGCCTCAGGGTCTGGCTAAAACCTGAATTCGAGGTAACATCTGAGGTGAATCCAGCTGAGGTAAGGGTGGAAGGGAGGGAACCCATAAGTTGCTCCTTCTGACTCACACAACTCTATCCTAGCTTTGATCACACTGTATTATAACGTCCTGTTTACATGTCTGTCTTTCCTGTGGACTATAAGTAGCATGGAATAAATGGATATGAAGGGCCTCCCACCTACTGGGCAGCCCATCAATCAATGTTTGCTGAGTAACAGCTAACATGTATCGTGTGCTGACTTTGTGCCAGGCCTCTCATCCGGTCCTCACAGCACGCCTGTTGGTAGCCCCATTTTGCAACTGAAGAAATGAAGGCAGAGAGGATCAGAAACTCGCCAATATCTGGGATTAAGCCTTGGCAACCTGATTCTGGAGTCTGTACTCTTAACTACTATGCTTGATCTGGTGGCTGGGGGTGCTCATACATGTACAAAAGTTCAGAGATGAATAAAGTATGGCCTGTTTAGGAACTGGAGAGACATACAATAGCTGGAGTGTAGAGAGTGTGAAGGGGAAGTAATGGGTGACAAAGCTAGAAAAGTCAGCTGCCATCAGATTGTGAAGGACCTTGTATATCACAGTTAAAATTTTGGACTCACTTCTAAGGTCAGTGAAAAACCATTTGAGCCCAGCAGTTTCAGGGCGAGATTTGTGTTCTGGAATGCTCACTCGGTCTGCTGTGGGAAGGATGGATTGGAGGCAGCATTGTGCCGCTCAACTGTTATTTACTTCCTTTGTTTATTTTTGTTCTTTTCCTTCCCTTCATTTTTCATTTTTAAAATGCCAGTCTCACTGGACTTTACTGAAGGTTAAGAGGATTTATCCACATCTGGGCCAACACATCTCTTGAGGGGCAGGTGGGGGAGGTAAAGGGTGCCCCTTATGACTAGCTGGAAATCCCCAGGAGCCAACTGGTGAAGGGGAGAGTAGTAGGTTTTCCCCTTCCTTTCCTGACGCTGCACTTTGTCTCACAGCCTGTATTTGGCACTCTCACTCCCACCAGATGCTAGGAGTAGTAGACTCCAGATCCTGTGCTCCCCCCCACCCCAAAATGACAAATAGGTATATTTTCTCTGACCCTGAAGGGGTTTCACACGACAGCTCCCAGAAACTATAAATCCTGTCCCAGAACTTGGCAGGAGGGAGAAGCAAAGGCAAACACCCAGACCTGCTAAACTGCCTCTTGGGAGTATGATAGCATCTGTCTCCTAGAGACCTTGCTTTTGGAAAAGAAATTTCTCCTGTCTGAGATTTCAGGTGCCTTTGTCACTCAGCCCTGTGGTACAGACTGTCGGCTGAAGGGAAGAAGAGGCTTACCAGGAAAATCTCTTCTGGCACCAAATGGTCCACTTTCAAACTGATATGGTAACTTGGTTCTCCTCATCCTGATGCAACCCCTAGACCGAGCACACCTAGAATGACTTTTATCATGTATCTCTATCCTCCTTCAAATATACTCTTGAGGTTTCCATCCTACTTCCCTGGCCCTTCCTTCTCATTCTGTAACAAAATCCCCTTTCTCTGCCCACGTGACAAATTTTAGAGTACCCCAGGATCTAGCCTCAGCTCACTGCTCTTCTCACCACCCCTACTCCCTAGCTGCACCTGCTTTGCAAAGGGTCGGAGGAAGGCCCAGCTGAAACATTGCCAAAGAGAACTAGTGCCAGAGTTTGGGTCCTGAAGGAAACAAAGAACCAGAGGAGGCAGAGCTGGGTCTGAGATGAAGTTCTCACAGTGGTGCTTCTTCATTGAAGGTCCTGGAACTTTTTACATTGCAGATTCCCAGGCCCTACCTAAGGAAAGTCTGCATTCCTTAGTTTTGGGCTGCAGCACAGGCACATGTATTTCGAAAAATCTTCTCCAAGTGATATTCTATTACCCCTTTATATTTTGAAAAAATTAAAACCTACATAAAATTGTAAGATTAGTACAATGAATATCCATATACCCTTTATGAAGTCTCACCAGTTATTAATACTCTGCCGTCTACCTTTATCTATCCATCTAGTACACAACTGACTAAAATTTTGTATATATAATAATTATTAAAATAATAATTATTTTGCTAAACCATTTGAAAAGTAATTGCAAACATCATGATATTTAACCCTAAATACCTCAGTGTGTATCTCCTAGGAACAAGGACATTCTTCCACATACAATTCATATTCATTTTTTCTTAAATATCCCAATAATGGCCTCTATAGCCATTCCCCTCTACCCCATCCAAAATTCATATATTGCATTTAGTTATCCTTTAGTCTTCTGTGATCTAGAATAGTTCCCCAGCCTTTCTGCTGGTCTTTCATGACACCGACACTTTTTGAGCCCAGGCCAGCAGTTTTGCAGAATACCTGAGAGATTTTGATCCATAGCCAAGGCTGGGAACAGCTTAAAGAGTACTTTACTTTGGAGAGATCATAACCAGTCAATGAACTAAAAGGCAGGCCTAAGGCCAAAACGGAGGGTTAGGAACTGCATGAAAACTAGAAGGAGGTCAGGAGTGAAGTGAGGAAGGGTGGTGGCTGGGCAGGTTGGATGGCTGAAAAATATAAGGTCACAACAGCTATTCTTCCTATGGTTACAAATACTCAAATACACCCAGCAGTGATTCCACGGTGATTTCTTCTGTCTTCTCACCTGTCTCCTGCGCCCCAGGTGCTTATTTTGAACTGTCTTTGGGACACAGACATTTATTGAGCATATGCTATGTGTCAGGCACTGTTCTAAGTACATTACATGTATTACCTAATTTAACCTTTACCACAACAAACTCTCCAGGAGGCAGGAATTATGATTGTCCCTGTTTGATGGGTGAGCAAAGTGAAGTGCAGAGAGGTGGTAACTTGCGCAGGGTCACACAGCTAGTAAGAGGGGTACCAGAATTTGAACCCAGGCAGTTCTAGCTCCAGAGATCTCAGTCTTTTTTTATTTTTTAAATTATTATTCAATAAAATTGACTTTTTTTCTTTTGGTTTACAGTTCTATGAATTTTGACACATGTATAGACTCATGCAACCACCACCACACTCAGGATACAGAACAATTCCATCACTCCAATAAACTTCCTTCCTGCTATCCCTTTAAGAGGCAGCACCCCGCCCCCGCCCCCGCCCACCGACACCCCTCCCCGCCCCCGCCCCCACCACCAGCGGAGAATGTTGCTATTTTTGTTTCGTTCCTTCTGCAGGCCTTTCCCAAAGTCAGTTTGTCATTTGGGTTCTTTAAGTTTTGCAGTTAACTGTTTTTTCCCTTGTATTTGCCAACCAGTAGTCAGTTGGATCCTCGGGGAGGACCGTTTAGTTCAGTTCTCAGTCTCCGTTATGCTAGTTGGGATCAGTTTAATGCACGCAGTCAGTTGGATCCTCGGGGAGGACCGTTTAGTTCAGTTCTCAGTCTCCGTTATGCTAGTTACGATCAGTTGCACGCAGACAGTCAGTTGGATCCTCGGGGAGGACCGTTTAGTTCAGTTCTCAGTCTCCGTTATGCTAGTTGGGATCAGTTTAACGCACGCAGTCAGTTGGATCCTCGGGGAGGACCGTTTAGTTCAGTTCTCAGTCTCCGTTATGCTAGTTGGGATCAGTTTAACGCACGCAGTCAGTTGGATCCTCGGGGAGGACCGTTTAGTTCAGTTCTCAGTCTCCGTTATGCTAGTTACGATCAGTTGCACGCAGACAGTCAGTTGGATCCTCGGGGAGGACCGTTTAGTTCAGTTCTCAGTCTCCGTTATGCTAGTTGGGATCAGTTTAACGCACGCAGTCAGTTGGATCCTCGGGGAGGACCGTTTAGTTCAGTTCTCAGTCTCCGTTATGCTAGTTGGGATCAGTTTAATGCACGCAGTCAGTTGGATCCTCGGGGAGGACCGTTTAGTTCAGTTCTCAGTCTCCGTTATGCTAGTTGGGATCAGTTTAACGCACGCAGTCAGTTGGATCCTCGGGGAGGACCGTTTAGTTCAGTTCTCAGTCTCCGTTATGCTAGTTGGGATCAGTTTAACGCACGCAGTCAGTTGGATCCTCGGGGAGGACCGTTTAGTTCAGTTCTCAGTCTCTGTTATGCTAGTTACGATCAGTTGCACGCAGACAGTCAGTTGGATCCTCGGGGAGGACCGTTTAGTTCAGTTCTCAGTCTCCGTTATGCTAGTTGGGATCAGTTTAACGCACGCAGTCAGTTGGATCCTCGGGGAGGACCGTTTAGTTCAGTTCTCAGTCTCTGTTATGCTAGTTGGGATCAGTTTAACGCACGCAGTCAGTTGGATCCTCGGGGAGGACCGTTTAGTTCAGTTCTCAGTCTCCGTTATGCTAGTTGGGATCAGTTTAACGCACGCAGAGGTCTAGGGTAAACCGAAGAGTTCATAAACAGTTTTACCGGGCCACTTTCCTGAGGTCCTCACTCTCCATTATCTTTCCAGTATTTTCTGGTTCCCTGGACTGCCATTTTGGGTCCTCTAGGCTAGAAGTAAACCATGTCCGGGTTGCACTGTGACTAGGGCCAAGTGGAAGGGGACAAGGAGAGGGGAGACAGAGACAAAAAGAAAGCAGTGGGTTTTGGCCCCTTTCCCTTAGAGCTGCAGGTCCATTGAACAGAGAGGAAGGTTCCCCTTAGGAGTTTTGGCTGCTGCCAATTTCCGTTCCAGGCTGCTCTTTGCCACTGCTGCGACCTCTACTGTTGGACGACCTGGTGACTGAGGCGCGAGGGAACGAAAAAGAGGGGGGAAAAAAAGCACCTGGCTATTTCCTCCACTCTCTCTGGGCTTTAGGATTTGGGCTTTAGGATTTCCCTCTGCTGCCAGGATAGAGGCTTTCTCCTAGATCTCTGTCTGCACCACAGTGCTCACTTCCGGTTTTCAGAATTTGAGTTCATGCTCAGAGATGCTGGACGAACAAAGATGTTAAACTTACCACCAGTTTGGTGGTACTTTTAATTCTCGTGTTCTCTGATCTGCCTGCTGATATTTACTTTTCACAGTTCTCAAATAGTTACCCATGCATTCTGTACAAGTTTTATAGTCAAGCTCAGTGAGAGAGAAAGAGAGGTGTGTTTACTCCATCATATCCAGAATCAAAAAATCAACCCTCACTTTTAAGTCCCATGCCATAGTGCCTCTCCACATAAATGTTCCATAGACATCATGAGATCATCATGTGCCAATCGGATTTCCTTACCTATTCACTAGTCTTACTTCTTCCAGTTATCCCTTCTCAACCAACCTCACCATCGTTCACCCAGTTGTGCAAGCCAGAATCCTGGGCGTGTCTGACTCGCCCCTCTCCATGATGTCCACATCCAATCACTCATTGATCTTTGCTTCTCCCTATTTCCACCATGTTAAATTATTCAGGCCTTTATTCTTTACCATCTGGATTATTGCTACAGTGAGCTAATTGGTATAATTGGCTATTTTTTTAACTTTCTACTTTTTAAACTTTATATTGGATATATAGAGAAAAGCACACAAGTTTATAAACTTGATATATTATCAGAAATTATCACAAACTGAACCTGCCCATGATCAAGGAGCAGAACATCACCAGAATTCAAAAGCCCCTCTTGTGCTCCCTCTCAAACACTACCCATTTCCTTCTCTCTATAGGTGACCACTATACTGCTTTTCAACACCACAGCTTGGTTCTGCCATTTTAAAAACTTTATGTATAAATAGAATCATACCGTATGATTTTTTTGTGCCTAGTTTCCTTAGCTTAATATTATGTTTGTGAGATTCAATTATGTTGTTGCATGTTGTTTTATTCTTCCTGTTGCATAATATTCCATTGTATGTTAAATCGTCCATTTTATGGTTGATGGACGTTTGGGTTGTTTCCAGTTTGGACCTATTAAGAATAGTGCCACTATGGGGGCTGGCCCCGTGGCCGAGTGGTTAAGTTCGTGCACTCCGCTGCAGGCGGTCCAGTGTTTCGTTGGTTCGAATCCTGGGCACGGACGTGGCACTGCTCATCAGACCACGCTGAGGCAGCGTCCCACATACCACAACTAGAAGGACCCACAACGAAGAATATACAACTATGTACCAGGGGGCTTTGGGGAGAAAAAGGAAAAAAGTAAAATCTTAAAAAAATAAAAAGAATAGTGCCACTATGAATGCTCCTATACATGTCTTTTGGTGGCCATAAACACTCATTTATACTGGACATATACCTACAGATGATATTTCTAACATAGTTACATTCAACTTTAATAGATACTGATAAACTCTTTACCAGAGTGGTTTTACCAATTTGTACTTCCACCAGTAGTATATGACAGTTCTGTTGCTCTGTAGCTGGATACTATTTTTAGAGATTAATATATTTTTTCTCCCTGTACATTCCTGTTTTTCTTTTCTTCCCTCAAGCAGGTGGCTGGTTCTGGCCCTCTTGGACACCACGAGGTTTGTACCAGGGCAGAAAGCTGACATTTCCCATAATTTCCCATAACACTTTCTGGCTTTTGTTCACAACACCGTTGAGCCCCAGAGGGAGGAAAAAGATTGCCAGTAAGGAAAATAACATCTTGGAAGAAACTGAAAGGGAGAAGGATTTTCCCAGGTTGAAAAAGAGATTCCCCCAACATAAGAGGAGAAGAGAAAGAGCTCTATGTATTCCAGAGTGACAGAGCCTGGCCTGGCTTCTGGGTAGTGTGTGGGGAAGGTCCCAGAGAGAAGTGGTGAAGTGGGAATCTAGGATGGTAAGACTGTAAGCAAAGCTCTTTCACAAACGCATCAGAGTGCTGCTGGACCTGAAGGGCCTTGCGCAGGGGCCGATGGATATTTCAGCATGAACCAGCCTGCACAGATGACTTGATGACTAAAGGGCCATACCCGATGTCCTGATGCATATAAAATCCCAGAGCTAAGGCACAACTCTGCATGAAGGGTCCCAAGAAGTACTAAAGTTGAGTTTCCCCCTAGACTTATGGGATTGGGAGCTCAAAATAGAATTAACTCTGATTTGTAAAGAGATGTGATATTTCTTATCCATCTGAGTTGTGGACTGAGGTGCGTACCTCCTACACTGGTCTGGTATTCCCCAGGGCTACTGCTAGCACATGCAGCATCTTTGTGAAAATTAGAAAACAGGCACTGCCTCTGGGCTGACCAGTTAGGGAAAGGCTCACTTTCCTCTGAGCTGGCAGTGTTGGGCCAGGGTGCTTAGCTTGATAAGTGGAATGTGGACTGGATTTCAGCCCCCATTCTTGCTCCTTGTACCATACAACCTGCACAACCATACACAGCAATCCTGAGTGGCCCCTGTCCCAATCTACCCTTCCCATCATCACCAGAGTTCTTGCTCTGAAGCACACATCAGACCATGGCACCCCCCTGCTTAAACCCTTCCATGGCTCCCCATTACCTAGACCTGCACTGACAAATACACTAGCTGCTAGTCACATGCAGCTCTCGAGCATTTGGCATGTGGCTAGTTCGAGTTGAGATGAGTTGTAAATGTAAAATACACACCAGATTTCGATGACTTTGTATTCAAAAAAGAATGTAAAATATTTCATTAATAATTGTTTATATTGATTACATGTTAAAATGATTCTATTTTGATATATCGAGTTAAGTAAAATATAATATTAAAGTTGATGTTACCTATTTCTTTTTCCTTTGTTTAATGTGGCCACTAGACAATTTAAAATTGTGTATGTGGCTTGCATTATTTTTTTAATGGATGATACTGGTCTAGGTAAAGTCCAAGCTCCCGACTTTGACACAAAAGCACGTTGTATTCTTGTCTTTGCTTCTTCTATAGCCTTATCTAACCTCCAGTCTTCCTCCTTTCTCCCCACCCCTCCAACACATGCATACATACACTCATTCACCTGGCATTGCAGCCACTCTAAATCCCTTTTCTTTCTCTTTCATTTCTTCGCTTTTGCACAAGCTTTTTCCTTTTCCTCAAATGCACTTGTCTCCCTTGGATTTTAGGTTCTTCGTGTGTCAAATTAAGAAAGACCAATAGATAATCTCTAGCATTCCTTCCAGGCCAGTGGATCTATAATTTGGCCTCAAAGAAGTACACAGTGGCATGGATAATCCAACAGTCATTTACATTTGCATTCAATGTGAGAAAAGAACATATACTATGCACTGGTGGCCTACTGTGTGCCAGGCTCTGTTCCAGTTGCTTTCCATACCACTTAATCTCATCAGCAATCCTAGGAGGTGAGTACTGTCATTATCCCTGTTTTACAAATGGAGAAACCTAGGTTCAGAGAGGTTAAGTGACTTTCCAAGGTTACCAGAGACTTCAGAGCTCATGCTCTTAACATCTATACTGTGTTTGAAAAGCTTGGAATTGATAGCACTTTCAATTGAAGGAATCCACACAGTGAAAGAATAACTCAAGAAAAGATGGCAAGCTGCCCAGATCTCTTATCCTGTCCTTGCTCTTTTAACATTCAGCTGCCTTGTCTCTCTCCAACACTGGAAGACAGCTGTCTCTCCCTCTGTCACTGTCTGACCTTCCTTCCAGGTTTGTATTCCCATCAAAGCTCAGTCATGGAGGCTCAGCTTACAGCTCAGGGCGGCTGCCTGTGGACACCATTGGACACTTCCTCTCCACTGCTGCTCAGCTGTCCCAAGAGTCCAGAGAGTCTGGCCAGAAGGGGATTAGCAATATTTTTCAGACCTCTCTCTTCAGGTTTGGGGATTTCCTTGAATTCTCTGGAATTAGGTTGCCTCACCACAAGAAATGTATTTGTCTAATAATCCCACCAAGTCATAGGTAAACATGGAGGAAATATGCAAATAAAAGAGCAGAAGCACATCCATGCTAATTAGGTCTCTCCTCAACACACACTCACACTCTTCTCACACACGCACTCATACTTTTAAAAAAATCATTCTAAAAACAACATAACAGCAACATTAAAGAGCTGTGGGGAAAATCATCTTAGGTGATTTGATAGACAGGCCGTGCAATCTGTCAGACCTGGCTTCCACTCCTGGCTTTGCTATGTGATCTTGAGCAAGATAACCTCTCTGCCTGAGCCTTCTGATAAACTGTTAAGGCCCCTACATCCCTTCACTTCCCCACTATGTATCCAACCATCTAGCCCTCCTGCTTTGGATTCTTCTACAAATGCAGGCATTGAGCTTGCTTTTCTCCTCTTCAGGAGCTGTCACCCTTTGCTCTTTGCCTCGAGGTTCAGCTTTCCCAAGACTGACTGAGGTATGGGATCCAAGCCTGCAGATCCCCCTTCTTCGCTGACCCCAAAGACAAGAGGCCATGGCCTGGTACCTGGAAAATTTTTATTAATCTAGTAATCATGATTTTCACTCAAAGGTTTTGCTGTCAGCCCCTTCAGGGAAACAGAGAAGGATTAACAAAAATCACTAACACTGGAATATTGATAAAATTTCCAGAATCTTAGAAAGTTCTCCGAGTCCCTGTCCCTGTTGTTTTGTCCCTGGGTCTCTTGCTAAATGCTACTTTGAGGCCCCAGAAGCCTTCTGCTAAATTTTACCTCTCGGGATGGAGCTCGTTAATCCTCTCATTTGTCACTGAGTAGCTATATAATCTTGAGCAGGTCATTTACCCTAAGGCTCAATGGACATAGTAGCTCCTACTACCTATTACCCCTCATGCTTTCTTCTTATTCTTTTTTATCTTTCTCTGTTTCATTGTTCCCCTCCCCTGGAGCACTCTCCCCAACTCCCACTCAGCCTTTGCACTGCTGGCCTCTTAGTCTTTAGGTATCAGCTTAAGGATCCCCTCCTGAGAGAGACCTTCTCTGTGTGCCAAGTCTAAAGCAAGCCCTCTGCCCTGTTACTTTCTCTTGGCATTTCTTCTTCCTACCAGTTATCACAATCTGCAATTATGTATTTACTTGTTTGCTTGTTTTTTTGTTTTTTTGTTTGTTTATTTATTTATTTTTTTAAAGATTTTATTTTTTCCTTTTTCTCCCCAAAGCCCCCCCGTACATAGTTGTGTATTCTTCGTTGTGGGTTCTTCTAGTTGTGGCATGTGGGATGCCGCCTCAGCGTGGTCTGATGAGCAGTGCCATGTCCGCGCCCAGGATTCGAACCAACGAAACACTGGGCCGCCTGCAGCGGAGCGCGCGAACTTAACCACTCGGCCACGGGGTCAGCCCTTTGTTTGCTTGTTTATCATCTGTCTCATCCCTAGACTGGGAGCCTCTGGAAAGTTGGCGCTGTATGCCTTGTTCCTTGCCTGGGCACCTATAGAGAGATGGTAATCATTGATGCAAAGCTGCTATGCCTGAACCCAGGGGTGGGGGGCACATCTATTTTGTGTTATATGTTCTTCCTCTGATCCCCACAAGCAATCCAATTGCATCAAAGCTTTTATTTATAAAAACTTGGAGGTGGGGAGTAGAATCTGCTGAAGAGGTGGAGAGACTAGGGGAAGGGTCATACTTTCCTGTCTCTCCCTTACTGCCTCTCTCCCAAGCCCTGTCCTCTGCTCTCCCCACACTCCAAATTCCTCTCTCTCTCCTATCAGAATTGCCCTCTCCCCCCACCTTTGCCTCAGTTTTATGCCCTCAGGAGCCTTTTCTTTTCTTTTGCTCCAGATAATTAAATTGTGTATAGAAGAACATCATTGAGAAGGTCAAACAAAGCCTCCTTTGTTGCTTCCCCAGCCCCATTTTCCCTACCCCCAACAGGGGCAAATGGTATTATGAATTTGGTATGTAAAGTTTCGATCCAAGATTGTGGACTTCCTGAGGACAATGATTCCATTCTTTCATCCTCCAGATCCTTTGCCCCAAGCACAGGGCTCAATAGGTATTTGTTGAATGAGAGGAGGAGTAGACTTTCTGTTTTGTCTTGAACACTAATTATTGACTCACTTCCCATGAAAGGGGCAGCTGTCCTGTGACGGATACAAGGGCAGTGCCTGCCCTTGAGGTACTTATGATCTGAAGAGTGAAAGAAATGCATGTAAGACAGCATGTTGTCCGGGCCAAATAAAGGAACCAGTTAGCACTGTTGTAGTTTAGAGGAAAGACTGAAGCAGGCGCAGGAGACCTCATAGCTGACATAGAATTTAAGTTGGGTGTTAAAGGAAAGAAAGGTCTTAATTAATCAGAGAGTAAGTGGGGAGAGCATTGGAAAAATAAAGCAATCCAAGAAAATCTGTGGAGAAAGGAATACAAATACTTGCCTGGGCACACCAGCGTCTGACATACTGTTATCTACAATTAGCTGCCAGTCTACGTCTGGGGTCCCCAAGGCAGCCTGTTATTCTAAAGTAGCTTCTCTTATCACCTTTTTTGAGATTATGAAGGCTACTTCACAGGTTGCTAGTTTCATAAATAGCCCTAAATTATATTTTGGATATGTTGTATAAATCCAGTGGATGTGGTATATGATGGGCTGCTGCATAGGTAGGGCCTATCCAGAAGTTTTTATAGCAGTATTACTTTGTACATTATTTAACAAATACCTATTTAGCATTTACTAATGCTAGACATTGTTCTAAGCACTTTAAAATATTAACTCATTAACAGATACCAACCTCAATAACAAATGACCAATGAGGTAGGTGCTATTATTATCCTAATTTTAGAGATGAGTAAACCGAGGCACGGAGGGATGAAGTCCCTCACTCATGGTCACATAACTAATAAGCAGCGGAGCTGGGACTCAGTCAACTCTTAACCATTATGCTCTAATGCCTCTCTCTACAAACATCCTGGATGGATGGTTTAAGGTCCTTTAAATCCTGTTAAAGGAGTCTTGAGACAGTTCCTTCTTTTTTTAATAAACTCTTTATTTTGGAATAATTTTAGGTTTACATAGAAGTTGCAAAGATAGTACTGAGAATTCAGGTATACCCTTCATCCAGTTTCCCCTTATGTTACATAACCATAATTCTTTTGTCAAAATTGAGGAATCAACATTGGTACATTACTGTAAACTAAACACAGGTTCTATTCGTGTTACACCAGTTTTTCCACTAATGTTCTTTTTCTGTTCCAGGATTCAATCCAGGCTACCACATTGCATTGAGTCATCGTGTCTCCTTAGTCTCTTCTTGTCTGTCGGTTTATCAGTCTTTCCTTGGTTCTCATGACCTTGACAGTTTTGAAGAGTACTGGCCAGGTATTTTGTAGAATGTCCCTCAGTTTGGGTTTGTCAGATGTTTTCCTCATAACTACACTGTGGTTATAGGTTTTGGAGAAGAATACCACAGAGGTGAAGTGCCCTTCTCATCACATGGTATCAGGGGGGTACATGACATCCACATGACATCACTGTGATGTGAACCTTTATCACCTGCCTAAGGTAGTGTCTGCCAGGTTTCTCCACCATAAAGTTACTATTTTTACATTTCTATTCTATACATATATTGGTTAGAAGTGAGTATTAAGTCCAGCCCACACTCAAGGGGGAAAGGAGTAAGCTCCACCACCTGAAGGAAGAGCATATCTACATATATTATTTAGAATCATTCTGTAAGGAAGATTTTTCCTTCTCCCCTATTTATTTCTTTGTTCAATCATTTGTTTAAATCAGTATGGACTCATGTATTTTATACTTTAAGTTATAACTCAATACTATGTTACTTATTACAGAGTGTTCCTTTTTAAAATCCATGTCCTTCCTGTATGTTTGAAAGATTATTGGTTTAAAAATCCAGAATCCCTTATTGTGGGTTTGTTTAAAGTAGGGACTATCTGAATTAAGTTCTGGTAGAAAATTTGAGAGGTATGTGTGTACATGCATACACCCATTTTACAGATGAGGAAATTGAAATGAGAGATGTTAAGTGAGTTGACCATGCTTATACACTATGCGATGGAACTTTATACAGGAATGAATGGTCTCTACAAAATCCCAATGGTAGATCTCCATGCTCTGCTTAAGAATCTCTTGTGACATGAAGCTCATCACCTCACAAGACAGCTCTTTTGATGTAGGGTCTGCTTTACTAGTAGTGGTAATGCAGTCATCCAGGTAGTGGTTTTGGAAGAGAAAAAGGGAAATGAGGGCCTTGGGAAGAGCAGAATATGATGGAACAGTTGGCAGGAAAAGGGATTTGACTAGAGGGGAAGTGCTGACCAAGTCTAGGGTGTGGCAGCTAATAACTAGTGTGTTTGGATTTTAGCGAAGTAGTTGTCTAGCAAGCCGACAAAGTGTATGCACAGAGAGAACTTGTAGTGACCACTCCTCACACCCCAGGCCATCTGGCCGCTGTTCTTCCCCACAGTGGACAGCCTTCAGTTATTGTCTTACTGCTTTTGTCCATCCCCAATACATCCATTCTTAGATATAAACTATATTCCTTAATTCAACAAATATTTCTTGAGCACCTACTATGAAAGCCAGGACCTGCTCTAGGTGCCACAGGTGACTTGGAACGACAGTGTGTGTGTGCGCGCATGTGTGTGTGTGTGTGTCTACGAGGTGAAGAAAGGCCTTCTATTGCTCATTCCTATTTGGATTAAATTAAGTATTTCTCATTCCTTTCATCCCTGACTTCTTTCTTTTAAAAAGAAAGCATCTTTACTGATAATTCACATATCATACAATTTGCCCATTTAAAGTGGTACATACAGTTCAATGGTTTTTAGTATATTCACAGATACGTGTAACCATCACAGTCAATTTTAGAACATTTTCATCACCTCGAGAAGAAACCATTTAGCTATCATCCCTCTATGCCCTCATTCCCTCCTCCCAGTCCTAAGAAACTACTAGTTTATTTTCTGTCCCTATACATAACTTCCCTATTCTGAACTTTCATATAAATGGAATCATATAGTGTGTGGTCTTTTGTGACTGGCTTCCTTGGCATAAAGTTTTCAAGGTTCATCCATGTCACAGCATTTATCAGTACCTCATTTCTTTTCATAGCTGAATAATATTCCATTGCATGGATACCACATTTTGTTTATCCATTTGTTTGTTGGCGGATATTTAGGTCGTTTCCACCTTTGGCTATTGTGGATAATGCTGTTATAAATATTCATGTACAAGTTTCTGTGTGGACATATGTTTTCATTTCTTTTGGGTATATACCTAGGAGTGGAATTGCTGGGTCATATAAACAACTCTGTGTTTAATCATTTGAAGATCCACTAGGCTATTTTCCAAAGTGGCTGCACCATTTTATGTTCCCACCTGCAGTGTATGAAGGTTCCTATTTCTCCACATCCTCCACGTCAACAGTTGTTATCTGACTTTTTGGTTCTAATCATCCTTGTAGATGTGAAGTAGTATCTCATTATGATTTTGATTTGCAGCATTTCCTTGATGATTAATGATGTCTGAGCATCTTTTCATTTGATTTTTGGCCATTCGTCTATCTCATTTAAATAATTGTATATTCAAATTCTTTGCCCTGGAGCCAGCCCTATGGCTGAGCGATTAAGTTCACATGCGCCGATTCAGCAGCCTAGGATTTCATCAGTTCAGACCCTGGACCGAACATGGCACCGCTCATCAAGCCATGCTGAGGTGGCATTACCCCATAGCACAACCAGAGGCACTCAGAGCTAGAGTATACAACTATGTACTGGGGGGCTTTGGGGAGAAGAAAAAAAATGAAGATCAGCAACAGATGTTAGCTCAGGTGCCAATCTTTTAAAAAAATCATTTGCCCATGTTTTAATTGGGTTATTTATCTTTTATTGTTGAATTGTAAGAGTTCTCACTTGGCTGAGATCCATGCCTGGTAGGAAAGTGCACAAGGCAGACCTCATAGTCAAGATGATAATAAGGCTGGAAAGAGCCTCAAAGATAGAGAGCTAGACGTGTGGACAAAGGACCCAGCCTGGTTTCTGGATTTTCAAGGAATCTGGCAGCCCGTGGAGGGGTTACTGGGCCAAGGGAAGCTGGCTATATTCAGCTAGCTGGCTAGCAATGTTATTCCAGGTAGTTGTTAAAAATTATCTGACCATATACTAACTTTATTAAATGGTGTTCTTTCTGAGGAAAGCCTCATTCTGTGCTTGGTAATTTCTGCTCCTCATCTTGAAACAATCATGCTAGTATTAAAGAAAAAATTATTCATGACACTTGTTAAAGACAGTAAGGCAGACTTTATTCAGGGGAACTGCTATAATAGAGTTTTATAGTAGGAGAGAGAGAATGGGCTCAACTTGGAATACAGCAAGAAAAATGGGAATTTGTTGCCAAGGAATAGGGTTAGGGGGTGGGGGTCAATGGATGGAAAATTACTAAGAGGAAACATCAAGGGTAAGAGAGTGTTCTGGCTAAACTGACCTAACAGGATTCTTGCTGAAGACAGCCCAGGGTGATCAGACATCACCTGGGGGATGGTAAAGAATGAAGAATCCGATCAGATGTCGAGGGTGATCAGATAGTAAGGGTAGGAGAGTCTGGCTAAATGGATTTAGCAGGATTCTTACCAAAATTGGTAAGTGCAGAGAGGAAAACAGAAGCTCCAAAGGCAGGGCCTAGTTGAGAAGATAATTGAGAGGAGCTTGACTAAAGTTTGGTCAAAGAGAAACTCTTTGACACCAGTCTCCCACCCCACCACCCTACATTTTCCGTCTACTTCCATGTGAGTAGTAGGCCAAAGGAGAGCACAAACACTCCTCAGGTCTACTGTGTCGTCTGAGGGTTGCTAGGCAACCCTCAGGGCACCTTTCAGTCTCTAGCCTCCCCATACCCTCCCTGGCTAAGGTGCCCTTACCTTCCCCTATGGCGGCTGGCTGCCAGAAGTATTACAGGTCCCACAGCAAAGACTCATCTGCCTGCAGGCTGGACATTGCCAAGGGCCGGGAAGAGGCGGCTCAAGCCTTGTCAGGGAGGATGAGCAAAGTCATGCAACTCCTTAGGGTTCACCACAGCAACCAAAGCCATTTTGGTGCTGCAAGTTGCCTCCACCACCCACCTCTTTGTCTATTTTGCAATGTTTGTTTCCCAGGTGAAGGAAGCTGGGAACCCTGGAGGGTGGACCACTGGCCCCCCTGGGGAGGGTCTGGCACCAGCAGGAGTTAATCTTTGCATTCTTGGGGCTCATTAGCCCCAGTCACAACCTCACTCCCTCCATACTTTACTCCTGAAGGACCTGGGTTTCTGATATTTCCTCCCTATGACCCAAATGTGAATTTGGGTAGGTTTGGGCTCCAAACTTTGGCTTAACCGTGGTCTAGTGGATAGATGGCAGTGGGAGTGGGGCTAAGCTTGCTTGTTTTTCCCAGAAAGGACCAGCAGGCAAAGTGAGGTCTCTGGGCAGTCAGTACATTATGTACTACTACACCCTGGGAATGAACTCTGCAGATATGGTTGAGAGCAGGAGGTGCATTCAGCCTGAGATCCTCTCAGAGAACAGACACTGCAGCCAGACTTCCTGGGTTCGAATCACTTACTAGTTGTGTGACTCTAGGAAAGTTACTTCACCTCTCTGTCTCAAGTTCCGTATCACAAGTTCCCCATAAATGGAGATAATAGTTCCTGATTCATCAGCTTGTTGGGAGGGTTAAAATGTGTTGAAATAAGTAAAGTAATAAGTGTTTACTGTTGTTTCCATTGTGGATGGAAAGGAGGGAAAATGTCTTGGTTTTCAAGGGCCTGGTACTGGCAACTGTTGATTCCGTAGACCCAATAAGCATTGAGCATCTAGTGTGTGGGCGCTTCATTTATACTCACAGTTAATCCTCTCAACAACCCAGTGAGGTATGTGTTATCAGCCCCATTTTGCAGATATCTCTCTTAGCAAGACAGGGAAAAGGGTAGGGTGGGGGTAAGTGGGGGATTGAGTGAGCATGTGAAAAGCTCACTCTCCTGACTTTCCTGCCAGTGCCCTCTCCACTTCACAGACTGCAACAGAGAGCTGAGGAAAGAACAATTCCTGGGCAGCAGGATATCAAAGGTATTCTACGGAGTCAAAGTACAACAGCTTTAGGGCCGGCCCCGTGGCTGAGTGGTTAAGTTCGCGCACTCCGCTTAGGCAGCCCAGTGTTTCTCTGGTTCAGATCCTAGGCGCGGACATGGCTCTGCTCATCAGGCCACGTTGAGGCGGCGTCCCACGTGCCACAACTAGAAGGACCCACAACTAAAATATACAACTATGTACTGGGAGGATTTGGGGAGAAAAAGCAGAAAGAATAAAAAGGAAAAGAAAAAAAGAAGATTGGCAACAGTTGTTAGCTCAGGTGCCAATCTAAAAAAAAAAAAAAGTACAACAGCTTGGAGGGAAGAACTGCCAACAACAGGGAAGGGCTTCATGATTGGACTTAGAGCCACGTTGTGACTCCTGCTTCCAAAGGGGCTGTGGGTTTCCTCTGAAGTTGAAATTCATTTCCCTCCTCTAGTCAGAGCCCAGGAAACTAACCTACTCTCCTATTAGCTAACCTGAGTACTATCCGAAGAGAGAAACTAGGTCCTCATTAATCACCAACTCCAGCCACCTCATCCCTCCCACCCCTTACAAGCAAACACACACAGACATTTAGGCCCTTGTATAATGAGAACTTTGATTTCTAAGGAGTGAAAAATCTCTCACCTCACCCCAGACTTGTTGAATAAATATCTAGTGATTCCCAAAGCAGAAGAAATATTATTCAGGAGGAAGAGAGGAACAGATCAAGAGCAAGGAAGAGTAGTGACCTTGTTACCCCATCCCCATAGTCCTCTACACCTGAGCCCTCACTATTACTCTCAGAGGGAAGTAGGGATCTGCCTTTGACTAATTATAGAAATGGAGTCCACAAAAGTTCAGAGATTAGTTCAGATGGAGAGTAGCAGAACCCAAGGCTACAAGTATTGATTCTTAGCTCCTGGTTTTCTTCTCACAACTAGGACTCTCCCTAGAGAGAGGTATAGACTCGCCTTCTGAGATTACCAGCCAGACAAATTTCAATACACACTTGACCCTTTGCCCTCACACTCTAAGTCAAAGCTGAATTAAGACTTATGGAGCGCAAAGAGTGAAAAGTTTGTTTTGGTAAACCAGCTATTTGTCAATCGGGTCTTGTGCATCTTTAAATTCACCTTATCCATGTCTTAACATGCCTATCATTTTTAAATACTCTGAAGCAAACTAGGTGTTGTAAGTTACAACTCTCTTTCTTAGGAAAAATGATTCTAAAGCAGGAGGTAATTTGAACTTGTGAAATTGAAGTTAGATTCCAAATAAATTACAGTTTTATTGAAGAAATTGAGAAAGTCCTGTTTAATGTGGCTGCCCTTTCCTGGTAACATTTTTTAAAGTTCTGAAGTAGACTTCTTTCAAAAAAATGAGTCACTTTTTGCCATGTGGATTTTTATTGCAGTGTACACTTAACGTCGAATAGTTCAGGTGCAGTCAGTTCATCCTTTTCTAGGCTTCATATGACCTCTTCAAACACTTTTGGAGAAAGACCAGATAAATTTCTATTTTACTACAATCCTTTTCTCCACTCATAATCTCAATATATTTCCAAATTAGAGGGCATTCTTCTTGTCCTACACTTTGAAATTATGATTTTATGACAGGCTGACAATTTAGTATTTTTCCTATTGCCAGCACCAATGATAGGCATCCTGTAGGCACACATCTAAGGAGACTATCTCCTTCCATTTCTATAAGGTAAACAGGGGCTGGCCCCGTGGCCGAGTGGTTAAGTTCACACGCTCCGCTTAGGCAGCCCAGTGCTTCTCTGGTTCAGATCCTGGGCGCGGACATAGCACCTCTCATCAGGCCACACTGAGGCGGTGTCCCACATAGCACAACCAGAAGGACCTACAACTAGAATATACAACCATGTACTGGGGGGCTTTTGGGAGAAGAAGAATAAGAAAAAGAAGAAATAAAAGAAGATTGGCAACAGATGTCAGCTCAGGTGCCAATCTTTAAAAAAAAAACACCAAAAACTCCCAACTGCTATAGAAAGTAGCTGCTCTTAAGTAAATAAATTAAATAAATAAAGGAAACAAATCTCATTATGTGCTTTAGCATGTTTTGAAGAAATTGAAAGTGATCCAAAACTTTCATTATGAAAGCTTTAATTCCACAGGTAAGCAAAACACACTCCTTTTAAGCAGTATTGTGTACAAGGTATGCAGGACATTTAACAGGTAAGATCTCATTTTTTGGAGTAAGAAGTTTATAGACTGAATGGAATTTTCAAAATTTACATTTGCACTGTCTGCTGAATATGTAGATAGATGAGCAAAGTTTAGTTTGTATTGTTTCATGTTTTCTGTGGTTTCGTTAATATCTTCATAGAAGTCAAGAAGACAATGTGAAACTCCATTCTTTCTTTTTTTTTTAAAGATTTTATTTTTCCTTTGTCTCCCCAAAGTCCCCCAGTACATAGTTGTATGTTTTTAGTTGTTGGTCCTTCCAGTTGTGGCATGTTGGACGCTGCCTCAGCATGGTCCGTTGAGCGGTGCCATGTCCACGCCCAGGATCCAAACCAGCAAAACCCTGGGCCACTGAAGTGGAGTGCACGAACTTAACCACTTGGCCATGGGGCCGGCGCCCATTCTTTCTTGAATCAAAGTACCTAATAGCTAAGGGGAACATTTGTTTCTTGCTGTGATCAGACACATCACTTGGTACACTGTAGAAAGCGTGATCATTGGCAAGGTCTGGCAAAATCAGCTCTAGGCTATAAGAGGCCAACATATCTGTTATTAAAATTTCCCCTTTTGTTTGCCTATAGGACATTTCAGTTGCAACCTCTAAATCAGGAAAAGTAACTTTAGCCGGTTTCATACAGTCATCAAGGGAATAACACGATAATCCATGTTCATTTGCATGGTATGCCAAAACTAATTCAGCAGCCGCTATTTTCAACTGAACATTGGTGTCTTTTGGGGAGACTTTTGATTAATTTAGAAGGATTTGCCAGTCTGATCCTGAACTTGTGAGATTCAGTCTCTATATGTGTTCACATATCCTTCTCCACCATTCCCAATCCCAAATTCTTTTCTCTGTATTGTGTAGTAGGCTCTGTTTGGGTTATTTACCTCCCTAATCCAGTTGTATGTAGTCTTCATCTGTCATTAAAATAGTACAGTAATTTAGCCTTCGTTCTCTGTGATTCTGGCATTGGTATGTTAATGGTTCTCATTTTCATTGTCTACATTCTTAGAAAACATGGTGTTATGGGCTAAATTGTGTCCCTCCAAAACTCATATGTTGAAGCCCCAATCCTCAGTGTCTAAGAATGTGACTATATTTGAACATAGGGCCTTTAAAGAGGTGATTAAGTTAAAATGAGGCTGTTAGGGTGGGCCCTGATCCTCTTTGCCTGTGTCTTTATAAGAAGAGGAAATTTGGACACACAGGGAGACACAAGGAATGCTTGCACACAGAGGAAAGACCATGTGAAGACACAGGGAGAAAGTAACAATCTATAAGCCAAAGACAGGGGCCTCAGAAGAAATCAAACCTGCCCTCACCTTGATCTTGGAATTCCCAGCCTCCAGAACTATGAGAAAATAGATGTCTGTTGTTTAAGCCACTTAGTCTGCGGTACTTTGTTATGGCAGCCCAAGCAGACTAAGACACATGGTGACAATATTCACAATGTTAAAGGTTAAACTAGCACTATTTCGATACATATCACAACAGTTGATGCATAGGCAAAGTCAAAGACTGTTCATGATACAAAACTCTTAAGTTACACACTCAAGTGGCATCATTCAGAGTGATGCAACAATGAACGGTCCATTATTGTGAACTGAAAATCCTGGTTGTGTGGGGGACCGGAATTGGCCACCCCAAGATATGTCTCTTTGGCATGAGCATTATTTTGGGCTAGTTACTTTAAAAAAAAACCTGCAGACAGGAAAGAAACTCTGAAAAGTAGAATTTACTTAGCCTTTGTTAAGAGACATTTACATTTGTAAAGTAAATCTCCATCTGTAAAGGTGTCTCCCTCTCTGTACCAGGAAGAAGGGGGGATGACCTTATCTCTAAAAACTCTTATCAATGTGGAAGGCAAGGACTTAAATCTGCATAATAACCTTACTCTTGTTTAGTGTGCTTTTCCAGTAATCTCCCATAACTGACTCTCCCCACCCCCAACATGCTCCTTTGTCTTCAGCTGAAGATGATATTTAAGGTGGTGGCTTCAGCCATTTTGGCAAGTTGCTCAGTTTGCCTGAGCCTCTCCCATGTATACATCTTACAAAGCTTTGTTTAATTTTCTCCTGTTATTCAGTCTCATGTGAATTTAATTTGTTCTCCAGCCAGAAGAACCCAGAGCAGGTAGAGGAAATGTCTTCCTCCCCTATGGTTGTCAATATAAGCAGTCAGAGGAAAAAACAGCCACAACAGCTACAGAAGACAGACAATCTGCACCATATCCATTTCACACTAAAAACTGTTGTTTTCACCCTCTATTTTGGGGGCCAGCATACAGGTTTTGTACTTTCCCCCCAATCTTATGCACTCATCACTGAAAACAGACTTTTCACATCCCACTGAGGGGTTTCCTGGAATTCAGGACTTTTAGTGCTAAAATTGGAACAGTCCAAGGCAAACCAAGACAGTTGGCCACCCAAGGTGGTGCCTCTGAAATGCTGCTGGCAGTGTTCTATTTCTTGCCTGGGTGGTAGTCACATGATGTTTATTTTATAATGACTTTCAGCTGTACATTTATGTTATGTTCATTTTTACATTAGTGTATTAGTTTTCAAAATATATGTATTTTAGAAAAATTTATGTCCCTCACTTCCCACCCCATATGTAATTCAAGATAAAATGATACTAAACTATAAAATAAATGGAAAAACTCTAACCAATTTCTGATTTGTCCATGTTTTATATATCATGTAAAACTGATTTCAATTTTTGTGATGCCCCTGCTTTGCTGGTTCCCTAGACACCTGTTTATTTAGATAACCTGGTATTGCCCTAAGTGAATGACATCATATTACCAGATGCAACATTGGCAGGCCTTCTGGCCCCAGCCCCACGTAACCTCTTGCCTTTTATCACTCTTTCATGTAGAGTTAATGGGTCCTTTCTGATGCGGGCTCGGTGAGTCAAGGAGTCAAAAGAAAGATTTCTTGGACTCTCAAGGTCTGGCAGTAGTGCTGTTTTATTCAGAGAATAGCACAGAGTAGCATGGGGACAGGACCCATGGGCAGTAAGAGCTGCAATGGGTTGAGGGCAGGGCTAAATTTATAAGGCATAAATACGTGAGTTATTTCTTTACGAGACAAAGGAAAGATTATGTAAAACAAAAGTCATTAAAATGGTATCAGTGAAGGTGGGGCCTGGTTATTGGGTGGTCCTATAACTTTAGATAAGAATCAGATTGGATTAAATCAGGACATCCTATGCTTCCTAAAGGATGATATAGTTCAGTATGTAGGGCAGGTCACCTTGAGCTTCTCTCCCTGGGGCAGCCTTGATCCTCATCACTTTCCACTGTACTTTGTGAGTCCCAGTGCTGATCACAATGAATTGGAATTACGTGTTTACTGTGTGTCTCCCAACTTTGGACTGAACTTCTTGTGAGAAGAATGGTGCCTTGTTCATTTCTGCATCATTAGCACTTTGTGGTTGACACTTGGTAAATGTTTGTTGAATAAATGATAGGCTTTCATTGGAGCCAGCTATCAAAGTCATACCCCCTCATGGCCTGGTTCTTACAATTGTGTTATAAGCCTGGCTATTGTGGAAATTAATAAAAGAAATCTTAACTAAATTGGAGTTGGGAAGGCCTGTAGGGAGAACTCTTATCCCTATCATACATCCCCATTACTTCAAACAAGAAGAGACATACACCTGCATCTTCAACAGGAAGTAAAACTACTTCACTACTGAAGGAAGATTTCTCCTCCCACCTGGCAACAGCCCAGCCAATGAAAAATGCCGCAGCTCAGCCAATGAGAAGTTGTTGCTACCCTGTGCTGTTACCTTCTCCCAATGGGCTTTCCTTTAAAACTGCCCTCCATACTCCGCCTTTTTCTCTATAAAAGCAAGCTCCCCTCCTTTGTTTTCCAGATTTGCCTATGGTTTGCTATAGCATGCACATCACAAATTGCAACTCTTTTGGCTATTCCCAAATAAACTCATTCTGAGGGTAAATTAACAGGTGAGCCCTTTGGGCCCATCACTTCTGGAGTTACCACCTGCTTTGGGTTTGGTGAGTCTCCTTTTGGATTCTGAGCTCTGCTCTCCTTGTGTTCTGAGCTTTCAGACTTTATTTGGGATTGGGAGAGACTATGACCTCTTGGAGAAGGAACTTTGTCCTTCCGGTTCAAGGCTCTGTCCTCGGGCTCAAGACATCATCCTTGGTGAGGAGTCAGTTGTTTTCTAAAGGCAGCACAGTTCCTTTAGAGGCTCAGGCTTGCAAAAAGTCCAGGTATTTTTCTTTGGTTTTCAATTTCTTTTGGAATCAGGGCTGGGAATGCAGCAACTTTCTTTTGTTTTTAGATTCCTTTGGGGATCAGGGATAGGACTCTAGCAACTTTCTTGGGTTTCTGAGGAAAGTTCAGAAATGGGATCCCAGTCATCTAAATGTTCTGAGGGAAACCCTCCTTCAGGGACCTCAGCCAGGTTTATGTTTAAGAACTTTGGGCCCTTTACATCCACATTTTTAACTAAGTGGGCCGAACAGACCCAAAGCAGTCTGGGATTGCAACAGCTGTTATGGGGAACTTTTACTCTCCCCAAACTAGCTTTTCTTAAAGCCAAATTGGAAGATCACAGCTCTAAAATTAAGCAAAATGGTAGGTCTATTTTCATTGGTACCTGGAGGCTTCTGGGTATTCACAAAGCTCTAAAATTGCCTCACTGCAAGATACCATGTCTAAATCAGCTGCAACAACTAAAAAATTGAGGGAGAACAAAATGGCTTCTGAAGCCTCATGTTCCCCTCCTCCTTCTTCTTTGTCTCAGGTGCCATCTTGTCTTCCCAGACTCCTTTGTCTCAGACTCCACTCTGGCATCCACCTGTGCCCAGGGTCTGCCCTTGATGCCGTCTTCCTCTCTTCCCCTCTGTGAAAAGCTGCCCCTCTAAAATCAGACCCTCTGAGGATTCAAATGCTAACCCTCTAATTACCAGTTCTAAGTCAACTGGAGCAAATAAACAAGCAGAACGAAAATTTTCAATAGCAATGACCCCACACTTTTGATAATAGACAAAATGGCTCTACAAATGATAACAGACAAAACAGCTCTACAAGGATCCTTACAGCATGCAAATAAAAATCTTTAGTAAAAGACTTTGGCCATGGGAGCAAGTAACCTCACCTTAGTCCATCTCCCAGCAATACAATTTGGATCCAACTGTTCTTTTGAATTTTTTACCTGGGACATGGCTAAAAGTTTTTAAATGAAAGCTACGGGATCTCTGTTTATGTCTGTCTATGTGTCTATGTGTGTAGATTATAGAGATATGATATTTTTACACCTCCAGACGGTATTGCTAGAATTGACTTGTAAAAAGCTCTATTTAATTGGCTTGAAATTAAGCATTTATAAATTGTATTCTTAAATAATAGAAACCAACTCAAATGCTTTTCAAGTTTACATGATCTAGACAAATCTTTAGTAAATAAAAGCTGGTTTAAGGTTGTTGGTGTAAATGGAGAAAACAGATATGTCTTCAGAGTTGTTAGTATTGTGTGTGATGCAAATGTGCAACTTTTTTCTCTGCCTGGGTTTACCAGCTAAGTAAGCTCATGCTGTCTCTGCTACAAAATTTGTCTGCAAGAAAGTGACTTAAGATGATGGCTGGCTATTTAATGTCTAATCCAAGCATGATTGTTAAAAGCAAGTTATTAAAATGAATGTAGGGCTGGCCTGGTGGTGCATTGGTTAAGTTTGCATGTTCCGCTTCCCGGTGGCCCCGGGTTCGCCAGTTCGGATCCTGGGTGTGGACATGGTGCTGCTTGGCAAGCCATGCTGTAGTAGGCATCCCACATATAAAGTAGAGGAAGATGGGCACGGATGTTAGCTCAGGGCCACTCTTCCTCAGCAAAAACAGGAGGATTGGCAGTAGTTAGCTCAGGTGTAATCTTCCTCAAAAAAAAAAATGAATGTAAATAAGATGAAAGTTTATACTAAGTTAAACCAAATAATGAGTAGTCCTTGAATACCTAAATCATTTTCCAAACAAGATAAAATAGTAAAACATTAATTACTGAATATAAATTTATCTACTTTTGGCTTCCTATTTCAGAGAAACTAAAGATATTTGAGTCTATTAGTGAACATGTTTTATGCTATGCTGAGAAATTTTCAATGAAAAAAGACACGTTTCTAGAAATTTATAAAAGATATTTTAAGTTTGCCAAGCTGCAAAATGCTCATACAGTTCACAATTGTTTACTTCTTAGTTTTTACCAGGAATTGGGAATTCTAAGGGTTAGGAATTCTAATATGTGTAACTAAAGTGACTAGAAACAAAAAGTAAAACATCTCTATATGCAAGGAAAGTAGGATGTGTGTTTTGATAAAAGAGGGTATAAGAATGGAAATGCATTTTGTTTAGGGTAAAGAGAGTAATTTTATCTTAAAGAGAGGCTGGTTATTTTGGAATGAAAAAAAAAAACATGGGACAAAATCTGAATGAAAAATAAAGTTGTAGAAGGTTTATGGAAAGGAATCTTGGGAAAGGAAATTTCATGTGTGGTCAAGCTGGCTAAGATTGAAATTAATTTATTAAAATGAGTTTTAATAGCAAAATAAGATGATGCAAAATTAAAATTTGGTTTTCTTTTCTGTTGAAAGGACAAGATTTCCTGGGCTGTTGGTCTGCTGGTGAAATAGACTGTGAAAGCTTCTTTACCTTTAAGCAGTATGCCTAAAAAACAGAGATTTTGTGTTTTGTCAAAATAGCTTCCTTTGTTGTTTCTATCAGGTCTTTACTTAAGAAAACTGAGTCTTAGTATTGAAGGAGTTAAGTTTTGCTTACAACTATGTAATCTTCTGCATTTGCCTTTGAAACCTGTTATTGTTACTTTGGTCAAATAGATACTAAGTATTATTTTATAATAATCTGTGATCATACTTGGTCAAGTGTCCAAACCTTTTGATATTTTTGACAAGCTTCCCAAAATATTCAAATTCTAAATAATGTCTTTTCGACCTAGATGTAACTTTGGGATTTTCCAGAGGACACCTGGACATCTCAAAAGATTTACTCCCTCTCCTTATAAAAAGATATTACATTAATTAGGCTTATTTGGCATGTCAAATTACATGAGAAGCATAGTCAAAAAAGCTATAATAAACCTTTTTAGGTTATATTGTATAGGTGAAGTTACTAAAAAGTGTTCTAGAAATTATATAAAATTACTAGAAATCCGATATGTCCTAATATAATGTAATTCCAGTTACTATCTAAAGTGAATGTCACAAAAATGCCCACATCTTCTTGTCGATTGTATTTACCCATTGCCTTTTTTTAAAAGGTCTTTTGTCAGTTACAGACAATTATTGTTTTACTTTGATGCTTTTACAAATATGTTTCAATATTGTTTTACAAATATGCTTTTACAAACAAATATATGTCATTTTCAGAGATTCACAGAAAAGACTTTAACAAGTACTCTGGAACACAGGTTTTGATAACTTTAAGATCATAACACTGAACTGGGTGGGAGTTTCTGGAACTCAAGTGAAAACTGATTAATGTTTTGTTTTCCAGATGTAAAGGACCCGTTTTTCTCCTCTCTTTTAAGCTATCCTATAACTTACAGCAATTTGGTAAAGTGTATCTTTTCAACAAAGATTGAAACGTTTACATGATCCCTCTCTACATGATCCCTCCAGAATTCGGAAACTATTAAGTATTCTTTTCATAACTATATATATATTTGTATAAATTCAATGAAAATCCATTCTCCTTTTAACAGGACACAATTGGAAATATTGGCTGTTACCAAGGCTTTTGCTAGAATGTTATATTCAAGAAAGATGTACATAGACTCAGAAATGACCAGACAGCTTTAAGGAACTGCTTGAAAAATTGGCCTAGTGCTCTGCTTACAAGGTTTCAGCAAAGCAATCTTAAAAAAGAGCTTATAGGGTCTATCACTATTCTTACTGAATTTATATAAATAATCAGGCCAAGTTTAATAAAAACAAGTTAGTTGTACTATGATTATCTTTATTTTTAAAAGGGGGTTATTGTAGAGAGAGAAATTATGTTCGCACCTTTGTAGATATTAAATTCCAGTCCTATTAATTGTCTTTAAGCTTTTGTTATACCTGAAAGCTGGACTGGATCCTAAATTCTTCCAGCTTCCTTAAATGTCTGGATACAATATTCCAGACTGATGTTTCCAATTTTACTGCCCTTGAAATCTCTTGGGAGGGACTATACTAGGCCCTCCTCACTACCAAGAGGACAGCCAAACTTCAGGGACTTGAGCCTTGGGTACACAACTCACAGCCAAAGAAGGCTCCACCTGACATCTGGTCCTGTACAAATTCCGAGGATCTCCAAATCAGATTGACTAGAAAAAGAAGCAGCTGACATCTGAGCCAGACAGCTTTCCCAAGATGACTGGACCAGGCCTGTATACCTCTCCTTTACTCCTGTCTCTTACCTTGTTTCTCCCTCTCTTTCCTGGAAAGGCAATGCCTTTGTTCGAATTTCCCAATCCCTCATGAAAGGAGGAAACCCCTCTGATTGCTGTACATGCCTCAAAAACCTTGGTCTGTCCAAGACAGTAATGACCCCTTAGTTCACCCTACAAGTAATTTCACTGGGATTGCTGATGCTGAAACTGCTCTGCTGGCCCCTTTTACTGAGTCAAGGTGCTAAGCCCACCTAAACTTGTTCCTTGTTTTAATTTAACTCAGACTTGGGAGGGGAAAACAAGATATTTTGAGTATTTGTATGAAAAATTCTGTGGGGCGGCCAATGTAACCCAGGCCGTCTGTAAGTTTCTTGATATACCCATATATTTAGTCAACTTTTTGGTATGCAACATAGTATGTGAGCTTTGGTTGTATAATGCTGACACCTCTATATTGATGAATGAGTCTATAGATGATATCACTTATGTGGGGCCTTATTTTCACCCCCTGGTTATGTCTTCATCTAAGGAGGTTTCAGTAATGGCCTTTATGCTTGGAGAAACTCATTGCCTTGACAGCAGGAGAATACAAGGACAATGTGCCTTTGCTTTATTTACCTTCCTATTTTCTCTACATAACCAAACAGAGGCCTCTCACTGGTCCATTCCATTAAACCAGAATAACTGCTTTAACTGAAAACTTCCAGGAGGTGTGTATGACTCTGGGTTTGTCTCCATGGGAAGAGCTTTCTTCTAGTGGATTGGAGTGAGTGCCAATGAATAAATGATCAGAAATCTCTGCCTGACACTAGAAAAATTGGGCGATTCCACAGCCAAAACAATTTCAGCTCAACAACAGTCACTTAACTCACTGGCCAAGGTAGTTTTGGATAATTGTGTAGCCCTCGATTATCTACTTGCTGAGCAGGGAGGTATCTGTGCAGTGGCCAACACCTCCAATGCCTCTGGGGAAGTAGAAACCCAATTACATAAGATTAGAGAGAAAGTACATTGGCTACAACAAACTTCTTTAACAGTCCATTGTCTTTCGATTTATTCAGCTGGTTATCTTCAGGTCTGGGCTCCCAGTTCAGAACTGTCATACAAACTAGGCTGTTGTATTGTTCTTAATCCTGCTCTGTGTACTTGTAGTTAAGCTATGTACCTATTGCCTGTCAAACCTTTGTAAACGTGACGTACATAATAAGGTGATGTTAGCTCAACAATTTGAAATGATTTCTGACACTGACAACCTTGGGCAACTACGGACTTTGGATAAGAAATGCCTGAGACGGGGGCCGGCTCTGTGGCTGAGTGATTAAGTTTGTGCGCTCCGCTGCGGTGGCCCAGGGTTCGGATCCTGGGCGTGGACATGGCACCGCTTGTCAGGCCACGTTGAGGCGGCGTCCCACATCCCACAACTAGAGGGACATGCAACTAAGATATACAACTGTGCACAGTGGGGGTTTGGGGAGATAAAACAGAAAAAAAAAAAAAAAGATTGGCAGCAATTGTTAGCCCAGGTGGCAATCTTTAAAAGAAAAACAAAACAGAAATGCCTGAGAGTTCTCCCTCCTAACCTTCCTTGTCACTCAAATGTGGCCTAAATGGTTTCCAACCACTATGCACTTTCCCTCCAATGGGGGACATGACAACCAGAAAGGGTCCTTCCTGGCACTGAGACACAAAACCACTATGCACAGAGAACCTGACTCTTGATCAGCGATGCTTTTGGAGAAAGATCTTGATCAAAAGGGGAAATGTGGAAATTAATGAAAGAAACCTTAACTAAATTGGAGTTAGGAAGGCTTCTAGGGGGAGCTCTCATGCCCTATCATACATCATGAATTACTCCAAACAGGAAGAGATATACATTTGCCTCTTCAACAGGAAGTAAAACTACTGTACTGCTTAAGGGAGATTTCTTTCCCCATGTGGCAACAGCCAGCCAATGAAAAATGCCACAGCTCAGCCAATGAGAAGCCGTTGCCGCCTTGAACTGTTACTTTCCCCCAATGGGCTTTCATTTAGAACAGCCCCTCCCTACTCCCCCTTTTTCTCTGTGAAAGTAGCTACCCTCCTTTGTTTTCCAGATTTGCCTATTGTTCACCATACCATGCACATCTTGAACTGCAATTCTTTTGACTATTTTCGAATAAAGTCATTCTGAGGGTAAAGTAGCAGGTGAATTTTCTTTTTCTTTTTTTTTACTTTTTTTTTCAATTGAGATTCATAATAGTTTGCATCATTGTGAAATTTCAGTTGTACATTATTTATTGTCTGTCACCACATAGGTGCTCCCCTTCACCCTCTGTGCCCAGCCTCTACCCCCCTTCCCCTGGTAACTACTGAACTATTTTCCTTATCCATGTGTTTGTTCATATTCCACATATGAGTGAGATCATATGGTGTTTGTCTTTCTCAGTCTGGCTTATTTTGCTTAGCATAATACCCTCCAGCTCCATCCATATTGTTGCAAATGGGATGATTTTGCCTTTTTTAGGGCTGAGTAGTATTCCACTGTAAAATATATATATATATATACCACATCTTCTTTATCCAATCATCACTCGATGGGCACTTGGATTGTTTCCATGTCTTGGCTATTGTGAATAGTGCTGCAGTGAACATAGGGGTGCATATGCTACTTTGGATTGTTGATTTCAAGTTGTTTGGGTAGATGCCCATTAGTGGGATAGCTGAGTCATATGGTATTTCTATTTTTAGTTTTTTGAGGAATCTCCATACTGTTTTCCATAGTGGCTGCACCAGCTTGCATTCCCACCAACAGTGTATGAGGGTTCTCTTTCTTCCACATCCTCTCTAACATTTGTTGTCTTTGGTCTTGGTAATTACAGCCATTCTGACTGGTGTAAGGTGATATCTCATTGTAGTTTTGATTTGCATTTCCTTAATGATTAGTGATGTTGAGCATCTTTTCATGTGCCTGTTGGCCATGAATTTGCTTTTTGAAGTTGACACTATGTTGGCTAAATCCTTGGGCTGGCACTGTCCAACTGACACCATTTGTTTTCTGAGCAACCCCATCATCTCAGCATGTGGAGCTGGTATAAAATTCACTTTTTAAAAATACATTTCTTGACTGGCCACTGTATGCCCTGACCTGTGCCTGGAGAACAAAGAAGCAAACCTAAACTGAAAGCATAATCAAATGCTGAATCTCTGGTGGGGAAAATTGGTCTATGTGAATCATTTACTAAGCCTTCTACATTGATGGTTCCTGGAAATAACTGTTTGGTATCATCTTTTCTAGCCAAACAGAGCTGACATTGGTGAGTCTGATCAATGCTTGAGAATATTAAGATTCCAGAGACATCCTACTGAGTCCTCCTTCCTCTATAATAATTCTCTTTGCTGGTAAGTATAATGGGTGTTCCTCAATCAAGGAGCCTTTTATACCATCCACTTTAACTTGGAGGTTGAAGTAAAAATACAAGCAAAAGAAGGGGGACACTGGAACTACACAGAGGCTATTCCTAGGATACCAGACCAGCTTAGGACTTCCCTAGACAGGACATTAAAAAAAATCCTACTTCAGGTGGTAGAGGTAGAGATAACTGCAAATGTCTAGAAATAGGCACACTTTTATTTTTAGCTTTTTGGCTTCTTTCTGCTACCTAGTCTGGTTTTCACAACCCTGAGAGTAGTAGCAAAGGTTTGAAGGGTCCTATATGATCTGAGCTTATTTACAAAGAGCAGAATCTTCTCTAGCTAATTTCAGCATAAAGGGATTTATTACAGGGTATTTAAATGGCTTACAGAATCAGTGGTGGGGTGAAGAAAAAAGATCTAGGTAGAGTTTTCCAGGAGTGCTCCCAAATTTGCACCATAAAACTGGGCCACCTAGGTAGGTGCTACTTCTACTGTGATCAGGAAGCTGCCTGTCAAACTGAGGAGCTACCACCATAGCAGCTGGTTCCCAGACCGTACCATCTCTGTTGTGATCCGCACCGGTAAATGTTTGGCCTTGAGTCCTGCCTCTCTTCCCACTTACTCATATCCAAATTCAAGTTGAGCTAGTTTTGATTAGTAGATCCTCAGTCAAATCCAGAACCCCAGCAGCCTCTGAAATACAGGAAAGCACACAATGAGGGAGTTAGAACAAATGTTGAATGAGTCAATCCACAGGATCTGTCACAGACCCTGATAACTGAGATTGGTCAAGGATTACTTATCAGTCAAGATGCTTCCAATTGCAAGTAACCGAAAAACTCAAACTGGTTTAAACAAAATAGGAACTTGAACGGCTCGTGTGCCTAACAGGACCAGAGGTAGGGCTGGCTTCAGACAAGGCTTGGTAAGTCATTGCTTCCTTAGCGTTGGCCCCATTCTCAGGCAAGCTGTCACCTAATGGTCCTAAGATAGTTATTAGCATCTCCCAAGGCTATATGTTTCCTTCATGACCAGAAAAGAGAGGCTGTGTCTCACCCAGCATTCTCAGCAAAAAAAATATGACCAGTTTATGTCATATTCCCACTCCTGAATCAATTACTGTGGCAAGTAACTATTAGGTGCTAATTGACTTAAGCCAGGGCTAAGATCAAACTCCTGAACTTATCACTGTGGCCACAGGGGCTGTTTCAAGAAACAGAGGAATCGGTTCTTTATTTTAAAAGTTCTTATTTCCACATGTAATGCATAAATACATTCTCAGAAAATCTAATAGTTCCTGCCAAGTTGCACTTCAGAGTGGCTCTAATTTACACACCCACCAGTGAGGTATGAGATTTGCTTCCCTTTGCCCTCACCAGTACTTGATATTAGCAATCTTATTGAAAACCTAATGGGGAATCTCATTGTTCTGATTTGACTTTCACTGATTAGTATTGAGATTGAACATTTTTTCATATTCCTTTTGGTCATTTTTTATTTTCCGCTTTGTGAATTTCCTATTCATATCCTTCATTCATATGTTCATTAGGATATTGGTCTTTCCCTTATTGATTTATAGGAGTTCTTTTTAGCATAGTAAAATATTTAATATTGACTGAAACATTTTCAACGTTTTACAAATTCTAAAACTCAAAACAAGTTCTGAAACTGAATACATCTAGAATTCCATTCTAAGTTAGCTATATTGCATGCACATACAAATATTTCGTATACACTTATACTTTTTTTCTGAAAGACTTACTTACAACTAGGTCCAAAGATCATGGGTTAAAATTCATGCAAGTCATTTGTATTGATTCTGAATAGAAATCTTTAAATAAAGGAAAAATAAAAGCATGAGTTGCCACAAATGGCATTACTTATGTCATCTTCCAAAGTGTGTTTTATATTTTGTGTTAATTTGCGCCATTCTCAAAAACTTAACAACCACTCATTCTTTGTACTGCACTATCATAAGGGAGCCTTCCTTTCTACTGGCCCCCAAGCTTTTTATTTTCTCCCTCATGTCCCAAAGTAGAAAAGAAAAACAAAACAAAATATACTGCTGGTTCCACCTTATATTCCTCAAAGGCTAAAAGAATGTATTTCTTTCAAATTGAAATCTTACACTATTATTAAGTTTAGTGAAAAGATGAGTTTCCCAGTCTCCACCAACCTTAACTGAATCCATAATGCATACATAATTCTGATCTGGGCATTCATTCCTAAAGGATTCATAATCCAAACTCTTGTAGCACTGTTTCAGATGGAGAATAATGGAAAAAGTGACTACACTAGAAACAAAACTGAGGCAGCCAATGATCAACTTTCAAGTTGTGTATCAGAACTTACACACTCAAATACCTAACTGAGGTCATGTGGCTAACCTAAGAGAATGAAGCCAAGTGGATAGAGCTGGTCTGTGCTGGACTACTGGGTTCAGGCCCTGTCTAAACAAGGCAGGAGGGAGCGCTTCACCCCAGCCGGTTCTTGGAGGCGGCAGTATGGGCCCAATGATGCCATGTCTTTCAGCTTTTCAAGGGAAGGCAGAAATTTGAAATTGTATGTGGAATCTTCTGATTTTTAAACATTGGCAGCTAATTTTAAAAAGTCTTAAAATACTTTCTGAGCCAAACGAGAAATGTTTGTAGCCCTTTGTGGCGCATGAACAGCCAGTCTCTGAACTTCGCTTTATAGCACAGTGGTTAAGTGTGTGGACTAAGGGCAAAAAAAGACCTAAGTTTAAGATGGTGTTAGTTTTCTATTGCTTCATAACAAATTACCACAAGCTTAGCAAGTCAAAACGATGCTCACGTATCATTTCACGGTTTCTGTGGGTCAAGACTCTGGACACAGGTTAGCTGGGTCTCTGCTTAGGGTCTCACCAGGCTGAAATCAAACATTGGTTGTGGCTGTGATCTCCTCTAAGGCTCAGAGTCTTCTTCTGAGCTCACTGATTGTTGGCAGAATTTGCTTCCTTGCCGTTATAGGGCTGATATTCCTGTTTTCTCGCTAGTTATCTGCCAGGGACTGCTCTCCATTCTTAGAGGCCATCCTTAACAGGCCATCTTGCCATGTATCCCCCTCCATAGGCCTTCTCACAACATACTAGCTTACTTCCTTAAGGCCAACAGTAGATTCTCTCTTTTAAGGATTCACCTGATTAGACCAGGCCCACCTAGGATAATCTCCATTTTTAGTAACCCAATAAATAAATAGGGACTAAATAGGGACCTTAATTACAGTGACAGAACTCTTTCATCTTTACCATATAGAGTAACCTAATTATAGGAGTGATATCCCATCATGTTCACAGGTTCTGCTTGCACTCAAAGAAAGAGGATCATACAAGGAGTGTACACCAGAGGTGAGAATATTGGGGGCCCTCTTCTCTGTTCTTCAGATTTCATAATCTCTATCAATCTTTCAAGTTCACTGATTCTTTCTTCTTCTAGCTTAAATCTACTGTTGAGCCCCTCTAGTCAGCTTTCCATTTTAAGTATTGTACTTTTCAGCTCCAGAATTTTCATTTGGTTCATATATATATACATACACACAAATATAATTATATATAAATATATTTATATATATATATAATGTTATATATATATAATGTTATATATATATAATTTCCACCTCTTCATTGATAGTCTCTATTTGATGAGACATTGTCATCATACTTTAATTCTTTATCCATGGTTTCTACTAGTTCTTTGAACATATTTAAAATAGCTGCTTTGAAGTCTTTGCTCAGTCAACATCTGGGCCTCCTCTAGGCAGTTTCTGTTGCCTGCTTTTTTCCCTGTGTATGGTTAACACTTTCCTGTTTCATTACATGTCTCATAAATTTGCTCAATACTGGATATTTTAGACAATATATTGTACCAAATCTGGATTCTGATTCACATCCCCAGCAGCTGTTTCATCGCTGTTTGTTTGCTCATTTGTTTAGTGACTTGCTTGGACTCATTTTGTAGAGTCTATCTCTCCTGTAGTGTGTAGTTGCTGATGACTTCTCAGGTTTTGTTTTACTTCTTGTTTTTATTTTATTTTTTTATTTTTTTAAAGATTGGCACCTGAGCTAACAACTGTTGCCAATCTTCTTTTTTTTCTTCTTCTTCTCCCCAAAGCCCCCCAGTACATAGTTGTATATTCTAGTTGTGAGTGCCTCTGGTTGTGCTATGTGGGACGCTGCCTCAGCGTGGCCTGACGAGTGGTGCCATGTCCACGCCCAGGATCTGAACTGGCGAAACCCTGGACCACTGGAGCGGAGCGCACAAACTTAACCACTTGGCCATGGGGCTGGCCCCCTTGTTTTTATTTTTAAGCCTGGCTTCATAAGGGTTGCCACTGAGTCAGCAAATCATAATGGTCAGCCTATGATTGATCAGAAGTTGTGCTTAAACACTTTTAGTCAGTAAGACTTCTACTCTTTGCCAATCAATCTGTGTGGTTCGAGGAACACATTCAAAGTTCAGGCAGTTTACAAGTCTGCCCGAGCTTTTATTTTCTTTGTGTGCAAGACCTCATGTTCATCCTGGGATAAATAGATAGCTAGAGCCCTCTCTGGTCTCTCCTGAGTACGTATGCAGCCTTGTGCAAGCACACAGCCTTACAGACCACCAGAAATCTGTGAAAGCAGAGCTATGCCTGTCTTGTTCCTCAGCTCTCCCTGTTAAATTTCTGGTTGATCTGTCAGTCTGTTGCTTCCTCCAACCTGCATAGAGACCTCAGATTAGCTGTGATATTTGCCAGATTCCCATTGTTCTAACCAAGGCACCATAGTTTGCCTTGAGTAAATGCTTCTTGGTTTGTTATATGCCTTTGGTCACATTTCTAGAGTCCCTGAGAGATTGTTTTTGATAATTTTTCCCAGTTTTATCATTGTTTTTTGGGGGGAGAGTGTTTTCCAAGCTCCTCAATTAACCCTTCTAAAAGTCTCCACAATTGTTTATTAATTGTTGTACAAGATTCTCTATCCATGAAAATAGACATTGCTATTTTCAAATAACCCCAAAATAAAGAGGCATTACTCTCTTAAAACATAAGGCAAAGATTGTTTCTTCATTGCCCAAAAGCACAAAACAAAACAAAATCTATAAAAATCATTTTCAGGGGGCCAGCTCCGTGGCCGAGTGGTTAAGTTCGAGCGTTCCACTGCAGCGGCCCAGGGTTCGGATCCTGGGCGGGGACACGGCACCACTCGTCAGGCCACATTGAGGCGGCATCCCACATCCCACAACTGGAAGGACCTGCAACTAGGATATACAGCTATGTACAGGAGGGTTTGAGGAGATAAGGCAGAAAAAAAAAAAAAAAAAAGATTGGCAACAGTTGTTAGCTCAGGTGCCAATCTTTAAGAAAAAAAGAAAAAAAATCATTTTCAGGGGCCAGCCCAGTGGCACAGTGGTTAAGTTTGCACATTCCGCTTTGGTGGCCCGGGGTTTGCCGGTTCGGCTCCCAGGTGTGGACATGGCACCACTTGTCAAGCCATGCTGTGGTAGGCGTCCCACATATAAAGTAGAGGAAGATGGGCACTGATGTTAGCTCTTCCTCAAGCAAAAAGAGGAAGATTGGTAACCGATGTTAGCTCAGGGCCAGCTTCCTCACACATATACACATACACAAAATCATTTTAATATTCAACTCATAAAATAACAAATATTAGGTAATTTGATGGTCCTTTGCCACTATGAGGTGCTTTTGTTTTCATATTTTTCTCTTGGAGATGTTTTATGTTTTTGATACAGTCAAATTTATTTACCTATATCTTTATGTTTTATGCCTACCCTACCCCAAAATTTAAAACACTCTCCTATATTTCCTTTAATAATTTTATATTTTATGTTCAGGCCTTTAATCTACCTGAAATTTACTTTATGAAAGTTGTGAGGTAAAAATCTAACTTTATTCTTCCTAAATGGATAACTAGTTTTCCTAATACCATTTTATTGAGTACTTCATCCTTTCTCCTTTGTCAAAAACTGAATTCTCATATATCCTTGGCTCTATATTGGCCCCTTTATTCTGATCCATTGATCTGTTTGTCAATTTTTTTCCATTACCACATCATTTTAATTACTACGCCTCTGTGGTGTGTTTTGATGTCTGGTAGGGCACATCTCCTCCCACTCTTCTTTCTCAAAATTGTCTCAGCTGCTCTTGCACATCTTCTCTTTCAAGTGATTTTTGGAATCGCGTTGTTGAGTTCTGTGAAAAGTATTAGGATTTTGATTGGGATTAAATTTAGAGGAATTTTTCGGCACTTGACGTCTTTACAATATTGAGTTTTACCATACTGAAATATAATATATCTATCATTTCATTCAGCTATTCTTTATGTCCATCAGTAAAGTTTTATATTTTTCTTTATCCAGATTTTATACATTTATCGTTAGGCTTTTTTCTCCCAGTTAATTTATATTTCTGGGAGTTATTGTGACTGGGATTTTTTTTTATCTATCACATTTTCTAGTTGATTATTGCTGGTGTATAAAAACATTATGCTTTTTGTATGTTGCTCTTGTATTTTGCCACTTTGCTGAATTATTTTTATTGGTTCTAATGGTTTCTCAGTTGATTGTTTGGATTTTTTATTTAGACAATTATATTGTTTACAAATAATGATAGTTTTTTATTTCTCTTTTTAGTATTTATATCTCTTTTGCCAAAGCTAATTCATTCATTCAACTAATATTTGGCAGCTGCTATGTGTCAGGGAAGCTGCAATGTGCCAGGCATTGTTTTACACTCTGGGGACACAGTAATGGATGAAACAAACAAGGTTTATGCCCTCGAGAGCTTATATTCTATTCAGGAGAAATTGACAATCTAGGAAAGGCATAAAAAGGTCAGTCACCACTTGCAAAATATCCCCAAACTTAGTGGCTTAGAACCACAATAAATATTTATCTCACACAGTTTATACTGGTTGTGAATCTGAGAATAGCTTAACTAGGTGATTCTGACTTTCATGAGATCATAGTCAAGATGTCAGCTGAGCTTCCCATCATCTAAAGGCTTGACTGGGGCTGGAGGATCTGTTACCAGGGTAACTCACTTACATGCCTGGCAAGTTGATTCCAGTTGTTTGCAGGAGGCCTCAGTTCCTCATCTCCATAGGGCTGCTTAAGTGTCCTCATCATATGGTAGGAGGCTTCTCCCAGGAAGAGTGATCCAAGAGGGAGAGACACACAGAAGCTCTATAATCATTTATGACGTAGCCTTAAAAGTACACCATAATTTCCACAACATACTATTGGTTACACAGGTCAACCTTATTCAGTGTGGGAGGGAACTACACAAAGGTATGAATACCAGGAGGCAGGGGTCATTGGGGGCCATCTTGGATGCTGGCTAACACAGACACTATATGTGAATTTTGAGGGAATTGTAAACCATGACAGTAGAGAGTGTCAGTGGTAAAGTGCAGACAGGTTGAGGCCAGGACATAGGCTCATGAAAAAGGGAGGACTAGAAAGGAAGGAGACTCTAAGATAGTAATTCTCAGCCATCACACTCAATAATGACTTTTTGTAACAAATATTTTGTGACACCCTTTTATTACCCTGAAATGGATTTTGTGGATAACCTACCTATACACATAACTTGAAAATGTGAATATAAGGTCCTAACTGTAATATGAAGAACATAAAAGATTATAATTTTTTAATAAAATAAATATATTTCAGGCCAGTTCCAGTGGCCTCGTGGTTAAGTTTGATGTGCTCCACTTAGGCGGCCCGGGTCTAGTTCCCAGGCACAGACCTATACCACTCGTCTGTCAGTGGCCATGCTGTGATGCTGGCTCACATTACAAAAGGGGAGGCAACAGATGTTAACTCAGGGCAAATCTTCCTCAGCAAAATAAATAAGTTAATTAATAAAATATGTTTCAATATCTAAACACTCAGTCACAATCATACTGGAAGACATAATGAGGTCAGTTGCCCCCACCTGAAAATGCCAACTGATACAGGTATGTTGTATCAGCCACTCAAACACAAACGGTGTTGCCACAGTGATGGGATTTTCCAAATAGTGAATAACTCTTGGTAAAATTCTGAACAAAAAAAGCACAATCTTCCCTTTATTTATATGATAGTTGCATTCTGGGAAGAATTCAGCTTTAATTTAAACTATATAAAAATACTTGTTGTTCTTATATAATACAGAGTTAGGTTATAAGCTAAGATAATCTTAAAGTCTTTTCACCTACATGAATGTCCAGCAGGACATTCAAAAGTCATATGAAAGGGAACTGTCATGTGCATTGAAGGACTTTAGCAACTCCGAACCGTGTTTGCCAATCATTGTGACCCCCCAATCACTGTGACAACCAAAAATACCACTGCATGTTTCCGAAAATGCCCCCTAGGGAGCAATATGCCTCCCCCACCCCCAGTGAGACCCACTTACCAAAGAGAGAGCAGGTGAGAGTAAGCAGTGGAAGGGAATGAGAAGTGGAGGGCTGTGGTTACGGGGAGGTACGTGAGAATAGGAAATAAGGCATTCTGAATCTTGGGGCTTCACTTAATGCCTTACATCTTCACATGTATTTGTTGATGAAATGAAGGTCTCAGAACCAAACACAACCTGGGAGCTTTTCTTTACACCAGGAACATAAGGGAAGACGGAGAGGGGGTTGGAAGAAGAGGCCAGGACTTGTGGACCCTGAGCACATGGGACTTAGGACTACCATTGCACTTTTGCTGAAGTCACAGCATTTTATACACTGCTTCATACCTTTATTTCTTTCACTCCCTTGAAGCTCAAACTACTAGAGCTTCTAACATGTTTGCTACTGCTGACAGACATCTCTATTTTACATATGAGAAAACTGAGGCCCAGAGAGATGAAATGCCTTGAAGAGGGTTCCCATGGTGGGTTAATGGCTGAGCTGGGACTAAAGTGATGATCTTTTCACTAGAGCACTTATAAAAGCCAATGGGACCTGACTAGAAAGTGTTACTAGTTCATGGGAAGCTCTTTACTCTTTAGGCTGCTTTAGGGCAAGGTCAGGGACAGATAACTGTTGTAATTCAGGCTCAGCTTCCTACCATCTGGAAGGTTAAGTCATGGGGTTGGTATGTTTTTCTTAAAGAGCCAAGCACTTAGAAGTTCTGAAGGGTTGAAATGCTTATAGTTGCTCAAGGGCCTGCCAGAGTCCCCTGACTTCTGACCAGATGTGCCTCAAGCTGGCTAGCAGCATTAAGAACTATGTGTCTTCGGTGAACAAGTGACCTGAGAAGGTTGGCAGACTGGTGAAGGCAGCCTCCTCCTGATACCGGCTCTGATATCAGTATCTGTGCATTAAACCCAGCATATATGGGGTTAAAACCAAGACACTCATTCCCTGCTTACTCCCTGGCTTCCTGGCTCCAGAATCCACTATCCTCCATGGAGACAGACACCGCCAAGGACAAGCACCTGGATTTGTTATCTCCTCCCTGCCAAGGAGGTACAGGCTGATGGGAAAGCTGCTGACCAGTAAGGTCATGGGCTCCCTCCTCTCTGCAAGTAGTCTCAAGGCCAAAGACAGGCTGGTGGGAAAGCTCTAACCAGCAAGGCCATATGCTCCCTCTTCCCTACCTAAAACCCCAAATAAAAACCCTTCCTTTTAGCTTTTGGGGGAGTTTGGGATTTCAGCATTAGCTGCCCTCTCTCCTTGCTCAGCTCTGTGCAATAATAAAATTCCTACTTTCTTCCACTACACCCAGTGTCAGAGATTTGCTTGCTGCACAGTGGGTGAGCGAACTCACTTCAGGTTCAGTATCAATTTGGCACCCCAGATGGGACCATGTCCCAAGTGGACGTCTCACCTGTGGCACACCGGCCTCTGGCTAAAGCCTCTCTTGGAAGCTGTCCTGCAGCTGCCTAAGCCCCTTGTCTCAGGGACAGCCCCAACCGACTGGCTGCTAGCCAGACATTGTTGGCCCACGGTGCTTTTGCTTTGGTGGTGGAAGAAACTAGGTTTAGGACTTAGGAAGACGTCTCTCGTGAGTAGCTGGTAGTTTTTGTTTTTGTTTTTGTGTTAACCTTTTCCAACAGGACCAGCTGGAAATAATGGGTACCTGGCAGCCCTCTGGGCTCCATTTGTTTTGAAGTCATGACGCCCCAGCCAGATTTTGGTAAGTTCCCCAGGTATGCACAGTCGAGGTCCCTTGTCCTTGCTCATTTGGGAAGATCTGTGTAGTGGATCTTCATTTGCTGGGCGAACCCCAAGTGTAGGACATAGACTAAGATGGGGCTGGAAGCACTTTGGTTTTGGTTTTGGTTTTGGTTTTGGTCTTTGTTTTGGCTTCTGTTTGTGGCTGAGGGTTTTTGGGAAACTGCACTTGTTTGGCATTTGTTGTTGTTTGTCTTTCCTTTTAAAAGTGTTAACATTGGAGTTGCCGTATCTATTCCACCTAAGAGCTCCTTGGGGAAAACTTTGGCTGACTGATCGACCTATAGCTATAAGCCAATGTCTAAAGAGGGATGATTTCCTTTGTAACACCATGTGGCCACAGTATTCTTTAGACTCTAGAGAAAAAAAGTGGCCAAACAATGAGTCCTTAAGTTGGGAAACTTTTTAGAGAGCTCCCTTCATAGACAGCTGTTTTATTGGTACCTATGAGAGACCAAATTAAAAGGAAAATACAATGACTAGTCTCAAGAACTTAATCAAACTTGGGGTCTCAGCTGCTTCTTTTGGTCTTACAGATGCTAATGAAAACATTAAGGTAACAGAGAAATCAGAAAGGAAAAAGTCACAGGACTCATCCCAACAGGACGAAAATATTTATCTAGTTATTAAAAAGGAAAATAGGATAAATGGAACAGATATAAATAAAACTAAAACAAAGTTTTGATAAAACACCACTTAAGGTTGTATGGGCTAAAGGGACCCCCTATTGGCCTCCCAACATTAAAGGACATCAGACAAACCTGTTCTATTCACCCCAGTTTGAAAAAAATTTAAAAGGTCAGGAGGCAGAAATCAGAGTGAAAAACCTGACCAGCAATTTTTTGGGGCAACAGTTAGGCTAATGTTAATAAGACTAAAAAATTAAAGTATTTAAGCTAATGTTACATGAAGAGGTTATGTCAACTTTGCCTGAGTGTTTTTTGGAAATGGATGTTCTGTCTAACAGGGAATGCTTCCCCTACACAATATTGTGATACTAAAACTTATTAATGGAATTCTAATGTAAGTTATAATTAAAAGTATAAGAGTTGATACATTAAGATAAAAGTTTGTAAAAATTGATATACTTAAATGGGACAGTTTCGGTTTACCCAAACTGGTGTATTTACATATGCAATTAGAAAAAGCCAGCTACAACAATGGAAAGCCTGTTTTAATCTTTTATAAAATCAGAAATACTTTACTGCCTCTTTAAGAGAAAATAATTAAATAATTAAACATGCCAGCAGCCTAACCCAAATCTGCTGCTTTTGTCTACTCTCTTGCTGAGCTTCCCAGCAAGCTGAGCTGAGCTTCAACTCCCCTAAAATTCCTGATCTAAAATTAAACAAGTAAAAACAAGTAAACTTTTGACATAATTTGGAATTGCAATGGCCATTCTGGGAAACCTCTGTTTCAGAAAAGAGAGGATTCCAAATCTCTCATAATGAAATGTAGTCTTTGATTAATACGTCAAAACTTCTAAAAGACAAAGTTATTTAACATGATATAAAATGAACTTGAGTAAATAAGAGGCTAAGTTTGCTGGTTTGATTTAGAATGGATATGCCCTTAGAGTTATCAGCACTGGATTTGATACAGCTATACAGCCTGGGTTTACTGGTCAAACAATCTCATGTTATGTCTGCTACAAAATTTATCAACAAAACTAATAACTCAATATAATAGCTGATTTTGTTTAATGTCTCATGAGGTTTTTGTAGATGATCTAAATATAATTGCTAAAGACACGTAAACTAAATAAATGTAAAAGGATAAAAGTTTTTGGAAAAACTTTTTAACAATAATTATATGTCTTATGATGTATGTGCTTAAAACAATTTAAAATGATAGTTAACTGCTTTAATGTCACATAAAGTTTTTAAGAGTAATTTAAACAATTTTTAAAACTGGGTAAGAGTTTTAAGTACAATAATTATGGTTTATAGTCTGCAAACTTAAAAAGCAGCTTCCAAAATGTTTTTGGAACCTTAAACTTTATAGCTTTACTAAGTTAAATAATAACAATTTATTGGGTATCTAGGTCATTTCCACATAAGATAAAATATTAAAGGTTAACTACTAAGTGTATATTTGTCTGCCTTTGATTTCTTATATCAAAGAAACTAAAAGGTGCTTCGGCTTATTGATAAACATGTTTTATGTAAGCTGAGAAATTTTCTATGAGAAAACATATTTCTAAAGCGTCTGTATACAAGGAAAGTAAAATATTTGTTTTCGGTAAAAAGGTATAAAAAATGAAAATATTTTTGTTTCGTGAGTTAAGAAAGATAAATTCATCCTAAAGTACTGGGACAAATTCTGAATGTAAATGATAAGTAACCAAAGGTTTGTGAAAGTAAAGCCCCAAAGAGTTTTGTGCATGGTCAAGTTGGCTAAGATTAAAGTAAATCCAATTAAAAATAAATTTATATGTCAAAAGTAAACTGGTAAAAAATTAAAACTTGGTCTCCTCTTTCTTGAAAGGATAATTTTCCTAAACTTTTAATCTGCTCTTGATAAAAAAGATTATAAAAAGGTTTTTTTTTTCTACTATTTTAACTCTGTTTCCCCTTACTGTTTCTGTTGTCACTTTAAATAGATACCTGAACATGGTTTTGCAGTGAGTTTTGTTTCCTATCTAAAAAGTGTTTTAAAGATTTTAATATTTTTGACAAGCTTCCCTTCCCCAAAAAATGTTCAAGTCCTAAATAAAAGCTTTCTTCTGACCTGGAAAAAAAGAGAGAGTTTCTCTGGGGATTTTCAGAGGGTCACTGAGACTTCTCAGAGAAATTTTCTCTCTTTCTATAAGAAAAAATGCTAAACTAATTAGGCTTGTTTGGTATGTTAAATTACATGGGAAGCGTTGTCAAATAGGTAATGATAAACTTTCTTAAATGATATTATGTAAATGAATGTTACTGATATAACTATTTTAAAAATTACCTAAAATTCTGATCTGTTCTGATCGTCAGCCATAATTCTGGTTATTATCTCAAAGTATTATATGTCACAAGAATGGTCAAGTATCTTTGTCAATTACCATTTTTAAATGTTTTGTTATTTACCGACAGTTGTTTTACTCTGATGTTTTTGAAAATGTGTTTCATCTTCAGAGAAATTCATGGAAAGGACTCTGGTGCTTACTCTAGAGTACAGGTTCTGATAAACGTTCAGATTGTAAAACTGAACTGGGTAGAGATTACAGAACTCTAACAGAGAAACTAATGACCTCACAAATTGCTGACAGAAGATTAAGATCAAGAACCAATTACACAGGACAGAATAAACTGATAGGGATGATTATAATTTTTATGGCTTTTTACTTAAGATATTGCTGATTTTTGATGTTTTGTTTTTTTCCAGATTTAAGAAAACCTTTTTCTCTATTCTCTTAAGGAACTATGACTTATAGCAATTTGTAAACAAAATTGAAACATTTTTTCTCCCTATCTGAACCCTCCAAAATGTAAAAACTCCCGATGAGTAAGTATTCTTATTCTTATGGCAATATGGTTGTTTGCACAAATGCAATAAGAATCTGTTCTTCTTATAACAGGACACAATTGGAAACACTGGTTATAATACCAAGGCTTTGACAGGAACATATTTGAGAAAAACATACAGACTTGGATATGACAAGATGGCTTTTGAGGAACGAAGGTTGACATTCTGGAATAAAGCCACTTGGAAATATTGGCCTGGTACCTTGCTTATGGGTCCAGTGACCTGGAAACCTTCTTGTTAAATACCTGGTGACTTACATGATATAGGCCTAACTTTGGGAACCCACCTGCATCACCACCTTGTTAAAAGATTGGTTCAATGATACAGAACAACCTATGCCCTGATTCAGAAGGAAGTAGCTAGATTTGTCACCACCCCAAATCCCTCAAGACTGAGGGATGGACATAAAATAAGGGAGAATTGATACCAGCCCTGATATCAGTTTACCCATTAAACCCAGCATATATGGAGTTAAAACCAAGACACTCATTCCCTGCTTACTCCCTGGCTTCCTGGCTCCAGAATCCACTATCCTCCATGGAGACAGACACCGCCAAGGACAAGCACCTGGATTTGTTATCTCCTCCCTGCCAAGGAGGTACAGGCTGATGGGAAAGCTGCTGACCAGTAAGGTCATGGGCTCCCTCCTCTCTGCAAGTAGTCTCAAGGCCAAAGACAGGCTGGTGGGAAAGCTCTAACCAGCAAGGCCATATGCTCCCTCTTCCCTACCTAAAACCCCAAATAAAAACCCTTCCTTTTAGCTTTTGGGGGAGTCTGGGATTTCAGCATTAGCTGCCCTCTCTCCTTGCTCAGCTCTGTGCAATAATAAAATTCCTACTTTCTTCCACTACACCCAGTGTCAGAGATTTGCTTGCTGCACAGCGGGTGAGCGAACTCACTTCAGGTTCAGTGCCATTCCTTCTATCCGATGTCCTCTGACCCTGATGTGGAAATGTGGCGGGGGGCAGGGGGACAGCTAGCCAGAAGCTGGTCCTCTCAGAGTTGTCTTGCTTTCCTTCAAGGGACTGGTAATATTCTCTAGCAGAGTTTTCAGAAGGGTGAGTTGCTTCCCCAGGCACCCAGGCAGGGCCTGTGAGAAAGATGGGTCAATATTTCCTGGGTGTTCTAATTATCTACGTCTGCGTAACAAGCTTCCCCAGAACTTAGTGGCTTAAAACAACTATTTTGTTATATCTCACAATTTTGTGGGTCAGGAATTCTGGCAGGGCTTGGCTGGATGATTCTTCTGTCCCACATGACTGAAGTTACTCTCAGCTGGTGGATGGACTGGTCTGGAGGATCCTAGATGGCTTCACTCACATGTCTGGTACCTTAGTATGGATGACTGGAGAGCTGAGACTGTTGACTAAGGTGCCCACATGTGACTTCTGCAGCACAGAGGCCTCAGGGTAGTTGAATTTCTTACATGGCAGCTTAAGGCTTCCAGAGTGAGTGTTTTAAGTAGCCAGGCAAAAGCTACACGTCTTCTTATGACGTAATCTCAAAAGTTCCAGAATATCACTTTTGCTGCGTTCTTTTGGCCAAGCAAATCACCAGGTCTAGCCCAGATTCAAGGAAAGGGGACTTAGACTCTACCTCTCAATAAGAAGGGTAGCAAAAGATTTGCTACTATCCTCAATTTGCCACAGCAACCTTATAGAAACATTCATTTATTCATTCAACAAATAAATATTGAATGTCTACTACATGCATATTCTAGTCATTAAAGACAGTAGTGGGAAATAAAGCAGACAAAACCCCCTGCACTTGTGGAGCTTACATCCTCCTAAGGGAGACAGACAAGAAACGAGACAAATAAGTAAGATATATGGTATGTTGGGTTATTGCAAGTCTTAAGAAGAGAAATAAAGCAGGGTAGGGGAATAAGAAGTGCTGGAGTGGAGGGTTAAAATTCTAGATAGCGTGGCTAGGGAAAGGCTTATTGAGAAGATGACTTTTGGGTAAAGAGCTGAAGCAAGTGAAGGAACTAGCCATTCATCTATCTTGGGGCAAACATTCCAGGCATAGAAAAAAGCAAGTGTAAAGCACCTGAGAAGCGAGGATATCTGGTATCTGGAATGCTTGAGGAATAGTGAGGTGGCCAGTGTGGCTGGAGGGAAGTGAATGAAGGAAAAGGATAGTAATGGATAAAGTAAGACTAACAATGAGGGATTGGTGAGTGGGTGGAGCATCAGATCAGCTAGGGTCTTAGGATCCATGGCTAGCACTTTGGCTTTTCTTCCAAATGAGTTTGGAAGCCATTGGAGGGTTTTGAGCAGAGAAGTGGTATAATCTGACTTACGTGACATATGTTTTTGTGTTTTTGTTTTTGTTTTTTTGTGAGGAAGATTCACCCTGGGCTAACATCCGTTGCCAATCCTCCTCTTTTTATTTTTTTTGCTTGAAGAAGATTAGCCCTGAGGTAACATCTGTGCCAATCTTCACCTACTTTTTACATGGGATGCCTCCACAGCATGTCTGATGAGCAGAGTAGGTCTATATCTGGGATCCAAACCCGTGAACCTGGGCCGCCAAAGTGAAGCAGGCGGAACTTTAACCACTCGGCCACAGGGCTGGCCTCTGACATATATTTTTAAAAGGAACATTCTGCCTGCTCTATGGAGAAAAAAAAAAGACTGAAAGGAGTCAAGGGAAAAACAGGAAGTCCAGTTGTCAGACTCTTGCAATCATCCAGTTAAAGGTGACTCATGGTGGCTTGTACCAGAATGATAACAATTGACATGGTGAAAAGTGGTTGCATTCTGGATAAATATTTTAAAGTTCAAACCATCAGGATTTCCTGACAGCTCAGATGTAGAGTGTAAGGGAAAGAGCAAGCAGGCACAAAAATACAGCTTCTTCTGTAAGTCCACTGAATTTTCAGGTCCCTTTAGGTAACCTGATAGCACTTCGCATGTGACATATTTTAGTGGTAGGATTCAGGTGACAAGTCCTGCAGTAAGTCTCTGAACACTGGACTGGTTGGGAATCCCAAGCCTAGAGGCGCCATTCCACAAGAATTATGCTGCTGGGCTGGTTAAATTCTTGCAGCCTATACATATAAAGGTGAGAGTGCCTGTGTATTTCTTGTCAGTCCACATGTCTTGAATAGCATTCATTTCACTAATGAAAAATCACTTCTAATTTTCATTATGCTATTTCACAGTCTCTGGCGTCAATTGGAGATAACAACTATTTGTGACAGCCCTCTGGAGTGTGGGCTTCTTCAAATGATAACTAACATGTGGAGTGTGTGTTCCTGATTAAGATACTAGGATGTTGATTAACACTAACCAGATACACACACATGTATCCCATTCTCTTTGTTGAAGTATTTAAAAGTAAATTGCCAGAAAATTCAACTCTGGTTGACCTCAGCTCCAGGGCGCAGAAGCACTTGGTCTATGGACCTTGGTGCTGTCGTAGTTTTGCAACTGAGAACTTAGATTCTTATTGGGAGGGTGTGGGCCCACTAACTGGACTGGCTTGCAATCCCTTCCCTCTTTGTCCCAATCGAAGGACACAGAGTTCTCAGAAAGGAATTCCAAATGGTGTTTTTCTGCACCAATGTCCCACCTCCGTCCCATGCCCTTCACCATGGAGGCTTGTTTTTCCACTCCCCTTGCAAGAGCCAGGATGGACACTGCCAGTGCATCCGAGGGGCAGCTGACCACCCCTTCCTCACTCACCTCTGCTCACTTCACTCTGGTACCCTGGAGCTCTGCCTCCTGGGCAGGTGGGAATGTGAAGAATGGGATGGATTTGCTTAGGCAGAAAGGAGAAGGATGACAATCCAAGCTGGGGAAGAGCATGATCAAAGGCACAGAAGTGGAACCAGGCATAGGCATGGTGAGCAAACAGGAATTTATCCCACATGATTGAAGCTGAAAGTCACAATAGATAAGCAATGGGAGACAAGGCTGAAACACAGGTTAGCGCCATGTAATAGAGGGGCTTGAAAACTTTAATTCATTAGGGCTTCCTTTCAGTAATAATAGCAATAATTTCTGTTTGTTGAATGTGTCCTATGTGCCAAACTGTCCCAGGCACTTTTCTTCCATTGTGTCTTGTAATCTCCAACTTAAAGTAGAGATTGTTTTCTCTGTTTTACGTTTTGAGGAACCTGAGGCCCAGAGAAGTTAAAAGTCCCTTTCTCAAGGGTGCCTAGCTGGTGAGTGGTAAAGCCCAGACTCAAACCTAGATCTCTCATTCTTGCTACAATTTAAACAAGTGGCTCTCCTGCTTAAAAACCTTTAGGACCTTTGGAAGGCTGAGATAGAGAGTTGAGTTGAGTCTGAAGAGCTGACGGAACTCTAGGCTGATGATCTCCCTCATCCTTAAGAGCCATATGCTCCTCCTCCTTTCCCTCCAGAAATTCTGGTTCATGCCAAAAAGCTGCCCCAGTCATCACCCCTGCACAAATGGAAGCCCCGAGACCTGCTGTGTTACCTCTACAACCTCACCTGTCATGCAGAGGCACCTTGAGTCAGCCAGGGTGGCAAGTACTATGTGTACTCCTAGGTCTATCTTTGCTTCAATAGCAGAGCTGAGGACAAGGAGCCCTTCCTGATGGGCCAGCTGATACAATGTATCGACTGCTGCACTGATTACCACCATCCCATTCTGCTTCTCAAGGGTATGGCCACCAAGTTCTGGTCACTCAAGGTCAAGTACGGCCTACATGTTCTGCTCCTGTTGGGCATCTTTGAGTTCAGGAGTAGAGAGAGCCCTCTGTGTCTGTCTCATCCCTCTCTGTAGATTACACTGATAGGACACCCAGTTATTTAGGGGCTTCTCATGGCCTGGAGTCAGGGAGTAGCCAGACTGATCACACACTTTTCCTGAGTTGTGAACGCTCAGCATGAGAACTAAAAGATATCCAGATGCTCAGATGCCAGCACCCTGGGCAAACAACTGGAGCTTGGCTTTTGGACCCCCTTCTCCTTCTCTCTCTCAAGAACCTAGTCCATAAGATCCTTGGCCTGACATCATCCCATCTGCCTACATAGAGCAGTTCTCATCTCCATGCCATCACCCCTAGGGCTGGTGGAGTATAGCCAGGGGCTGAGAGCTGCATTCTCGGGAAGTAGCTTATGAGGCTGTGACTCCACTGAGCACTTCCTGTTGGCCTGTGTTAGGACAAGCAGCACCTACCTTTTCTTCCGGGTATGAAGGGAGTGGAGAAGGCTAACATGCTGGACAAAACTGCTGTTGCTGAAGGAAGGGGAGAAGTAGGTTCTTGCTGTTTCTGAGCTTGAGAATTGTGAAGTCCCTTGTGTTTGGATCTGTTCCTATTGATTATTTGCATTAAATAAATATGTAAGGCTACTAAAAAAGGCTTTTTTTCATCCTTCGCCTTCCTCTCCCTACTCTAGTCTTTCCCAGTAGAACTGAGACAGACCTCCAAGTTGTAACCATTCCCATTTCTTTCTTCCTTTCTTTCTTCTATAGTTCTCTCCAGGACCCGGGTATTAACTTGCTGCAAAGGCCCAGTCTTTTGCCTCAGTTTTTCCAGTCAATGCTCCAGAAATTTGTTGGGATTGGGGCCCTCTTGGAACTTCACTCAGGCCTCTGAGTTTGTCCTTTACCCTCTGCCTGACTCTCACCAAATTCTTCCCCAATGGGAGGAATCCTGCTTGTATTTTCCTGGGGCTGTCCTGTGAATGGACAAATTATTCAAAGCCCCAAGTCCACTACCTGCTTAATTTAGGAAGGAGATGGGATGAATATCAGGATAGTTGTTTCACGGGATTGCCATGTAAGAAAGCCATGGTAAGAGACATATGAGAGTAAAAAAGTGAAAAGATGGTTGATGACTTGGGCACAAAGTCTTAAGGCCACGCTCCAATGATAGGAAATCTCTCAAACATTTGTCATATGGACAATTGGGAGATTTTGAGACCATCTGGAAGAGAACAGGGATACCATGAACCTTTCCTGTCTCTGCTATAGGAAAGGGAGTAAAATCAGAGTATTGGGCAGTGTCCTAGTATGACATTATCATAGATCCTGAGCCCTGCAGTATGAGGAGGCTCACGTGGTGATTCTTCAGTGGGTCCTGGACAATGGAGTCAGACAGACCTGTGTTGGAGCCCTGCATCTACCACTTACTAGCTTTGGACCCCTAGGCAAGTCATTTACCCCTCGGAACCTGTTTCTTCATCTTTAAACTGGGAATAATGATAGCGTTGTAAGGATTAAATGAGTATTCAAAAAGGGTAGCTGTTATTCTTAACAAGAACACAAAGCTGAACTAAGTCTGTTGATTGAAGGAGAAAGCATATAAGTTACACGGCATTTTGAGGAAGAGGGAGGGATGAGAGCGTGAACACTTGTGACCTGGTTGTCCCCCATTGCAGTTCCCCATTGGTAGGGTAACCATATAATGTATCATCCAAGCTGGAATACTTTTGAAAAGGAAAAGGGGCTTACCATAATTATACCATGAATACAGGTATAAACTGGGAGTGGCCCAGGGCAAACCAAGACTGTATAGTCACTCTACCCACAGGGAAGATGGTATAATATAAGATAAAGGCCCCAACATTGTAAAGATATGGGTTTAAATCCATGAATACATGCTCTTGTCTCCTGGGGCCTTGGGCAAATTATTTTGCCTTTCTGAGACTCAATTCACACATCTTTGATTTGGGACAGAAAAACCCACTTCACAGAATTGTGGGTGAGGATTAAGTTTCTTGAGATTGTATTTAAAATAACTAACAATTCCAGGTGCCTAACAAATGCTGGTTCCCTTCCTCCTATCTTCTCTATGCCCTCAGGGAAGGCCCCCCCGCCCCCCCCCCCCCAGTACTACCATCTCTCCAAACCCCAGCCTCACTCAAAGCGCCTAACTAGCCTCCAACCTAATAACTCTGGGCCCGGATCCTGCCCATTCAGAAAGCTCAGTTGTTGGCAGCCCTCTGGCCTGGCTAAACTCCAAGGATCTGAGGCTAATTATCATGATCTTATCCGTCCATATGTGCTTTCAGTTTTGCAAAATATTTTGTCATCCATAATTTTATCACTTTGTCCCAGGAATCCTGTGAAATACCAACCCAGGATTTCTCCTGCTTGAGTGGAGTCTAAGAGGTATAGTGACTGTCCACACTGTAGTCATGCTGAGAGCCAGTAGCAGGTATTCTTTTTGATGGTTTCAAAAGTCTCCATTTAAGACCATTCTTGAGTTTCATGGTTACTTAAGAGTAGGAATATTTATTTTATTTTATTTATTTACTTTTGCTGAGGAAGATTAGCTCTGAGCTAACATCTGTGCATTGGCCCAATCTTCCTTGATTTTATATGTGGGTTGCTGCCACAATGTGGCTGATGAGTGGTGTAGGTCTATGCCTGGGATCTGAACCCATGAACCCAGGCCACCAAAGCAGAGTGCGCCAAACTTAACCACTATGCCACGGGGCCAGCCCCTGATTTTATTTTTAATGAAATATGTTGTATTACATTCTAAACATTATCATTGTAGGATATTTGGAAAATATAGAACATTGTAAGGAAGAAAATGAAAACTTCTGAATCTGCCATTCAGCCACAAGCACTTTCTTTCCAGACCTTTCTAGTAGTGTGAGTAATAGTTACTGATGAGAATTTTAGGCTGGTTAATTTTAAAAACTGCAGATGAGAAGGAGGATCTGAGAAGTGGAATTTGCTTGTCCTTTGATGAGAGACATTTGCATTTGTGAAGGAAGTCTCCATCTGTGGGGGGTGTCTCCCTCTCTGCACCAGGAGGAAGGCGGGATGGCCTTATCTCTGGAAACTCTTAATGGGGAAGGCAAGGACTTAAGTTGTTTACTGTCTGGCAACCTCATGTAACTGAGCCCCCCACAACATCCTCCTTTGTCTTTAGCTGAAGATAATATTTAAGCAGTGGCTTCTGCCATTTACTTAATCCAGTTTGTCTCTCATCTAAAAGTTATAGGACCACCCAATAACCAGACTCTACCGGTACTGGTACCATTTTAACAACTTTTTAACATATTCTTTCTTTTGTCTTGTAAAGAGATAACTCACATACCTATGCCTTAAATTTAGCCTTACCCTCCACCCATGTTTGCAGCAGCAGCTCTGACTGCCCATGGGTCCTGTCCCCATGCTATTCCATACTATTCTCTAAATAAAAGAGCAGCAGGAGCAGCAGTGGTGGCAGCAGCAGCTCCTCCTTCCCGTGGGTCCTGTCCCCATGCAGCAGCTCTGACTGCCCATGGGTCCTGTCCCCACGCAGCAGCTCTGACTGCCCATGGGTCCCGTCCCCATGCTATTCCACACTATTCTCTAAATAAAAGAGCACTACTGCCAGACCTTGAGAGTCCAAGAAATCTTTCTTTTGACTCTTTGGCTCGCCAACCCTGCATCAGTTACAGTAATAACTGGTAATATTTAGTGAGTACTTACTATGTGAAAGCACTGTACTAAGGGTTTTATATTTATCATCTCATTTCAATGTTCACAACAACCCTATAAGGTACATGCATAGTATTATTACCCTTATTAAAGCTGATAAACCGAGGCATAGAGAATTTAAGTTTCTTGGCCAAAGTTACCACAACTATTAACTATTGACACTGGAGTTTGAATGCAGGAAATTTGCTTCTGGAGCCCAGCTTCTACTGCTATGCTATGTGGCCCTGTATGTTGGATATTTCCTACCTAGTGCTGCCTGCAAGAAGGCAGGTAGATGATGCAAAAAGTGACTTGATACTTCATTTATCTTTCCTATGCCACATCCCTTCCTGTTCACCAGAGCTGTTCCTTCTAGGAAATGGGCTAGAAGCCACAAAGTGGCCCCATACCATGCAACAAGGAGGAGAACAGAGGAAGAAAATGAAGGGCTGGATGAGATGGCCTGCAAGTTGAAGGAAGCCGAGATCAGACCAAGTAAACCACAAGAAGCCTATCCTCCGTGAGCTCACTGTCTATGGCAAATACTTTTGGCAGGCATTCTCCTATCTTCTTGTTAACAGAACCCCGACATTGATCAAGCGTCCAACTGAGATCTCTTGATTTCAGGGAGGTGGGCCAGCAGTAGGAGATGAGCCATGATTAGTTTATGACAATTACAGCAACACTCTTCCCCTCCAGTTCTGACCAGGGAAGTGTAAAAGGAGGTCAGCTAGGGGACTTCTGGGAAAGGTTTACATGCCGTCCTGGTGACCCAGATGCCTCCCAGATACTCGCCTGTGTATAGCACTAGGGACATGAGACTCAAAGTCAACAGAGAATATGAAATCCTTGAGGCTTGCAGGACAGAATATAAATACTACTAAAGCCCAAAGAAAAGATGAAAAGGATGGGAGGGGTTGAATGGACAGATTACGGAAGGGGAGAATGACTCCAGAAAGATGCTAAATGGCAGAACTGAGCATAGTGAGCTTGGCTAGGAGATGAGGTACTATGATCGTTCCAGCTTGGATCATGTGCCCACCATATGTATGGCCCAAAGAATGGAATCTATTACCAGAAAAAAAGAGAGAAAAGGTAGTAGACAGACAGAAACAATAGATGGCTATTATTGGGATCATCCACTATTTATATTTTTTCAATGATTTCTCATACATTATCTGCTTTGAGGGGTCTGCCCCACCCACAATCCCCTTTCTCTGGTAACTGGATCCCTCCCCCTCATAGGGATAGGATCCTGGCAGCCATGTTGTGACCCTGACTTCTGGGCCAAACCGATTGAACCAAACGGGATCCCTCATCCAAGATGGGACAACCAGATTCCATCCTGAGAATTTGGAATTGGAATTCAGAGATGCTAGTCAGTCTCTGCTGGCCACTTAAACCTAGGACTTGTAAACCCAACAGCTGTGGGGAAACTCTATTTAGTCAAGTTCATGGAAAAGCAGAGAAGTTGGGATTGCAAAGTGAAGACTGGAGTGGATGTGGAGAGACAAAAGACCACATGGACTGAGAGGATGATCAAAAGAAACAGAATTACCTTGATTCCTAATGACTTTCTAGTTCACAGCTTGAGTCCCTCCTGAAACATGGCTACACTTACTCACCTTGTGTTCCATGAAACTCCCTGTATCCTATAATAAGCCCTCCTTTTAACTAAGCTAGCTCAATTAGGTTTTTGTTTCTAGCAACCAGAAGAGCCTTGATGAAGATATTTCATTGTTGGCTCTACAGATAAAGAAACTGAGGACCCCTCGAGGTCAACCATATGGTTTCCAGCGAGGTATGCATAATGGAGGCTGTGCAACTGTGGGCAGTTCACAGAACCTTTTTGGATCTAAGTTTATGAAAAATGCCTATGAGTAATCTCTGGATCTCTTGAGTTCCTTGAGTTAAAGACCCATTTAAAATCCCAGGAATGAGACATTTAGTCTTTTTCTGATATAAAGCCTCCCTTAACAAGAATTTAACTGCATAGGATCCTTCTCTATGCTCCCGTAACCACCTGTGCATCCCTGTTACAGAATTTCTAACACTATATTTAAATTGTCTGCTTACTTGCCTGTTTCCCCCACGGGACTGTCATCTCTGGGGATCACTAGAAGTGACTAACACACATCAGGTTCTCCATAAATACATGTTAAGAGAACAAAGGAATAAATGTCAGCTTCTGATTGGCTTCTTTTTTGTCTGACTACATCCTGTCTAGATATTCCACGTGACACAGTTGGACTCACAGAAAAAAATGCCTGTTTGTAGAAAGAGCATTAAAGGCACATGTGGCTTCCAGGATCAGCTCTGTCACAAATGAAACCGCTATGTGACATTAGGAAAGTCATTCCTCATCTGAAAAAACAGGAAGTTGGATTATATGGTCTGTCAAGAGGACATTTATTATTTTGTGACAACTTTGAGCCCTCTTTCTTTGGGAACCCCCCTACCTTATGAGTCCACATTTTCTCAAAGTAGAATCCAGAAATCTGCATTCCCAGCCTCCCTTGCCACTAGGTTACAGGCATATGACTTAGAGTCAAATGAAAAATGATAGTCTAGTTTCACACAGGTTAAATCTTCAGAAATACATGAATATGGTAACTTACCCTGGAAAACAACTGAACTTTTCTTGCAGAAGCAAATGTCAAAGTGTTGCATCTTGTGAGTTACTGTGAAATGGTGGAAGGAAGGTTGTCTGAAATTGGAGGGAAAGTTGTAATGACAGATATAAATGGTGTCTTTGTCTAGTTTTCTGTTTTGATTTTTGTTTGTTTTTACTTGTTGCTCTAGGGATCACAGTATATACATGTAACTTATCACATCCTTCTAGTATTGACATTTTACTATTTCAAGTGAAATGTAAGTCAATTTTCATCCTTTTATGCTCCCATTTTATAATTTACTTATCCTAAATATTTTCTTTACATACATTGTGAACCACATCAGACAATATAATTTTGCTTCCAATAGTATGATTTTTAAAACTCAAAAGAAGATGGATAGTCTATTATATTTACATATATCTTTACCTATTCCATTGGTCTTTCTTCATTCTTAATGTTTCAAGTTTCCTTTCCTTGTCATTTTCTTTCCATATGAGGAACTTCCTTTGGTCATTCTTTTAAGTCATTCTTAAGGTCATTCTTTCTGTTGGTGACAAATTTTGTTAATTTTCTTTATCTGAAAATGTCTCTATTTCACCTTCATTCCTGAAGAATATTTTTGATAGATAAGGAATTCTGAATTGGAGTTCCTTTTTATTCAGCACATGAAAAATGTTATGCCACTTCCTTTTGGCCTCCATGGTTTCTGATGAGAACTTCACTGTCATTTGAATCTGTGTTCTTATATGGGATTGCCATTAAGATTCTTTCGTCTTTAGTTTTCAGGCATCTTATTATGATATGTCTGGGCATGAATTTCTTTGGGTTTATCCTGTTTCGTTTTCTTTCAGCTTCTTGAATCCATAGATTACGACTTTTGACAAAATTGGGGAAAATTCAGCCATCATTTCTTCTAATATTTTTTCAACTCCATCTTTAGCTTCTCCTTTTGGGACTCGAATGATATTAATGTTGGATCTTTTATTATTGTTCCACAGATCTCTAGGCTCCGTTCATTTTTTTAAAAAAAATCTGTCTGATCTCTTTTGGTTTGACTGAATGTTTCTATTGATCTCTAGATCACTGATTCTTTCTTTTATTGTCTGCATGCTGCTATTGAGTCATTACGATGAGTTTAAAAATTTGGAGTTATTGTAGTTTTCAGTTCTAAAATTTCAAATTGACTTTTCTTTATACCTTGTATTTCTTTGTTTGAGACTTTCTATTTTGTCATTTAAAGACTGTTTTATGTCTATGAGAAAGTCATTTTAAATATAATGATAGAAGTAGGTTAAAAATAAATGTATGGAAAAAGATACACCAATCTAAATAAACCTGTCATGGCTATACTAACATCAGATAATGTAGACTTCAGAATGGGTCAGCTCCTGGAAAACTCACCCAAGATAAAATAGATAAAATTAATAGTCCTACAATGATTAAAGAAATTGAATCAGTAATTTTAAAAGCTTTGGAAAAAGAAATCTCCAAGCCCAGATGGTTTTTCTAGGGAATCTAACCAAATGCTTATTGAAGAATTAACGTCAATTCTATACAACCACTTGCAGAAAATAGAAGAGAAGGCAACACTTCCCAATTCATTTTATGAGACCAGCATTGCTCTGATGCCAAAACCAAAGATGATTATTTTAAAAGAAAGAAACTGCAGACCAGCTTCCCTCAGAACAAACAGAAGACTCCTTAACATATCATTAGCAATCAGAATTCAGTAATATATGAAAATAATTATACACCATAATCAAGCATAGTTTATGCCAGGTTTACAAGGTTCATTCAACATTTGAGAATCATTCAATGTAATCCACATATTTACAGGCTAAGGAAAAGAAATCACATAACTATACCAATTGATGCAGAGAAAGCATTTGACAAAATCTACCATTCATTCCTGATAAAAACTCTCAACAAACTCAGAATAAAAGAGAACTTCCTGGGGGCCAACTGGGTGGCATAGTGGTTAAGTTTGTGTGCTCCACTTTGGCAGCCCAGGGTTTACAGGTTCAGATCCCAGGCTCAGACCTGCACACCGCTAATCAAGCCATGCTGTGGAGGTGTCCCACATACAAAATAGCGGAAGATTGGCACAGAGATTAGCTGAGCTACAATTTCCCTCAAGCAAAAAGAGGAAGATTGACAACAGATGTTAGCTGAGGGCCAATCTTCTTCTCCAAAAATAAAAAAGAGAGAACTTCCTCAACTTGATAAAGAGCACCTACAAAAAACCTACAGCTAATATCATAGTTAATAATGAAATACTGAATGCTTTTCACCTAAGATCAGGAACAAGTCAAAGAAGTCAACTTTCATCTCTCTTAACATGGTACTAGAAGTTTTAGCCAGCGATACAGGCAAGAAAAAGAAATATAAGGCACACAGATTGGAAAGGAAGAAATAAAACTGTCCTTATTTGTAGATGTCATGATTCTGTACGTGAATAACCCCAAGTAATCTACAAGAAAACTCCACGAACTAATAAGTGAGTTCAACAAGGTCACAAGAAACAAGGTGAACAAACAAAAATCAATTTACTCCTTATACTAGAAATGAACTACTGGCAACCAAAATTTAAAACACAATACATTTACAATCCTTTCACAAAAAATCCCCAGAAATATTTAAATATTAATCTAATAAAACATGAATAGTATCTGTATGTTGAAAACTATGAAACCTTGAGGGAATAAGTCAAAGAAGATTTAAATAAATGGAGACATGTCATGAATAGATTGGAAGGCACTAGACTGTAAAGGTTCTAAATCTCCTCAAACTGATCTATAAATTCAACAGAAATTTATATGTAGAGCTTTATATGTAACAGCCAAAAACTGGAAACAACCCAATGTCCTTCAATGGGTGAATGCTTAAACAAACTGTAATAGATCTATACAATGAATTACTACTCAGCAATAAAGAGAGACAAACTACTGATGCAAGCAACAACAGGGATGGATCTCCAGGGACTCATGCTGAGTGAAAGAAAGCTAATCCCAAAAGGTTACATACTCGTCATTCCATTCATATGACACTCTCAAAATGACAAAATTATAGAGATGTAGAACAGCTAAGAACAGAAGGAGAGGGAGTGTGTAATTATAAAAGTGGCAACATAGGGAGTTTCTTTGTTGTGACAGAACACTTCTGCCTCTTGATTGTGGTGAGGATTATATCCATCTGCACATGTGATAAAATCTAATAGAATTATACACAAAGACATACCAAAAAATGAGTGCATGCAAAAACTGGTAAAACCTGAGTAAGAGCTATAGTCTAGATAATTGTATTGAGCCAATTAATTTCCTGGTTTTGATATGCACTTTAAATGTGTAAGATGTCACCATGAGGAGAAACTGGGTAAGGGGACATAGGACCTTTCTGTGCTGATTTTGCAACTTCTTCTGAGTCCATAATAATTAAGAAATAAAGAGTTTAAGAAAAGAAAGAAACCTAGAGTTGGCTAGCTAAAGCTATCCCATAATGTTCTTACACTTACATGGCCCTTGTTTGCTAAAGACTATTTGCCCCAGAGTGACCTTCCAGGGTATAAAGCTTGCCACCAGTGTCTCTATAGAGCCCCTGATCTTGAGCAGCTATCAGACTGAAGAAATGGAATGTTGAATGTTTGGGCAGGACCTTTCCCTTAAAACAAAAGTTTCTAACATTTTTTAAGTAAAATGAATAAGTCCTAGAGATCTGCTGTACAACATTGTATTTATAGTCAACAATATCATATTATACACTTAAAAATTTGTTAAGAGGGTAGATATCCTGTTAAGTGTTCTTACCACAATAAATTAAAAGAATTTTTTTTTTTTTTTTTGGCTCAGGAAGATTTGCCTTGAGCTAACATCTGTTGCCAATCCTTCTCCGTTTTTGCTTGAGGAAGATTAGCCCTGAGCTAACATCTGTGCTGGTATTCCTCTCTTTTGTATGTGGGATGCTGCCACAGCATGGCTGATGAGTGGTGTAAGACCACGCCCAGGATCCAAACCCACGAACCCAGGCCACCAAAGTAGAGCACGTGGAACTTAACCACTACACCACAGGGCCGGCCCCAAGAATAAACTTTTTTAAAAAGGAATTCCCAGGGCTTGATGCCTGACTCTTTAAGGTACAAGGAAAGAAGGGAGAAGATAAAACTGTACTTGTTTTCTGAATGGATAGAGTTAGTTGAAGGGGCTGGTTTTAGTCTAGGTGGAGATGAGAGACTGGAAGTCTGCTCCCTGCATATTGAGTATGTGTGAGGAGGCTGCAGAAGATTCCAATTAGTAAGGTTTGACTAGAGGTAAAACTAGCAAGGCCAAGGTCTTTGGGTCTCCTCTCTGGAATTTCTGGCATCTAAACAGTCACAATTCAGAAGGGCTGACATCACTGTTGCATATAACCAGAGATGCTAATTTAGGAACATTCACTACCCTCCTCAGACATTGTTCTACACCTACAGACTTCAACACTGTTCCAAAACCTCAGTCACATGCTGCTGGACCAGGAGTTTGCTACAAGAAGACTGTTTCAGAGGCCTGACCCCAATATGGCTCCCATTCCCACATATGGCTTCTCTGGCCTCAGACTCATTACAGTTCAGAGATTTAGACCCTTGCTACTCACAGTGTGGTCCAAAGACCAACAGCACTGGTATTACATGGTAGTTCATTACAACTGCAGAATGTCAGGCTCCACCCAGACCTACTGAATCAGAATCTGCATTTTTTTGACTTTTAATTATTTTATTGAGGTCACATTGGTTTATAACATTGTTTAAATTTCAGGTGTATGTTACTATATTTCAGCTTTTGTACAGACTGCATCCTGTTCACCACCAATAGTCTAGTTTTTATCCATCACCCTACGTATGTGCCCCTTTACCCCTTTTGTCTCCCCCACCCCTAGAATCTGCATTTTAACAAGGCCCCCACATTAAAGTCTGAGAAACACAGACCTACAGCATGGTTTTGGGAATGAGATAGTTTTTGGTTTATTTTGGGGGGGACAAAGGGGAGAAGAGTGACTTTAAATGCAAATATAAAATAACGATATGATGAGTCCGAATTTCAGAAATTTGAAAAAATAGAAAATCATAGAATTTAGGAAACGTGGTAGTTATAAATTCAATAAATACATCTATTATTTTTGCAACCCAGGTAGATGATGATGATAATAGTTAACATTAATTTTCATTGAGCACTTACTTTGTTTCAAGTACTATTCTAAGTGCTTTCCAGATAGGATCTCATTTAGCCTTCAAAATAATCTTAAGCCTCATAACAAACTCATGAGACAGGTACTATTTTCATCCCCATTTAACAGATGAGGAAACTGAGGCACAGAGTGTTTAATTGACTTGTCTGAGTTCACATAGCTAGTAAATACTGGAGCCAAGTTTTCAATCCAGTATGTCTGACTCCAGAGGTCACAGGCTTAAATTCCATACATCAATTGACAAATTTTCCCTATCCCAGACCTGGGAAGTTCAATGTTCTCTCCAAGATGTCTTTATTCTCAATGTTACTTGGTCATTTTTGGCTTGAAGAACCCACTGTTGCTGAACTATTCTGTATTCCACTTACATTTTACTCCTGTAGCTGATCTTTTCTCCTTTCTCTGAAGCAACTCCTACATGAAACTCAGTCCCTTTCCCTTAATTTCCACCAAAATCACTCACAAAAGACGTTCATGTGTGTAGTTGACTTTACCAAAAGCTTGGAACAATTCCAGGGAATTGATACTATAGCAATACAAAAAAAACTGAACATTTGATACTCTTGTCCTTAAAATCCTTTGTCCATTTCCCTAATAGGAAATTTTTACTATTTTCCTACCATCTTGCCCAACTCCTCATGACTTCAATTTCCACACCACAAGAGGCTTATCAAGTCATTTTTCTTAAAAAATACATTTCCCTCCCTAAGAGGAACTCTAGTGCTAGCTATTAAAATAACAATGTTCACCCCATTACATACAGATGCAGGGTTTTTTTCATTTTGTTTTGCTTTCCACAGAATGGAATTATATTGTACTTAATTTTCTGCTCTTTCACTCAGTTATATTTAATGATATCCTTCCATATCGGCCTATACCAATCAACCTTATTCTTTTTTTATTGAGTTCATAATAGTTTACATCAACGTGAGATTTCAGTTGTACATTATTTCTTGGCTGTCACCACATAAGTGCTCCCCTTCACCCCCTGTACCCACCCCCTACCCCCTTCCCCTGGTAACCACTGAACTGTTTTCTTTGTCCATGTGTTTGTTCATATTCCACATATGAGTGAAATCAACTGGTGTTTGTCTTTCTCAGTCTGGCTTATTTTGCTTAGCATAATTCCCTCCAGGTCCTTCCATGTTGTTGCAATGGGATGAATTTGTCTTTCTTTATGGCTGAGTAGTATTGCATTGTATATATATATACATCTTCTTTATCCAATCATCAGTCGATGGGCACTTGAGTTGTTTCCATGTCTTGGCTATTGTGAATAGTGCTGCAATGAACATAGGGGTGCATATGCTACTTTGGATTGTTGATTTCAAGTTGTTTGGGTAGATACCCAGTAGTGGGATAGCTGGGTCATATGGTATTTCTATTTTTAGTTTTTTGAGGAATCTCCATACTATTTTCCATAGTGGCTGCACCAGTTTGCATTCCCACCAGCAGTGTGTGAGGGTTCCCTTCTCTCCACACCCTCTCCAACATTTGTTATTTTTAGTCTTAGTGATTATAGCCATTTTAACAGGCATAAGGTGGTATCTTAGTGTAGTCTTGATTTGCATTTCCCTGATGATAAGTGATGTTGAACATCTTTCCACGTGTTTATTGGCCATCTGTATATGTTCTTTGGAAAAATGTCTGTTCATCTCCTCTGCCCGTTTTTTGATCGAGCTGATTGTATTTTTACTGTTCATTTGTGTGAGTTCCTTATATATTGTGGAGATTAACCCCTTGTCAGATATATGATTTGCAAATATTTTCTCCCAGTAGATGGGTTGTCTATTTGTTTTGATTCTAGTTTCTTTTGCCTTGCAGAAGATCTGTAGTCTGATGAACTCCCACTATGTTTATTTTGTCTTTTGTTTCCCTTGTCTGAGAGGACATGGTATTTGAAAAGATCCTTTTAAGTTCGATCCTTTTAAGTCAAATAGTGTACTACCTATATTATCTTCCAGGAGTTTTATAGTTTCAGGACATATCTTCAAGTCTTTGATTCATTTTGAGTTCATTTTTGTATATGGCATGAGATAGTGGTCTACCTTCATTCTTTTGCACGTGGCTGTTCAGTTTTCCTAACCTCATTTATTGAAGAGACTATCTTTTCTCCATTGTATGTTCTTGGCAGCTTTGTCAAAGATTACCTGTCCATAGATGTGTGGTTTTATTTATGGTCTTTAAGTTCTGTTCCATTGATCTCTGTGCCTGTTTTTGTATCGGTACCATGCCGTTTTGATCACTATGGCTTTGTAGTACATTTTGAAGCCAGGGATTGTGATCCCTCCAGCTTTGTTCTTTTTTCTCAGGCTTGCCCTAGCAATTCGGGGTCTTTGGTTCCCCAATATGAATTTTAGGATTGTTTGTTCTATTTCCATGAAGAATGTCATTGGGATTCTGATTGGGCTTGCATTGAATGTGTAGATGGCTTTTGGTAGTATGGACATTTTAACTACGTTTATTCTTCTAATCCACGTGCATGGAATCTCCATCTCTTTATGTCATTATCAATTTCTTTCAGTAATGTCTTATATTTTTCATTGTATATGTCCTTCACCTCCTTGGTTATATTTGTTCCTAGGTACTTTATTCTTTTAGTTGCAATTGTAAACGGAATTGTATTCTTGAGTTCTCTTTCTGTAAGTTCATTACTAGAGTATAGAAAAGCAACTGATTTTTGTAAGTTGGTTTTGTACCTTACAACTTTACTGCAGTTGTTAATTATTTCTATTAGTTTTCCAATGTATTACTTGGGGTTTTCTATATATAAGATCATGTCATCTGCAAACAGCGAGAGTTTCACTTCTTCACTCCCTGTTTAGATTCCTTTTATTCCTTTCTCTTGCCTAATTGCTCTGGCCAAAACCTCCAGCATTATGTTGAATAAGAGTGGTGATATAGGGCATCCTTGTCGTATTCCTGTTCTCAGGGGGATGGCGTTCAGTTTTTGCCCATTGAGGATGATGTTGGCTGTGGGTTTGTCATATATGGCCTTTATTATGTTGAGGTAATTTCCTTCTATCCCCATTTTAAGAGTTTTTATCATAAATGGCTGTTGGATCTTGTCAAATGCTTTCTCTGAATCTATTGAGATGATCATGTGGGTTTTATTCCTCAATTTGTTGATGTGGTGTATCACGTTGATTGATTTGCAGATGTTGAACCATCCCTGTGTCCCTGGTATAAATCCCGCTTGGTCGTGATGTATGATCCTTTTGATGAATTGCTGAATTCGGGTTGCCAAAATTTTGTTGAGAATTTTTGCATCTATGTTCATCAGTGCTATTGGCCAGTAGTTTTCCTTTTTCGTGCTGTCCTTGTCAAGCTTTGGTATCAGAGTTGGCCTTGTAGAATGTGTTAGGAAGCATTCCATCTTCCCTAATTTTGGGGAATAGCTCAAGAAGGATGGGTATTAAATCCTCTCTGAAAATTTGGTAGAATTCCCCAGGGAACCCATCCAGTCCTGGGGTTTTATTCTTTGGGATGCTTTTGATTACTCTTTCAATCTCTTTCCTTGTGATTGGTCTGTTCAGATTATCTATTTCTTCTTGATTCAGCTTTGGGAGGTTGTAAGAGTCTAAGAATTTATCCACTTCCTCTAGATTATCAATTTTGTTGGCATATAGTTTTTCACATATTCTTTTATAATCCGTTGTATTTCTGTGGTGTCCATTGTTATTTCTCCTCTTTCATTTCTAATTTTGTTTATCTGAGCTTTCTCTCTTTTTTCCTTTGTCAGTCTGGCTAGGAGTTTGTTAATTTTATTTATCTTCTCAAAGAACCAGCTCTTTGTTTCATTGATCCTTTCTACTGCTTTTTTTGTTTCAATAGCATTTATTTCTGCTGTGATTTTTATTATTTCTCTCTTTCTACTGACTTTGGGCTTTGTTTGTTCTTCTTTTTCTAATTCAGTTAGGTATAATTTGAGATTGCTTTATTTGAGATTTTTCTTGTTTGTTAAGGTATGCCTGTATTGCTATGAATTTTTCTCATAATATGGCTTTTGCTGCATCCCATATGAGCTGGTATGGTATGTTATTATTTTCATTTGCCTGCAGACATTTTCTGATTTCTCTTTTAATTTTTTCATAATCCATTGCTTGTTCAATAGCATGTGATTTAGTCTCCACATCTTTGTCCCTTTCTCAGCTTTTTTCTTGTAATTAATTTCTAGCTTTATAGCATTGTGATCAGAAAAGATGCTTGTTATTATTTCAATTTTATGAAATTTATAGAAGCTTGCCTTGTTTCCCAAGATATGGTCTATCCTTGAGAATGTTCTGTGTGCACTTGAGAAGAACACGTATTCTGCTGGTTTTCGATGGAGTGTTCTATATATGTCTATTAAGTCCAACTGGTTTAGCTTTTCATTTAATTCCACTGTTTCCTTGTTGATTTTCTGTCTGGGTCATCTATCCATTGATGCTGAGGTCCTCTACTATTATTGTGTTATTATTAATATCTTCTTTTAGGTTTGCTAATAGTCACTTTATGAACTTTGGTGCTCCTTTGTTGGGTGCATAGATATTTATAAGTGTTATTTCGTCTTCATGTAGTGTCCCTTTGATCATTATATACTGCCTTTCTTTGTCTCTCTTTACTGGGCTTATCTTGAAGTCTACTTTGTCTGGTATAAGTATTGTGACACCTGCTTTCTTTTGTTTGCCATTAGCTTGGAGTATCATCTTCCATCCCTTCACTCTGAGCCTGTGTTTGTCATTGGAGCTGAGATGTGTTTCCTAGAGGCAGCATATTGTTGCATCTTGTTCTTTAATCCATCTCGCCACTCTATGTCTTTCTATTGGAGAACTCAATCCATTTATGTTTAGGGTGATTATTGATGTATGAGGGTGTATTGATGTATGATTGCTGTCATTTTATCACTCGTTTTCCAGTTCTCCTGCATTTCCTTTGTTTCTTGTCCTGTGTGTTTTGATCTACCCATTGAATTATGTAGTTTTTTATGATGTGTTTCTTTGTTTTCTCCTGATTTATTATTTGTGTCTCTGTTCTGCTTTTTTGTTTAGTGGTTACCATGAAGTTTGTATTCACAATCTTGTGTATAAGAGAGTCCATTTTCTGATGGCCTCTTGTTTCCTTAGTCTAAACTGATTCAGTCCCTTTCCTCCTCCCCTCCTAAGTTGTTTTTCTCATATCTTATTCCATCTTGTGTTGTGAGTTTGTGGTTAAAATGACAAGATTGTTTTTGGTGTTTTCCATCCTTTTATCTTTAATGCTATACTCGAGTATTTGCTATCATATTCTGATTCTGTCTACCTATTTATCTCCTTACTCCGTGCTTTGTGACCCCTTTCTCCCTTTTTTTTTTTCAGGTATGAGGGCCTTCTTGAGGATTTCTTGTAGGGGGGTCTTGTGGCTATGAACTCCCTGAGCTTTTGTCTGGGAAAGTTTTTATTTCTCCATCATATCCGAAGAATATTTTTGTTGGATAGAGTATTCTTGGCTGAAAATTTCTGTCTTCTAAAGATTTGAATATGTCATTCCATTCTCTCCTAGTTTTTAAGGTTTCTGCAGAGAAATCCACTGAAAGCTTGATAGGGGTTCCCTTGTAGGTTATTTTCTTCTGCCTTGCTGCCCTTAGTATTCTTTCTTTGTCATTCATTTTTACCAGTTTTACTGCTATATGCCTTGCAGTAGGTCTTTTTACATTGACATATCTAGGAGATCTGGAAGCCTTTTCCACACAGATTTCTCTCTCTTTCCCTATGTTTGGGAAGTTTTCTGCTATTATTTCTTTGAACATGCTTTCTGCTCCATTCTCCTTCTCTTCTCCTTCTTGAATACCTATAATTCTTATGTTGCATTTCCTAATTGAGTCAGATATTTCTTGGAGACGTTCTTCATTTCTTTTTATTCTTAGTTCTCTCTCCTCCTCTGCCTGGAGCATTTCAACATGTCTATCTTCTATTATGCTGATACGCTCCTCCATGATGTCCACTCGAGCATTCAGGGAATCATATTTTATTTTATCTCTTCCATTGTGTCTTTCATCTCTAATATTTCTGATTGATTCTTCTTTATAGTTTCAATCTCTTTTGTGAAGTAGTTCCTGAACTCATTGGATTGCTTCTCTACATTCTCTTTTAAGCTCATTGAGTGTTTTGATGAAAGCTATTTTGAATTCATTCTCATTTATATTACATATTTCTGTGTCCTCAGGACTGAATTCTGGGTACTTGTCATTTTCTCTCTGGTCTGGAGATATGATATAACTTTTGATATTGCTAGAAGAGGTGGCTCAGATCTTACGCATTCTGATAGTATTTGGCTGCAGTTACCACATGACACCACTGGGTGGGGGTCAAGAGCCACATACTCTGAGCCCTCTGCCTTCAGCTGAGATCCCAGGCAGTGGAGCTGGTGCAGGGCGAGTAGGGGTTGGGGTGCTTTCTCCTGCATGCACTCTGGGCTTTCTCACTCTGCTCTCCTGGGGTGTTGACTTGATGAGGTCACCCCCTGTGAAAGCTCTCACCCCAGTAAAGATCTTCCCTCTAGGCTGCAGGGGCCCTTGGGGGTCCTTGATGTTCCTGTGAATGAACACCCCTCTCCTGTTCCTTCCCTCTCAGAGCCTCCTGCTATTGTGGATAGCAGTCATTAGGGGTGGGAGTGAAGTTCTCTCTTACCCTGTTCCAGCTCCTCCAAAGGGGACTCCAGCCTCTCCGCCCTCCATCGTATGGCTGGGTGTCTCTTCAACATTTTTGTGTTATGTTAGGATGTCCTCTGTTGGAGTATGGATGTCCCTTCTTTTTGTATGTTGGAGGGGAGAGAATCCCAGGCAAGTTCACTCTGCCATGATGCTGATGGCACTCTCTTTTTTTTTATAATGAGGTTTTTGGTTGGGGTTTTTTGGTGGGAAAGAGTCACCCTGAGCTAGCATCTGTTGCCAATCTTCCGCTTTTTTTTTCCTCGCCAAAGCCCCAGCACATGGTTGTCTATCCTAATTATAAGTCCTTCTGCTTCTTATATGTGAGCCATTGCCAAGCATGGCAACTGATATATGGGTCACAGAAGTGACCAGGAAACAAACCTGGGCCACAGAAGCGGTGAGAGTGCCGAACTTTAACCACTAGGCCATCAGGGCTGGCTCCTACCTTATCCATTTTAGGATATAGAACTGCTGTATGGCTGTACCGTAATTCATTAATCACTCCTATATTGATGGATATTTAGGTCATATCCATTTTCCCGTGGTACAGACAATGCTGAGATGAATATCCTTTTACATAAAGCTTTGCACAATTGTTTCATTATTTCTGTAGAAATATTTCCCAGAAGGGGAATACCTGGGACAAAGGGTATGTGCACTTACAATTTGGAGACATCATGCCCAACTGGTCTTTATAAAGGTTGTATCAATCTACATTCTAATCTAGGGTGTCTGGGGGTGTCCCTTTCTCTGTGCTCTTTCGAACCCTAGACATCAGTCTTTTTTCAACCTTAATTTACATTTCTTTGATTATGAGTAAGATTGAATGGCTTTTTATGTGTTTATTGGCCATTTGTGCTGTTTCTATGATTGCTTGTTTATATTTTTTTCCCAACCATCACTCTCCTGCCATTAGTGTCTTGAACTGCCCCCACCCTCTATTCCCTCCATGTATCTCAGGCTCAAAACCAGGCTCTAAGTACACCTGCACCACTTGAGGCTTCAATCTCATTAATTGCTGAAGTTGTTCTATTTTACTTAATACATTTTCTGTCAGTCTTAATATGAGAAGTAAGCTGCTTTTAAAAATATTCTTTCAAAGAATATTGAATGAAATGGAAAATACAACAGAATGCTAATGAAGCCATTCCTCAAGAAGTTTGGAGAACTACAGTCCCACCCTTGTGTAACCCAGGCATGTTTTGCTAAAGTTGTAATTGCAGCTGGGGTGTAATTTGGTACCTCACTTTTGGCATTTATCATTGGATCATTATTAACCTTGGGTTTTTTCCATTTGCATTCTCTCTCTCCCTGGATACAAATCCCAGCCTATGGCTTTGATTCTATTGCTTTGCTTTAGTAAAGGAGGACTTGAATCTGTAACTTAAGGGAGGCACAGATTTTGGTTCATGCCATTTACCTGTTCCCCACAGCCACCATATCCTCTCACCTTCCGAAGCAAGGTTCAGGTGAAAATATAGTTACTGAGCAGTCACATGGCCTGCGGCAAGTCCACAGGGGCAAAATTCCTTTGGGCTTGGAGCCAGGGCCTGAAACAGGCTGGAGCTGGCTCAGAATAGGCTGGAGGACAAGAAGTCAAAGCCCAGGAGAGAAATCATTCTGGAGGAAAAGCCATCTATGGCAAGCAATCTACCCTAACAAATATTAAATGGGAGAATAAAATGAATATAAGGCACTATGGATCAGCATCATTCCAACTCTGTGTGTGTGTGTGTGTGTGTGTGTGTGTGTGCATGTACAAACTGTCATATATAGAAAAATAATAAAAATAAATTAACCAAAACCTTAAAAGTGGTCTCTCTGAGTGAAGGAATTGTAGGTAATTTTACTTTCTTCAGTATGATTTTCTGTATTTTCTTATTTTTTACAATGATCCTATATTTTACAATCAGGGAAAAATGAACATTACAGTTTTTGAAAAGCCCATTGTTGCTTTTCGTGTGTCCCAATGTCATCTGTTGAGCAGTTGGAAACTGAGAGGGTGTGTTCTGATCTCTGGATTCTAATAGCTTCATCCAAGGAAGGAATATTAGCCTGCTCAGGCCACCGTAACAAAGTACCATAGATTGGGTGGCTTAAACAACAGAAATTTTTATTTTCTCATAGTTTCTGGAGGCTGGAAGTATGAGATCAGGGTGCCAATATGGTCAGTTTCTGATGAGGGCTCCCTTCCTGGCTTGTAGACTGCTACCTTCTCATTATGTTCTCCCATGGATGACCCTTCCTCAGTGAGTTTGCATAGAGGGAGAAAGAAAGAGAGGGCAAGCTCTCTGGTGTCTCTTCTTAAAGGGACACCAATCTTATTGGAACCCCACCTTTACAACCTCATTTAACCTTAATTACCTCCTTACTACAATTACAGCCACACTGGGGGTTAGGGATTCAACATATGAATTTTAGGGGGCACACAGACATCCAGTCCATAACACAAGTAAAGGGAAGAGACCTACACATCTACTATATGCCAAGGAGTTTCACACATAATCTCACGAAATTCTCACAGCAACCTTGTAATATAGGTGTTATTTTTCCTGTTGTATATATAGTAATAGCAATAGTAAAATTTATTAAGCATTTACCATGGGATAGGCATAGGGCTATGGCGGGGATCTTTGTTAAGCAGTGGAAGAAAGCTCATTTAAATTGTTGCCTGAAGTTATGCAGAAAGCAGAACACATAAGTGAACTTGATTATTTGCTTAATGAGACTTCCAAGCAAAGTGTTGAAGGTGTGGCCTGGTTTTTTTCTTGCTGCTTGTAGTAAAATGTGAGAGGAGAGAGATAAATTAACGGAAGAACTGTTAAACCGAAAAAGAACCAGTACTTGATGATTCTCAGCCTCTCCAGATGGCGCAAGTTGCTCAAATTAAGAAATGGCTTCCAAGCACTGTTAGGAAAGTGTGGCAGAGAGGAAATGCTGAGAGAGTGACTGTACAATCTTTTGTTAAAACCTCAGAAAGATCAAAAAATCAGAGTGATATTCAGTCACACAAAGGGCCCTTTCAAGAGATTAAGGGTGTGCCTCATGGGACCTCTCAAACAATATGTCCTCTAGGAAGCTTAAGAGAGGTGTACTTAGCCATTTCAGGAGTCCAAGGTAGCAAAGGGCTTATCTTGAACAGATCTGTGGGTGTATTTTTTTCTAATGGAGTGATGTCTGGGTAAGTCCACTGAAAATGCATCAAGCTTTTGAGAAAGTTATTTCAGTTGAAACACTGTTGTTAGCTTGGACTGAGACAGTACCAAATTAAGGAAGACTGTTGGAGCCCCAACATTCTACTGTCGGGAAGCAGACCGGGAAAACTAGTCAGCTGCAACCATGTGCCACCTTTCATGAAAAAGGAAGGATAACTCAGAGGGCAGAACCAAGAGATCAGAGAGCCCTCAAGAACTAAGCAAGGAATATTTAACGTTTTCCCAGCTGGATTTCAGAATTGCTATGGGTTCTTTGACGCCTCTCATCCCCCCACCCCCATTTTCAAATGGAAATGTCTATAGCAGTTATCTTATGCTTCCCCACCATTTTATGTTGATTGTATGAGGGGTAGATTACTTGTCTCCTTATGTTTTATGGATCAATGGATTGAGAATACTTATACCTAAAGGACTACATCCACACCTGGACCTGATTTAAATGATGAGATTCTGGACTTTAAGCAGATGCTATAATGAGATGAGACTTTGAGGAATGTTGGGAGGGAGTGAATGTTTTTTGAATGTGAGAGGGATGTGAATCATTGGAAGTCAAGGCAGAAAGACTCTAATATGACCGCCAGAACCTCCACCACATGCTCTTGTGTAATCCTCATCCCTTTGAGTGAGGGCAGGACCTGTGACTTTCTTCTAACCAACAATATGGCAATAGTGGCAGGATACCACTTCTGTGATTACGTTACATAATTTTGCAAGGAGTCTCCTGCTAGGAGAATCTCTTCCTTGTTGCCTTTGATGAAGCAAATAGCCATGTTGGGGAGGCTCAAAATTGTAAGTGAGGCCATCTTGTTACGCTAAAGGGCCCCAGCCCCTCCTCTGTGTGACTACTTGCTGCTCTGCATACATTCTAAAAAATTCACATGCTCTCCTGATTTATGGTCTCTGCTTACATATGTACTTCCCAATATCAATACCTTGATAAATTAAAACTTTGTTCTATGAGTTTCTCTCCAGGAAGAGGCTGAACACAGGCAGCAAACACACCTACAAGGTATCCATCACAGCTAACAAAAGAATAGAACAATATGAGCCTGGAACCCATCATGCCTGGAGACCAACATCCCTGGACCTCCTCCTCACTGCCCATTTTCCCTATATAACTGCCTCAAGATTCTGTAATCCCTGAAGATGAGTTTTTGAAACATTAGTCACCTGTCTTCAATCTGCTGGCTAATCTAATCTAATTAAACTTCCTTTCTCAATCTCTAACGTGTTGTGATTAATTGGCTCAGATCATGGCAAGCAGAGTAAGCCCGCTGCTCGGTATCACGACAGCAAGTGTAACGGTGAATTTTATCTGTCAACTTGGCCAGGACACGGTGCCCAGATATTCAGTCAAACATTCTTCTGGATGTTTCTGTGAGGGTGTTTTTGTATGAGATTAACATTTAAATTGATGGACTTTGAGTAAATCAGATTGCCCTCCATAATTTGGGTGGGCTTCATCCAGTCACTTGAAGGCCTGAAGAGAACGAAAGACTGATCTCCCCCAAGCAAGAAGGAATTGTGCCAGTGGATGGCCCTTGGAGTTAAACTGCAACATTGGCTCTTCCCTGGGTCTCCAGCCTGCTAGCCCACCCTACAGATTTTGGACTTGCCACCTCCATAATTTTATAAGCCAATTCCTTAAAATAAATCTCTCTTTCTCTCTCTGTGTGTGTATACATATACAAATACATGCACACACATGCACACAGTCTATAGGTTCTGTTTCTCTGGAGAACCCTAATACAGCAAGGAAGCAACAGGGGCCTCTGGCTCACAGCAAGCCAGGAACTGAGGCCTTCAGTCTGGCAGCCTGCAAGGAATTGAATGCTACCAACAATCCTGTGAGCTTGGCTGTGGATTCTTCCGCAGTTGAGCCTTAGATGAGGCCCAGCCCTGGCTAACATCTGGATTGCAGCCTTGCAGAGAACCTAGCTAAGCTGTACCAAAACTCCTGATCTGCAGAAACTGTGAGATAATAAATACGTGTTGTTTTAAGCTGCTAAATTTGTGGTAATGGTGTTACACAGCAACAGATAACTAATATAAGAAGGTATGGAAACTTGGGGATTCCCATCTATAAATAGAGTGTAGTTTTTCTTTCAAGGACTCTCCTAGCTTCCAGCAAGTCAGCCATGTGTACTGTTTCCTTAGCAGACATACCCCATGAAAATATTGAAGCATGATAGTATTGTAGAAAGAGGCTCAGGGGTCCTATAAACCTGGACTTGAATTCCACCTCCACCACTTCCCATCTGTGTAACCTAGAGCAAGTCACCTCACCTTCCCTCCAGCATGAGCTTCCCTTTCCTCATCTGACATAAAAGGGTTTCATAACAGTATGTTTCTCAAGGTTTTTGTGGGGATTAAGTGAAATATTGGATGTGAAGCATGAAGTCTAGTGCATGAAAGAGAGCAAGCACTCAATAGGTGGAGGTTTTTTTAATGATAATTTGCAGAGGGTTCCTAAGCCTGCCAAACCCCAAGGACAAACACCGTTGCCTATACCTGCCCCGGATCCAGGGCCACTTGGTCATCTGGGGTAATAACTGGTAATGGCATAACAACCAGTGAGCGTGGTCAGCATTCCCTCTAGACAGAGAAAGCTTGGAACTGCCAGGCCCAATAAATATTTGCTGAGAGGGTATATGGAAAACAAAAAAACCCTTCCAGTAGACTGTAAGGCCTATGAAGAGAAGACATTGTCTGTGTTGTTGGCTCCTCTATCCCCAGCCCTCATCACAGTGCCTGGGACAGAATAGATGTTCAATAAATAGTTGCTGAATAAATGAATGAATGAACAGATGAATGAATGCTACTTAGTATATGGGCGTGAAGGGAAGTAGGTTGGGTGTTTATTTCCAACATGTGACTCCTCTACCTGAATGACTCCTCAGAGATCCCTGAATGAGCACTAGGATCATCCAGGGGCTGCCTTTAGGCCAAATTATTTCTACTGCTGTCCTGGGGAACTGCTAATTTCCTCCAAAGGGAGAGAAACAGCTGTAGGCGGAAGGGCTCTGCTTATTTAACTAGAGCGAAGTAGAAGTAGAATGCCATTTTTTTAGCATCTACTTGGTACCACGGACTGCCAAGTTTTTTACACACATTCTCTATCTCATTTATTTCTTACCCAAACTCTCTAGGTTAGGTATTAATATTATCTTCATTTGGCAAAAGAGATTACTGAGGTATGGAGACGTTAGATGCCTTGCCCGGGATCAAACAGCTAGTAAGTGACAGAGCTAGGATATGCACTTAGACCTGGCAGATTCCAAAGCCCATGTTTTTTCTGCCACATCAGTGCTGGGATCTGGCAGTAGCCACGGACCTTTAGAAAGTTTGGGGGCAGGGACCCTGTCTTAGTTGCCTTTGTGCCTCGAATTCTATCACAGTGGTTGTCCAGTAGTAGAGGCTCAATAAATGCTTCATGACTGAATCTATCAGTGAAGAACTGTTCCCATTCATTCACTCAACAAATAGTTATTGAGTGCCTATAGTGTGCCAGGAATGCCAGGTCGGAAGCTACGGGTGCAATGGTGAACCAAAGCCCTATGGAACTGATAAAAATAACAAGAATAGGGGCTGGCCCCGTGGCCGAGTGGTTAAGTTCGCGCGCTCCGCTGCAGGCGGCCCAGTGTTTCGTCGGTTCGAATCCTGGGCGCGGACATGGCACTGCTCGTCAGACCACGCTGAGGCAGCGTCCCACATGCCACAACTAGAGGAACCCACAACGAAGAATACACAACTATGTACCGGGGGGCTTTGGGGAGAAAAAGGAAAAAAAAAATAAAATCTAAAAGTAACAAGAATAACCAGAAGTTTTCACATATTGAGGGATATGGGGAAACCATTCTGGTTTAAATCTGATTCAGCCTAAAACTTGTTTTTCCCAGAGCAGCCTGACTTACAGCCCACCAAACACGCATTCTACATCTGCTTCAGATGTTTCCCAAAGCAAAGAAGGCGCTCTTTAAAGATAGGAATGTAAGGTCCCGCTTTCTCTGACGCCAATACCAGTATTTCTTTGGAGATAAGCTTTTCCTCTCAGAGAACCAAGGTCAAGTTGACGTGCTGTGTACGTGCTAAACGGCAGCAAAACATCTCTTTGTGATTTGGGGGGAAAAATGTATCCCTGTCATGCTTGATGTATGTTCTTTGTTCTGAAATGGTATATAACCACGCTGTGAACTACGCTTCTCTGGAGTGCTTTCTTCCCTGGTGGAGACAGCGCTTTTGGGCTCGTCCTTAGCATGGCCCAACAGAATGAAGCAGTTAAGAGTTACTGGGAGGTCAGGGAAGGCCTCTGTAAAGAGGACGTTTAGACTGAATAACGAGAAGCAGCTAATCATGTGAAAGTCTGACAGAGATACATTTGAGAAAAACGAAACAGCTAGTGCAAAGATCCTGAGGCAAAAATAAACTGGGTGTGTGAGGAACCGAAACAAAAGAAGATAGTATGCTGTGAGCAAGTGAGAGAGGGGATGAGTGGTCAGGGATGAGACGTATTAGGTGGCTGGGGCTGCAGTAACAAAGTACCACAAACCAGGTGGCTTAAATAAAAGAAAAATGTATTGTCTTAGTTCTGAAGGCTAGAAGTCTGAGATCAAAGTGTTGGCAGGATTGGTTCTTTCTGAGGGCTGTGAGGAATTATCTGGTGGTGCCTCTCTTCCTAGCTTCTGGTGGTTTGCTGACAATCTTTGGCGTTCCTTGGCTTGTAGATGTCATCATTGTGTGAATTGTGTGAACATCACAGAGTGTGCTTCCACAAACCTGGATGGTGCAGCCTGCTACACACCTGGGCTATACGGCATAGCCTATTGCTCCCAGGCTACAAAGCCGTACGACATGTTACTGTGCTGAATACTGTAGGCAATTGTGATGCAGTGGTATTTGTGTATCTAAACATAGAAAAGGTACAGTAAAAATAAGGTATCAAAGGTAAAAAATGGCACACCTGTAGAGGGCACTTACCATGAATGGAGCTTGCAGGACTAGAAGTTGCTCTGGGGGGGTCTGAGCGAGCGGGGAGTGAGTGTGAAGGCCTAGGCCTGTACCCTACTGTGGACTTTACACACACTGTGCACTTCGGCTGCACTAAATTGATAAGAAATATTTTTCTTTCTTCAATAATAAATTAACCTTAGCTTACTGTCGTTGTTTTACTTTATAAACTTTTATTTTTTTAACTTTTTGTGTCTTTTGTAATAACACTTAGCTTAAAACACAAACACGTTGTACAGCTGCACAAAAATATTTTCTTTCTTTATATCCTTAGTCTATAAGCTTTTTTCTATTTTTAAAATTAAATTGTTTTTTTTTTACTTTTTAAGCCGTTTTGTTAAAAACTAAGATACAAACACACACCTTAGCCTAGGCCTACACAGGGTCAGGACCATCAATGTCACTGTCTTCCACGTCCACATCTTGTCCCGCTGGAAGGTCTGCAGGGACAATAACATGCGTGGAGCTGTCATCTCCCATGATATCAGTGCTGACTTCTTCTAGAATACCTCCTGAGGAAAGCTCTTCTTGAGGAAGTGTCACTCTTTTCAGAAATATGTCCATGATGGTTTGCTTGGTTTGTTTCTTTTATTCCTCATAGATTTGCTTGTAAGCAGATAATGCACCATGAACATTCCTCTCTATTAATGAAAACCTTTCGGTGTCAGGGGCCACGTTTTCAAACTTTTCGAGGAGCTTGTTGAGGTCTGCAAAAGCTTCTGCTAAACCCTTCACTGTGAATTTTCTTGGAGGTTCTTTTTCTTTTTCTTCTCCTGCAGTTTCCTTTTCTCTTGCCTCTTCTTCAGCTACGTGTTCCTGCTCCAGTTCCAACAACTCCCCATTAGTCAATTCCTCAGGAACCACCTCTAGGAGCTCCTCCGTGCCATCCTCATTCACACCCAGGTTAAAGCTGTCATCTCAACCACAGCCTTGTTGATTTTTGCAACCTCCTTTATCCTTGCCAAATCCTTTGAACTCATGGATGAAACTCTTGAGTGCCTTCTTCCATATACACTAAGTGGGAGGAATTTTTCAGCTGCAATATAATCTTATGGAGCCACCATCGTATATGTGGCTCACTGTTGACAGAAATGTCGTTATGAGGCGCATGATTGTATGAGCTCATCCTGATTGACTCACATCTGCAATGACTCTATTTCCTTTTTTTAAAGATTGGCCCTGGGCTAACATCTGTTATCGATCTTTTTTTCTTCTTCTTCTCCCCAAAGCCCCCCATTACACAGCCTTCTGGTTCTGCTATGTGGGACGCCGCCTAAGCATGGCTTGATGAGTGACGCTAGGTCTGCGCCCAGGACTCGAACCGGCGGAACCCTGGGCCGCCGAAGCAGAGCACGCTTGGCCGTGGGGCCAGCCCCTGACCCTTCCTAAATAAGATCACATTCTGAGGTACTGTTGGTTAGGACTTTGACATGAATTTTAGGTGGACACAATTCAATGCATAACATAAGGTTAGCAAGATAGGCCAGATGAAGGTCACGGACGGCCTCAAGGTCTGAGGTAAGGGGTTTGGATTTGCTCTGGGATATAATGGGAAGTCACCAAAGGGTTCCATATCAAGCAAGTGACATGATCTGATTTATGTTTTAAAAGGATCATTCTGACTGCTGTGTTGGATTATGAGAGAAAACAGTCCCCTGTGCCTGCATGAGTCATATAGCTCCTCTGCTAGGGATGGGAATTCTCATCATAACAACCACTTACTGGACTTAAGGCTTTGGTTTTCACTGTTTAGCATTAGTTTGCAGGAGAAACAAATTTAGCTTCCAATTGATGAGATGAATACATCCTTATAACCACATATAAAAATACTGTTTTCTTTTCTGGATCTTTACTTTTAAAAAGTTATAAAAGTGATAGAAGCTCCTGGTAAAAACTTCAAATAATAGCAAGGGAAGTCAATTAATAAATACAGGCCCCCAGACACGGCTCCCCAACCCCTGTGCATTCCCATTTCTCACTTTTCTACACACCCACGTTTTAAAAGAAACCTCTTTGGAGACCCCCTTCCTGGAATTGTTTCTGATCATCTCTATGCATCCCTATACAGATGCCTACCCACAGTAAATTTTTAACACTAGGCCAACTGTTCAACCTGGCAGGCTCCAGTGACCCTCTTCCCATAGAGTGGCCTAGAAACACTCAGGATGGACAGGAGCAGTGAGCCACAAGATTAGTAGCAGAAATATCATTGGACTTGGGGTCAAAAACACTGAGTTCCAGTTTCTGTTACACTTCCTGCCTCTGAGATACTGAGCAAATCACAACCAAATCTTAGTCTTAGTTTCCTCATATTTTGCCTATCTCCCAGGGTTGTTGTGACATTCAAGGTATTTGTGTCATAAAGTATTTCTGGCATATTACTGCTAGTGTAGACAACCCTCCTCTCCACTCCCACACATGCACACTCATATCTGTTGGTATTCATCCATATACAGGGAAGTTTTTGTTTTGTAACTGGAACTTCAGGTTATGCTGGAGGACAGGCAAGGAAGGAAGGGGTACAATTGGCTTTTTCAGGCTGGGTGATATCCAGGGCAAGGAAGGGTTCTCTGAGTGGCTTTGCAGGCTTCAGATGTGGCCAAGTGGGAGTTGGACCCACAGGGAAAGAAGTGGGTGCATCCCTCCCAACAACCACAGCTGACGGATTTGTTTGAGGGTACCTGGGATACCCTGATCTTGTGGTATATTCCAGAGTCTCAGAAGCAGAAATAATCAAGAAACATTTTGGTGGGAAAGGAGGTGCCAAGATTCTGCTAATATTCAGAAGAGGCTGCCAAGCTCATAGATATTGGACTTGGGAAAAAATATTTTGTCATTAGACTAGACTGCTGGTTTGTGCCACTCTAAATTGACTGTGCTTTCGATTGTCAGCTAGGGAATGGGTCTGTTTTTTCCTTTCATTGAATCCCCAGTCCTAGTGGTACTCAATAAATATTGGTTGAGTGAATTGAATATTCTCATACATTATCTCCTTTAGCCCTCAGGACCAAATGAATAACAATGATGTTTGTATAACCAAATTGTAAAGCCCAGTTTTCATACCTACTTTCAATTCATTTGAACAGTGCAATGAGGCAGGTTTTATCGTCATTCCTTCTTTACAGATGAAGTTACTGAGATTTAGAGAGATCAAATCACATGCCTAAAATCACGTGGTGAATAAGTAGCAGAGCCTGAAATAAACATCACCTACAAAGGGTTGGACGAGATGGCGATTATCAGGTTGTGACTTGTAACATATATAAGAATCGCTTGTGGGTGGGTAAGTGTGGTGGCCGTGGAAGGCGGTGTACATCTAGGTAAGAGCTATACCTTCAGGCAGGAAACAGGAACTAAGAAGGCAAGCTTTGTACAGCCAGCCATTCTACCAGAACTGTGTTTTCCAAGGTCCTGCTCTGTGCTAGGCACTGTATCTCATACTTGGGATACAAGAAGGACCAAAAAGTGGGACAATGAGTTCTCCCAGAAGGTACTAAGATGGTGCCCACCATATAGGAGTCTGACAAGGCTTCAGGGCAGATGAAGCCTGTAATATCCCCATATGGTTTTCCAAACACTAGTCCAAGACCTGACACCAAACTATCTATATTTGAATCTCCACTATATTTTAATCTATATTTTAATATCCACTTCAGCCAACTCTGATGCACAGCCAGGGTCAGCCAGATGAGCTCATTGCACATCACACTGGATTCCTTTTATTTTCCTCGAGTTTGTAGATTAAAACTTCTACCTCCATCTCAGCTGCACTTATATATGCACACTTGGGCTAGCATATTAAAAAGGAGTGATCTCCACTGCAACCTATACCAGAGAGGTAACCAGAAAAATTGCCTCAACAGTAAAGAGAATCTTGTGGAACACAAAGCCATACGGTGAGGTCCAGAAACCTCTTTTGAAGAGGAGACGCTCCCTCTAAGGCCAATCTTAGAGATCCTGAGTTTTGTTTTCTCGAAGAAGGTAGCCATTTCTCTACAGTAAGCCTCGACTCCAGGTCTTCTGGCTCCAAATTCTACGCCTTTTCCACTCTGTATGCAGTCTCCTGAATCAAGATCCTATAATGTCTATTTAGAGACACTAGCAGTGGGCAATGTATAGTCATGGAACCTCCTCAACCCAATGACTTGAGTAGGCCTAAGAGAACCCAAAAGTCAAAAGTATCTGTCTATTACCCTGAATGTTGCTCTCTGCTTAGAGTCTTATTATTGTTTTTGAAAATAAGATTTTTTTTTCACTTGTGGTTGTTTGAACACCTCCCTTACCCCACATCTCAACAGCAGTTAAGATGAGAGTGCTTATCCTGAAGGAGGGAAGTGAGGCCAGGAGAGGGGCCTTGGGAGCTCAAGGGAGGCGCAGAGCCTGAGATCCTAGGGAAGGAGCTTGGGAAACCTGGTTCAAGGGTCCAAAGGAGACCCGGCGGTTCCTGAGGAAGGATGACTGCACTTCTTGGTTTGCCTGGTGTTATAGACCGGATGTTCACGCTGCCCCCAAACTCATATGTGGAAACCCAAACTCCCAATGTGATGGTCTTTGGAGGTGGGGCCTTTGGGAGGTGGTGAAGTCAGGAGGGTGGAGCCCTCATGAACAGGATTAGTGCCCTTATAAAAGGGACCTGAGAGAGCGCTCTAGCTCTCTTTCTACCATTTGAGGCTATAATGAGAAGTCTGCTGGAAGAGGGCTGTCACCAGAACCCAACCTTGCTAGCACCCTGATCTCAGACTTCCAGCCTCCAGAACTGTGAGCAATAAATTACTGTCATTTATAAGTCACCGGTCTTTGGTAATTTGTTATAGCAGCCCAGATTGACTAAGACTCCTGGGATAGTCCCAGTTTGTCCATGTTGTCCTTGGGTAATCAACATCACCATCCCACTGTCAAAAGCGTCTTAATCATACAACAAATTATATGGCCATCCTAATGAGGGAGGAACTGGGGTCCTTCTTTCCTCACTGTTTGTTTCTGGGAGACTACTTTGAAAAAGAAACTACAACTTTCAGACATCAGGATGATAAGCTCCTTAAAGGGAGGGACTGCCATGTGATTGATTTTGTTTAATAATAAAAAAGCATAAAGTTTATTATTTCCATTAAAAAGAGAATGTCTGATAAACTAAGAAATATCTTGTTACTGAATTGCATATTCCCAGCATCTAGCTATAGGTATGAATTAATGCTTCTTGCCCTGCCTACCCTCAGACACAGTTCTCTTGACCAAACCATAGCTACGTCAGTATTTTAATGATTGCACTGACATCTGGTGGTCATTTCCAGGTTTCTCCCTGGGCAGCTCCTGTACTAGATGACGGATGGATCTGTACCTCATACTCCATCAAAGCCACTTTCATCTGAGCCCTACAGCAACTAGATATGACACTCTAATTCATAGTCCATAGCTGTTGTCCTTGGCTGGTAACAGCTAGATGTATTGTTTTTTCTCAAAAGGTATTTAGATTAGAGGCAGGGATGGCGATAGTGTGGAAAGGTCCCAGTAAAATGATAAATAACATCAAAAACTGAAATTTCTTTGTGGGATTTCAGGCTTATGATGGAGCTAATTTTACATAGAGGTATCCTTCCTGAAATGATACCAATTGGGCCAAAGATACTCAAGTTCTTGGTAGCAACAAGATATCAATTCAACACCAATGCAGATGTGATCAAATGTTAACTGGAGAAATTTTTTTCTTTTTTTTGAGGAAGATTAGCCCTGAGCTAACATCTGCTGCCAATCCTCCTCTTTTTGCTGAGGAAGACTGGCCCTGAGCTAACATTCATGCCCATCTTCCTCTACTTTATACGTGGGACGCCTACTACAGCATGGCTTGCCAAGCGACGCCATGTCCGCACCCGGGATCTGAACCGGTGAACCCCAGGGTGCCAAAGCAGAACATGCGAATTTAACCGCTGCGCCACTCGGCCAGCATCGAGAGAAATTCTTAAATGAAAACTTGGACACATGGTAAACTGTCTTACTAGTGGTCTGGCTAACAAAGAGAGGGAGGGGAGAGGGGAGGAGGAATCAGATGCAGGAAAAAACAGAGTGAGAAAGTAGGAAAGCCATAAAGTATAGCTTTCCTTTGTTTTCTGTGTTCCAGAGAGGTAGGCAAAGGAAATGTCTGCATATTCAACCGCCTGCCCAAAACACCCGCTCTTCCTCTGTTACTTCAGAGGGTTTCCCACAGAAGACATTTGAATCCCAACACACCATAAAGAGGGTACTACTGACCCTACTATTCACCGGAGGAACATTTCAATCTCTCATCCTACTCCTTGTAAGAAGTGACTGTAGGCAAGAGGCCTGTCAAAACCCAAATCTTACATCATTAAAAGCTCAGAAAGAGAGAAAAAATACAGCTCCCAGTTATTTCGCCTGTGATCAGGAAAGTATCACCAATGTACGAGACACAAACACTTAAGTAGCCGCAATGAATGAGGTATCTGAAATGTCGCAGAAAATGCAACCTGCCCCTCACTTGTCTCCTTATGGCAAAAAGTATTACTGAATCTATAAATGTAAAAATAATTAAGGATTTAATAAATCTTTTTAAGGAGTGAGCCTGCGGGCCGGCCTGGTGGTGCAGCAGTTAAGTTCGCATGTTCCACTTCTTGGCGGCCCGGGGTTCGCCAGTTCGGATCCCAGGTGCAGACATGGCACCGCTTGGCAAGCCATGCTGTGGTAGGCGTCCCATGTATAAAGTAGAGGAAGATGGGCACAGATGTTAGATCAGGGCCAGTCTTCCTCAGCAAAAAGAGGAGGATTGGCAGCAGTTAGCTCAGGGCTAATCTTCCCCCCCCCCAAAAAAGAAGTAAGCCTGAAAGTAGGGGTTTGCAGCTGCCTTTTACACTGCCCTCCCCCAACTCCCACACCCTGCCCCCCTGCTTTTATGATCAGAAATCAATAGCTACAAAATTTAGGATCTCCAAAAACACACCAGACACCAGTTGGATAAGGCTGTGCTTTATTACATGCATAATTACAAATCTGTGCTAAGTGAAAATGTATAAAGCAATGGTGACCTGGGTTTAAGCCACACAGAGAAAGGGCTGGACAATCCCATTAACCCTTCTGCCAATGTCCATTCCATTGCCTTTAACATGATTGTTTCCATTTCTTACAATTTGCATAGCACTTACTTGTCAAAGTACTTTCCATTCATTCTCTCAGTTTATCCTCACAACAACCCTGTGAGGTAGGTAGGGCAATTAACACTATCCCCATTTTGCAGATGGGAACACTGAGGCACAGAGCGGTTAAGATCTCGAGGCTAGTTAGTAGAAGCATAGGAAATAGAAACCAGGTCTCCTAACTCCCCAGCCCATGTCTTCCTTTTTAGACTATGTTGCTATGCATGACCAGGGAGCAGAATGAAATGAGCAGTGAGCCACAGCTTTGGTACAGGCTGTACCTATGAACAGGAACCAACATCTCTAAAAGTTAGAATAAAGCTAAGAAAGCATGACTAAAGGGTTGGCAACACTCAGATAAATAATTGCTCTGAACAGCTCAGCACCAAGCTTCCTGTGGAAACTCAGGCTCTCTTAGCTTTGGTTGACGCTAGTTTCTGGATGCCTAGCTACTGCTGATGTCTATACATTAGCTTCAGCTGAACTTTTACCAACTCTTCAGAACTAAAATGTCCAGACAGACAGGTTTTCTTTGGCTACTGCAGCTGGAGCCGGCCCTACAAATGAGCTTGTTACAGATATTCATACAGTGGCCCATGAGCGGGACCTGGCCCCTCTGATCCTCCTGGCCTCATCGGCTCACCCAACAGGTGGTATTTTTCCCATAGCCAGAAATGAATGGACAGAGGTAAGAGCAGGAGGCTGGCCTTGGTCAAATGAAGAAGAGTGACCATGATGACATCAGTGTCATCCTTAGGTGACAAGACTAGGGTGTTGTCTGTCAGGCCCAACTCCCTTCTGGCCTGTACCTGGTTAGCAGCATAGCTTCAAAAGACAGTTTAAGAGAACAAAATATTAAAAACACATCATTTTCTATCTAGAATGAAATTAATTCTTAGTCATTACACAGTCCCAAAGGACGAAATATATAATAAAATAGTAAATACTTATAAAAAAAAGCTGAGTACTAAAAAGGCAGCACAATGGGAGAGAAAGGAGAGAGAAGAAAGGATAAAGTGAAATGGAGGAGTGAAAAGGAGCACTCGTGAAGGACCATATGCTTTGAGGTACACTCAAATGAAAATGAGGCTGAACGTTCCCACCCTGATAAAACCATCTCAGGCCACCCTCGCCACCCCACTTTGCCAGATGGCATTTCACTCACCAAATCCTAGACTGCCTTTGACTTTCAAGAGAATTGGACTAGTAGATACTAATATGGTTTAGCAATGAATACTTCATATGTCTGCAACGAGATGCTAAAGCCCTCGACAGTCTCAACAAATACCGTTGGCTTCAGCCTCTACAGTGGAGCAAAGCCCTTTTGGCCCTATCAACTCAGAAGTATCTTCCATTCTCTATTTTTAGAATGATCCTCTCCCTCACCCAAGGTCCACATTCAAAGCAATATGCTTGTAACAACTGAGAAAAAATTGAATTTAGCGCATGGGGAAGCAGAAGAGCAGGAGAAAGACAGAAAGGGGGGGAAAAGAGAGAAGGAGAGAAGGAGAGGCAGAGATCATTTTTTTAAACCCTCATATGTTTATACCATCACATGCCATTTCTCCTTAAAAGGCCAAACTTTAGGCAAGGCATTCATTCAACGAGTGCACACAGAGGCTGGAGAGCCTTTGGCAGGAACTTAGAGGTAGGAATTTATGACTGTGGGATTGAGCTGGGTGACCAGATAGGTCCCATCCAAGAAACGCACACTCCGCACATCGTATACTTTCTTGGGTGATTTGGCAAAATCAGACTACATGGTGGAAAAAGCAGTTTTGTTCCCTACATCACTTCAAAACGTTTCCCAGATTCAGATGTTAGAAATGAGACTGTGGCCAGCAAACACCTGGGGAGTAAGGTGAAGACGCTAACACCTACTGTTCCAAGAACTCTCCTTGGAGCAAACAACTGAAATTGAGGCAGAGCAAAGTGGAGTGGTGACCACAGGGCCACTAGACCGACTTCACGTCGAATTTACACAGCTCCCTGAACTCTGATCTGAGAAACCCACACCTTTTTCTTTTTAATATTCAATAAGTACATACTAAGGACGCTAAAACTATAGACTTAAAAAAATATTTTGCTATCAAAATGCAAGACTATCTACCTAAAGCTTATCATTTAGGCAATGGCAGTAGACACGGCCCTCCTTCATGAGCAGATGTCTTGTCTCGGGTCAGCCTTCTCCATAAAAGGAGAAGATGGATGGCCTCTAGCTGAATGCTGCTTTGAGCCTCTCCATTGCTTGGAAAGCCTGGTCTCTGGGAAACTACGTGACTTTTTCTCCCCTTGAGGCACACGATCAAGCAGTTCTTAAATGCCAGAATGTATGGCTTGGGGTGTGGGATGGCATTCCTCCCACCATCGTACATGAACTCACTCACGTATTTTCCTACAAGGGCTTTTCCACTGTCAGAACTTTTCATTCCCTCTCCAAAGGGAATCCAGGCAATCCCAGAGGTGGTTAAAAAATATCAAGGCTTTAGGACACTTAAGTTCAGACCACTTACTTAGACTTTTTTTTTTTAAGTACTCAATATTCTACCTCTCATTTCCTTTCTAAATCTCTAATTTTTCTCAGGGTTTTCAAGAGCTCAACCCTCTACATAGCACTATGAAAGATGCTCTCCTGCTTTCTCTGAACTGATGGGTGGCCCGCATTTGGCTCTAATCCAGCGAAGGTAAACTGATTCCTCGCAATACAACGTGGTCAATCATCAGTAAGTACTTTGGTAATATAAAACACACTGGCCATTTCAAATTCTCAATTCTGTCTTCCCTATCAATTATTAAAAACTCCAAAAACTGCACTCTGTGATTTATTAAAAAACAAAACCAAAAGATACTGTGGGGTAACACGTTCACCTTCCTACTCATCACCTAACAAAACAAACCAACATCAAGACCCAACCGGGCCAGGTGATTGAAACACACAGCAATGATTATTTTGCATGATGGACTCTACTGCATGCTAAGTTTTTTAAAACATATTTGCTTCCCCCACACCTGACGGGTTCATAAGATCACGGTTGAGAATTTCTTTGTAGCCTTAGACCACACTAAGTCCTCATTACTTTACCATTCTCATGTTCAAACATAACTGAAGACTTGCCAGAGAAATTTATACTGTGCTCTGCTCTTCCTGTAAAGCGTTCAGATTCAGCCTTGGGTGCCAAAACAAATTATTCGTTTGCTCTGCCAGCTGGCAAATCCAAAGTATTGTCAATGTCAGATTATCCACCAGAGGATATCTGTTCTGTGGATCATACCACCTCTACTCCACAGCTGGGCTGAGCCAGAAGGACACTGGAGCCAGAAAAGAGGAGAGCGTCTAACAAACATCCAAATAGAAACGATCTTGAAAGTGGCCATTATTTTGCATTTTCAGTCTCCCGTTTCTTCCCTCCAATGGTATAACTAATCTTGCATTAACTATTTCAGCTTCCTTCATTCTGTACTTTGAAAATCTGAACATACAAAATATAGCAGTTAGACTTTTACAAATCTATAGACTCTCACTCCTTTTATGGCTGGATGTCTACCAGATAGTTTTCCTTGGAAAATCCTACTCTCTTGAAGCATTTATTGGCATTCTTTCATAAATCCTTCCCTTGTGTGAGGCAATTTTTTTAACTCTAAGATAGACTAGTCGCAACTCATATCCATTCTTAAATCACAGATTATTTGCCCTTGAAGTATGTGGCCATTTGAGGCTACTGACAGACCTCCCTATATCAGCTTTGTTTGTTGGTTAAGTATGTCCAACTGATGAACTGGCAATGGCAGAAAGAACATTTTCCTTTGCCTCAAGACAAGAAACTCTGAGTGTTAAGGTGCTGAGCTAGCAATCTAGCAGAGAACTCTAGCCACAACTAGCCAACCTTTGAGCCAAACCATAGGATTGGACATATAATGGATACCTTACACTACAGCTACTTTTAGCATACGAGTTACAACAATTCCTGAGAAGCTGAGGTTAATGAATGAGATTTATCAGGAGTGAGGTATCGAAGGGATATTATTCTCCGGAGGGCCAACTGGTGCTTAGCATCTAGAAAGTATACCTTGGCACAGTGTTATCTGATTTCTTGAATTTATTCTCTGAAGTAGCACCTTAACACTGGCTCATCTGTCTAAAATAAAAAACAGAGCCTAGAAGAAACATAAAGGCAAACTTAGACACCCTCCATATTGCTGCTACACTATGAAATGTGACCAACCCTTTCATTGTCATCACATACCAGAAATACTAACATTTCCTGTTTTGCAAACTTTAGTTGGGCAGCTAATAAGAAAAGATACGTAGTGAACCAGAAATATACAGATAAGAACTTTGACTTCCACACAATACACAGGGGTGGTCAGGCAAATAGCTTCATCTCGTGTGAGGGAATCAGTGGCATGGAAGGGACAAAAGATGTAAAGTTACTGAGTCATGACTATGATATAACTTAGAGAGTTTTTCCTTTTTCGTTAAAATGCTAGAGTGGTATACTTAAAAGGAGAAACTCTGTTGACTGCCTTGATATTTGAAAGATAACAATCAAAATAAGACTTGGCTACCCAGTTCTGGGCAAGAAAAGAATTTCAGATTTTGGAAGGATAAGAATAGGAGTAAAACATCCTAGAACAGGGATCGGCAACTGGTAAAATAAGGTACACTGAGGTATTTAGGGCAGGGAGGTAGAAGGTAGGGGAGGATATGCCAAGGGACTGCTGATTCCAGGCTGGAAGGACGGCGGGAAGTGCTGGGAACAGACTTGTAAAATGGGACAGGCTGAACTCTCTCCCCTGGCAGTTAAGTCTCACTGCTGTGGGCATCGGCATGGAGTTGGAGGCAAGACATCCGCAACTGTGCTGCAGAGCAAAGCAAATGGCTGTGTGCTACCTCTGGTCCAGATGCCATGAGACTGCTGAGCCTTGGTTTACAATTTAACTAGCCCTGGGAGTTATTTCTTGTAACAGGAATGATTGACCAAGCAGAGTGCTCAATTTCAAAGAGGGGACTCAGGACTGAGGAATTGGGGGAGGGAAAAAAATGGAGGGGGAACAACTGCATATGGATGAAACTCAGCAATGAAGCAGCAGCCGGAATGATGGGGGCGGCTCTGCAATTCCACCAGGTGTCTCTCTAGTGTGACATGTTCTACTGCAGTAAAGGGGGTAGGAAATTGAGAGAGGCACCTTTTCAATTGGATACAAGCACCTTTGGTGTCACCAGGCCTTGTTCACGTCCCTGGATCTTAGGATGGTTCTACCTTTTATCTAGAAGTCTAAGGAGCCTCGAGGGAGTCACAGCTGCCTATCCTGTTCCAATGCCTTGAATATATTTGAAAGTACCCCCAGCCTAAATTCATGTTCATGGGGACAACACTGGTCTGTTATATGTACTCATGGGAGGAGGCATGAGTGCCCAGTTATTTTAGTACTGGTGGTCTTTATGAAGGAATGCATGAGAATGCGGATACAGCTCGGAATCTTCCCTGCTTGACCAGTATGCAGTCTAGACTTGGTTCCCTTTACTATTTTTACATATTCCAGAAGCCTAAAGCACCATCACTCGTGGAGGTGGCATCTGGGTAAGAGGATTAGTTGGGACCTCACAAAAATGTGAAATTCCTAGTCACTGACTTTGCTTAGAACTTTTCTAATCATTTGTTTCAAGGAAGCTGGAGAAATCATTTCTTGCCACTAACAAATTCATAGCAAAGTCTTTGTCTACTAGCTAACAAATACCATCTGGAAAATTACCCTTTGTGCGGACAAGGAGAAAGTTCTACAACTTATCTTTGTGCACTTCAAAAGAGTACCAGGAACAAGCAAGCTATAAAAGGCAACCTCTCTAAATTCATTTAGAGGAGATTAACCAAAGCAGCATTGTCTTATAATCAGATATTAAAATTAACATACACACACACACAAACTAATAATGCTAAATGTTGTAACAGGAACAAGATAACATTTGAACTGAATTTTCACAGTCTGGAAAATACCATTACTATTTTCCTTCTGGCTTTCCTTCCCGTGGCTGGAAAAGCAAAGCCCCTTAGTTTACACTTCATCTTCCACCAATGACAGTTAGAGTCCAAAAAAGTGACTTTTTCATGAGTTTCCTGCAGGCTATAAGTCAGGACGGTTGGAATTTTTCTTGCATAGTTTTCAGTGATTGCATACTGGCTAACAATTATGTTTTAAATTTTAAAAAAATCTTTAAAAAAAAGAAAAAGTTAAACCATAGCAATCTTGCTTTACTCTTTCAAGAAATCTTCCTAATGCAATATCACAGAAGCCTAACTGTATTTTCTCCTAAAGAGAAGATTAATTTCCAGAGATTATGTAGTGCAACTGGTTAACTTGTAGGAAAGAGACAACACGCTAATATAACTTCACCCTCCAAACATGGGAAATGTGTTTTGGGTACCCAGTTAATAAAATCTATCCATGGTCTGCAATGTCCTTCCTGTTTATATTCAGCACAACCCTGTGATTCTAGTTGAAGAGAATGGAATCAGGATCTTGGTTCGCCATCTGTGCTATATGCTTTAGCACATCCTTTTTGGTAATGATTCCAAGCAATCGCCTAAAAGACAAAACAAGACAACAAAACAAAAATAAACATGGAGTTAAAATAACATTCTCAAAGGTGACACTTTCCCTCCTCAGTCCTTTTCCACTTCGTCTTGGAACACTATCTGTACTTACAGAATGACGAGCTAACAGGACTAGGTTACGTGTAACAGGCAAATGGGACAATGCACGGTCCCTAAACATGCTCCAAGCTTTTCTAGCTCTGAGTCTCAGATCCTGCTATTTCCTCTGGTTTAAATATTCTTCTCTACATATACGAATCTTACTTACCTTTTGCAACCCAGCTCAAACGTCCCTCCTCTAGAACACCTTCCCTGATCATACAAGCCAGCAATAACTGTGCCCTCCTCCCAGCACCAGCACGTTCTGTGCAATTGTCCTGTTTGCTGCTGTGCTAGCCCCGCTTGTGTATTCTTAGCTTCCCTCCAACACTGCACACTCCTGGAGGGCAGAGGAGGGTCTTACTCATTGCTGTGTTTCCCAGAGTCCAGTGGAATACCTTCTTACATGAAGCAGGGATTCAGTAAGTGTTGAATGACTCGGTTAGGGAAAGTCCCCTTACTGATTTAAATCCTGCAGGACATCTGTTACACCATTTAGAAACTTTAGAGGGTGAAATTCTTATATAATTGCTGGATTAACATACCATGTTCAGAAAAAAATCCACCCTTCTCCCCAGCCTCCCTTCTTTTCCAATAAAAATAGCAGGGTTTCCTTTACTGGATAAGAAATATCCCAGAAAGAAAGAGTCTTGGCCTTGGGAATCAGAAAGCTTGCATTTAAAGCCTGTCTCTACTATATATTAACTGAGAGCCCTTGTATAAATCTTTAAACCTCACTCAAACTTGGTTTTCTCATCCTCAAATAATAATAATGAGGGTATTGTAAGAATCAAATACTACACTTATACTACCTAATAGCATTACAATGTCAGTGCTGCCTGCTCATAAGAACACAGCTGTTTCTTTTGTGGGGGAGGAACTGAGTTATTTATAGCGTGCAACCAGCAGTTCACATCCCTCAAACACCCATTCTTCCCCAAACTCCTTTTCTATTAATTATGACGATAAAAGAAACACTTCCATTTTCATCTCAGAACTTCAAAAAGACCTGTAAGTCCTACTAATGTTCATTTGAATTGGGTTCTCCTTCCTTCTTTATCTCTCTACATTATTTTTTCTCCCACCAACCAATTTGCCTTCACCAAAGAGTTCTCACCCATTGTGTGTAACCAGGCACTGCCGCAGTCCCAGCTTTCGGAAGATATCCACTACGATCTCCATGGGTGTAAGGTCAGTCACAGTGAAAGGGCTGAGATCCAGGATGTTCCGAAGCTTTAGGGTGGGTGGGGTGTATGGTGGCATTGGAGGAGAATGCTCAGTGAAATAAATGACGGAAGTGCTCACAACTCCATCCTGTTTTTTCCGAGCATTTTCTATTTGAAAAGTAGAAAAAAAAGTTGAAAATAGAAGTGCTAGTTCTATTCTTCTGGCCCCCAACTAGTCCCCTCTTTCCTCTGTCTTTCTTCATTTCACATATATTTATTTATTTGCATAGTGGATTCTATTATCCCCTTTCTGAAATCCTTACCAATTGAAATAATGAGATCTCTTCGGAGGACGAAACCTACAAGTCTTTGGGATTCCCGGGACACCACCACTGGGAAGCCACTGTAAGTGGTTTCACTGATTATGCTCTCTACATCTTCCACAGTCATACTGTCCTGAGTAAGGACAGTCAACAAAGGATCATTTCTCCGGGGCTTCATCACATCCATTGCCAGGGTCTTATGAGCAAACTCTTCTTTGGCTTCAAGAAAGGGGTATCCATTGAGACGGATGTGGGCATCATAGATGCCCTCCCGCCCAAGAGCATCTGCCACCCACTTGCTTGTCATGGCTGCAGCCATCAGAGGCACAATGTATTCCAAGCCACCAGTTAGCTCAAACATTATGACAACAAGAGAAACAGTCATCCGAGTCACCCCGCCTGCAAAAAAACAGACACAGGATACTGAAGGCAGGAAAAGCACAGGATTCGTTACAATTATGGGCCTGTCACAGGCCCCATTCAGGAAAAGCTTACTTACCAAAAGCATTGCTAAAAGGAGGTCTCACCCATAACCGCACAGAGCCCAGCAACCGCGTTTAAAGTCAGTTTCCAGCGGGCGAGTCCGCTTTCCCAAAACAACATCTACAAAAGTACGGAGGCTTCCCTAGTCGTCTTCTTTTTGCCTTTATCTGTTGCTTTTCCCCCCTAATTATAAAAGTAATTGCAGGAGATATCCACCATTTGTGTAACACTACAAGGACAAGAGGTTCTCTGGGACATGCAGGCCCAGTGTGGACAATTCAGAAAATATTTTTTAAAAAACTATGTAAAAGAAAGTCACTATCCATCAGCTCGCTGCCTAGAAATATGCAGAGTAAAACTTGTGAGTGACTTTTTCAAGTCTTCTACTATACAAAAATGTACGTCCTTACACAGGTGAGCTCATATTACATGTTTAATTTACCACCATGCCTTTTCCTCCCACTTTATGTAGGGAACATTTTATGCACTATTACCAATTCACTTAATATCGTATTTAAAGATGTTAAACATATTAACATTGCATTCAATGGCTGCATAGTATAACATTATATGGATGTACCATAATTTATTTAACCGGTCCCTTCCTGTGCACATGTAGGTTGATTCCAATTTTTTGCTATTATAAATAATACCATGAGGAACATTCTTATGCAGATATCTTTGTTCAAATTTCTGATTATTTCCTCAATTTGATGAAATTTGAGAGAAGAATTCCTCCCTCTCAAGAGGGAGGAATGTAGATACATGGTAAAGAATGCTTTCTTAAAGCACTTGAGAAATGGCAAACCTAACAGGAAATGGATGGTCGTTAAAAATAATCTGCAGTCAATTGTGTTTAATATCACTCTTCCTTATTACGTCATTTAGGTAGCAACTTCTTTGAAATCAATGCAAACTAATTACTCACCTAAGCAGGCTGCAGCCCCAACCATGGCATAAAGGCCGGGGGTGATGCAATCAGCTCCTTGACTACACCAGCTATTGAAGATGGCCCAGTCATGGTGGTAATAAGCCAGTTGTTCCATTCCTACTCCTAAAAGTCGACCTGCTATAGCACCAACAGCCATGCTAGGAATAAAGAGGCCAGAAGGGATCTGCAAAGAGAAAGCAATAGACGGTTAGTGAGAAATGATGTGATTGCTTGGCATATGGTAAGGGCTAGAGGATTGACTCTCCGCGAAGCGAACAGGCCAATGACAATTTAACTGTGCACTATGCTAGCAAGTGGCTGTACAGATTTGTGTAACACTACAGGCACTAGAGGTTCTCTGGGACGTGCAGGCAAGTACGACTGCAAAGAATCTTACCCTGATTCGGGGTCCATCAGGCAAGAGCCTGAACTCTCCAGACCAACACAGAACTGGAGGCAGAAATTAAGCCTTTCCCAAAGAAAAAGGAAAATAGATGGAGTTTCTCATACATGCAGACATTTTCCCCAATTGTGAATTCTTATCAACGACAACTACCCTTTATTAGCTATCTGCTGTGTTCTATGCTGGATGCTCTACACATAAGATTTCATTGGTTCTTTACAACTACCCCAGGATGTGGGTGTTACTATTCCCAAATTGCAAAGAACACAAGCATCGGAGAAGTCTAGTAACTCACCTAAGGCCAAGATTTAGTAAATACTGGTGCTGGGTTTAAATGCAATGCTCGTAACCACTTTCCAGTATTGAATCTTAACCCATTGCTCACACAAAAAGGATGGCACACGAGGTTTCAGTTTATTTTGTAAAAGCATAAAGGAAGATTAAATAATTAAGTTTTTTAAATGAAGTAGTGACCATGGTCGCATGACTATCCCAAAAAGGAAGCGTCACCTGTCTCCCCGCTCTGCTTTTGACTCCTAGGAGACTATAGTGAATTCTCAATTTTCTGTGCTAAGACAGGGAAATGATGGCATGGATAAACAAAACAGCAGATTATTTTAAAATAGCTTGTTTGATTTTGGAAAACATTTGAATCAGTGGAGGTCTGATGGTCTGTAAATTTACTTTAAATGAAAGAATGAAGCCACAAGGTGAAAATTAACTTAAGAAGCACTGCAAAACTTTCCACGGTATTGAGGGGGATGGACGACACCATCTCAGAGACTACAGTACTGCCCAAACTGAGTTGCTGAGTTGCTGGTTTAAATCTCTGTTTCCTTAGAGAATAGAGGGAGATAACTTGGTAGTGGGGTGCTAAAGAAAAGAAACAAATGAAGACCTAGGAAGGAGGAAGAAAATACCTTAACAACATTTCCTTTCTGGTTTCTTCTGAATGATGGAAATGATAAGGGGTACTGAAAATAAAACTCGCTGGTGTGATGCCTCCTTTTGACAGTTTAAATATTTAGGATCACCTGCAAAGCTCTTGATCACTGGACATTGATACCAACTGTGAAGAATATCTTTCGCCTCACATTGGGTCGATACATATGAAATTGCTATCTTGGCGATCAAAATGGGTGAATATCGGCAATTTCATTTGGTTCGACCTATTATTCTGCTTTATTGGTAAACTCTAAATCCACCCTATAAGGACCAACACTGTGTTGGTCAGATATTGTTTTCATATAAAATGCACTGCAATAAATACCTCACCATCCTTTTTGAGGGGCAAAATATGTTTTCCACAGAAAAGGAGAAAACATTTCTACTTAAAATCTCATCACCGAGGTTTGCATTTGGCCCAAAACTAGGCTCGGACAATTTTAGATAGAGATACAACTGTCTACGAAGTTATGAGGACACGTGGGGGTAAAAATGGCTTTTGGGGGTAGGGGACACCATTGGGTGAAGTTGGAAGTGTCACATGAGCTATGAGGATTGTATGATATCTTGGCTTTGCCCTCCAAACCCACAGCCACACACACATCCACCGAGTACCAAAAGAATCTCCTCACCTTCATGCCAAAGGTGAATATAGTAATGATAATTTTCAGTATAAGCGTCAAGGCCAGCTGCCACATGGCGCTGTAGACTCCCACACCAGCTGGTCTGTCGGGCAGCTCGCCCCCCTTGCTTGTGTTGAAACGGTTCTCATAATCACAGAGCTTGGAGGAGTCCAGAAGGCCACAGTCATTAAACAGCTCAGAAATGAGCTCACTGGTGCTCATACGGGTGTATTCATTGGGGAAAGCCAGGATGGCAGTGATGGCTGTCACGACGAGTACCTCTACGACAGGATACTTGCCCAACTGGGTGGTCTTACGCTTCCGACACCAGGCAATGTTTGTGCGGATAAACAGAGCTCCCCACAGACCACCAAATATGCCCAGCAGAATAAATGGCACAAGCTCAAAGAGATGCCATGGGGTGTGAAACTCCACGTAAAACAGGACCAGGCGGCTGTTCCCAAACGGATTGATAGAGCGTAGAGTAAACGCTGCCACCAAGGCAGCAAAGAACGAACGCCACAATGTTTTGAGGGGAAAATAGTAGCTGACCTATGAGAGAGAAGGTGAGAAAGTAAACTCAATCAATATGCAGAAACTATTTTGAGTCAAAAGCTGGTGCTGCAGAAATTAGAGTTGAGGATGAAAACTGCCCAGAGATCTCTGGTCGCACGGTAAAGCACTGTGTTGGGCAGAACACGTCAGGACTGCCGTGTACAGAGACGCTGGCTAGAATTCCTGACACACAAGCATGCGCATGTGCATGCTCTACAGACAGTTAAAAGTAGTTACCTCTTCTAGGCTGAATAATACTCCGCCGATAGGTGCCCCAAAGGCTACAGACACACCAGCTGCTGCTGCAGCCGACAAGACCTACAATCCAAAAGTCAAAATTAGCGATAGAATAATGCCCCTTTCCTATCTTCAATCACATTTTTAAAAGGAAGGTTAGTGGTTACTAAACATTAAAAAAAAAAAAAAAGTTTACATGCTCCATATCCAGTTCATCAAAAATGAAGTTCAATTCATATTTACTTTGAAAGCAAACTGTATGCTGAGTTTTGATTCACCTCTACCCAGGCAAAACCAGCAACAATCAACACTTTACTCTTGCCAGTTAAAACGTTTTTTTTTTTCAACTCTTTAGCTTCTGTTGTACATTATTCCTGTCTGACAACCTCACGAATTTAATACTGCGTTTACGTCCCTCCACCGTTAGACAGGTAGCTAAACCTACTCAGATTTCGCCTCTCTTCCTCCTGCTAGCCTTCCTCTCCTGCCAGGAACTCTCCTCCTTAAACTATCAAAATGTACTCCATATTGGAAATTTCAACATCTTTGAGTTTCTGTCTGGCTCTTATGGTTAATTTGGTTTGGTTTTGTTTCAGAATAAATCAGTAGGTTCCAATTTTGTGAAAAGTCTTTTCTAATGAAACGACCCCGGTCTTGACCCATTCTATATGTGATTTCTTTGTAATTCAGGGAAAATAGAGCAAGAAGCATTGTTTTTCTAAGTCCTTAATTATAGCAGGACAAAAGTAACCAATGACTCGGAACAATTTTTAAAAAATGCTCTTCCTCCTCAAAATAATATGCATTAACAACTGCATAAACATGAGAACAACCACAGAGATGCTGCAGTGGGACTAATGTAGCGGAGCTGAAGCAGAAGGCAGAGAGAGATCCAACACAGAGAGAAACTAATTCAGGGCAGTGTTAGATAGAAATAAAAGATAAAAAAGCTGGCATCCGAAACACAGGCTGAATTTATATTCCCTCGCAGGAATAAACAACTTAAAACAATCTTGTACTATTTTTGTAACCTATTTTGTAATAGAAACAGTGCACACTAGCATAGGATTATATATAATTTTAAAAGTCCTTATTTCTCCTTTACCACCACCTCACTTTCCCACTCACCAGAGGCAGACATTTTTAACAGTTTGGGGTAAAACCACTTTCCAGACATTTTCTTACTAGGTGCATATATACACACTTTTAGAAAACATTAATTGAATTATACTATACACATTATTCCGAAATTGCCTTTTGAAATTCAATGAATTTATAGCCATCATTCCATGCCAGTATATATAGGGCTATCTCATTCTTTTTCATGGTTGCATAGTATTCTATAGTATGAACAGAATATTGTGCAATCAGTCCCCTGTTGATGGGCATTTTGATTCCATTTTTCACTATGTTGGCGAATGCTGCACTGACTATCCCCACACAGCTTTGTGCACACCCATGCTAGGATGGCTGTAGGATAAATTCCCAGAAGTGGAACTGCTGGGTCAAAGGGTTATCTGCATTAACATTGGCAGAATTCTCAAATTCTCATCCCTAAGATTGCACCATTTATGGTCTCACTAAAAAAGAGACTATTAAGGCCATTTGTTATTACCTCTCTGCGCTTGGCTTCATTCTTCCTGTACTTGTTGAAGCAGTGGCACAGGATGTTCCCACAGCAGCAAGCCACGTGCACTAGGGGACCCTCTTTGCCCAGGCTCAAGCCAGATGACACTGCCAGCACCAATGTGATGGTTTTGATAATCAGGGTCCACTTACCCAAATAGCCCCTAATAATGAAACCACTCAAGATAGTTTTTATCTGCAGGTCAAACACAGAGAGATTGAATATAGACCAAGCAAGTAAACAAGGCTAAGAAGCAATAATCTGGACCTCACTATGGAAACTGCACCTTTTGAACAAGTGACATGTAAATGCTTAACTTACAGTGATCCCAGTTTGGGAGGGAGCCCAGGACCCCAAGAAGGCAAAAGCTGTTCTTTAAGCTTTCACATTCCTTTTCTTTGGCCATGTGATAGCTGGGCAAGGGAGTATGGTAAGTATGAGAGTGTGTATATGGCAAAGAGGAGGCAGAGAGGGAGGGTGTTTTCCTTACTTACATTTTTACAAGCTAGTATAGCCTTGATTCTCTGCCAAAGAACTTTGTAACTATGGCTTGCTCAGGAAACAGAGAGGGGCAAGGTCATCCGGGTAACCTAAAATCTCAGTGGTTTCAGTCAATGTCAAGCAATCTAAACCAAAAGTAGTTAAAAACAGGGTTGTAATCACCCTCCTTCTAGCCCAACTCATATTCTTGGAAATGTAGCAAAATAGTTTTAGAGCTTTTGCCCTAACAAAGTTGACGACACCACTCCTTTTTCAGGCCAGAATCTTAGGCTCTACCCTGGGAACTTCTTGGGTAGGGAGTTGGGGAGGTCCTCAGGGGCCTGGCTCACCAGGAACCCCTCAGGAGGCTTGGAATCGCCTCCCTTTAATGTCCACGTGGCCCAGGCTGGGAGGAGACTTGAGGGAAGACCTAGAGAGGCCCGAGATTGCCTCAGGGTCCGATCCTATTTAATATCCACATTGTGCTATACGCTGCAACACATATTAAAGGATTTTAACCAAAAAGGATTCATTATTGTTACCATTTATAAGCCATTTTAGAGACTCACCTCAGGGATTCCAGAGCCACAGGCATAAGGCGCAAACACCTTGACAAGAGATACAGCAAGGAAGGCAAACAGGAGAGCCCAGAGGACGTACATGAAGTAATTGACTATGTAGGCAAAGGCTCCCTGGAACAGGGAAAAAAGAAAGAAACTTCTTTTAGCCCAGACAGCCTCAGTGAGGCATGCAGCTCTTCTCAGTAATGGGTTTTCAGGAGAGAGAGTCAGAAAGAAAAACACCACTATTAAACTGCTGAAGATGTACCTTCCAGATAGTCAGCAAAGCAACTACTGAAACAGCCGCTTGCTACTAAAAGTAGGAGGCTTTGGTACACACAAAGTAAAATGACAGCAGCTTCGAAGGATGGACAAGAACAAAGAGCAAACAGAACCCTGAAGTGAATTCACTTTCTATATAAGCGCTTTCATTAGTGTTGTAGTCAAATATATACGATTCTATGTCAATTTTATTAAGTCTTAACAGCTCTTTCATTGGAATGGCTGAATACTGGCTATTACACATTTCAAGTGAAGAGCGGCTAGCTACCTACTTTGGTGTCAGATTCTCCCAGGAGATTATAGTGTCTAAAATTCCTGAGTGTTTTTCTTAAAATACACAATTAAGTTCTGTAGAGAACGACCACATCTATGAGAGAATTTTTCTACCACAGACTCAGCAACAAGTACAGTAGAAAGTTTCAGCCTCTGGCCATAAAACTAAGCCCGTGAGATGCCAGATATCCCCAAGAATAAAACAGCAAGAGCTATTTTTTTTAATGGAGAAAATATACTTTTAAGACTATCCCCCAGTGATAATGAAGTCTGCCAGAAAACAAATCTAATTTTGAACACTAATAAGGATTCACCAACATCAAGGGCTTGCAAATAGTTATGCCTTCCAAAAAAGGTATTTTGAACATTAGGAGGTTATGCTCGCTGATTGAAATATTAGAAGTTGAAACTCACTCAAATTACACAAAACACAAAATTCAATGGACTTTTGACTTTTTAAAACATAAACATTATTAAAATAATTCACCGAGCTAAACTAGGAGAACTAAAATGCTCAGGTTTTTTTCTGAGTTATAATTTTGACACAGGTTTTCCATTATCTTAGTCCCTCAGAGGAACAAATAATTGCTTTCTCTTGGTCTTTCAAATGTAGCTACGGAGGAAGAAGCCTCCAGAGGTAGGAAACAAAGAGGGGAAGGGAGTGAAAGAGAAAGCAGCTGAACCTGGCTAGAGGCAGAGACCAGGAGGCCAAATTCTTGGCAGGAGAACTCTTCTTAAAACCTAGAAAGCTCTTCCCCCAAGCAAGGATTTGATTCATAAAGAGGAGAGCCAGAGAAATGTGTCACTTGAGTAAATGTCAAGCTCCAGTTTGAAAGTTATGGTTGGAACACAAACACAAACACAAACACAAAACACACACACACACACACACACACACAGAGCTATAAGGGGGGCTTTGTGGTGATGGAACAATAGTTCTCTATCTTGATTGTGGTGGTGGTTACATAAATCTACACATGTGATAAAACTTCAGAGAACTACACACACACACACACACACACACACACACACACACACACACATCTATGCCCGTAAAACTGGTGAAATAAGGTCTGTGGATTGTACCAATGTCAATTTCCTTGTTTTGCTATTGTACTATAGTTACATAAGATGTTACCGTTGGGGGAGGCTGGGTGAAGGATATATGGGGGGGACCTCCCTGTACCTTGTTTTGCAACTTCCTGTGAATCTGTAATTACTCCAAAAATACAAGAGTCAAAAAAAAAGCAAGGGAATCTCATACACATACACACACAGACTCACCCTAAATTCCAGGGCTTCTCAAACTTTTCTACCCAAGTACTCCTAATCTAGGAGAGAGGATAAGGGGTGGGGTACCCAGGAGTAGAGCTGAAATAGAGATTATGTTTTATCTTAACAAACATGGGAATTTTGCAATCCTTTTTAATTAAATGTAATTTTAAAAAAAAAATTCTTCCAAATATTCAGGAAAAACTGATATTCTGGGAAGGTACATAGCTTTTGCCCCGTGGTTTCACCTACCCTCTGGCACGCTGTCCTTATCCCAGTTTGAAAAGCATAGACTTCAACCCTCCCTCACATGTAGTATGGATCTACTCCTTTTACTGAACTCTTTCCCCAAGTCAATATTGCATAGTCATATGTGTACTTAAACACTCTTATTCCTGACTTTATTATTTTCCTATCCTTCTTTCCCCTTGACTGATTCTGTGTGCCATTTCAAACTGTGGACCAAAGTAGGTATAAAAATAAATTTTAAAAGTACAAACATATATCCTAGTCTTGTCCCCTTCACTTCACTAATAGAGTGGATGGGCAGTGAGCCAAGAGGGTACCTGTTTTAGTTGGTAGAAGTCAGAGTAGAATTGGGAATTGAGAATTATTTTGTTTTGTGTGTTTTTAGTAGGAGAGATCTAACGTACAACTGAGTGGTAATAGAAAGGTAAGGAGCTGAAAAACAACATTACTTTTGCATTGAAAACCATAGGCTAGAAGACAATGAAATCAAATGAAAACATTTGAACAAATGTTCATTTCAAATTGGACAAATGAAAGCATTGATTTAATCTCAAAATGAGACTAGGGGCAATTTTATTCCTGGGTTTTGTTCTTTTGATATAGAAAGTATCATAATTTTTTGAATGTTGTAAGGTAATGCTCAGGGAAAAATTACTTTTGGAGTCTATATGATAAACACATTTTTAACCCACTCCATCCTTTGTTAGAAATAGCTTACCTGTTGGCTGGCTCTGACATTTCTACTGAAATTATTAGAGAAAGATAGATTCAGTTACACTGTGTACTAACAACCAAGAAGAAATACTAGGCTTGTTTAAAACAAAATTTAAAACAAAAATTTTAAGTCATTGCGTAAGCATCAAACAATTCCACATGCCAAAAGAGATGAAAATAGGGCTACACTTAAACCACAGAGAAAGACAGCTGGCATTGGTTCCCCTTTTCATGAAAAGGAAAATAGGGGAAGATCCCACAGTTGCCACAAGTACAGCATAAGAAATGAAGTAAATGTAAGAATAAAAGTCAGTGGTTCAGAAATCCCCGCTACACATTACCTCGTCCGTGCTGATGATAAGCTGGGACCAGCTATTCCACTCTGGACATTTGTCTCTGTCTTCAAAGGTGACATGCTCGGAGTTCCAGCAACAGTGTTCATGGTTAAACCATAATCCCCCTGTGCATATACCTTCTTTTAAGTCTGTCATCCAATGAGCAGAAATGTCTATCAAGCCAGCTAGGGAACCTGATTTGAGGGGAGGAAAGGAAAGGCCAAAGTTGTCAAAGAAAACGAGGGAAGAAGAATTAAAATAACGGACAAGCGTATGCTTTCCCATTCCATCTGCAACTTTTTTCTAGTTGTCTGTCTGCTTGATTTTCACCCATAATCTCTCATATATTCCACCTATTTTAACATTAAATGCCTGTTCAGGAGGGGAAAAAAACAAAACATCGTCTGCATTAAACACCGTGTCTGTGGAATTTCTATATAGGGCAATCTTAGGGCAGTGCAATGTGGTTGGATGGGAGCAAGGGGCAAGTGGATTTGACTGTTAGCTGATTTACGTGGCAAAGACTCTGCTTTGACTGAGAGTTGATGAATACTGATCCATAAAGACCGTTAAGTTTATTAAAGATTATTTTATTCTCACTATATACATAAGATTGAGAAAATGTGAATTTCCCACATTGAAGAATATTATATGATATTTATTTGAGATGGCTTGCTAAGGGGAGCTGAAGACTATGGGGAGAAGGGCTCAGTCCTAATAGCGATTTTTCTCCATGGACAAGGGAATCTGAGCTGCTGGCAGGAAGGCGTTCTAGGCTAAGGGAACCGAATCTATAAAAGCACAAACTGTGATGTACGTGGAAGGTTAGAGGAAGCTGTAGACATGTTGAAGTCTCCTGAGTCTAGGATGTGAACATTCTGAGGCTTTCTTAGTGGGAAGGAGCAAACAATATTATACACAGAACATACATCAAAGGAAATTATGAGAAAATGAATAGTGAACTGGGGACTTATGCACTATGGCTAGTAGACTGATAGAGTTCAGACAGTTATAGTACTTTTGATTCTGGCCTTCTCATCATTTCTGTAGTCCAGACCAAGAAACTCTGGCATAAAGAAATTAAATGGTCTAGAATTGTGCTGTAGGGAAATAGCAAAGACATCATAAAATTCACAGCCCCTGAATTCCCAGACTGTTCCTGAATTCAGACACACTGCCTCTATTGTTGCTCTCTGATGCTTAAAATACAAAATACCCTGTGTGTATGAGGGAAAGAAAAATATTCACTGACCACCTAGTGACAAGAAATACATTAAAAAGTTGAGGATATTACACCTATATTCCAACAGGCTGGAGGCCATGTCATGTGTATGTTTTGGTAGGTGCTAAAAGTGTTAACACAGGTTATTTACATACTTGAATAACCTAGTCAAATCTAACACATTGTTTGACACCTACTCTTGGCCACTCCGGCCTCCACCTTCTCTTCCTTCTAAATCTTACTGCACTTATTGTCTGGATTCAGAAATTTAACATGATGTTAGAGAGTTTGGCTTGTTCTCTGGTGGTTCCACGTGTGCATGTCATATTCTACCCAACACTGGTACCCTCAATTCTATCTTCCCTTCGACTTCTACTTCTCCTCCTTCTTTTTCCAATTGGCTCTTTCTTCCCTGGTTACAAATTTTACCAAGTTTCCCCTACCCTAAAGAATAAAATGCCTTCCCCTGTCCCTGTTACCATTCTAAGCTTCTGTCCCTTCTCTCCTTCCAGTGACCACCAAATACCTCCAGAACCTCTATACTGGTTGCTTCCCCTTGAAATCTGGCTCCTAATATTTACCTGAGATGGTTTTTCAAGATCATTGGTATTCTCCTAACTGCTAAACTATATAACTCATTCTCAGCCCTCTTCCTTCTCTTCAGCCTCTCTGCAATACTTGGCATTACAGACCACCCAGCCTATTATTAGCCAGCTCTGTACTGTGTGAGCCAGAAGGAGCAGTGTTAATACTCTGGACCACAGGTTGGCAAACTATGGCCCGAGGGTCAAATCTGCCTCTATGTTTGTAAATAAAAGTTTCTCTTGGTCACAGCCCCACTCATTTGTTTACCTATTGTCTATGGCTGCTTTCCCGCTACAAGACCATGTGGCCCACAAATCCTAAAAGATTTACTATCTGGCCCTTTACAGAAAAAGCTTGCTGACCCCTGCCCTAGATAATCTTTGAAAACCCAGCTATGGATGAGCCATTCCTCATTTGCAGCAATCATCTTATACTCCATGGCTCATGAATTATCGCTATGTAACAGCAGCAGCAGCATCGTTAATAACTGAGCACTGTGCTGAGTGCTATGTGTGCTGTATCTCATTTAATCCTCACAACGAATATATAATATAGGTACTCTTATTATCCCCATTTTACAGATCAGTAAACTACAGCTTCCAAGGGTTAAGAAACTTGTCAAAAGTCACAAAATTAGCAAAGGGCTGGGATTCAGATCCAGGTAGCCACAAACTAAAGCCTGTTGCTATTAACTGCCATTTTATCCCATCCAGTTCCAGGTTTCCCACCTGACTTCTATTTTAGCTCCATATTCCAGATCTTCCTAGTCCCATCTTTTAATGCCATAATGTACAACTCTTAGCATCTCTTCCTGGTATTCTTGGCTTTCTGCTTCTCCCATAGGAGAGGAAGCCTGCTCGGGAATTTGATTTAAAGCTATATTTGCATAGCATATGTACTAATCCTAGTTAGACTGGAGTGACTTGGGAGGTTGATGAAGATGACAGGAAATGGTGGTACCATCCCACTCCTCAGCCACCATGAAAGAATGAGATTATAAGCTCCTTGAGGGTATGAGCCATATCTTACATGCTTTTCTTTACCACCAAATGAGAGAGTAGATGTTTAAGAAATAGCTACAAAAATCTCTCAGGAAGTCCTCTTCTACATCTTCTCTCCTAAACCCCATGCAGTATGTGTTTTTTTTTTTTTAAAAAAAACTGTCTCCAACAGAGGAGTTCTTCTTCAAGACCAGCACCAAAAGGCAGCATCCTAAAATGGATAAAATACTTTATAGCATACAAATGCATTTAAATGCATTTCCTCATTTCATCTCACTTACTTAAGGAAGGAGATGCAGGTATTAGTACCCCTTTATGGATGGGGACATCAAGCTTCCAAAAGGTCCACCAGTAATTCATGTCACATAGGAAAACAATAAAGCAAACGCTCAACTAGGTTCATGACTTGGGGGAGGGGCACGCCACAATTTTAGGAGATTTGTTTAGAAAACTAACATAGTTTACCATACCTGATAAAAGCCCAATAAGTAGCATCAACAACCAGCCAGAAAAAGCATCACTCACACTGTGAATTAAGGCCCATGTGGACTCTTTGCTTTTATTGGTAATCTAGGGAGAAATGAGAAAACATTGGTACACTCTACATATACCCTTACTTTTTCACCTCAAAATGTGCAATAAAGTAAGGAAACACAAAGACAAATCTATTCATTGAGCATAGAGACCAACTTGGAGTTACTTCTCAAATCTATTCATTGGGAATAGAGAACAATTTGGAGTTACTTCTCACATAATCTTGGGCTGAACTAACATCACCAAGAACTTTGAGATTTATTGGACCTTGTCTTACTGAATCCCACCTTCACCTACAGTATTGCAATGCCTGCAAGCACCTTATTCAGGGCTTCCCCATTCAGCTGCTAATTTCTTATAGCATCAATCGGTTTTGCTTATTGCAGTGGTCTCTTTCTGCCCTGGACATCAGATATTCTAAGGATGGTCTCTTGACTCACAGGAAAACAGTTTGATTGTTTTTCAAAGAATAAACAAACATGGGCTTATTTGAATGGTGAAAGTACAATCTGAGGTTTACTATCTGGGGCTGTGCTTCAGGTCAGGCAAATTCCAAGATTGGATCCCACAGACCCCTAACTATACATTGATCATAGACAGTAAATGATATCAGGGATATAGCTCTTTATTTTCAAAAACCTGCTGGGAATATCTGAGGCTATCAAGAGGTGCAGAAAGTTTTACCTTTTAGGTCCTAGCTTTTTCAATTCAACCCTCAGTGCCCACGTTTCAAAACCAAGCATTCTGAGAGCTTTGTCATTGGTAGTTCCCCCTTTTCTGTATCTCTACTTCTTATCTTTGAAACTGTGACTTAGCTACCCATTTTCATCTATAGCAACACTGCAAATAATAACAATAAATTATAGAAATTGTAAAAGCAATTTAAGAATTTATTTTGACCTATGACTTTTAAGTTTCCAGTTTCAGGGCTGAAAGTAGATGAGGTGACATTTTTCCCTGTGACAGTTTCCGTTCTGATGATAAAAAGTTAATGCTAAAAAAATCCCCTTTGAACACACATTTTTTTAAATTTTATTTTATTTTTTATTTATTTTTTTATTAATGTTATGATAGATTACAACCTTGTGAGCTTTCAGTTGTACATTATTGTTAGTCATGTTGTGGGTACACCTCTTCCCCCTTTGTGCCCTCCCCCCACCCCCCCTTTTCCCTGGTAACCACCTATCAGATCTCCTTGTCAATATGTTAACTTTCACCTATGAGTGGAGTCATACAGAGTTCGTCTTTCTCTGACTGGCTTATTTCGCTTAACATAATACCCTCGAGGTCCATCCACATTGCTGCGAATGGGCCAATTTTGTCTTTTTTTATGGCTGAGTAGTATTCCATTGTGTATATATACCATATCTTCTTTATCCAATCATCAGTTTCTGGGCATGTAGGTTGGTTCCACGTCTTGGCTATTGTAAATAATGCTGCGATGAACATAGGGGTGCAAGGGACTCTTGAGATTTCTGATTTCAGTGAACACACATTTTAATTGATTTTGAATTATTATTTTGAATAATTTGTCTCAGATGCCACCTTTTTACTATAATGGGAAATATGCCCTTGTCATATCACAGGTGATTTTCACAATGTGAATAACATGTTGAATATGCAACTGATGACAAACTGAACTCTGAATTACAGATAGGAGAAATTCTAAAGCCATATGATTCTAACTTTTAAAGCCTGCATGATGAATTGATATGATAGATAGAAAGAATATGTATGTGAGTTCCCAAATAGTAGAAACTTTATGAAAAACATAGAACATTTTATAGAGATCACCTTTTTTAGTTATGGTAAGAAAGTTCAGTGGGATTATCACAAATCCAAGGATTACAAAGGAATTTCTCAAAACCTACACCTGGAACAACCTGACTCCTGGGTTCAGGTGGCCATGAGAAAACCAGCCAGGAGCCAGGAAAGGCTTAAGAATGAAAAATGATCTGAACCTGACTGCTCAGGAGATTCACTTGGCTCTGAGAGGAGGAAATTATGAACTCAGGAGAGAATGGGGCCAGCGTAAAAATCAAATTTTAAATTTGAAGTCACAGCAGAAATATTAAGAAAGAAAAAAATAACAATACCAACTGTTGGTTAAAGAAATGCCTTACCAGAAGTTCACCTCCTGAATCAGGACGGCTGGGGCTGGGGCTCTACCTTTTTGATAAGCTCTCCATGTGCTCCTGACACAAACTACAAACTGCGATTCTCTGATTTAAATGATACACAGCAACAAGTTAAAGGCAAATGACCTTGGCAGACTGCTTTGAAAATTTTCACAGTACTTTGAAAAGAGAAAAGTGGGGAAATTCTCTTGCTAAATTCAAAAGAACCTGTGCCATAGCCATAAGTACCATCTATTACCTATAATATTAAATTAATATCTTTAATTTGAACTTGATTGGCCTTTTGGTTTTGTTTGAGTTGAATGCGTCCATCTGCTTTGGTTGTATGGTTGTACAGGAGCTATAATCACAAGGAGTTTACCTTCTATGCTTCAGTAAACATTAGGGATCTGAGATTTTTTTCTTTTATTCCTTTAAAAGGAGCCCATTTACTTTTTTTAGTTCTAAAAATCCTGCTTCAAAGGAAAACCATAAAAGGAAGATAAGATAGGGAATGAAGATCTTTGAAATTTATTTTGGTCCCTTCCACCAAGTCTGTTTTCACCTCTCTGCATAGGTATTTATACCTATTTGAGGGCTGCAAGGATCCTTTTCAACTTCTTACTATAGGAAGATAAATCATCATTTAATATAAATTCTTCTCAAAATCATATAGAAGATGCCTTAAAAATAAGTTAAAAAATAAAACCCTACATTGCCAACAGAAATCAGACTCAGCCACATCCAGGGCTTAAGGAAAGAATACATAAAGAATATATATTTTCAACTTCTTCCCCTGCTGTTTCCTAACACTTACTCATGTACCATCTTTCATCTTACCTCTCGGTGCCTATCCCGGTCTCGAGATTTCTCTCTCACCCAGTCAATTGTATTGAAATCATCATAGGTCCCCACACCAGGGATTGGCTCTTCCAAGAAGTCCATCATCCTATTTGAAGAACCTATTCCTCCACCATTGTATGACTTGTCCTCTGTATTGAACAGGAAACAGACATTAGTACTTCAGACACTCTGGACATTTTTCATACCTCCTGTCTGAGCACCAAAAGGTGAGCCCTTTAACTATCCTGATAAAGCAATATGGTGGGAACATACATCACATTCAGAGGTTTCTGTGGTCTAGGCACAAAATGACAAGTGTCTTAAGGCAGTGTGAATGGAAAGGGACAGATGAGAGTGACAGTACAAAGAGAATCAACAGGAGCCAAAGTGCAGTGGGAAAGGATTTATGAAACAAAAGATGGGGAGCTTGGAGTAACTTAGGTATCTCAGTTTCTCTTGTGGAAGGGAGACCAAAGGGTCAAAGGTCTTTGCAAACACATCATATCAGAAACCATTTGACATTTATATGGTAGTAATTCAATCCTAGGAGGTAGCTTTGAGTGGGGACTCCAAAGAAACATGTCAGGCTCTTCAAGAGTTAAGCTGGCTAGAATGTAGATATTTTCCTTCAATAGCTATAAGACTTTGATCCTTGATGTAACGGGCTTATAGAAACTTTTACTGAGTATGTCAGAACAGTCTAAGATTTACAGGTAGAGATTTAAGGAACAGTGCATGGCTCAGTGATGAAATGTCCCTCTCTGATCCTTCAACTGAAACAAACATACCCATTTGCCCAACCATCACAGTCCTTTATCTGTTTCGCTTTTAGTGCTTCTATTACAATTAGTTATGCAAATACTTTATCTTCCTTTCCAGACTAGAAGCTCTTTGAGGGCAGCCTACATCTGATTCATCATTGCCTTCTCCAGTGTCTAGCACACATCCAAGACTCAATAAATATCAGCTGAACCAAAGCTTGTTTGATGAACAGTGGGGATGAGGGAGAAGTATTCACACTCAGATGTTGTAGTCACACCAGGTCACTTAGTATGGCTTAATTCAAAATATTACCACAATCCTCTGGTGGAACAATGTTTCGCTATTTCGCTATTAAACACAAAATGTAAAACAGTATTCAGGAATTTATGCAAATATACACTGAGGGAAAATGCACAGTAATGCCATCATTGAACTCAAACAGCCAAAGCTCACATTTGCAGCATCAACCTTGGCAGGGACAAGGCTTTATCTAGACTGTTTGGTGATGAATCCCTCTGCAGAGAAGGCCAAAGGGAGCCTGAGCTGACCCCCGCTCCCCTCATCTGCATCCCCATCTTCACTCTCAACTCCTAACAGACAACTTCAGCACTCTTACAGGGTAAGTTTGAATTAACACCCAAGCTGTATCTGGTTTACAAATCGTAAGTCTTCCAAATACCTAATTCATCCTACCTTTTACAAGCAACACACACATTTGAAAAGAAAAGCTCTGCAAAATCCAAATCAAATCCAAATCATATTGAGGGTGGGGTGGGGGTAGGGTCGGAGCAGAGGAGGTAAACAAGTTAATCTTAAAACCCCTACCAAAGTCCTTTCCATATCTTCAAGCATACCTGGCTGTAAAATGGTTGGCTGCTGAATCAGCAGCCCAGCATTTCCTATCATGTCAGTGGCATACTGATAAAGATTAATGTTGGTGTGTTGTTTGAGAGCTTGGAGGGAAACAGCCAGCTAGGAAATGAGGGCAGAAAGAGAATAAAGTACATGGGGCGGGGAGAAACAAGCCGTTTCAATTCTCAAGACAAATGCTGACACCAACACAGGACACCAAACAACCAGAAATTTACTTTTTTAAAGCAGGTTCATGTCTCAATTGAATTTGCTCTGGTTTAAGAGTGCTCCTTTCAGGAAAATTAGAAAAGGATTTTGTGAAACTGGTTTTTAAAAGCATCCCACAGCTATCTAATGTTACACCATATACCTAATGAGGTCCCCAGCTCTAAGGATATTAAGACAAAATGAAGATCTGCAACAGCTTCCTAACAGGAAAGAAAGAATCCTATTACATCACTAGGTAACATGAGCACTGCATCATCCTTCTTTGTAGATAGTCTCCTGTTAGAAACGCAAATTGTCAGGCGGCTCTAAAAGAGCAGGCAGTGATTAGAATCCGACAACAGACTGCTTGTGATTCTCCAGATCCCCTTCTCCCTGGGGTCACGCTTCGGTCCTTGGCCAGGCTTAAGTCTGCTTACCTTCAATCACAGCTTTCTTTTTTTCTGCCTCAAGGAAGAAATAACCTTGGCGGCCCGCATTTGGTCATTTAGGTTGAAGAGCTTTTACAGAAGGAGCCCCAGTATGAACTGCCTTAGAGGAGCACTTGCTGCGTTCTCTGCCTTTCACAGCAACAAACGCCACCTAAAGAACCACCAGTGTTCCCAGCGGTCAGAATGTGATGTCACTGTTGGAATCACGTGACCAGACCCTTGGACCAGCCTTGGTGAAAGGAAGATTTTTAACCGAGCACAGAAGCCTTAAAGATGTAGTCTCATGTAAACAAATGCCATCAAACTGGGGGCAGTCGGGTCAGTTCAGAACACCGGGGTCCAGGCAAGTTTTAGTCTTCAGACTTCATTTAGCAGTAAATCCAAGAAGGCAAAATAGAAATATCTGAAAGCATTTAGAGTTACAGGGATCCTAAGCCAAAAGGGGAGAGAGGTAAATATAGAATAGGCTTTTTAAAAACTGCACTGGAGAGCAATCACATGGATAAACTCTCACAACGTAACGCTGAGTGAAAGATGCCAGACACAATAGAGCACATAACATGATTCTGTTCGTGTAAGTTCAAAACCTGGCAACCCTAAAAGACATCATTTTAGGATACAAAAGTAAGCAACCACATGACAAAGAGAAACAAGAAAACGACAAGAGCAAAGGCAGTAGCTACCCAGAGGAGAGAGGAGGTCGCCATCTGGAGGGAGCACATGGTGAGGGTGGGGTTTCTGGAATGCTGGTCATTTTTCTTGATCTGAGTGGTGATTACCTGAGTGTTCACATTATAATTATTTTTTAAACTGTATACATATGTTTTATGTCTATGTACACATCATAATTAGAGAAAAACATGAAAAACTGAACTGCATATGAATTTACTATACAAGGTCAGTTCTTGAATAGCACCTAGAAACTTTGAAAACCCAGAATATGGTCTAGAAAATGAGTCGTTTCTTAGTATTAGTGCTCTACCCAGAAAGCAACATCAAATCTGATCTCATTAATCCAAACTGGGTAAAAGTAGCTATTTCAGCCATGAAAACAGATTCACTACCATATTTGTATTGTTCTAAAGGCTTTCCCTTCCCCAGCTCTATGCTGAAGGCTATTCTTAAGCAGGTCTTAATTAATTGTGCAATAAAGCCACTCCAATAAAGTAGAAGAAAATTGCCTTCTCCCAACTTCCTAAGTGAATCCACAGGGCAGCCACTGTTAAACATTAATCCAGTCAGTGTGCTCCAATAATCAGCCCTAAACGTAGGGCTTCAAAACGTGTGACTACTCTCATCTATTCTTAAGGCCCAATACATCCTGAAAGGTTAATATGACAAAACCTTATGAAGTGGGAGGAATTTCATGAAACCCATATGCTTTTAGTCCGATCCATCATTATTATAACATCTCAGTCTCTTGATGAACTAATCTAGCATTAAAGAGAAGAATTAAAATGGAGTGGCAACTGATAGTATTGTGGCAATCAACTACAATGCTTAAAAAGCAAAAGCTATTTGTGGCCCAAGTGTGACTGTCTCATACAATTACACTTTTGGAAAAGTATGCATATCTTACTTAAGAAGGATGACATGCCCAATCTCATAAGCCTCCTTCAAAGACATTCTTTATTAAATAGGATTCTCTCTGTAGTATCTGAAGACTACTACAGAATTCGCTTACATTATCTAATAAGGCTTACATTATCTTATTAGATTATTTACACTCCAAGGTACTATCTTTTTTGGTACCTAAGAATGTACAGTTCTTCAATGTACAGTGACTGGATTATATAACTGTCCGGTGTTAATAACTTTTGATGACAGTTCGTATGCTTTTCAAATGCTACATCAGGGCTTCTACGGGAGAAACTTTTTTATTCCATGGAAGTTTACTTCCTTTGAAAACTATAGGGCTGGTAGCTATGGCACAGTCCTCATATTAAAATGAGATGCAATTACAATTCAGGTTAAGAAATGAGGCACAGGTATTAAGGAATTGACATGTTATATTTCTTTTACTCTTTTCTACACCCCTATTCTCTTCTCTGACAAATTTGTAATCTCTAGCATATGTTCATTATACAGACTGCCAGGTGTAGGGCAATTGATATTATTGTGAAAATGAGACAAAGAAATGCTTACCGATTTTTAATGCATCCTATGATAAAAACAATAATACAGTTAATACTTGGAGACAAGCAGAGTTATCTTTCTAGAACACAGATCTGATCAGATCATTTTCTGATTTCTAAAATGCCAGTGGCCCCTACAACAATGTTTTTAAAACTTTCAGCATAGTAAGACCATTTAATGGGCATTTGGCACAAGTGTGGACCAGGAATTTTAAAATATTCATCATAAATTTTAGAAGGGAAAAAAATAAAATATTTTAAAATGCATAATAATAATAATGATGATGACAATGGTATTTCTCCTATTTTAGGTTCATCAATGAGAGGGATTAAATTGTTTGCACTCCTTCATGGAGGCACCTATATCTGACTTGATGACAAATTGCTTAAGCTGTGGGTCATATTCCACATCCAGTTGGTTTCTTTCCTTAGCATTTTTTTTTTACTTAGTAGAAAGAAATAGTAAATTCAGAAAACTTAGTTAAGAATGGCAGCAGAGATGATCCCATTCAGGACCAACTACTGAGGTACAAAGAAAGTAATAAAATGCCAAAGGCTTTTCACAAGAACAGTGTATTAAGAGTTAAGCTTCTGGTGTGTAAATACTCTGCCAAGGAAGAAAGAGTAAAATTAAATAATGACCCTAAATGTCAGATTGGGGTACATAGATAAGTCTAGATTTCTGCCTGTTTACGAAAAAAGAAAAAAGCAAAACTTAAGTTTTGAAGGCACAGGTGTGCTCTAAGTTATATACAAAATAATTTAATCCTCTAACAGGATAATGATTCAAGTTAAAGTACAATCAGATCTCAACTTGAGTGATAAAAGAAAAGCTCCCAAAAGGCTAATTTGCATTGCTTGAGTCTGGGAAAAACGTACAGAAAACTAGTCAGAAAAAGGTCAACATTGAAAGAGCTTTCCCCGTAGGTTACACTTAGGTTTAAAAACTTCACAATGGGTCTTTAGAAACACACTGCTTGAATGAGGAGGCATATAAATGAATGCATTTAGCTCATTTCTCTTTATGGAAACCACTTTCGAATGTTTTTCTAAAAATCACATGATGTTTAAAACTAGAAAACCCTTTAAAATACAAGAAAAGAAATTCTGACTTGAGTATAATGTTTATTTCAATCTCTAACCAACATGCCATTAGAAATTTACCTGGGGGGCTAAACAGTAACTGATTAAGTGAACTAGTTAAACACTAACAGAAACACAAGGGGAAAGAGGATAGAAAGCAACCTCGTGCACAGACCTTGCAGTAATGCTTCGGTAACATCACAGCAGCCTAAAGAAAGCAAGCAGCACTCAAAGAGATGGGGCAGGGCTAGAGGTATGTATCTCAGGACTTGGAAACAGTCTCATTTTTTAAAATGTGTTTCAGTTTTTACAGAGATATATTGTATTTTTGCAAGGCTGGAACCACATCTACAAAAAACTTCAACACTCTACCTAGTAACATCAGCAGATATTTATCCTGTGGTCATTTAAATTTTACCTTCATTCAACAGCAAGTACTAAGAGCCTACTATAAGCCACTTCTTACTTCCATACCCTCTTCCTGTCTTGTATTGGTTCATCCATTCTAGATCTCCCAATAAGTCATGAACTCTTTCACATTCCATTCTCCTCTATGTTTGAGAACACTTTGCAACTAAAGCCCCAATAATTAGGCAACATTTTTAGGACCTTTTTATCAACCTGTGCCTCCATTTTGCTTCCATTTTGCTTTCCCACCTACCCAAACCCAGTGGCTGAAAAGCAAATGTTGGTGGAGTAGGCCTCTCATCCCCTGGATAGTATCACGAGATCAAGTTATGCTTGAATATACTATTTTAGTTTGGCCCCTGGAACACTTACTCAAGGCAACTATTCCACTGGTGCACATCTGTAGTGAAATACCTCCATAGCTGTAGATAAATAACTACTCTTTCCCGAGGACTCTCCTCTCCCTCAACACTCCCCTAAAAGCTCCCAAACAAGTTCCCATGATGTAGCAGCTGGAACACCAAGAGGCTCCAGGACACCGCCCAGAGCTATGTCTGACATCTAATCTGACTGGTCAGTGCCTGTGTTGTTTTGTGTGTCACCCCTGCACTCATTTCGTTTAGGGACTGACTGCTTTGGTTCCTGCTCATAGCAGGTTAAAACTTGAAGTTGTCTAAGAGGCAGGAAAGACAACAAAGAGGAAACTCTACCCTGACTCTGCTGAAAGCTAGACAATAAAAGAGGTAGTGAGAGATGTAGGTAACAGAACTGCAAAAACTGCAACAAATATACGATATACACTATTGAAATGAAGTTTGAGGGTTATGAGAAGTATACAGGAAGGTGGGGCATGGCAGAAAGGGATAGGGAAAAGCCTTTCGAAACAAGCATGAATCTAGATTCTAATACCACCCTCGGACTCCTTCTTTCCTCTTGGATACAGCTCTGTCCCCACTGGGTTGTATACATTTGCTTGCAAGTGTAGCTGGAGTGTACCTTTTATGCCTCCTACTCCCAGCATCTGCTCTAACCTGGAAGTTCCTGACCCAACCCACTTTCATTATCAGCGGAGCCAGGGTGCTAACTGCCAGAGTTACCAGAGTTAGGAAAAATAGCGTGAGGATTATGACTTGGTATCTGCAGACTCCCATGGGACTAGAATGCCACAAAAATCAATGTAGAACTGGAAGGAAAGGGGCTAGACTTGACAAAGTTGCTGAGAGGGTTGCCCACATAAAGAAAATAGCCCTCAGCTCCATTACTTGCTCTTCACTCCTTCCTTTTCAAATTTACACATTTGTGGGACTGAGAAGAAGACTGGGGAATGTAACGGGTAGGGAGAGACTGCCCTAAAATGCACATTACATACCACAGTGTTGGGAAACCCTTCGGCAAGCACGATCCTGTGTAATAAACAGTAATCATTGTTTTAGAAGCAGTAATTCTCCAGTTCTTCTGGACTAAATCTGCATTGGTTTCTCTGTACTAATCTCCAAAAGGAAGCTGGGAACAAGAGATTAGCAATTATTCTTTGGTAGGGGAAAAACTTCAAGAGAGGAAATACCAATTAGGAGATTCTTCTTGGATTCATGGCAATAGTGTGATGTCATGGACAGAAAAATGAGTTTAAAAACATATATATAAAATCTAGGAATTGCACTTAAAGAAACACTTGTACCCGTGCACTCCAATATATATATGTTACTCACTGCAGCACTGTTCATAGTAGCAAACAGCTGGAAACAATGAAAGAGTCCAGTAATGGGAGAATAGCACAAGGAAAAAGGTAGACTGATGTGTACTGAAATAGAAAACTCTCCCAAACATATTTGTGAAAAAGCAAGTCACAAAATAGTAAGTAGAATGTTCTTTTTTAAAAGTGTGTGCCTGTGTATTAACTGGAGAGAAAAAGAATAGATTTTTTCAATTATTTCATTGAGGTCATAATGGCATATAGCATTCAAAAAGAAAAAGAATTGAAAGGGTTCTATTGAATTATTTTAGGGGTTATCTCTGGAGTGGGAAGTAAAGGAGGGACTTTCACATTTTATATACTTGTGTATTGTTTGACTCTTTAATAGTGAAGGGTATTTGTGTGTTAGATAAGTGGTTCTAAAAAGAAAAATAATGATATTGCAGCTAGAAGAGTAGAGACAGAACATGGCAAAGGGAAGACTTCCATTCTGAGAGGCAGACCACTGGGGTATTTAGAAATAAAGCAGGTGTCAGTTTCTGGAGAACACTAGGAGGAAAGCACCGAGAGGAAGAAGGCTTCCTAAATTTTTAAATGAAAGTCAATGGGAATAAACTCTTTGTTATCAGATTTATTGTCCAGCAGTGAGAAGATATGGGTTCCAATTCCAGCTCAACAACTCACTAGTTGTGTCACCTTGGGCAATTGCCTTAAATCTCTGTGAGTTTCAGGTTCCCCATTTGTAAAGTGAGGGGGTATTAGCATGTATGATTTTTAAGGTCTGTTCCAACTCCCATACTCTATCATTTTAGCATTTTTGGGTTATTTGTACATTGCAGTGAGTGACTTTTGAGAAGACCTTAGCTTTGAGGAATTCCAAATGATATTTTGATTGCATAGTTATCTGAGAACACCAATCCTTAGAAAAGAAAAGTAAGACTCAGCTTATCAGTGACCTATATATAGGACAACCTAGGACCCAACACTTCTGGCATATGGCTAACTACAGCTATATCAATATGGCTACAGTACCTGTGGAGCACCTGCTAGCCATAGACCCAGAAACATCCAGCACACACTCTGAAACATTACAGCAAACTTTTCCTCTTCTCCATGCCATAAATCAAAACAAAGTAAGGTTAAAAATTATCTACTCAGGATTTATAGTCCTGCCAAGGATCTCTAAAATATTTTTTTTCCTTCAAGAGGGAACCAAAGTGGTTTCACAAATTGAAAAGTAAATGGGGAGTTTCCAGATTCAGTTCTGGCAAGTAAAAAGCGTAGAGGTTGCCACTCCCATCCTTACAACAAGAAAAAGCTGGACCAACTAAAAAATCAGTAACTTCTCTTGGACCCACCAGAGAATTGAGGTTGCAGGGGAAACTGCAACCCTAAAATCTGAAGAGACAGTCTTATCCAAAGAGACACAGAGAGATTTGCTTACCTGTAGTAGAAATCACTGGAATCATAAACTGGTAGAGGCACTTAAATGGCAACTTTGACGGAATTGCTGAAGGCTGAGTGTGGACTTGTGTGAGAGTAAGAAACTCCCGAGGTCGACACTTTTGTAGGCTCTATCTCTAGGAACCCCACCAAGTTCTCACAGTGAAGAAATGAGAAAGATCCCTGCCTGACCTGGCTCTGAAGAGGGGAGGGGAAAAGTAATTGTGAAATACCCCAGAGCTTTCTCTATAACAAAAGCCTATGCTCCAGGGGAAAATACTTTGCCTGAGCCTTATCCCAGTTGGGGAAAGAGCATTCCTCCCATTCCAGCTGCCCACCACCCTAGCCTTCTTGTCTCACCTTGTGGGGGGAAGCATAGTCAACAGGGGCCTGAGCTTCCAGGAAATGGATTGGAAATGCTGCAGTCAGGGACAGGAGCAGTGGGCAGGGAGAACAAAAAGCTATACCACTAGACTAAAACTTGTGAAGGTCACAGCCACAAGAGACACAGTCCCAACAGACACTGAGATTTAATCAGAAGACTATAAAATGACCTGCTCCTGCATACCTTATCACCATACCAATAGGGCTCCAGTATAATAACAGTGGATTACAGCTGAAAGAACAGCAAGACACAGATTCTCTCTCAAGGAGTTGTACTTAAGGAAACTCAAAATCAAGATGGGAGACAAAACAAGGACACTAGGGGAGTTTATGCCTTTGGGACCGATAGTTACACCAAACATTAAACATAGCCCAACTCCTAGCCAATTTACCATAAATCCTAACACAATGGAATTAAACTAGAAATCAATCATAGAAAAATAGCTGGAAAATCCTCAAATACCTGGAAATTAAACAATACACTTCCAAATAACCCATGGGTCAAGGAAGTCTCAAGACAAATTTAAAAATATTTTGAAGTAAATGAAAATGAAAATACAACATATCAAAATTTGTGGGATGCAATGAAAGCAGTGCTTAGAGAGAAATTTACAGCATTAAATGCATATATTAGAAAAGAAGAAAGATCCAAAATCAAAAGATCTGAACCTCACCAAAGAAGATATACAGATGGCAAATAGCAAATGAAAAGAAGGTCAGCATCATTTGTCATTAGAGAAATGCAAATTAAAACAATGAGATACCACAACAAACCTATTAGAATAGCTAAAATCTAAAACACTGACAACACCAATTGCTCATAAAGATATGGAGTAATAGGAATTCTCATTCACTGCTGGTGGGAATACCAAATGGTACAGCCACTTTGGAAGACAGTTTGGCAATTTCCTACAAAACTAGACAGTCTTACCATATGATCCAGCAATCACACACTTACATATTTGCCCATATATATATTTGACTTAAAAACTTATGTCCACATGAAAACCTGCACAAAGATGTTTACAGCAGCTTTAGTCATAATTGCCAAAAGTTGGAAGACACCAAGATGTCCTTCAGTAGATATGTGCATGGATAGACAAACTGTGGTACATTTAGACAATGGAATATTATTCAGCAATGAAAATGAATGAGCTATCCTTCCACACAAAGATACGGAGGAACGTTAAATGCACTTTGCTAAGTGAAAGAAGCCAACCTGAACAGTCTACATATTATATGATTCCACTTATATGATATTCTTGAAAAGGCAAATTCATGGAGATGAAAAACAGATTGGTAATTGCCAGGGGCTCAGAAGGGAGGTGGCTGACTAGGTAAAGAACAGGGGATTTTTTAGGGCAGTGAAACTATTCTGCATGATACCGTAATAGTGGATACATGTCACTATGCATTTGTCAAAATCCACAGAACTTTATAGCAGAAAGAGTGAACCTTAATGTATGCAGATTTTTTAAAAATCCCAGGATGGAATGCATAATGTGACAAATGAATCTAACTATATTACACATTTTTGAAACAACCTCACTGAAGGGGTACAGGAAAAAGGTGCTAACCCAAACAATTGGAAATGAGCGGAGTCTATAAGACTAAAGGCAAAACGAATTGTGTATAAGCACTGTACTCTAGTTGACAAAGTAGTTTCCCACGGAGGGTATGGATTAACAAGTTGAAACCACTAAACACATACACTGGAAGTGAACTGTTAAATAATGAATGGTGGATAGTGGGAGCCAAGTTTCTCACTCCCTGGAGTGGAGGTATATACACGGGTCAGTATACACACATATATTTCCTTACTGAGAGGCAGAGAGGACGTGCAAGCAACAAGACCCTAGTAGCAAGAAACACACCTCACACCCAGATCTTGGTTTCTAATATCATTCTCCACTAAAAGGAACCAGGACTCCTTGGAGAAATGGCTGATTCTAGGACTGAGGCAGGAAACAGATAACATGGGCCTGGAGTATATTGTGGTGCCAGAAACTAAATAAGTGCTCAATTAAGAATAGATCTACCATATGATCCAGCTATGCCACTGCTGGCTATTTATCCAAAGAACTTGATAACGCAAAGGCATAAAGATACTTGCACCCCTATGTTCATTGCAGCATTATACACAATAGCCAAGACTTAGAAGCAACCGAGGTGCCCATCGAGGGACGAATGGATAAAGAAGATGTGGTATTCATACACAATGGAATACTACTCAGCCATAAGAAATGATGAAATCTGGCCATTTGTGACAACATGGATGGACCTTGAGGGTATTATGCTCAGTGAAATAAGTCAGAGGGGGAAAGTCAAATACCGTATGCTCTCACTCATAAGTAGAAGATGAAAACAACGACAAACAAACACATAGCAACGGAGATTGGATTGGTGGTTACCATGGGGGAAGGGGGGAGGGCAAAAGGGGTGATTAGACTCACATGTGAGGGGATGGACTATAATTAGTTTTTGGGTGGTGAACATGATGTAATCTACACAGAATTCAAAATATATTATGATGTACATCCGGAAGCTATGTAATGTTATAATCCAATGTTACTGCAATTAAAAATAAATAAAATAAATAAAATTAAAAAAAAGAAAACCCCACAGTGATAGAGGTATATCAAAAGGAAGTAGAGCCAACTGAAAGAGCTCCAAATGGCCAAAGCTGAAAAAAATTTGAACAAAATAAAGTATGAATTACAACCCAAAGTATAAAACAAATATGAGTCCCTACTGACATAAATAAGTGAAAAAACAAATGGGAGAGAACAGACAAATCTCCCATGCGGAACAATTTCAAATAATTTCTGTAGATATTTCACCCTCAACGAGGTGGAGCGTAACCCCGTCGTTCTTGAGTGTGGGCTATGCAGTGACTTCTTCCCAAAGAGTACACTATGGATAGGATGAAAAAGAATAACTTCACAGTGGAGAAAGCTGACAAACACTACCTCAGCTAGGTGATCAATGTTAACATCAACAGGGATAAATCATATTGACAGTATATACCTTTGTTACGATATGATGAGCATGGCACTTTACCTCTAGTCTTCCTCCCCAAAACCCATAACCCCAGTCTAATCATGAGACAAACATCAGACAAATCCCAATTGAGGGACATTCTACACTTCTAGTGTATGTGTATAGTGGTTTCAAACTGTTAACCCATACCCTCCGTGGGAAACTACCTTATCAACAAGAGTACAGTGCTTACAAACAATTTCTTTTGCCTTTAGTCTTACAGATTCCACTCATTTCCAGTAATCCTCAAAACTGTCAAGGTCATCAAAAACAAAGAAAATCTAGGAAACCATCATAGCCAAGAGGAAGCCTGAGGAGACATGATGACTAAATGGAATGTGGTGTCCTGGATGGGACATTAGGTAAAAACTAAGTATATCTGAATAAACACGTATTTTAGTTAAGACAAAAATATAAATAAATGGGGAAGAGTTTAGGGGGCATAAACTCTGAAATCTGACCAGGTATTTTCCTATTAACTATCCTAAAGGAAGCCTTTAAAGCCTGTGAACATCATCATAGGCCTCATTTTTTCAAAATTTTTTTATTTTTCCTTTTTCTCCCCAAAGCCCCCCGGTACATAGTTGTGTATTTTCAGTTGTGGGTCCTTCTAGTTGTGGCATGTGGGACGCCGCCTCAGCATGGCCTGATGAGCAGTGCTGTGTCCGCGCCCAGGATTCGAACCGGTGAAACCCTGGGCCGCCGAAGTGGAGCACGCAAACTTAACCACTAGGCCACGGGGACGGCCCCCATAGGCCTCATTTTTAAGGGTTCAGGATATAAGACTGGTACGCTTTACGGCCCCATGGAGCTTTTGACACAAGCCACTTTTTTTTTCAAGCTCAAAAAGCAGCAATAACAATTGCTGTTATCCCAGACTAAGTGTTTAGGGAAGTTTGAGCATTATGAGGGTGATAGATTCCGAATTCCCTTGCCTTGTCCTCCCAGCACCATCCACACAATGGTGATTTCAGCTGGGAGAGCCTAACTGAAATGACCATGGTAGGCTTCTCCATGAGCTAGAGCCCAAGATGTTTTCCGTTTCTGTCTGGAGGAATACTATGATCTTTTTTTACAGTATGACAGAACAAACAGAACTGTTTCACAACTTACTTGGTGGATTTTGTGCACTGTCATGTTTTTCATTTTAAAAGAGTTTTTTTCTTTGCCTGGGACATTGGGAGATTATGCTGAGGCTCGCAGGGGTGGTCTGGGCGCGTTCTCACATGCAAGGGGGACATGGCCTGCTCCTATACTGCCTGGGCTTTGAAGTCATCTGTGACTCTTCTAGTTTATTCTCCGTATCTAATTGGTTCTATCGATCCTCCTGAAATTTCTCCAGAACTTATTATTCCTTCTTCTCCATTCCTGTTGTCTTAGCTCAGGCCTTTTGATCTTTTGCCCAGACTTTTTAAAAATAACAGTTTAACTGGCCTTCCAGTCTCCAACCTACTCTTGCCCTGAACCGTCCTTCACACTGCCATAAATTCTCTAAAACATAAATCTAGTCATATCATTCCTCTGCTTTTAAGTCATTTGATAACTCCTTGGTTACAAGATAAGGCCCAAAAGCACAATCTGGACCTCGCCTAGATTTCTAATTAGATCTCCGGCTGTATCACCTGCTATCCTACCTCCTGCTGCATCTGTCACCACACCCACCCCGGGAGCCTCAGAGCTCAGACACACAGAGTCTGCGTCTCTTGAATACAAAAGCCTCCCTCAGTCTGCTGTGCCTTTACCTGTGTTGCTCTCCCTGCCAGGAGCGTCTCCTCATTCGACAGTTAGGGAGTAGTAGCAAGCCACGCTAGGTAGCAAGACAAGGAGGTGAAGGGGAGAAGGGAATTGAAGAGCATTACTAAAAGAGCACGGTGCTGGGTTCATATCCGGGTGCTCCATAAACACTGAATGAATGAATACATGAATTGCTGACCATGAGGTCCAGGCTGCAGAGGCAGGCAAGTGAAAACAGATGGACTATGAGAATAGCTCTGAATTTTTGCCTGTTACTCAAACCCTTTTCCTATTTCCCTCCCCCTCACCATCTTTCAGATCTCCATGTTTATGTTTCTTCGAATTTACAGACTACTATAGCACTACCTCAGATGCATTTAACCACGCCATACATAATTTATTTACTCATTCCTCATAAATCAATCCCTGCAGCCATCTGGAAAACAAGAACCACTTCTACTGCCTTTCAAGCTCCTCTTAACCAATCTTTTTAGTACGTGCTGTTGTGTCTGGTACAAAATGTAGTATTTTACGCACAGTTTCACCACCCAATATCAAGGGCTTTATGACCTTTTTTCTGTTGTTGTTGTTGTGTTTATTAGGCAATCCCATGTGAAAACATTAAATAAAGTAAGAACAATTAAAAATCAAAGCAAGGAAATTATATCACTACAGAGTGTATAAGTGAATTGATTTTCATGTGTGGCTCATGGAATACAGCCTGTTTTATGGTCAGACCTTGTAAACCACAAGCAGTAATTCTCCTGTAAAGGCTTGTGAAAAGTTGCAAAGGACTACTCATGTAAAAACACATTCAACATTTATAGGCAACGTAAAAGTCTTGTCTGCCTCTGTTTTCTAGTCTGTTAAATAGGAATAATGGATACTCACTTGCCCCAACCACCTACTGAGAGCAACATGAGCACACAAAAAGTACTTTGGTGATACAGATGCTCTATGAAATCATTTTCTATTCGATGCAATGAGGATAACAAAGCTAACCCACTCTGCTTTGACCAGAAGCCTTAAGGAGAGGTAGGCAGTTTAACTTTACGGATACATAACTGATCATTTCACTAGAGCCAGTGATTGCCATAACCGACTCACTCTGGTTATAACTATACATAAGTAGAAGTGATACAGAAACAGGTGTCCCTTTTAGAGAAATAGGCAAATATGAAAAACCACCAAATACCAAACCATGAGTTTGCTATTTCTTTTATGAACTTTAAATTCAGGGGCTCTCTTCTACTGTCACTTTCCTGAGATACCTTTACTAGGCAAATTTCTTACCTTCTTGAACCCGTGATTTTCATACTGGTATGGTCATCCCAAGTTGGTTGCCTCCTCAGGAGGAGTTCCCAGACCTTTCTAACTAAAGTGTTATTCCCCAGTTATCTTCTATTGTCATTTAGTTTATTTCCATCCTACTACTTATCATAACAGGTAATTAACTAGGTAATCTGTTTGTTTACTTATTTACCCAACTAGATCTAAATTCCAGATCAACCTGGATTTTATCTATTTAATCCCACAACTGTACCCCAAGTGCCTACAATAGTGCCTGGTTCATAGCAAGTGCTTAAAAAGTATTTGTTGAATGAATGAGTGAAGGAACTTGTCCTTGCGGTGACAACAAGCTTAATTCAAACTTCTTTGCATGACTTTCAAGGCCCCAATTTACTTATTTAGGCTTATATTCTGCCCTTTTATACCTCTGTATATTATGCCTGTTGATATCTCTGTAAAAGCTTGCTTTCTGCCCAAATGCTCTTCTTCCTACCAAATAACTTATCCTTCAAGGCCTTTCTTAAACACACCTTTTCTGTGAAATCTTTTCCAATCCTCCACAGACACACACACAGAATGCTTCCTCTGTTCAGTTCTTATAATAACGACAGCACTTATAATATAGGGTTATAATAGAAATAAAATAATAATAATGATAGCTAACATTTTAGAGCATTAACTCGATGCCAGGTACAGTTATAAATACTTTCTATGTTATTACTCATTTAATCCTGGAAACAACTCTAAGAAGTAGGTACTATCATTAGTACTTAAGAGTCTGTTACAGCTAGCTAGAATCAACTTCATGAATGCTGGGATGGTGCCTTAAAAAGCCTTGCTAATTCCCAGAACCCAGCAATGTATCTGCAATGTCATATGCCCTTACTACAAATCTGCTAAATAATGCATTCTGACATAAGTTTCTTATCCTCTGACGGCACTTTGAGAATGGCAATCCCAATCAGTTAAAGAACCAGACAGTAGTTTTAAGTAATTATACAAATTTAATCTTAAAGTGATACAGTCCTTTCTAATTACAACAAGAAGCTCAGAAGTCACAAAAGAATGATAAATCTAGTTATAGAAAAACTTAAAATATTTGTACATTAAAAAAACAAAGTTAACAAAGGCAAACCAGAAATGGAAAAAGTATATTCAACCCACATTAGACAAAAGATTAATTATAATATACGAAGGGCTCCTATAAAAAACATAAGAAAAGATAATCAGCCCATTAGAAAAACAGGAACATCATATGAACAGGAAACTTCCAGAAAAAAAAATTTAAATGGTTACAAACATATGAAAATATGCTCAACTTCATTAATTTAAAAAAGTGCAAATTAAAACAATGGGAATGTATTTATTTATTTTACTGATCATATTTTAAAGATGAAAAAAGAATTACAATATTCAGCACCAGCAAGGCTGTGGGGAAATAAATACTTTTATACACTCATGCTACAGAAATGCTTTCATATACTTAAAAGATACACACACACAAGGTTGTTCACTGTAGCACTGTTGGTAACAGCAAAAGATTGGAAATCACTGAAACGTGTATCAATGCAAGCTTGGTTAAATAAACTATGGTACAGCTATACCAGGAAACTGTATGCAGCCATTAAAAAGAGTGACATTACTGGATAACCAAATAACAGATGAGGGAAATTCTCATTTTATAAACGTACTCCAGATAATAAAAAACCTAATTATAAAAAGGGGCAAAGATTTGAAAAGACACTTCATCAAAGAGGATACAAGGTTGGCAAATAAGCATGTCAAGTGATGTTCAACATAAGCCATTAGGGAAATTAAATTAAAACCACGATGAGATAATACTACATACCCGTTAGAATGGCTCAACTAAAAATTACCGAAAATCCCAAGAGCTGTTGAGGATGCGGAACAAGCGGAGCTATCATACATAGCTAGTTCAGATGCAAACCGTACAGCCATTCCAGAAAATGGTCCTGCGTTTCCTATAAAGTTCAACATACATTTACCACATGACCCAGCGATCCCATTCCAGCCTATACTACTCAGCAAGAAAAAAGAATGAACAACTTGGATGAATCTGCAAAGCATTGAGCTGAGTGAGTGAAGGCAGTCTCAAATGGTGACATACTATGTGACTCCATGTATATAACATTCTCGAAAAGGAAAAACTGTAGGGACAGAGAAAAATAGATCAGTGGTTACCAGGAGTTGGGAGTGAGGGAGATCTAACTGCAAAGGGATAGCAAAAGAGAATTCTTTGGAGTGTTGAACTGTCTGTATCCTGTCAGTGGTGGGGAGTACCAGAAGCTGTACATGCATGTGCAAGAATCACAGGCATGTGTTAAAACTCAAAGGACTGTGCACCAGAAAATAAGTGAATTTTACTGTATGTACATTAAAAATAATTTTTAAAAACATAAATTGTCATCGGCAGTAACGATACCTTCTATTTCTCCATCTAAGGGAGGAACGTCATCTCTCATGGAGAAATCCATAGCTGTCCCGGGTATGTCCATCAAGTCTTCATCACTGGAGCTGCTCCGGAAGCTATTGAAACTCCCCTGCTGGAAGCCTCTGTTATCCATGGCTCCTGTGCAAAAAAGAAAAGAACACAGAACAAAACAGGAGGCTTATTACAATGACCTCCAAGCCCCTTACCACTTATTCTTTTTTTCTTGTGGTAAATACACATAACATAAAATTTACCACTTGAGCCATTTTAAACTAGACAATTCAGTAGCATTAAGTACATTTACGATATTGTACAATCATCATCACTACCCTTTTCCAGGAATTTTTCATCATCCCAAACAGAAACTCTGTACCCAGTAAACATAATTCCCCACCCCCTTCCCCCAACCCCTTATAACCTCTATTCTCTTTCTGTCTCTAGGATTTGCCAATTTTGGATATTTCATACAAATGTAATCATACAATATGTGGCCTTTTGTGTCCAGCTTCTTTTACTTCCCATAAGGTTTTCAAGGCTCATCCACGTATAGCACATATCAGCACTCATTCCTCTTTAGGGCTAAATAATACCCATTGTGTGAATATACCACATTTTGTTTATTCATTCATCATCTGATGGACATTTGGGTAGTTTTCACCTTTTGGATTAGCACTTATTCTTACGTCTTCATTCATGCTCTTACTTTGACAACACAGACATGCAAACTACTTAGTATATTCAGTTACCCTCCAGATGTAATGTACCTCTACCTTTACCATGTAGTTGATAGCAGTTGTTTGAGAACCATGCAAATGAGCAAACCAAATGAGGACATGTATACAAAACTCATATGAGTTCACAAGTAATCAATTGATACAAAAACTAGACATCAGTATTGAGAAATGTGTTAGCCATTTGAGAGTGGAGAAACATTATCTTACGGCCCTGACTCTCCCAGAGCTCCTAACACAATGCAGATGCACAGAAATACCGGGAAAAAGAGGCACACTGCGCTGCGCCATTCCATGTTGTTCTCTACTCAAGAATTGAATATTAAAGATGAAACATTTTCTACATCCCAAGTATGAATTTTCAGATTATAAATTATACTCAAAAGATCTTAGTATTTGATTAAAAAAAAACAGTATAGCCAACTTTGTCTTATCTAGCCCTGCTCCTCCAATTTGTTTTATGAAATCTTGATTGAGAATCATAGTTGGCAAAGTTCTATTGGATTAGGCAAATAATATTCCTTTTGAAGTATTCCAAATCTTTTAAGAAGCTTCTTACTCTAGGTTATCAGAATTATGTGTGATGAATGTGGTAAAAACCAAATTGGAAATTAAGCAATAGGTCTGAAAAATTTGAATCATAGCAGATAAATTAAATATTTCAAACATTGAGCATAAATGAGAAAGAACCAACATTTACCAGGTACTTAGCAATTTTCAGGGGCGGGGCTGTGTGCTTAAAATGAACTCTTTGACTTAATTTTTACAATGTTCCCATGCTGTGGCTTTATCATTCCTGGTGCAGATGGGGAAACTGAAGCTCAGAGAGGCTAAGTAACTTGCCAAGTCAGTTGTTAAAAAATGTTAAGCTCCAAATCATGTGTTCAGTTTCACAACACTTCACTTGTAATAAAGAGAACAGCCTGACAGAAGTGTAAGGGAGATTTATGAACCACCTACTATATACAAATGACTGTGGGACAGAGAGACAGATACAAAAATGATGCTGAGTAGGCCAGATGAGATGAAGATTGAGAGGCAAAGATTTGGGAGTTATCAACATCAAGGTGATGGTTGAAACCAAGAGAACAGATATTCCAAGGGATACCTAAAGTTCACTTATGGATAAAGATGAATATAAATAAAAGAAATGCATTCTCAATATCCCTCTTTAGTATGCACAAATAGCTTACACTCTGCACAGAGGTGAACTTAAACAAAAGATTCCCCAGGAACATGACCGTGCTTACACAGTGACATGCGGTCAAGCAAGGAAGGCAGGGTCATCTACTCAGTACTAATATGTACAAAACTATTGATCATAAAACCACTTCCTAACCAACAAAAACTCTAAGCTTGCTATGTGGATCAAATGGGCCGCTCGCTTGCCAATCCTGCATCCCCCCCAGACTTTTCCCCCTGCTCTCTCCTGCTTCCTTCACTCCCCTTCTCCCAGCACTCCCACAACAGTGCACTTACACGGAATTCCCTGTCTCAGTTGCTGCCTGTAGGGAACCTCACCTACCAGGAGATCCTTAGCAGTTTTTTCCTATTTCTAACAACACATAGGAAATGCTGAATCTCTCCGTCTTCCCTCCTGTCACCCAGGAAGAAGCGTCTTTACTCTTTAAGAAAAAAATAGCCTCTCTACTTTGTTCTGGATCTGACTGAGATAATACATCCTTCCCTGTCTTACTCTGATTTACTTTATTTTAATCTTTAAGGAGACCTACTATCTCCAGCTCTTATCTCTACCTCAAGCTCCAGCCCTGAAGCCCCAAGAACTCCACTGGACACTTGTTACTACTTCAAACTCAACTGGATGAAAATGAAAAAACAGTGGAAATAACATTAACCTAGACACAAATAATAAAATCCAAACAAGGCATATTCCCTGCCCCCACCCTCCACATCAACTTTCCTTTTCAATGCAGGCAGCTTCAGAGTCAATACTGCAGTTAATGTTTGTCTAACTCTGGGATTGACTACCTTCAACCAACCTGCCAAAAAGCACTCACTCTCAAGAGTAGGTATTCCAGGTTTCTAGAAATCTTAGCTGAAAACAAGCACCATTTTAGCTGACAAGAACAACCAAAGCTAATAGAGTAGCACAATTCAAGGGGTTTTCTTTCCATTTAAATTTATTAAATGCCCATGAATTCCATACAGTGACCAGCACTGAAAGAAAGCAAGAAAATTGCAAAATGATGCAGAATCCTTTCCCTCTCTCTCCACTGGTTCTATGTTTCATTCAGGAAATGATTTAAAATACGCAGTTCCAGTAACTCTACATTAGCCACACAAATTATAGGAAGAAAAAGTATGGGGAGTCCAAAAATAATTCATATTTGGCTTTGGAATATGTCCTGTAGTCATATTTTCAGATGGGTGTACCTATTGTTCTGGGAATTCATTAAAACAAAATAATGACACTACAAGCTGAAGACTCAACAAAGGAGAAGCTGGAAAACTTTTCAGTTTCCCCATTAGGACTTTCTGAACTCCTTCCTGTAATCCACTGACACAGAGCAATCCATCTAAATTGACCTGTCTCATTCCAAACATTTCCTGAAGCAGCTATCTGGTTCACTGTTTGGGTTTGAAAGTGCTTCCTTGATAAGTACATAGAAACAAAGGGTCAACTAAAGAAAATTAGAAGCAGCAAGTAAATCAAGGAAAACAGATGCTATAAATAGGAGTTCAGTAAAGGAAATAAATACAATCAGTAAAACTCAAAGTGATATTTGCCCATGGACAATCCACTCTGCTACAGTCTTTGGTTTTATTTTGCAGATATAAAAGAGTTCAAGAGAAAAGGTTAAAGCAGCAGAATAATGAGGAAATAACTTAAAGTTCCTTAAAGTTGAGATTTGAACCCACATCTAGTTGAACTCCAAGCCTAGTGCTCTTTCCATAACACTTTGGAACTTCACTATGACACATCAGTCCAGAGATTGGCACATGTAGATAAATCAAATATCTAGATGGCCACCAGCCTGAGGTCAGTTAGAATTTAGGGTAGGCTAGGAACAAAGTAAGGGGATTTGATTTATTTTCCCAACTAGTGGATTACATATAGGGAGAACAGAAATCAGGGGAAAATGTTGTTTGGTTGATATTTGTGTTACATAGCTGACACTTCAGTGCCTTTTGTCACTCTCTTGCTTAAAATCATAAGCTGGTTCCTTTCCCCATTGCCTTTAGGGTCAAGTTTAAATTTCTCTGCATGGCATTCAGGACTCTATCAAATTTAGATTTCATCTATCTAGATAGACTTATCTCCTGCCACAAATTCGTTATACTCCACGCAGGCCGTGCACTTTACTTTTTTCTTTTGTTTTTGGTGAGGAAGATTGGCCCTGAGCTAACATCTGTGCCAATCTTCCTCTATTTTTTATATGTGGGACACCGCCACAGCATGGCTTGATGAGCACTGTAGGTCTGCACCTGGGATCCGAACTTACAAACCCCAAGCCACCAAAGCAGAGCACACAAACTTAACCACTACACCATTGGGCTGGCCCCTTGGCCACGTACATTTTTTGAAGACGAAGAAGATTAGCCCTAAGCTAATATCTGTCGCCAATCCTCTTTTTTGCTGAGGAAGATTGGCCCTGAGCTAACATCTGTGCCCATCTTCCTCTACTTTATATGTGGGATGCCTGCCACAGCATGGCTTGATAAGTGGTGCATAGGTCCATGCCTGGAATCTGAACTGGTGAACCCCAGACTGCCAAAGTGGAGCTGGCGAACTTAACCACTACACCACTGGCTGCCCCCCCAGGCCATGTACATTTATGCCTCAGTGCCTTTGCTCCGGCCAGATACTCTATCTGGAATCCCATTCAGCCCTCCCATCTTCTTTTCAGCCTGGTTAAATCCCATTCAATCCATCTAGGGCCAGCTCGAACAGGCTTTTCCCTCAACCCTCCCTTTGTTCAGACATCTATGTTGATTGCATAATCTCTTCCACTTGAGTCTTGTCACTACACCATGTCCTTTTCATTTCTGTTGTCCCAGCAACTCTAGTGTTGTTCCAGAGTAAATGTTCAATAAATGCACATTGAGGAGGATTCCAGTTGGGGAGGAAGGGTTAACAGCCAATCAACATATTTATGGTTGACACTCAATACATCTATGCCTTGCACTATGAGGGTAGGGAATTGGGGATACAAAAAGTGTTTGTTACCCTGTCACTACTCTCAAGGAATTTATAGTCTAGTTGGGGAGAAAACTTTCACATAATGCAATTACACAACAGCTAAGTGTTAAACTGTTACAATAAAGGTGCAACTGGCATTCAGAAAATGGAGGGGAGTTTGTAAGCTAGAGAAGGCTTCATGGAGGAAAGAGGGTATTCCAGGCCCAGGAAACAAAATGGCAAAGGCTTGAGCTGAGAATAAGGCTGGCATTTGTGCTTGACTAGAGGACAGATTAGGTGAGCAAATGAATGGAGATAGACCATAAAGGATCTGGGAAGCCAATGGAGTCACTGTGGTTTTTGAGGAACAATATGATAAAAACACAATTTTAGGAGATGTGGCAGCATTGGGCTGGAAGAGAGAGGAGGAAAGGACTAGGAAGGCAGTTTACTACTTTCAGTTTCAATGTAGGTGATTTGGGATAGAGGAGGAAGGGGGGAAAGGGGAGGATGAGTGCATATTCCCAAAAGTTGTACTGAAAGAGCCAGGTGGGGTGGGCGGGACAGTGCTTGCTTGTGGTATGGCACACTGGCATCTTGTTTTACTAGTGACAGTGACACATGTTGGGTAAAATAAATTAATACATCCATCTCAACTAGCCCAACTGGCAAAAAAAAATGTACAAACCAATAGGTGGGCCGACATACACGACCCTTCAAATGAAAATAGAACATATACCACATATTCCAATGCTAACAAGCACAAAGAAGCAATAAACTTTTCTATTTCTTATTTTTGCTCCTCAAAAATAACTGTTGACCTGCACATGGCATTCTGCATAACATATGCCAGATACTGCAAATGTGGAAAAGGGAGACTGCAAGAGGAAGAAAGGGTTAAGAGAGGCATTATACAATTTACCAAGATACAAGTATTGTCATATCATTAAAAATAAAACATTAACACAATCCTAAGTGTAACACTGAAGGTGATAAAAACTGGCATATACATAAAATCACCTTTTGTCTACACACTATACTTTGGGCTACTTGAAGACAAAGAGACTTAAATCTGTGTACCCAAGTGCCGAACACAAAGAGAGATCTCAGTAAATAATCTAGCTCACACTCCAATTCCAGTTTTAGTTACATTATTTTGAGAAGCAGAAATGAAATGTGAATATTGGAGAGTAATCTCTGAGATGCCATAGAAAGTGCTTATTTCAAAGGTTTGGGCCAATCCTTAGTCCAAGGTACCTTCTCTACCAGTCGGAGTTGCAGGTAAAAAGTCCCAGGAGGAAATAATAGTGCTTCTTCTCCCAGTGTGGTCTTTATCTGGGAGGCATTCTACAGCTGAGGAGGAGTTATGAGAGAAGACAGGACTCAGAGAAGGCAGTATCAGTGCAGCCGCTCAAACTTTTTGGTCTCAAGTTCCCTTTGGTCTTCAAAATTATTGAGGAACCTAAAGAGTTTTTCTTTATATGGGTTCTCTCTACAGATATTTACTGAATTATAAATTAAGACCCCAAAATGCTTAAAATACATATTTATTAATGCATTTAAATATTTATTAATTTATTTAAATATTAATACAATTCCGACTGGTAGAGAAGGTGCTTTGGGTTAAGGATTGGCCCAAATCTTTGAAATAAGCACTTCCTATGGCATCTCAGAGATTACTCTCCAATATTCACATTTCATTTCTGCTTCTCAAAATAATGTAACTAAAACTGGAATTGGAGTATAAACTAGATTATTATTCAACCCACTGTATGGTAACATTAACATTTTTTGAAAAAATCTATAGTTTCTAAAACTAAAAAAATTAGTGAGAGGCATTTTGCAAATCTTTTTAATGTCTGCCTTAATAGAGGACAGCTGGATTCTGCTTCACATATTCCATTAGCCATCAGAGCAATGACATCATCATCTGTCTATTCATGAGAAAAGGAGAGTGAAAAAGGTAAATAATGTCTTAACATTAATATGAAAATGGTTTTGACCTCATAGACCCCCCCCCCCCCAAAGGGTCTCAGGAACTCCCAGACTGCTCTTTGAGAATTGTTGAAGCAGAAAAGAACACAGAATGGAGAAACTGTACTTGGACCACACTCATGATTGGTGAGAAGGTGAAAGAGGACAAACCAGTCAGAAGAGACTGTGTTGACGGCTATGAAAATGAACCACATGACAAACTAATATTTCCTATAAATTTTTTTTCCAAAGGAATAATAGATATATAGAGATTGTTCAAATCATTAAAACTGAATCCCAACAGATGAACAGGCAAAAGATATTAGTAGATAACTCATTAAAGAAAAGGAAAAAAAGGGCTTTAAAATTTCAGAAAAATTAAAATTAAAAAATAATATACTTTTTTAAAAAACTAACTATTGGTAGTGAGCATGATGCAGTCTATACAGAAACTGATATATAATGATGTACATCTGAAATTACACAATGTTATAAACCAATATGACCTCAATAAAATAAAAATAATAATAACATGCTATCTTCCCTTAGCAGATCAGCTTTTCTTTGATTTTATCTTAGAGATTTTGCAAATATAATAACTCCCTGTTATAAAGGCTTTGAAGAAGTGATAAATAAAATGGCTATGGAAGTGCCCTGAGGTTCAAGGACAAGGGCCTGCCTGGCCTGACAAAGACAACACATGAAATTTATACATCACTTTCACTTTGGAATATACAAGTAAAACTCTTTAATAAACTTGAACAAACTGAATATAGGATCACATTGAAAGATTTGCCTATTATAAACAGGAGGGTTTATTCCAAGAATGCAAGACTGGTATCACAAGGGAAACTATCAACATAATTTACCAGATTAAGAGAGAAAATTTTAAAGTGATAATTATCTCAACACATGTCAAGAATGGATTTTTTTTAATTTACATTTATTCTGGATTAAAATTTTTTCAATATTCCAGGTGTAGGATTTCTTTCCTGACACGGTATAGAATATTTAAATTCTAGTAGCAAAATATCATTCCCCTTACTACAGGAAGGCAACAATGCCTTCCGTTGCCAATTATATTTAACATGGTACAAGAAAAATTCTAAGAGAAAAAAACGAAGGATGCATATAGGAAAGGAAGAAATACGATATTCTGATATTTGGATTGAATATTTGAATATGTGGTATGAATGCATATCTATATAATCCTAAGAATATTAACTAAGAATTGGGTAATAAATGAATTCAGAAATTAGAAAATATACAGAAAGCAACTGCATTCCTATGTACTACCACAGAACTAGAAAATATAATAATTTATTTATGACAGAGACATAAACTCAAAATGCAACATTACTTTAAAAATTTATAAAAGCCAAATAGGAGGAAAACAAGGAAGACATAAGTCAACAAAGATGCTCTTGGATGTATCATGACCTTGGAAAGTCTAAATATAGCAAGAACGAAACATCCTAATTTGAACTATATTATATTTATATATTAATCTAAAGTCCCTATGGAACCCCTTATGTAACTTAAAAGACTGATAGTGAAGTTCATCTAGAAGAGTAAGTAGACAAGGATACTAGTGTATATATTTCCTTAAATGTAAATATGGCACACTTATCCTGTCAGATTTTAATCTTCTAAAAAGAAACTATCATCAAAACCTTATGGTATTGGATTAAGAATAGAGATTCTAGCAACGGATACAAACTATTATAAGAACTTAAAAGTTGATAAACGAGAAGTGACACAAATATAAGGAAAGAGTCACTTTTTAGTAAATAGTTGAAGGACTGCTAGATATAAAAATGGAAAACAATATAGAATTACAGCATATACTATACTGCAACAAATTCCAGATGGGGTTTTTAAAAGTTGATTTTTTAAAGAACACAGAATAGTATATTTATCCCAGATGTGGAGAATAGACAAAATTACTTCTGACTATGAAAAGAGATAAAATGGATTAATTCATATGTACTAAATTAAATAACTTTTTGCATCAGGGAATGTAAGCAATAAAATGAAGTAAAAGGAACAGAAAAGGAACACATCCATGTCATCACAGATAAAGGTAATAGAAAAGATGAAAGCAAATATCCAAGTAAAAATCAAAGGACTTCTGGTTTCTGGTCGAGCATGTAAGGTCCTTGGAAGTCATCACTCTCATCCTCACAATGAGAAAAAAGCTGAACAAACCAAAAATCAACAAGTCTTCTTAGATCCACCAGAGAACTGAGGTCACAGGGCAAACTGTTGCCCCCAGAATTGGAGAGAAAGACAGGCAGATACAGAAAATCACAGCCTACACGAGCAGAAACCTCTGGGGGAACCAGTACCAGGGTAGGAGAACCTAAATTGTAATTGAAGAATCGCTGGTGGCTCAGTGTAGACAAGTTTGAGAGTTAAAAACTCAGGGCACCCAGTCTTAGAGGGACCCCACACTTCCATAAGTTTTGCCAGAAGCCCTACTAAGGTTCTCACAGTGAAAACCAGAGAAAAACCCCCTTGTGCTTCCAGCCAGGGGAGGGGAAATGCAGCCATTTTGCAATACAACAGAGCATTCTGTTCTTCTCAACAAGGCCTACCCTCAAGAGAAACTATTTTACCAGAGCCTAACCAACTTAAGGGAAAGGAAAACTCAACTCTAGCTCCCTCTAGCCTCCTGTCTCACAAAACGGGCAGAACCCCAAAACAAAACTGAGAAACACTTGTGAAGTTCACAACTGAGGGGTACAGGCACACTAAAAGACTGAAACCCAATCACAGGACTATAGAATACTTCCTCTTCCCACACACCTTACTACCACATCAGTAGGGCTCCTGAATGACAACAGGGGAATACAATTGAAAGAACTCATGTCTTAAACCTTATTTAAGAAGCCATCTCTAGGAAAACCCAAATACACAAGACAGACAAAAACAAAGACACTAGAGGAAATTTTAGCCTCTGACACATACAACTACAGCATACAGTAAAAACAGCCTAACCTCTACCCAAATAAACATGAAACCTCACACTAAAGGCATATTTACCTCAGTTACTTTTACCAGTATATCATATCCAGTTTTTAACAAAAAATTACAACGAATACTAAACGACAAAAGAACACAGCATGCAGAGACAGAGCAAGTATCAGAACGAGAGTCAGATATGGAATGCATGTTAGAATTATCAGAACAGCAGTTTAAACTAACTATGATTAATATGCTAAGGGCCCTAAAGGAAAAGGTGGACAACATGCAAAAAAGATGGGTAATGTAAGAAGAGAGATGAAAACTCTCAGAAAAAATCAAAAGGAAATGCTAGAGATGAAAAACACTGTGACAGATATGAAGAATGCCTTTGCTGAGCTCATCAACAGACTGGACACAGCAGAGGAAAAGAATCAGCAAGCTTCAAGAAATGTCAAAAGAAACTTCCAAAACTGAAACGCAAAGAGAAAAAAAAGAATGAAAAAAATGAACAGAATATCAAAAACTATGGGAAAATTACAAAAGGTGTAACATATGCATAAAGGGAATACCAGAAGGAGAAGAAAGAAAGGAACAGAAGAAATATCTGAAGTAATAACGACTGAGAATTTCCTAAAATTAATGATAATCACCAAACCACAGGTCCAGGAAGGTCAGAAAATACTAAGGAGGACAAATACAAAAAAAATCCACATTTAGGCATATCATATCCAAACTGCAGAAAATCAAAGACAAAGAAAAAATCTTGAAAGCAGTCAGAGGAAAAAACACCTTACCTATAGAGGAGCAAGGATCACAATTATACCAGACTTCTCTTCAGAAACTATGCAAGCAAAAAGATAGAATAGTGAAATATATGAAAGGCTGAAAAGAACCACCAATCCAGAATTCTGAATCCAGAGAAACTACCCTTCAAAACTGAAATTTTTCTCAGAGAAATTGTTCAAGTAGACTTGCCTTGCAAGAAATGTTAAAAGAAATTCTACAGAAAGAAGAAAATAATATAGGTCAGAAACTCAGATCTACATAAAGAAAGGAAGAATGCTAGAGAAGGAATAAATTAAAGTAAAATATTTTGTTTTATTCTTAATTGATCTAACCAAAAATAGTTTGTTCAAAATAATAATGTCATTAAAGTTTTCAGTGATGATCACTTATGAACAAGTGAAATGAAAGACAGCAATGTTACAAGAGACAGGAGAGAGGAAGTGGGAATACTCTGTTACAGGGTACTTGTATTACCCATGAAGTAGTATTAGATTATTTGAAAGACTTGAATTAGTTATAAATGCATATTGTAGACATAGGGCAACCACTAAAAAGAAAAACTTTTAAAAAAGAAGTATAATTGATAGGACAAGAAAGGAGGAAAAATAGAAACTATTCATACAAAATCATATAAAATGTTCCGTTAAAACCAGAGAAGGCAGAAAAAGAATGGAAGACAAAAAAGAACAAGGGCAATGAATAGGAAACAGTAACGAATATGGCTGATATTAATCCAACCATATCAGTAATCTCTTTAAATGTCAATGGTCTAAATAGACCAATTAAAAGACAGAGACTGTCAGAGTAAAAATACAATATCCAACTATGTTGTCTACAAGGAACTTACTTTAAATATAAAGACTCAGATTAAAGGCAAGAAGATGGAGAAAGATATAACACGCTAACACTAATCAAAAGGAAGCTGGAGTAGCTATATTAATTTCAGACAAAGCACACTTCAGAGCAAGGAAAATTATCAGGGATAAAGAACGGCATTACATAATAATAAAGGGGTCAATTCTCAAAGAAGCCATATAATCCTTAATTTATATGTGCCTAACAACACAGTGTAAAAATACACGAGGCAAAACCTGATAGAATGGCAAAGAGAAATGGGTTCATCTTAGAGACTTCAACACCCCTCTACTGGAAATGGACAGATCCAGCAGCAGAAAATCAGTAAAGACATAGTTGAACACAGCATCATCAATCAACTGGATCTAACTGACATCTGTAGTATTCTTCATCTAACAACAGCAGAATACACATTCTTCTCAAGCTCATACAGAATATTCTTTAAGAGAGATGACATTCTGGGCCATGAAATATACTTTAACAAATTTTTAAAAAGGAAATCATACAAAGCCTGCTCTTGGATCACAATGGAATTAAACTAGAAATCAATAACGGAAAGGTAGCTGAAAAAATCCTACATACTTGAAGTTTAAACAACATACTTCTAAATAACACAAGAGTCCAAGAAAAAGTCTCAAGAGAAATTTCACAACATTTTAAACTAAATAAAAATGAAAAAACAACATCACAATTTGTTGGATGCAGCAAAATCAGTACTTAGAAGAAAATTTATAGAATTGAATATATCAGAAAAGAAGCATATATCAGAAAAGAAGATCTAAAATCAACCATCTAAGCTTCCACCTTAGGAAACTAGAAAAAGAAGAGCAAATTAAACCCAAAGTAAGCAGAAGAAAAGAAATAATAAAAATTAGAGCAGAAGTCAACGAAATTGAAGACAGGAAATCAATGGAGAAAATCAACAAAAGCAAAAGTTGGTACTTTGAAAAGATCAATAAAATTAATAAACCTCTAGCTAGGTTAACTAAGAAAAAAAGAGAGAAGATACAAATTACTAATATAAAAAAACGAAATAGGGACCATCACTATTCATCATGTAGACATAAAAAAGATAATAAAGGAATATTATTAACAATTCTCTGTCCACAAGTTTGATAACCTAGATAAAATAGACCAACTCCTTGAAAGACATAATCTACCAAAACTCACACAAAGAAAAATAGATCGTGAGAATATGCCTATATCTATTCAAAAAATTGAATCACTAATCAATAACCTTCCAAAACAGAAAGCACTAGACCCAGATAGGATCACTGGTGAATTCTACCAAACATTTAAAGAAGAAATTATATTAATTCTCTACAACCTCTTTCAAAAAATAGAATCAGAGGGAATACTTCCTAACCCATTCCATAAGGCTAGCATTATTTTAATACCAAAACAAGACAAAGACATTACAGGAAAGGAAAACTACAGACCAACCTCTCTCATGAACATAACTGCAAAAATTCTCAACAAAATACTAGCAGATCAAATCCAACTACGTGTAAAAAGAACTTATATACATTGACCAAGTGTGATTTATTTCAGGCATGCAAAGCAGGTCCAAAATTTAAAAATTAATGTAATGAAAGGCTACAGAAGAAAAATCATATGAACATATCAATCAATACCAAAAAAAAAGGGATTTGATAAAATCCAACATCCATTAATGACAAAAATCTCTCAGCAATTAGGAATGAAGGGGAACCTCCTGGACTTGATAAAGAACATCTACAAAAAACCTAGTTAGTATCATACTTAATGGTGAGAAACTAGATGCTTTCCTGCTAAGATAAGAAACAAGACAAGAATATCTGCACTCAACACTCCTATTCAGCATTGTACTGGAAGTCCCAACTAATGCAATAAAACAAGAAAAGGAAACAAAAGGTATATAGGTTGGGAAGGAAGACATAAAACTGTCTTTGTTCACAATGACATGATTGTCTATGTGGAAAATCCAAAGGAATCAACAAAAAAACTCCCAGAACTAATAAGCAACTATAGCAAGGTTGCAGGATACAAGGTCAACATACAAAAGTCGACTACTTCCTTATGTATCAGCAACGAACAACTGAAATTTGAAACTAAAAACACTATGTCATTTACATTAGCAAGAAAAAATGAGATAATTTGGTATAAATCTAACAAAATATGTATAAGACGTATATGAGGAAAACTATAAAAATCTGATGAAAGACATCAAAGAGGATCTAAATAATTGGAGATACATTCCATGCACGTGGATAGGAAGACTCGATATTATCAACATGTTAGTTCTTCCCAACTTCATCTATAGATTCAAGGCAACCCCAATTACAATCCCAGTAAGTTATTTTGTGGACACTGAGAAACTGATTCTAAAGTTTATATGGAGAGGCAAAAGACACAGAATAGCCAACACAGTACTGAAGGAGAAGAACAAAATCGGAGCACTGACATTACCGGACTTCAAGACTTACAATAAAACTACAGTAATCAAGACAGTACGATACTGGTAAAAGAAGAGACAAAGAGATCAACAGAACAGAATAAAGAACCCAGGAACAGAAACACACAAATATAGTTAACTGATCTTTGGCAAAGGAGCAAAGGCAATTCAGTGGAGAAAGGATAGCCTTTTCAACAAATGGTGCTGGAACAACTGGACATCTTCATGCAAACAAAAAATGAATCTAGACACAGATCTTCAATTTTTACAAGAATTAACTCAAAATGGATCATAGACTTAAATGTAAAATGCAAAACTATAAAACTTCTACAAGATAACATAAAAGAAAATCTGGTGACCTTGAGTTTGGCAATGACTTTTTAGATATAACACTAAAAGTATGATCTATGAAAGAAAAAATTGATAAAAATTGGGCTTTATTAAAATTAAAAACTTCTCTGCAAAATCCACTGTTAATAAAATGAAAAAACAAGTCACATACTGAGAGAAATATTTGCAAAAGCCATATCTGGTAAGTGGCTGATATCCAAAATATACAAAGAAATCTTAAAATTCAACAACAAGAAAATGAACAACCCAATTAAAAAATAGGCAAAAGATTGAAATGTAACCAAAGAAGATATACGGATTGCAAATAAGCATATGAAAAGATGTTCACCATCATGTGTAATTAGAGAATTGCAAATTAAAACGAGATCCCACTACATACCTATCAGAATGGCTAAAATCCAGAACACTGACAACACCAAACACTGGAGAGGATGCGGAGCAACAGGAACTCTCATTCATTGCTGGTGGGAATATGAATGGTACAGCCACTTTGGAAGACAGTTTGGCAATTTCTTAGGAAAAAAACATGCTCTTACTATACAATCCAGCAATCACACTCCTTGGTATTCACCCAATGATCTGAAAATTTATGTCCACATAAAAACCTACACACAGATGCTTATAGCAGCTTTACTCATAATTGCCAAAAGCTGAAAGAAACCAAGATGTCCTTCAGTAGGTGAATGGACAGACAAACTGTGGTACATCCAGACAGAATATCATCTAGTGATAAAAACAAATGAGCTATCAAGCCACGAAAAGATATGGAGGAGTCTTAAATGAAGTAAAAGAAGCCATTCTGAAAAGTCTACATACTGTATGATTCCAACTATAGGACATTCTGGAAAAGGCAAAACTACAGAGACAGTAAAAGGATCAGTTGTTGCCTGGGGTTGGGAGGAAGGAGGGAGAGGGATGAATAGGCAGAATACAGAGGATTTTTAGGGCAGTGAAACTACTCTGTATGATACTTTAATGGTGGATACATGATGTCATTATACATTTATTCAAACCCACAGAATGCACAGCACAAAGAGGGAACCCTAATGTAAACTATGGACTCTGTTAATAACAATGTATCAATATTGGCCCATCAATTGTAACAAGTGTACTACACTAACTGCAGGATGTCAATAATAACAGAAAGTGGGGTGGGGGAATATATGGCAACTCTCTGTACTTTCTGCTCAATTTTTCTGTAAATCTAAAACTGCTCAAAAAAAATAAATCTATTAAGTTAAAAAACATCAAAGGATGCTAAAAGGGCAGTTTACACATAAGGAAATTTTGACTCTAAAAATCATCCTGTGGAACACAGAAATCTCTATTAAAGTTATTTAAACCAGTGGTTCTCAAAGTTCAGTGGGTATCAAGAGTCCTCTGGAGGGCTGGTTAAAACCAAGATCACTGCCCTTGCCACCCGCTCCCCCCCCCCGACTTTCTCATTCCCTAGGTCTGAGGTGGGGTCTGACAATTTGTATTTCTCACAAGGTCCCAGGGAATGCTGATGCTGCTGGCCCTGCACATCAAGAGAGATATAAAGTCTGAGAAAAATAAGAGCAAGGCTGAGTAGTAAGAAAATGGGATTTTAGAGTATCCAGGGGTACGTATTAAACAACCCAAGTCTTTTCTGCAGAGCATATTGGGAGAACGTGGGAGAGAAGGATCAAGTGTCAGAATTTTTAAGTCCCACCTATTTAAGAACTCAAGAAAGAAGACTGAAATATAGTATCTGTCTCTTTCTGCCACTGTCTCTCTCTCTCTCTCTCACCATTTGTGATACTGTATTGCTATGCTGACCTGAAAATCATAAATCTGTAATGGGAAATCAGTAAAGGCACTAAGAAAGGTAGGAATGACTAGATCAGCCTGGCTGATGTGGAGAGTAACTACTGGAGAAGACTGCTAAGGCCACAGTTGGGACAGGCTAAAAATGCTGGACTAAATCTGGATTCTCTAACCCTGCCCCTTTTTTCTTAAAGACTTATCCAAATAGCTTAACTCATTGGATTGCCCCCTCATTTCCAGGAGACAAAACATGCTGCTGATATGCAACTTTGAACTCTGGAACAATACTCTTCTGCCTCTCTTTACACCCGAACGTGAAGTTAAAAAGCAGATGGGGAACACATTCAGAGTTTCCAAGAAACTCCTGTATGTGCCCACAAGGCCAAACCCCCAATGCTGTTTATTGTGGTCACTGCAGTATTTCTAGCAACCAGTGCAGGGGCTGGCACACAGTAAATGCTCCCTAAATAACTGCCGAAAGAATGACCAAGTCTGAGGAAAACAATGTAAAGATGCACAGTCCTCTTCTGTGATCACAATATACACTTTTCTTGGACCCAGGCACACAGCAGGTGGATTCAGAAGGCAGGGCACCTATGTACAACGGACAGGAGAGAGGGAGAAGATAGGAAGGCTCAAGCACTGGAACAGCGTGTGCCTGCACAGGTGCAAGCACCTCTACCTGCCTGCGATGACAAGGCTCGTCCTGACACACTACGTGTGTGCGTAACAGGTAATAAGGAAGCTCGCTCTTCTATATGCTTCCAATAGTCTGCTCAAGAGAACATTCACCTTTCTGTGAGCGGGGAGGAAGAAATGGAAGGTTCATTTCCTCCCACATTGAGCATGTGGACACAATGATAATAAAGACGCTTATTCTCACACAAACCCACGAGATAGTAAGGCCACTGCATCCCCAACACCCAGAAGCTGTTCAATAAATATTTATCAAAGAAATAAATGAACGAATGGGAGAGAAGGGTATCTAAGGGTACTCTGCACTTGTCCATGTCAGACGAGGCTCACCCTCTTCGAGTCCTTGTACTGGAGCCCTGCACCGAGAGAGCACTCAGGCCCAGATACCAAGGACAGGGCAGATGGAGTAAATCTGCATGCCCCAGGTGAGACAGACAGACAGGGACAGATAGACAGAGACAGAGAGAAATGGAAATAGAGAGACAGATGGTATAGTAATATAAAGATACAGGCTGTTCATTTCCATACTGTGTGGTGTGCACACAAGATCAGCAATAAGAGAGCCCTTTGCTCTTCACCTCGTCTCCAATTCAAGAGTCTGTGGTGGCCATCTTAAAGAAGCTCACAGTTCTGCCTGCAAGTCTAGGGAGATAAGGGACAACTTATGAGCTCAAACTCCTACACATCCTGTAGGTGTGAAGCTTCTCCACAAACGTGCATGTCTCTTTGCCCTCCAAGGATATGAGGTGAGGGTGCCCTGAGTGAGTGGGGGGAATAGCAAAGCTCATTCTTTGGCACCTCCAGCATTTGTGCCTATCTGTACTGTGGATCTGGATGAAGTTCATTCTCCTAAAGGTGCCCACCAGAGAGCCTGTCCAGTGATTGTCCTGCCTTGTACATTACTGTATCCTCGACACTCAATCCTGACACATCACAGTGCCTGACACATCACAGAAACTCCACATATATTCAGAAAGGCAAGAAGGGAGAGATAACAGCATTCAGTCCTGCCATATGTAGGCATGGCTTCCTCTCTTTGAAGCCTTGACTGGAGACAATATTAGAGAGAGCGCTTACATCTAGGTTGAAAGGAAGGGAAGGAGGGAGCACATGGGAAGACTCTGGTCCCTGCTCACGACCCTGTGTGTGGAAGGCAGGAGGAAGAGAATAAAGAAAAAGCTCACTCTCCAGCATTCGGGGCACCTGAACACATAGACATTATTTGATAAGGACATTTCTTCTAGAACACAGACAAGCCCACCAGACAGAGAGCTCCAAACCCCTAACTATTCTGTTCTCCTGTGCTTCCTCAACAGCCACCAGTCACTCAAAAACTCTCACTGGGAAGGAAGGGAGGGGAGGGAGGGGAGAGAGACGAGGGAGGGGTGATGTATAGGCTCTGTCCTTCTTGGTGCTGTCAAGCCCACCCTCTCTGAATCCTTGCCCAGGTGCATTGCATTGAGACAGCACTAGCACCCAGATAGCAAGGATTAGAGAGGGGGAGCAGGGCAGAAGGCTCAGGACGTGCATACCACATGGACATCTGTGTGAGGGGATAAAGAGAAGCCCCATTCCTGCACCCTGAGCCCATGTATCCACAGGCATTGTCATAAGGAAGTTGACTCTTCAAGAGTCTGCTAGACAGAAAGGCTGGTGTCCCTGAGCAGTTAGCTCCCCGTAGCATCCCCAAACAGCAGAACTCAGGAAATTTGTTAAACGGATGGACAAAGAAATGTACACACAAATAGCTGACTGAAAGAATAGCAAAGAACAGTAAGGGAAGAGTTGCACAGGCTCTGTCCTATACCTAAAGCAGCCTCCCAATCTCGTATCCCTGCACAAGCTCACTGCTCCAATAAGCCAGCACTCATGCCCAGGCTGCACAGTCCAGGCACCTGCACACCATACATGCATTTAAGTGTGTGTGTGCAACACGGAAGTTCACACTTCTGCAGACAAGTGTAAATAATAACAAAGCCTCTCTCCTGCCTTTCAGTTTTGTGCAGAAATGTGTCTATGTTTACGTGTGTGTGTGTGTGTGCGCGCGCACGCACAGGGGGAACGTGGGTATGCATAGGAGAAGAAGGCGGCTGGATCCCTGGCACATCCTGCATGCCTGTCTTCTAGCCTGGAGAAGTTCATTCACCCCACACCTCCACCAGACAGGAAGTCCTTTAAAGAGAGACACACACTGTCTCTTATTCAGCAGGATATTCCTAGCACAGTGCATGACACATAAAAAGTGATCAATAAACATGTGCTGATTGAATTGTTCGGCAGAAGGTTCATGATGACAAGGCTCGCCCTCCTGTAATCCATGCACACAGGAGGTGCTTTCAGAATTCACAACTCCGATATGCAATGGGTACAGGAGAAGGAGCAGTTCGTTCTTCTGCACATCTCGTGTGTGTGTGTGTACATGAAACAGCACTCTCCGGCTCACAAGGTAACTTGCCTATGATTACACAGAGGGGAAGTGTTTTTTCTGCAGATGCATGTGTGAGATAAGCAATATGTCAGGGCCGCTTTCCATTCAAGCTCTGGCTGTGGAAGGAGCAGGTAGAAAGCTCACTGCCCTGCACATTGGACATGGGCAACAGGACACTGCTAATGATGCTCAGTATCCTATGCATACTGTGGATGCAGCTCCGTGTACAGGGGATGCACCTTCTGTGTTTCTATACCTGAGTGCTGTGTGTGTGCGTTTACAGGGAAGGCTCACTTTTCTGCATATAGTGTGTTCACATGTGACTGTACAGAAAGGTACAGAAAAGAATTTCTCCTGCACACAGCAGCATGAAGGAGAGCTAGTAAGGCCTCCTTCATTTAGTCTCTATTGGTGGGAGGGTTAGGAAAGCTTGCTGGGCTGCATGCGTGGGTGGGAGGGAGCCAGCACAGCAGGCTCCATCCCCTGCCCTCCCTGTAAGTGGGAGTCTCCACATGCAGGTCCATGTCGCTGGGTGTGTGTGGAGGATGGGGCGGGCAGAAATCTCGCTCTAGCATAACCTGCACATGCTCATGTTTGCAGAATGGGTAGCAAGGAACATATAGATCTACTTCATTCTCTTGAACAGTGGCCTCTTAGCCCACAGCATCCAGTGTCCTAGTGTGCTTACCCCCACCAGAATGTAAGGGTAGCAGTCTTGCCTGTTTTGATCCCTGCTACATCCTCTGTGACCAACATAGTACCCGGCATCTAGTAGATACTCAGATATCTGTGGAAAGAAGGGAAAAGAGGAGGGAGAGTTGCTGTACAGGAGCTCTGTCCTTCTAAATGTAGACAATGCTCCTTCCCTTGGAGTCCTTGAATGGGGACAGTGATTCAAGACAGCACCGACACCTAGGCTGAATGAAGGAGAGTGATGCACCCGGTCAGGGACCCATTCTGTGGTACATGTCTCTGTGTGTACCAGTCGGACCCTTCTGCACAGTACATTGATGTGGGATGGTACTGAGGTTTAGAAGATTCTCCTATACACATCTGTGTGAGACAGGAGCGGGGTGGGCATGTCAGGTCCCAATGTGCAGCCCACCCACCCTCAGGACATGCAGGCATAATGAACGAGAAGGAATCCATTATCCAACCTGCAGGAAGGGACCAGATGTGGTTCATTCTCTTGTGGGCCAGTTGCCCAGCACAGCACCTGAAATAGAGCAGGTACTCAACAGGTTGTTATACAAAGGAGGGAGGGAGGATGTAGAGGTGCTCTGTTCTATGCGAAGATGACACTCTCCCTCTCGGAATCCTTGCCCAGGTGCATTGCATTCAGAAAGCACTCTCACCCAGGTAGCAAGGATTAGAGAGGGGGAGCCAGAACAGAAGATTCCAGCACCTACACACCTTCCGTGTGTGTTTAACAAGAAGGCTCACTATTCTTGCCCAGTGCATTTACATAGGATTGAACTAAAGTAAGGAGAAGGTTCTCCTACAAACATCAGCGTGAGAGCAGGAATGAGAAGTGTCACACTTGTTTGTAAGCTGAGGGAGGGTAGATAAGAAGTCCCCTACGTGGCCCAATCACCCTCAGTACATGCAGGGGTGGTGGGTGATGGCAAAGTCCATCCTCCTCCCTGGACTGTAAGGGCCAGGAGGGCAGGGGCCAAGTCTGTCTTGTCCACTCTTCTGCATCCAAAGCCCAGCACAGTACCTAGTAAATACTATTTGAGGAGAGAAAGAATGAACGAAGGACAGATGGCAGGCAGGCACACAGCAGGCAGCTGAGAGGTGATATACAGATCCTCTGTCCTTCTCCACGCAGAGGAGCCTCGCCCTCTGGAATCCTTGCCCAGGTGCATTGCATTCGGAAAGCACTCTCACCCAGGGACGAAGGATGAGAGAGGGAGAGCAGAATAGAAAACTCGGGCACCCGCACCCTGTATGTGTGTGTATGTGCATATTTAACTCTCATGGTCCCTTTCCCGCAAAGCATCACTATGTGCATTTAATAAGATTGATCTCCCCAGAGTGTGAAAATGTATTCATCCCCATGCATAAGGTCACACGGCCATTCTCTCTCAGACAGAGCCTCCAACATGTACTGTGAGCAGCACTGTTTTCAGATCACACATGAGAGACTGCATGTGTTGGCTGTGTGTTTGGGGGTTAACAAGAAGGCTGGGACAGTCTGGGTAGGTGGGCATGCATATGCATGCACATGTTGGAGGACGTACAGTAAGGGGATACTTTATTCCCTTCCATTCTTCTGCGAAACTATGAGCTCGTTGAGGGCAACAAATGGTTGTGTGAGTCTCATCACCCAATGTTATGTTTCCCCATTACAGTATCTGACACAGAGTAAGCTGTCCACAGGGAATGAAGCCCAATCTCCCAAGGTGTCCTCTAGAAGGCCCAGGGATGAGGACTCTGGGACAGGGATCTTGTCTATCTTATTCACCATCTAACACCCAGTGTAGGGGCTGGCACCTCACGGCAAACTCAAATATTTGAAGAAAGGTGGGAAAGTGGAAGAGGTGATGTACAGGCACTCGGTCCTTCTACATGCAGACAGGGCTCAGCCTCTTTGAATCCTTGAATAGGTGTGTTGCACTGAAATGGCACTCACACCTAGGTTCCAAGGATTCGAGAGGGGGAGCAGACAAGAAGGCCAGGCACCTGCCCTTTGTGTGTTCGTGCGTGTGTGTGTGTGTGTGTGTGTAGCTATGACAAATAGTCTTGTTCTTATGTATATATGGTGTCATTTATGAATGATCGTACAGAGAGGCAGAGAATGTTCTCTCCTGCATAGTTCTGTGTACATCAGAGAAGATTCATGCTTTTGTGTGTATATTTATGGGCAACAATGGTAATGAGAAGTCCACTCTGTGGCCTACCCACTCAGGGCAAGTAGGTGTAATGGCTGATGGGGAATTCCATTCTTCTCCCTTGTCTGTAAGCAACACGAGGGCAGGGACCAGGAGTGTCTTGTTTAGTACTGTATGCTCATTGCCCAACTTAGTATCATGTATAGAAGAGGTGATCAATAAATATTTGTGGAACGGATGGAAGGAGGATAGAAAGGTGCTCTGTCCTAAATGAAGATGAAGCTCTCGCTCTCGGAATCCTTGCCCAGGTGCATTGCATTCAGACAACACTCTCACCCAGGTAGCAAGGATTAGAGAGGGGGAGCAGAGCAGAAGGCCCTGCATGGGTTTAACAGAACTTGCTGTTTTTCACAGAAGGTGATTACTTGTGATGATACAGAAGTAAAGAGAAGGTTCTTGAGCTTCACATTAAAGACGTCTAGTTGAACACATATTTTGTCTGTTCTTTCAGATAACAACAACAAAAGCAATGACAAGAAGGTATAAACCTACAAAGACAAAGAGACTGGGAGGAGAGTGAGCGAGAGGAAAGAGAGAGAACGAATATGAGCTATCACCAAGCTCATTATCCCCCAAACGCTCTGTTGAATATTTGACCAGAAGGCAGTATAGTCGAGTGCAGCTGTTCTCAAACTTCAACACACATCAGAATCACCTGGAGAGGCTGGCAATGCATAGGTTACCTCTTAATGGTACCAAGAAAATGAAATAGGATGACAAATAAAATGGGGCACAGCACCTAGCACGCAGCTCTCATTATTTGTACTTCTTACCCTCCATTTACGTGTGTATATGGATTTGAATGAGTGTGCATTAAGAGGGGTGGTCACACTTCTGCATGCAAGACACATGTGAGAGGGCAGTTTCCCTCTCCTCTACTGTGTGTATGAGAGAGGAACCATTGCAGTAAGAAGATGCACTCTCCTGCAAACGCAGCATATGAGAATGGGGCTTATAGAGCTCATTGTTCAACAGGCAAGAGTACAACCACAAGCGCAGTTGAGTCAGAGGGCCTGTGCCTTCATAATGGAGATGCATTCCTCCATGTAGTTCTGCACGGGGTGGGGGCAGCACATGCCGCCCATACAAAGAGTAGGGTAAGCTGAAGCTTGTTCTGCAAACCCTGCATGTTGAAGGGAGTTTTAGAAAGCTCACCTTCCCCTAGGCAAGGGATGTGAGAGGATGCAGGTGAGCTGGCTCACTGCCCTGAATGTTTCACGTGCGTGTATGTATCAGAGAGTACCCAGACAGAGGGGAAGGAGTCATAAAGTGAATTTTTTGAGTGAATGAGAGTGTGTGTGTGAGAGAGAGAGAAATAGAGAAAAATACAAATTAATGACTGAGAATGGAGGCATTTGCCCCTGAGAACACAAAACCAAAGGTTCCTGTGTCTTCCATCTCTGAACCCTCACCTGCCTATATATGCTGTGCACTCAGCCACGTGTGGGCCTCCCATGAATGCTCATCCTCCTGTCTACCTTGCTTGTGTGTATGTGCATGTCTGAGTATCTGTGAACGTGAGAGAGAGCCCTAACAAGTGAGTGGACCTTCATTCAACAGCTTCTCAGGGAAGAACACTGAGACAACTCATGGTTCTTCCTCGGAGGCCTGAGAGAGCAGGGCAGGGCAGGAAGGCTCTATCCTTGCTCACCTCATCAGTGGGACTCTGTGCATACAGGTCCACACCCCTAGATAGATGCCTGTCTGTCCTGAGGGATAGGACAGGGTACTCAGTGGGTAGGGACTAAAGAGTAAACTCATTCACCAGCATGTGTGCACACCTGCACAGTGGGTACAAATGAGGTTCCTCTTCCCATATGTACCCTCTAGCCAGTAAACTCAGGTGACTATGACTGTCCTGTTTACCGCTGGCTCACTTTTCCCAGCCCCTTGAACACATGAAGGCAGGCTTAATGGGAACGTGAATTTTATTCTCTGGCACAAGCTCAAGAGACCCTGGTGCCCTGGTAAGCCCCTGATGCTTTGCTCACTCTTGGATTCCCAAATCCAAGAGACATTCAAAAAGATCTGTGAAAGGAATGAGGAGAGGCGATAGGCACTCTGTTCTTCTCGTGCAGAAGACACTCACCCTCCGTGAATCCTTGCACAGATGCACTGCACTGGGACAGCACCTGTATCTGGGTACTCAGATCAGAGAGGGCGAACAGAGCACAAGGCTCAGACACCCACACACCAGGTGTTGGCAGAGGTGCCCAACTCACACATGAAAAAGAGGAAAGGGAAGTTTCAATCTTTGATGACTCCTTCTCTCATACCTCACATCCCATATATCAGTAAATCCAATTGGCTCTAACTTTAAAATACATCCATATCTGACCAGTTTTCACCACCTTCACCACTACCACCACGTCTCCATCAACCTCACACCTGAATTATTTCAGTGGCCTCCTAGTTGGTCTCCCTGTTTCTGCACTTGCTCCCTCTTAGTCTATTCACTACACAATAGTCAGAATGATACTTTTGAAACAAAGGCGTGTAAAACCCCTGTAATCCTGATTTTAAGTTGGAATTATAAGAATGAACTCATAATATGTTTTATCTAGAAACAAGACAAAGCAACAAAACATTCTTTTTGCTCTGGTCATTGAAGAAGCCTGAAAACAATTACCAACCCAGAGGCAATGAACACCCCTAGTGCCTAGAATGTAGTCTCTAAATACTGTGTCCAATAAAAGGAACTAAGGCTTATTGAAAATATGACATATTCCAGGTCTGGGGAGTAGGATGTTTGAGAGGAGCCTGGGACATTGTTTTCAATCCAGAAAGCAGAGAAGCTATTGATAACTACTGGGCCCACATCAAAAGAACTCAGGAGCCAATTTGAAGAAGCTCCCCCTGGCTAAAAATTGGTCATTTGAGCTTCACTGAGGATAAAAACTGCAATGGACTGAAAGATCAAATATATTTAAATCCATGAGTGTATCGTAATAATCTTTTTAAAATCCTCTTTGGAGTAAGCTAGTGAGCCAACTCATTATTTTGAGTACTGATAAACAGAGAGAATCAAGCATTTATCCTGCCTTTCCTAAAAAACCCGTACCACTGGGTAATCAAACAGTAGACGAGGGAAAGTTTTTCTTCATGGAAGTATTCCGGCTAATAAATGGAGAGAGAATAATGGAATTAGAATATCATCATTTTGCAAACCTAATGAAATAATGGCTCTAGGAATTGAGCATCAATGGCAACTAACATCATAGAAAGAGAGACAACCAGTCATTATGTGCCTCTTGATGGAAGTACTTCTGCCCCCTTCCCCAAAATCAAGCCCAAATCCGATCAGGCTCCTAGATACAACTATCAATTTACAGGAAATACAAACAAGGAAAAGGAACACATAAACTACACCACAGGGATGCAATAAGAAAATCCAGCCTGTGGAAAACTGCAGGACAAATGGTCCACTTTCCTCCAACAAATAAATTACAAGCAAAGAAAAAATATAGATGGAGGGGGAAGTTATAATTCAGAGACTTCAGATACCTATCAACCAACTACAACATATGGACCTTATTTGGATCCTAACTTATGATATTTTTGAGACAACTGGAAATTTGAACAATGGATATTTCATGATATTAAGAAGTTACTAATTATTATTAAGTGTGATAATGGTATTATGGTTAAGATTTTTTAAACAAGAGTTCTCACCTTTTAGAGATACATACCAATCATTAGTTTTCCCCTTCCTCCATCATATCTTAGTGCTTCCTATACCTCTGCTCCTGCCACAATGGCCTCTTTGTTGTTCTTAGAACACAGTAGGCCTTTCCTGATTGCTCTATTTGATCCTGAAACTTCTCTACCACCATCTCCACTGCCACCACCCATTCCTTATCCCCTTTTCCTGCTTTATGATTCTCCAGGGCACTTAGCACCAATTGACACACTATGCATTTTACTTACTCACTTTGTTCACTGCCTGTCCCCCACCCCCCACTAGAGCAGAGGTTCTTGTCTTTTGATCACTGATGTATCCCTGGTGCATGGGAGAGTGTCCAACACACAGTAGATGCTCAATAAACATTTGATGAATGAATGAATGATTCACTGAATGAATCAGCTGCAAATCCTGAGTCTGGGAAGAGAACAGAGAAAGCTCACACTCTGACTCATGTCTCTGTGACTGTCTAAGAAGACAGACCTTCATACACCCTCTTGTGCAAATAAGTATGCATTTTGGGAAGGCATGAGATAGTGAGCAAATCCCACTTCCTGTACCCTCAACTTGTATGTCAGTGTATATGCACACTTCCCTATGTGTTAAGGAGCAAATGCTCCTTAATTTCCTTCACACATTAGGTTTGTGAGAATTAGCTAGAAGGCTCTCTTTCTATCACATCCCATGTGTGGGAGTCCTGAAAAGGCTCTCTCTCCTCCCACCTAGATGATGGCAAGGAAGGAACAAGTCAAAAGCCTCACCCTCCTTCTAGGCTGTGCTTGTCCCTGAGCGTGAGAACCTGCACTTTGTACTTTGTAGAGAAAGGTAAGAGAAGGCTCCTCATCCCGCAAGATCTACTGATGACTGAGATAGGAGAAAGGACACAGGGCAGAGGGTCGTTCTCCTTCTCACTGCCTATGTAGGTCCATCTTTTTGTAAAGGTGTGTGTCCATGTATGTGCACATGCACAAGAGAGCAAGGAAAGCTGAGGCTCACCATCCTGCAAACCCTGCATGTGGGAGGGGTTTTCAGAAAGCTCACCCTCCACCATGCAAGGGATGTGAGAGAGGGAGCAGGGAAAGGCTCACTCTCTTGGCACAACGTGTGGGTGTGCTCTAGAAAGCAAACTGCATCAGCCTGGGGGCTGTCCATGGGCAGCAAGGGAGCCAAAGGAGGAGTACTGGTGGGTAAGCCAGGTGGGGCACACATGGAGCAGGACAGTTGTCCAGAGGAGGATTTGGTGGCAGTAGTATATGTATGTGTCCCACACACAGGGCCTATGAGAAAGGGGCTACACCAAGACCTCAATCACTTCAGTGTGTATGACTTTATGCTCACGCTTGTGCACTGGAGAGGAAGGAAAAGGCTTGCCCTCCTGCAAGCCTTGGGTGTGGGAGGGTAATTAAGATGCCAACGGTCCTACACTCAAGGCATGTAAGAGAGAAAGCAAATCAGAAGGTTTGCTCTCCTGTACACTGTGTGTGTGTGTGTGTGTGTGTGTGTTTGTGTCAGATACCTTGGACAGGTATGTATGTGATTGTGACCTAGACATGCTATAATGAGAAACCGTGTCTGTGCGTACATTCACACATATACCATCAGGAATGTTCACTATCTACTGTCTGTATTTTTCCCATTTTCCTTTTTTCTTTCTTTTTCTTTATTTTTACTCCAAACACCATAATGGTGTTTATCACTTGCAAGGCACTGTTCTAAGTGCTTTTCATATATTAACTCAATAAATCCTCATAAAATATCTACAAGGTAATCATCACTATTCCTATTTTACAGATGAAACAACAGCAGGCTGTGCATAGAAAACAAGTGGGAAGAAAGCTCGGCATCTTACATGCTGGTGTTTAGAAAGGACCCAACAAAGAAGGCTCAATCTCCTGACCATTGTATGCCTTTGAGAGAGTGCAGGGACACTACGCCATGTGAGGCATAGGAGAGCGCCTCAGTCCCCCTCGTGCTGCACGGAGGGAGAAAGGTATAGGTGTGAGAGTGACGTGCAGGGGCCCTGGGTTGCATGTGTGTGCTAGATGTACTAGGGAGGCTCATTCTTCTGCACACCTACTTGTGGTATGCACAAGCACTGCTTGTGGTGAGTGTTAAAAAAGCCCACATCCTACACACAAGGAATGAGGAATGATAGGGTCCAGTGTGGGAAGACAGAGCACAAGAGTGTTAGAGGGAGAGACAAGATGATCAACCAAAGAGGTTCACTTTGGTGCCAAATCATAGGAGGGAGATTCAAAAAGTATAGCTTTCTGCAGGCAAAGGATGTGAGAAAAAAGACAATAGAAGAAAAGCCTTATTTGCCTGCATGTGTGAGAATGGGCATGAGAGCAAGCTAAGCCAAGGCGCCCTCTCCTGCATATTGGCAGAGGTTTCAGAAAGCTCTCCCTCCACCAGGCAAAAGATGCGCGCAAAGGAGCGGGTGAGATGGTTCACTCTCCTGAATGCCCATACGTATGTGTGTGGGAGTGTGTGTGTATGTGTGTGCACATGCCCCAAGCAAGATGCAGAAAGAATGTGGAGTACATAAGCCACAGGCAAGCAGGTGGACAAGCAAGGCCAGTACCTGGGGCAATAAGGCGGCTCATTTTCCTGCACACCTGTGTTCCTGCACTATGGATGTGTGGTGAAGGCAGGGGAGGACCTGCAATAATCCTCCCTTTTGATCAAGCCACGTGTAGGGGAGAGGAGAAAGGGAAGGAGGGTGTGGGAAAGGGAAGAGTGAGAGGAAAGAGAGCCTGACCAAAAACACAGGGGAGAGAGAGAGGTGTAAGCGGAAGGCCCACTCTCCTGTCAGCCCATGGAAGGGTTGGATTAGGGTGGAAGTTACAGAGGAATTAAAAAATGGCTGTGTGAGACATAGTTAGAGTAACCATATGTTTTGAAAGTAGAGCCAAAAAGATTTGATAATGGTTTGGGTTCGGAGTGCGGGGAAAAAATAAGTGTCAGGGATGAATTCAAAGACTTCAGCATATTAAAATTCTCTACATCTCTGGCCTGAGCAATTGGGGAATGCCATTTACTGAGGGGGAGATTATTGAGGGAGGGGAGAAGAAAATCAGGACTTCAGTTTTGTTTGTGTTAAAGTTGAGATGCTTATTAGACATCCAAGGGCAAATGTCAAATATACAGTTTGGACACATGCACCTGGAATTCAGGAGAGAGATCCAGGCTGGAAATGTAAATATGGATGTCATCCACATAGGATGGTATTTAGAGCAACAGGACAAGATGAGGACTAATGAGAAGCGGAAAGGTCAAAAACTAAGCCCTATATCTCTCTAAAGGTTAGAATTCAAGAAGAGGAGGAGCCACCAAAAGAGACTGAGAAAGAGAGGCTGGTGAAGCAAGAGGACAACCCAGGGGGTGTGGGGGCCTGGAAACCAGGTGAAGAGACTCAAGACAGAGGGCATGAGCACCTAACTGTGGGTGGATCTGTCAAGTAAGATGACAAAGCTGCCCAATTAATGGGTGATGTGAAGGGCATATGGGACCTTGACAAGGGTAATTTTAGTGCTGTGGTGAAAAGGAAAGCTTTAATTGGAGGGTGTTCAAGAAAGAGTGAGAGAAACATAAACAGTCAACTCCTTCAAGAAGTTTTTCTGTAAAGTGGAACAGAGAGATTGGCAGAAATTGGAGGAGCTTTTTTGGGTCAAGGAAGGAGGCAGTGCTTTTTAATTTTTTAATTTAATTTTTTAAATATATATATTGTGGCAATTGAGACACAAAGAGGAAAAGTTGCTTGTCCGGGATCACAAAGCTAGTAAGAGATCGTACCAGGATTCCACCACAGGTAATCTAACTGCTGAGACAGTGGGCCTAACCACCAAACCCCAAGCTGTGTGTGCCCATGCATGTATGAGAACCAAAGGTGGTAAGACTCGCTCTTTAGCACATCCTGAGTACACAGATATGGGGGGGAGGGAAATGGAAGAGAGAAAGATCAAGAATATCTAATAAGAAGGCTCAAGCTCCTGTCATAAATGTGTATACAGGCACATACAGAGAAAGGAGTCATGAGGAGGTTGACACTGTAGCACAACCAATGTGCGCATTGGGAGGTTATAATGACAAGGTTAATTTTACTTCAGTGTAAGCCACATATGGGGTAGGAGGGGGGCAGCACTAGAAGGCTCACAGTCCTGCAGTGCTGGATGAAATGAGACAGCTGCACATGAAAGAAAGAAAGAGGAGAGCAAGATAAGAGAGAGAGGCAAGTGGCAGGGGAGATGGGAAAGCAGACACTCCAACAGTCAGGGCACATAAGACAGAAAACATGTCAGCAGGCTCCTTCTCCTTTACTCTGTGTGTGTGAGTGTGTGTGTGCGCACGCGCGCATGTGTGTGTGGCAGGGGGAAGCACATTAAAAAAAACACATACACACAAAGCCTTGCATGCTCAAGGTGGAAAAGACGAGACAGCTCAAGAGGCTTGCACTCCTGCATAGCCAGTGGGGGGTATTGGGCAGAGGGAGGAGCAGAGAGCAGAGGTAGAGATGAGGCTAGTATAAGAAGAATGCTCACGGATGAATCCTATAAAAATGTTAAAGCATCACAAATATTCACAACACTTTTCTGATATAAATAATTACCATCTGGACGTTACAAATGTTCCAAACCCTTGAAGCAACTAAAAGACAAAGGGCTTTTTTTTTTGGTGAGGAAGATTGGCCCTGAGTGAACATCTGTTGCCCAGCTTCCTCTTTTTTTGCTTGAGGAAGACTGTCACCGAGCTACCATCTGTGCCAATCTTTCCCTACTTTGTATGTGGGATGCTGCCACAGCATGGCTTGATGAGCAGTGTGTAGTTTGGTCTGCGCCTGGGCTCTGAACCCATGAACCCCAGGCCACCGAAGAGGAGCACATGAACTTAACCACTATGCCACCAGGCCAGCCCAAGACAAAGGGCTTTTAATGTACAGACTAAGCAAGCAAACTTATTAGCTGTAGGATAATTCTCATATTCTTTTCATTAGATGTTAGTTGCTTGACAACACTAATTATAGTGTAAAGAGCCAAATGTGTATTCACCTTGACACTTTTTCTTTAGTCTTCAATGTTGCTGGCCCACAGATTATAGCTTAGAAGTTGCCTGCCATCCTTGAAGGATACTCCCATTTCTGATCTTATTTTTTCCCCTAAATTGAGAGGCAGATATTTTTTATTCCTCCACACACTCCACCATACAAGACAAACACTAACAGAAAACTTCTTCTCCCTCACTGTGTGTGTATACACGTCTGAATACATATATGCCTGTGAGTCTGAGCCAATTTTTTTTTAAAGTCCGCTAACCTACAAAGCATGCTTGTGGGAAGGGAAATGAGAAGGCATGCTGGGTTTAAGAGACAGGGAACAGCTCAGAAAGCTTGCACATCTGTAAAGCTTGTGTGTGGGAGGGGACCTGAGACAGCTCACACCCCTACATGTAAGGCATGTCAGACCAAACAGGTCAGGAATCTCCTGCTTCTCAGAGAGAACGTGCATGGACACAGCTACGTGGAGGCCAGGGGTAATAGTGAGCCTCCTCCTTTTACACACCTGTGTGCATCATCTGTGTGTGTGTTGGGGTGGGTAGCGTGCCACTGTAATAAAGCTCACTCTTGGTCACTATGCCTATAAGAAAGGCATTAAGAGATCTCCAGCCTGCCTGCTAGGTGAAGGCTACTTTCCTGCAAACTCCACAGGTGGGAGTAGCCTTTAGAAAGTTCCCTCTCCTCCAGTCAAGGCATATAAAAGGGTGATGGGGTCTGAAAAAGCTCTTCTCTCCGGCACTGTGTGTGTGAGAGAGGAAGGGAAAGGAGACACAGACAGGCTCATATGCCTGTAAACCTTCAGTTGGGAGGCGGGCTGAGAAACATTCACACGTATAAGGCCCGTGAGATGCCAAGCAGGTCAGAAAGTGGATGTGCTTGTAGGTCTGAGCTGAGAAGCTTGTTTATCTGCACCTTTTTTGGTGGCTGCTCCTGAGAAGCTTCACTTGGTAGCATGCTCAGTGCAGGCATATGCAGGTACCCACACACTGACGGGAGCAGAGGGCGTGGTGGGAGGGTAAGTGAGAAGGTGACCCCAACTATTCACCTTCTCCCTTGTCTGGGGCCAGAAAGGAGCTGCTAAAGGGTGGTTAGTCCTAGACTTCATGCTCAACAACCTGGGGCTAAGGGAGAGAGAGAGAACAAGACACACACAGAGGTAGAATCGTCCATGAAAATGCCCATTATCACAATTTTTAGGTAAAGAAAAGGTAGCAAAATGGACTGGAGACAGATGGCTGTGTGTATGTGTTCAGGCAGTGAGTGAGGAGAAACTGGGGTTTAAGGCGTGAATAGTGCAGACCGTAAAATAGGGACACAACACGGGGGAGGCAAGATAATAAAGCTGTGACTTTGACCCCTCTGGTGGAAACGCTGGTGATCAGCAGGATAAGCCAGATAATGAGCTCCTGAGAAATCATGAGATAATGGTACATTTAGTGGCATCCAGAGTGGAAAAAAACCCTAAAAAGGAGACGGACATTTGGAGCTTGCTATGTATAATGTGACGGCTGTCCTCAAGGAGCTTGAAGTCTCGACACCAAGAATCCTATGAAAAGTTCTCTAAGCTCCATCCCAACTCCGAGACCTTGTGATGCCACAAGGACAGATTTAAGCCAGCTAAAATGAAACGCTGAACTAGCGATACAAGGCAATAGATGTAAAATGCCTGAATTTAGAGAGGAGAGACATGGCTGCAGACCAGATGGTTGGAGGGAAGAACAATCAGAGGATGGGAAAGACGTCGACGGGTCAAGAGGAGGAGGAGCCGGAGGAGTGTATTCAGAAGGCAGGGAGAAGAACACGTAAGGGTGCCACGTAAGAGTCCACAAATAAACCAGTTTGACTGGAGTGGAGAGTTCTGCCAGAAGATGAGGGTGAATAAGGCCAAGGCCATGCTATGGTCCTTAAATGCTGCAAGAATAATAATGAGGTGGACTATCAGTGTGGTGAGCAACTACTCCGGAGAGGGAATTTTTAGGTGGCTCATTAATGTTTCTCTTAATGCATCCACTTGAGTGTGAAGAGGAATAAGCTAAAACTAACCCCAACTCACATTTGTATGGAGTTTACTGCTTGGGATAAGACTAAAATAGCTATTTAATTTTTTAAATGAGCTGATTTCAAGGAAGATAGCAAGTCCAGATGGACATGAAGACTGTGAAAACAGTAGGCAAATGACTGGGATGCCCGTGAAGCACAGCTACAGGCAATGGGCAGTTGGCAAAGTTTTTGCTTCTTCAGGAAGTTTAGTCTAGCAGCAAGTGGAAATAGGGACTGGCACCGGCAGATGGACTTAAAAGCTCAGCTGTCACAACCAACAGACGAGAGAATTCAGGAGGGCCTGAACTAGGCTGAGTAGAGGTGAGAATAGAAAGGAAGTGATGGTGGGCAGGGTGGGGAGGAGAGATTCAGTAGATTTCAAGAGCAGGAATTAGCAACTCCTTCTATGTGGTGTTTTGTGAAGATGACTCTTGTGACAGTGTTAGGAACAAGGCTTGAATGAGGGTGGTAGCTGAGCCAATAGAAATGAGATGAGCTTGAGGAACACTTTAAACAATCTACAGAACGTGGATGATTAAGCCAGGCCATGATTACATCAGAAAATGCCAAGGATTCCAGCATTAACACACAGATAATGGCTTTGGGCTAAGAATTAGGTATTTGGGGTCTTAGCATCCTTCACTGAAATGGTCATGTTGTATTGCAACAGCACTAAACAACAGAATGCTGTTCACTTCACAGTTACCAAAGCATTTCATATACTTTTGCCACTCTTAATTCTAGGCAACTACCTATCCTGTGCTGGTGTTCCCAACATGAAACACTAATTTTTCCCTCATTTCCCAACCCCTGCAGCTCTGAAGCCAAGATATAACACATGATAAAACTGGCAGTTGAGTGGATTTTATTTTATTGCTCAAGGGAAATTTAAACAAAAAACGACAACTTGGAAGGACTTTACTCATGAGCTCAAGTCCCCTCTAAAAATAGATACAGTTACACCATTCATCTGGTACATAAACTTATTACGTCTTACAACTTGGAGGACTGGTAGAATGAATAGATTCATTATCTCTTCATTTATGCTTGTCTTAAGAGCTGTCAAGCCTTTGCACTCTACATTTCCTCCAAGAACCCACTCGAAGAATGTCTCTCCTCTGAGTGGCTCACATAGCACTTACACACATCCTGCCTGGCATTCGAGTTATTTGCATTGTGCCTTATCTCTCAAGGGAAGAGACTGACTTTGACATCACTTGGAGGCCTCAGATACAGGGTAGAGGCTCGATAACTATCTGTGAAATAAATCTGTTTGCTTTTAGGCTAAGCACAGCTGCTCCCATTCTGTTTGAAGTATTGCCATTTCAAGGGCCCAAAAATGTCTTATCAGCAGCTATTCAAATTACTTCCCCTTCGCCATTATTGTGCAAGAAGATATGGATAAAACGATTTACTAATTCAGGAAGATTTCAGGGTGTGTCAGGTTTTGGGACACACATTCCATCCTTCAGTCACTGTTCTGCCGAACCACCCACCCAAGGCGTGGTGACTACCAGCATGAAAAATACCGCCTACACCTCACTCTAATTCTAAACTATAAGCTTATGAATAAGTCTTGATCTGAATTTAGGTCTAAGAGACAAGATCCACTGAGTGAAGGTTAATCTTTATTTTCTTATGGGCTAGAGAAGCAAAATGTATTAAACAACCCTGGGAACTGGATTCTAGTTCCAACCCTGGCACTGAGTCTTAAAGCAAGTGGCTGACAGCTGCATCTTAGTTGCTTCATACTCAAGGTGATATGAACTTACACTTGTTTTGGGGGTAAAAAGTCTGCTGAAACTTTGTGAGAGAATTCATTCCATCTTGTTTAACTTTTGTGACCTACTGTATAATTTTAAGAGAATATGCATTAAGCCTCTGTCTTATGCTGTCCTTAGGGTTTATGCAGCAGAATGGAGTCCTGGATAAGCTTCTTCTAGGAATATTTACCCTCTTGAAATGGAGTACAAGACTGAATTAGAGGTGTATCAAATTCTGTACTAGTATAGGTTATGTTATGGTGAGATTCTAACTTTACATGGTAAAGGGGCTTAATATACACTAGAATCTAACACAGCTAAAAGGCATTTTTTTAACTTCCTACTCTTTTTGATTTCTTCTTTTAGTATCTGACATAAGGTGACTCCCTACTTCTTGAAATGCCCTCGACTTAGTTTATATTAAACTGTACAGTAGTGGGGTTCTCCTACTACCTCTCAGATTTTTCCTTCTTTTCAATCCTTGCTTCCATTTCTCCCTTCTTCAAGGTTCCTACTGTGTGTTTATCCCCCTCCCCACCTCCCAGCAAGAATACATCTTTGGCTTTCTAATCATCTCTCTCTGGATTCGATTACAGGTTTCAGACATCATTATTCTCAAATAAATTCTAAGTATCTATTCCTGCTCTCTCATTCAAGCCACAGGGTACTTAAAATCATTTATCACAAAATAAAAAGCTTGACACCTAAAAAACACATCTAAAGGCAAAATCATTACCTTTCTCCAAAGCAAGTTTCCTCCCCTCAAAACTGCCTGCAATCACAATTACTATTTTGAGTTTACCAGCTTAAAATGTTAATTATCTTTTGCTCCCTCCTACTGTAATCTCTACCTTTAATTTGTTACCAAGTCCGAACTCTCTGCTTTGCAACTTTTCATATTTGTTTCTTTACTTTCTATCCCCACCTTCCCCTTGGGAGTCCAGCCCTGACTGCTTTACACCTTTCCTTATCTGTTATTCCTCACCAAGACTGGTCCCTACTGCTGCCACGTTCAATCTAGGACTCCCCCGCCCTGCTTCCCAGACTCTCCACAGGCCTCTTGCCCAGTCAAGCCAATTTCCTGATGGTCAGCCCTCACCCACCCCCAACCAGACTTGTGTTACTGGGCCAGACTAGATTGTCACCTCCCCTTTCTACACGTCCAAATGTTAACTGCCTTTAAAGGCCCAGCTCAAGTCTCACTTCTTTCATGATACTCTGCCTTTTATACTTACTTCTCAATTACATTCTCATTCTCCACGACCCCCCCCCCCATTGTTTCTTGAATAATAAGCACAAGATTAGCCAGGTTTGGAGCATTTTTCTCCTCTATCCTCTTCCACAGTGCTAGAGGCATAAGGGCACTCAAGAAATGCTTTTTGGTTGTACAATGATTAATGTTGAAACTATATTATTTAATTTGCAAACCTCTGCTCTTATTTTTCTCCTCAGTGATCACATATTGAATCTAGAAGAGCCCATGAGAGTTATGACACTTTCCCTCCCTACTCCCTTCCCTTCCCGTTTCAAAATTTCACACACGAAAAACACACACCATATGATACTAAAAGTCTGCAATTTCAGAACTTTAGTAACAAAAGACCACAAAATCCAGCTAGATACTTCCTCTAAATGTGAAAAACTGGTTTTTTTTCCATAGCATTCAGGTTAAACAAAGCCCTTAAATTAAAAAGCAAGGACAACCGGAAACCCTTCCTCTTCAGGTCCCTGGGGAAATGCTGCTCTGAGGCTGACCCTGGTGTGGAGAAGGTGGGTGTGGGGAGGAAACCTTCAATGCCTAGAATCCAGGGCTCAAGCCAAGGGAGGAAGAGACCCAAATCCATTGGGGCCCAGCACATCTTTCTCTGATGCCAGAAGTTCGGGGTGGGGGGGGGGGCAGTCTCACTTCCTAACTTGTCTTGCTGTATTCTTAAATCTGTTTAAGCCATTGTATTGCTTATCCCATCACCCACCAACCACCAAGTAACAAGCGCTTCCTAGTTAGCTCAAGGAAACAACAGCACAGCAGTCACACACTCTATTGTACTCTGCCTAAGAGTGACGGCAACAGTGAGGTTTTTGTGGGCCAGCAGAACTTAACTGACTACGTTACAAACCAAGGAAAAATTATAGCTCCACATACATGCAAACCTTTATAATTTCAATACATCCCTTAATTAATCATAAGGGCAAGCAAATTACTTGCATTAAAAACAATCCTAAAAAGTTGCTGGCTTGCCCCAAGGTTAATATATCATTGAGTTAAGAAATTATTGCTTGGGGAAAAAAATGTAGAAAACAACATGCAGAACACTCAGCATATTGTCCCAGCAAAGTGCAAGTTCTTTTGCAATAGACCTGAACAGTGTGGCCATTTTTTTCCTTGACACAAACTACAATATTTAAGTATTTCTTCTCTTTGTTCCTTTTTCATTCCTAAACAAAGGTCTTAGAGAGTCTGCAAGGACCTGGAAGAAGGAAACAGGCAGGTCTCCCAGTGCAGGTATTTTATGAAGGTTGTGTCTAATCCTATGGTAGGACACATAAAATGGTATGTCAGAATTCATCCTTTGAAACCCCCCAAAAAACAGTAATAGTGGGGAAATGGTGATTTGGGAGCCTCTTTGTAATATTTCCAAGCTGAAATTCAGAAGTCAAAAGAGGGGGAACAAAATGGGGGGAGGGGCAGGCTGATCCCAAGACCCTCTTGCAGATTCTATGGCACAAGTCAAGAAGATGCAGCCAGCCAGCTCATAAATTTGCCACTAACCACAACTAAATATAATTCAAAACACCTGGAAAGCTTTTTTAAAAAAATGAACTGAAAGACCCTATAGATTTGGGCAGTTGTCAGAATTTGGGCTGCCAGACAGATGGCGTCAACGCTCTCAGGACAATCAGACAAGTCAAAGGCGTAATTCATTCAACTGAGCAGCACCTCTGCACATGGATTACAATTTACACTTCATAATGTACACTCCCACTAACGCCATATGTTTAAGAAACCATTATTGGGGTTAGGAAAGAAAGTTCCCAGTCAAATTCTCACTGCCCTTGGTTACACAGGCATGTTCACTTTGTGATAAATCATTGAGCCGTAACTTTGGATTTGCAAGCTATTTTGTACATGTGTTATATTTTAGTAGGAAAGTTAAAAAAGCTCCCCAGAATCCTTTGGCTAAACTAGTAGCATCATTAAGCACCTTGCTGCAGAAATGCTTAAATGGCATAGCATTCTGGTCATTTGGAGTACAGTTGTCCCTCAGTATCCATGGGGGATTGGTTCCAGGACTCCCTGTGGATATCAAAATCCTTGGATGCTCAAGTCCCTTATATAAAATAGCATAATATTTGCATATAACCTAGGCATATCCTCCTGTATACTTTAAATCATCTTTAGATTACTTATAATACCTAATACAATGTAAATACTATGTAAATAGTCGTTATACTGTATTGTTTAGGGAATAATAACAAGAAAAATAGTCTGTACATGTTCAGTACACACGCAACCATCGCAGGCTTTTCCATCCATGGTTGCAGAACATGGGGATACAGAGGGCCAATTGCAGACTCACTGTGTGAGATGGAAACAACTGCTTGTGGACTACTGCCACATGGATGATAAGAACCAACCTTGCATCTAAACGCATAAGGGAGAAATTGTTCATTGACTGAGCGGTGTGCAGACTGGGCCATTTAACCTAAAACAGGCTAATTCAGCAATTTCCATATTTGAGGCAACTGTAATACTCTCTCAGTTTAAAGTTTCCTCTAACCTCTAAAGGGAAAAAGCATTGCATGGTATGTGTATTTGTAACAGACATTAATAGAAACTGGATAAATGGGAATCAATTTTTGAAGTTTCACAACATTCTTAACATATAACACTCCATAGAATCATAAAGTCAGGACTGGGAATAACTGGTCTGAATAAGCAGAAAACACCTATGAGAGGCAGGACGTTAAACCAAAACCTGTGCCATAGTTAACCCTACACAGCGGCAGCAAGGTTACGAAACAGGGCAATACTGGAAAGGGAGTGCTCTGTATGTGCCCAGACTGAAATCAACTTCATAGACTTTTTGAATACCTATTTTAATTAATTACCTACAATGTTTTGTGGAAGACAACACATTTTGTGGGCAAAAAAAATGTTATTTTTATTTGGATAGAAAAAGACTCATTTAACCAATACATGTTGAGGAACTTACATGGCTAGGTGCCAGAATATAGTTTTTTTTTTAGAAGACACATTTTATACTCTTAGGATCTCAGGCTACTTGGGAAGGCAGGGGATGGGCGGCAGTAATAGAGATGGAACAATTATAGAAAAATAAAATATGGTGTGTCATCAGGTGCTAAGTGGTGTGGTATTAACTGCAAATAGAGCAGCAATATTTCAAGGAAGGGGTATATCCAATAAAGCTTAGTATAGCTGCAGAGGTGGAGGTGGGAGGAGGCACACAGCCTGGGCCTTCTAAGCATGGGCAGGAAAGATTGCTAAAAAAGAGAGAGGGCGTTCCAAGCTAGGGCAGGTAGGTCTAAGCAAAGGGCAAGGTGGTGTGAATCAGCTGGAGATGAAGCAGTGCGAGTCAAACTGTAGTTCAAAGCCTACTGCCAGTCCCCAGACGTTATTACCAGTGTTCACCAAGACGAGTCCAGAAATTAATGAGCAGTTAGAAACTTTTCCTAGCAATTTCAGAGAGTCATTTCATGTCTCACAAGTCTAATCATAAATACGAAGCTTTGTATGTCTGTATTTTATTTTTATATGTCTTTATAATTCCATTCTCCTAATTATTTTTATTGTATTATGCAAAAGTATCAAGCCATGATGGGCTAGAAGTTAAAAAATATATACAAACAGTGGGTCTCTCAGCACAGCTCCTTTGAGAAGCACTGGTGGGGGAGAGCGATGGTAGTCTGACTCAAGGGGCTGGGGTGTGGGGGAGAGTTGAGGGAAGGCAAGGATGGATAAATGAGGTGAGGCAGGACAACAACAGCCTTGAAGCCAAAGCACATGCAGAAATTTATACTCGAGACAGTAAACAGTAGAAAGTCGCCTTAGCTTCATGAATAAAGAAATGACATGAAGAAAGCAGAGTCTGGCAGCCACTGGTTGGGTTTGATTGGAAGGGAGATCAATTCTTGGGAAATAAAGGGAGTAGAGTAATTTGGAAATCTGGTGAGGAGGCTGAATTTGAATCCCCCCTAGCCTGGGGTGATGGACAATAGCACTGTAGAACAAGGAGCAAAGTTACAGTACACTGGCTATCTGAGGGTGAAAAAGGTTTAGAAACGGGACTCCAAGGTTTCTTGCTGGACACCAGACACAAAAGGATCTAAGGGAAAAGCTAAGCCTTGACTGAGGATGACAAGTAAAGATAGGTAGTAACGAATGTGGGGGACCCAAAACACTGAATTACTTGGAGGATGGAGGGGTTTTTCTGCCATGTGGGGTGGGGAAAGGGGTATAACCATGGAAAGCAACAAAGGTCTAGAAAAGTAGCACTTTAAATACTGAGATACTATGTATCACAAATACTAATGCATCTGTACCTCATCAAATCTGTATAATCTATAAACTAACCTAGATAGTTTCTACCCTGCGAGTCCTCTGCACTGGAGTTAGTGTATGTTAAAATGTCCGCCTGCAGAGGACACTGTGGGGGAGGGGCCTTTCTGTAAAGGTCTAAATAGCAAGGCTTCCCCCGGCCTTCTTCTCAAAGGCACAGGCAACTGAATGTTATCGGAGATTTAATAGAGTCTAATTAAGATGCCCTCTGCTTGGGGATTTCCAGGAAGAATGCTTTATTATGCCTTGAAAACACTCTCATATAAAGTTTACAACTATAACACCACTGGTCTGTTAACATTCAGTTTATGGTTTGTTAAGTACTTCCAAAGGTATCTTATATGAAGGTCAGTGATTTTTCCCCCTTGCTATAGTTGTACCTGTCAGGGGTTGAATTCTAATACATTTAATAAGCAGTATTTAATAGACTGGTTTTATACAAGTGTATTACTGTTAGTAATTTTCCAAAAGGATATACAGACAAATTGTTCCCAGAATCTGGTTGGGAGAAGGTCTTACCAGACAAGATACCATCTATCTTGTATAAGAAATGCATTGTTCACCCACCCCTCCAGGGGCTATGGAAGATAAGAAGATAAGAAATGGTAGAGTGGACCACCAATAACCTAGGACAAGTTTAGAAGATAAAAAAGGACTATGGGGCTGCAGTCTCCTAAGACGCCACACTTCTGGAAACTTCAATAAACAGGCAATGTCAATGGACTTTTGCCAATGAAATATTTCAGTGGCATAGGGTAGGGTGGGGGTGCCTATGAGGATATATCATTTCAAAAATGCGTTGGCAATATAAGCTGGTTCTCTCGTCAGCACTCAAGCTTTTGGCCTGCTTTACGCCTGTGTTAACCATACCTGAGTGTGTCTTGCATTTTTCCTTATTACATAATCATCTGTTTTTGAAGATTATCAAATCCAGCAGTCTCTTCCAAACAAGTGCAAGTATATATTCTTTAGAGTAGCATTCTCTAAACTGTGAATTATGGAACACTTGGTTATGTGAGATGTTACTGTGTTCCTCAAAAACAAAAAAATAAGTATGATTGTCCTATGGTCAAAAAAGCTTGGGAAATATACAAATATTTTCAAAGCTCTGAGAAGTCCTACAGTAAAGAAACTTATTACCTCATCATTTTGGAAATGACCAGAAAAACCTTTCCTCCCCGTCTCAGAACACTTATGAACCTCATGGCGAACACTGTTTGGTATAGGAACTGCTGCCTTGCCTAAGCACGGTATTTTAAAATCAGTATTTAAAATAAAAACTAAATGAAGTAGGTCACTAAAAGGAAAAAAACGGATTTATGTGAATTTTTTTGAAAAATATAATTTTTTTGAAAAATATAATTTTCTTGAAAAATGTACATATCTTTGTTAGGTTTCTATTATGCTAAGCAAAAATGAAATGTCTCAGGTGCCTTTGAATGAGGTGGAAAGTGTGGCAGGGATAATTTTATTTAAAAAGAGCTGTTTTGTGTGTGTGTGTGAGGAAGACTGGCCCTGAGCTAACATCTGTGCCCATCTTCCTCTATTTTGTATGTAGGATGCCACCACAGCATGGCTTGATGAGTGGTATAGGTCCACGCCCGGGTTCTGAACGTGTGAACCTCAGGCCCCTGAAGCAGAGCGCACTGAACTTAACCACTACACCACTGGGCCAGCCCCAAAAGAGCAGATATTTTTTAAGTCATTTATATTAAGTATTGGAATTCATTTAATATTTTAAAAGTATATTTACTTTCCAAGCTGTACTTTCCATACTTTTCACTTTTATTCCTGGCAGTGGGGGATGGCATTTTCCAAAACATCAGGTAGGTGACAGGAGGAAGACAGGTGTGACGTAAACTTAGCCACAAACTGTCCATTCATAGATAGACTTGACTGAGGATACATTTATAAAGCTTATAAATATACATATTTATGATATTAGTATTACCTATATATTTATATAATGTTATTTTTAAATGTTAAGTTACAGAGAAAACAAGCTGGAAGACAATACAGTCACTTTGTTTTTAGGAAAAACTGCTGCATTTTGCTAAATTTTAAGACAGTTTGCTAGATCTGCTAGTGGGGAGAGGAAGGTAGATTTCTAAGTATTTTCTTCAATAACTGACTTCTCTTTTCTAAATTAAAGACGAAAAAGACTGGAAAATTAAACTACAAATGCACAGGGACACTCTTAAACATCCTTAAAAGTTTACCACATATGAATGAGCTAAATATAACATATGCTAACATAAAGAGTAAAAGACCCAAAGGATTTTAAATTTTAAATGAACAAACCCTTACATGCATTTGACTAAGGTAAAAGCAATTTATTTGCACATCCTAGAAAAGAAATTTCATGTAGGTGTTTTTAAAACATAATGTTAATTGCTAATAATGGAGAAAATGACTAACTAAAGCTGGACAAAAAGCCAGACATCTGAGCAGACGGCAAAACGACAGCTTCTTTGAAATTAAACACATCAACTTTTTTTTAATCCCAAAGAATAACAAGTATTATTAATAAAAAAAAAATAACCAAGATAGGGCTCAATTACTATGATTTTTTTTCTCCTCATCTAGTAAATGGAGATAATAATAGTATTTATTTCTTGGGTTGAGGAGGGGATAACACATAAAGCTCTTAGTACTGTGCCTAAGAAAACTGGTAAGCTCACTGCTTAGCTCAATACATAAATTATTTATTTATTTATTTATTTATTTAAACTAAAAAAAAAAAACAGTTCACACATTTCTCCCACCCACCACACCCCCACCACTGGCAACTACCAATCTGTTCTTAGTATCTATAAGCTTGGCTTTTTTTTAAAGAGAGATATATATATATATATATATATATATACTAAATAAAAATAAATATATTTATTTTCAAATATTTCTAATTTTGACTTATTTTGAATTTAATTAAATATTTTTAAATACTTATAATTATTAAATAAATGTTAATAATAAATATTAAAACTTAATTGTAAACAAAAATATGTTAAATGTATACTTATATCATATATATTCTAGATATTAAGATGTATATAAAGATATATCTAGAATCTAAATATATATTTAGATTCCACATATAAGAGAGATTATAAGTATTTGTCTTTCTCTGACTTATTTCACTTAGCATAATGCCCTCAAAGTCCATCCATGTTGTCAAAAATAGCAACATTTCTTTTTTTACAGCTGAATAATATTCTATGGTATCTACATACATACACACACCACATTTTCTTTATCCTTTCATCCATCAGTGGAAACTTGGGTTGTTTCCATATCTTGGCTATTGTAAACAATGATGCAATAAACATAGGGATGCATATATCTTTTCAAGTATTTTCGTTTTCTTTGGATAAATACCCAGAAGTGGAACTGCTGTATAATATGGTAGGTTTTGTATTTTTTGAGGAGGCTCCATGCTGTTTTCCATAGTGGCTGCCCCAAGTTACATTCCCACTAGCAGCGCACAAGGCTTCCCTCTTCTCCACATCCTCACCAACACTTGTTATTTCTTGCCTTCTTGAAAATAGCTATTCTAATAGGTGATATCTCATTGTGGTTTTGATTTGCATTTCCCTGATGATTAATAATGTAGAGCATCTTTTCATGTGCCTGTTGACCATCTGCACGTCTTCTTTGGAAAAATGTGTATTCAGATCTGCTCATTTTTTAATCAAAAAAATTTTTTTTGCTATTGAGTTGTATAAGTTCTTTATATATTTTGGATATTAGCCCCTTATCAGATATATGACTTGCAAATATTTTTTCACAGTCAGTAGGTTGCCTTTTCATTTTGTTGATGGTTTCCTTTGCTGTGAAGAAGATTTTCAGTTCGATGTAGTCCCACTTGTTTGTTTTTGCTTTTGTTGATTTACTTTCGGAGTCAGATTCAAAAAATCATTGTCAAGACCAATATCAAGGAGCTTACCAAATATGTTTTCTTCTAGGAGTTTTATGGTTTCAGGACTTACATAAAATCCTTAATCCATTGTGAGTTAATTTTTATATATGGTGTAAGATAAGGGATCCAGTTTCATTCTTTTGTTCATAGGTGTCCAATTTTCCCGACACCATTTATTGAAGAAATGATCCTTTCCCCATCGTATATTCTTGGCTCCTTCGTCATAAATTAACTGACGATATATGTGTGGTTTATTTCTGGGCTCCCTATTCTGTTTCATTGATCTATGTGTCTGTTTTTATGCCAATACCATACTGTTTGAATTACTATAGCGTTTTAATCTAGTTTGAAATCAGGGAGCATGATACCTCCAGGTTTGTCCCTCTTGCTCAAGATTGTTTTGGCTATTCTGGGTCTTTTATGATTCCATACACATTTTAGGTTTGTTCTATTTCTGTGAAAAATGCCATTAAAATTTTGATAAGAATTGCACTATATCTGTGTATTTCTTTGGATAGTATGGACATTTTAACAATATTAATTCTTCCAATCCATGAGCATGGAATATCTTTCCATTTATTTGTGTCTTCTTTCATTTCTTTCATCAGTGTCTTACAGTTTTCAATACAAAGGTCTTTCACCTCCTTGGTTAAATTTATTCCTAGGTTTGTTTTTTTTTTGATGTAATTGTAAATGGAGTTGTTTTCTTAATTTCTTTTTCTGATAGTTCATTATTAGTGTATGGAAATGCGATAGACTTTTTGTATTGATTTTGTATGCTACAACTTTACTGAATTTGTTTATTAGTTCTAACAGTTTTTTGATGGAGTCTTTAGGGTTTTCTATATATAATATCATGTCCTCTGAAAATAGTGACAGTTTTACTCTTCTTTTCCAATTTGGATGCCTTTTATTTCTTTTTATTATTATTTTTTTAAGATTTTATTTTTTCCTTTTTCTCCCCAAAGCCCCCCTGGTACATAGTTGTATATTCTTCGTTGTGGGTCCTTCTAGTTGTGGTATGTGGGACGCTGCCTCAGCGTGGTTTGATGAGCAGTGCCATGTCTGCGCCCAGGATTCGAACCAACGAAACACTGGGCCGCCTGCAGCGGAGCGCACGAACTTAACCACTCTGCCACGGGGCCAGCCCCTATTTCTTTTTCTTGACTAACTGCTCTGGCTAGGACTTACAATACTACGTTGAATAAAAGCGGCAAGAGTGGACATCCTTGTCTTGTTCCTGGATCTTAGAGGAAAAGCTTTCAGCTTTCACCATTGAGTATGATGTTAGATGTGGGCTTGTCATATATGGTCTTTATTATGTTGAGGTATGCTCCCTCTATAGCTGCTTTGTTGAGAGTTTTTATCATAAACGGATTTTTTGATTTTTTTTTATAAAGATTGGCACCTGAGCTAACATCTGTTGCCAATTTTCTCTTTCTTCTTCTTCTTCTCCCCAAAGCCCCTCAATATATACTTGTATATGCTAGTTGTAGATCCTGGCTCTGCTATGTGGGACGCCGCCTCAGCACAGCCTGATGAGTGGTGCCATGTGCACGCCCAGGATCCAAACCAGCAAAACCCTGGGCCACCTAAGCAGTGCACGTGAACTTAACCACTTGGCCACAGGGCCAGGCCCCTGGACGTTGAATTTTGTCAAATGCTTTTTTTGTATCTATTGAGACGATCATGTGATTTTTATCCTTCATTTTGTTAATGTGGTGTAGCACATTGACTGATTTGTGAATGTTGAACCATCCTTGCATCCCTGGAATAAACCCTACTTGATCATGGTGTATGAGCCTTTGATTGTATTGTTAAATTCAGTTTGCTAATATTTTCTTGAGGATTTTTGCATCTATAGTCATTAGGGATATTGGCTTGTAATTTTCTTTTCTTGTGGCACCCTTATCTGGTTTTGATATCAGGGTAATTCTGGCCTCATAGAATAAGTTTGGAAGGTTCCCTTCTCTTCTATTTTTCGGAAGAGTTTGAGAAGGACGGGTATTAATTTTTCTTTGAATGTTTGATATAATTCACCAGAGAAGGTGTCTGGTCCTGGACTTTTGTTTGTTTGGAGGTTTTGATTACTGATTCAATCTCCTTACTAGTAATCAGTCTGTTCAGATTTTCTATTTCATCATGATTCAGTCTTGATAGGTTGTATGGTTCTAAGAATTTATCCATTTTTTTCTAGGTTGTCCAACTTTTTAGCATATAATTGTTCATAGTACTCTCTTATGATCATTTGTATTTCTGTGGTATCAGTGGTAAAATATATTTACCTTTCCAGTGAGATTTATTCTTTCATATATGCCCTTGTTACTAATTAATGCCTTTTCTTTTCAGCTTACAGAAGTCCCTTTAACATTTCTTGTAAGGTTGGTTTACTGGTGATGAGCTCCTTTAGCTTTTGCTTTTCTGGAAAACTCTTTATTATCTCCTTCACTTCTGAAAGATAACCTTGCTGGGTAGAGTATTCTTGGTTGGATAGTTTTTTCTTTCAGCACTTTGAATATGCCATGCCACTCCCTCCTAGCCTGCAAAGTTTCTGCTGAAGAATCTGCTGATAGTCTTATGGGGGTTCCCTGTATGCAACAAGTTGTTTTTCTCTTGCTTTTTTTAAGACACTCTTCTCGTCTTTAACTTTTGACATTTTAATTACAATGTGTCTTGGTGTGGGTCTCTTTGGGTTGCTCTTATTTGGACCTCTCTGGGTTTCCTGGATATGGATGCCTATTTTTTTCCCCAGATGAGGGAAGTTTTCAACCATTAAAGCAAACCAGATCCAAGTAAAAAGTTTTACAGTACTAAAAGCAAGTAGGCAAGGTCACAATGATAGGGTAAAAACAGCAGCAATTAAGACAGCATAAGAAAAACAAATAGAATAAGATGGATGGCCTAACAGGTACATAAGAAAGACTACAGCTCTATAGCAAATAACTATTAGATTATTAGAAATAAAAGAATCACTAAACACAGCAATAAGAAATTGAAGCAATATTATAAATTAAGGAATTAAGGCTATCTTGTCACATCCTTGAACCATCTCTCAAATCTCCTAGAGTATGAATTTAAACAGAAAAGTTCATTGCTAAATTAAAAATACAAGAAAATTATAATGCTAAATTTTATGTAGTAAATACAATAAAAATAATTATAGATTGGATTAAACAAAATCTGACCATAACTTATTATAAAAATACATGTTAAAAATGGCGACCCTTTTAGGTTTGCTAATGCAAATTAAAAGGCAAGACATTAGTCACAGAATTGAGAAAAAAAAGCAACTTTTAAACCAAAAAAATAAAGACATTATAAAATGATAAACAAAAGTGTCACATAATGATTTTCTAACTATCCTATAAAAAGAAAATCTAATAATTTTTACAAAACAAAAAACTGATAAATTTAACAATGACAGAGACAAACACAATCCTAGTTGAAGAACTATTCCATTATTTGAATATGAGGAATCAAATTAGCAATAAAAACAACAATGAAAGAATTCAGTATATCTAAACAAAAGAATCAATACAATATAATCATCAGGTTTATTATAATATTCAAGCAGAAAATTTTAGGAAAATTTTTTTCACAATAATTTATCATGTACTCAGACACAAAGACATTCTCAATAAATATGAACTGGCAGGATTTTTACACAGCAGTAGGCAGTAAGATAAGAAATGGGACATCAGAACAAAGTCAAACCACATGAGAATTGTAAAAATGTGTCTTTCTTAAATGACAACTGAATCAAGAAAGTAAGAGACTATTTAAGATACAAACAGTAAATCAAAATATATCCATAGCTCTATATGCCTCTCTTAAGAGCAGTTTGAAAAAACTAATAAAACTGATAAGCTGCTAGTACAATTAAAGAAAAGAGAAAAGTATACAAATTATTGTCTTTAAAGATATACAGTTAATACAAAAAATGATTTAAATTAATAGGGAGGCCCATATGCAAATATGCTTTTAAAAAATAAAAGGAAAAACTCACTTGAAAATAAAAAAGCCCAAGTACCCGAAATAAAATATTAAGAATCTAGACCAAGGAAATAAGCAATATTATCAACAAACTTGAAAAGAAACAAAAATGGCACTTAAATTTTAAATGAATAATAATCCTATTACACAAATAGTTCCTAAAAGTGTTCTATCAAATTCATTTTCACGAGGTGAATGTCAGCTTGATTACTAAACCTGACTTATGGCTAAAATCTCAAAAGGAAAATTATAGATTGGTCTTATTTGTGAAGGCAGATGCAAAATTATAAATGAAATTTCAGCAAACCATAGACCAGTACTTTAAAAGAATTGTTCTACATGGTCAGTCAGGTTTTAGCCCCAGGTTGCAAGGCTCATTTTAAACAGGGCCAATGATTCACAAGAAAAACTGTAAAAATAAAATTAAGTGAATAAATATGGTGGGGGAAAAAAATCTAAAAATTCAACATTCAATTCTGATTTTAAAAGTAGAAGGATTTTCTTTTAATATTATAAATATATGACTGAAAGAAGTCAATACTATTCTTAAAGGAGACACATTAGAGGTATTCATCTTAAAAAAGGGAAAAAGAAGAAGAAAAGAAAAACCACACAAAGATATCTAGTCACCATTCCTAATTAACCATATTAGAAAATTTGACAATTGTAATCAAGTATGAAAAATGAGTGAGTAATATAAGGAGATAAAATTAAAACAGGACCGTTTACACACTACATAATTACGTAACCTAAAAGACTAAGATATTTAAGAAACAAAATTAAAAATAATACATTCAACAAAGGGATAAATTATAAGACAAAATCTCAAAAATCTATTGCATTCCCAATCCAATAATAAACATCTATCAAATACAACTAGAAGGACAGAAATCTATTTTACCACAGCAAAAACCACCAAAAAAATTAACCTGGCAAAAATTAACTAGGCACATATATATTGTGGGGACTAAGTGTGGCAAAGACAACAACAGTTTAAGATAATGCAGAAATGTTTAGGCCTTCTTTTCTACCTGGACAGTTGCCGAATCCTGTCAATTTTACCTCTGTAATGTGACAATACGATGTACAAAAAGCTTGCCATCTAAATATAAGTTTAATACCCAAGGTCCTCAGAACAGATGGTTTCTATAAAAAGAATGAATGAAATGAACCACAAGTGAATGATTACTTAGTACCATATTCAACCACAGTGTGAGCAAAAGAATAAAGATCAAGTCAAGTAACTGTGGGGTTACCGGGATAACCAAGGCACTCAAGACACTGTTGACCATAGTACCACATAAACCAACTGGACAACCCAGTGCTCTCAGTTCACAAACAGGTGCCCCCAAAATTAGACCTCTCCCCTTCTGTGTAAAAAGGGTGCTTTGTACAAAAGATATTTGTCACAGCTGTATTCGTAATGTATTTTTTAAATCCCAGAGATGTGATTAAACCAACTCGGAAATAGCATTTATTCCCCTCATTCACTGATAGTTCATTTCTAGAGATATACTCGTGAACAAAACATGCAGTCTCTGATCTCAAACAACTGACATGATCTTAGTTAATGTAGCCATTTAAATAAGTGTTTGTATCATGCTACACAATACGTGGAAATGAATGTACAAAATAATACTAGCTGGAAAAGTCAATCAATAACAAAAACAAAAAACTGCATAACCAATAATAAAAGCAATGCAGAAAGATTTTCTTTCTATACACACAAATAGAAACAAAGAGAGACAAGCATCTGTAAGAAATGGACAATAACAAATAGTTAATGTTTTAAATCCATGGAATAGTTTTCCACACATGCATACAAACTTGCGTTGCAACTTCTATAATGCTTTCAATAGCAAAGTTTGGTGTTATCTAGCTGCTTCTATGCCTGTATTTTTTAGAGTGGACAAACCTTTATGTATATGTAACTCAGTGTACCCCTCTTTTTCCTTCTGTTCTGTTTCTCTTTCAACTGCCAATAACATAAAACTCAAGTACTTCTTGTAAATTACTTGGAGCATTTATTGAATAGGGGGTTTTATGTTCCCTTTTTGCTAATTTTAAAACCAGATGAATGAAACATTGTATTTCTTTACTTTTTAAGGTTGCATTTTTTAACTTGTGACCCTTAATCGAATTCTTTCACTGGGTCGTTGGCTCTTGATAGGAAAAAAAAAAGCTCCCCCATCCTGTTTTATATGATGCTGTTTGTTGGATTATAAAAAGAAATCCTGAAAGTAGACATTACAAGTTTCCCACCAGGGGCAGGGGACTCCTCTACATTTAGACTACCCCTGGCTCTTCAAGACACTTTAAAGGGATTTTATGCTTATTCTCAAAACCTCCAACTTATTTTGTTCCTAAAAGTCACCTGCATTAAAAACAATGTTTTCTCTCTGTTGCCACTCTGAAAAACAGCTCAAAATTAGGAGACCAAAAACAGAGAAAGAAATGGGCATGGGTGATAATGGCAGTCAATGGGAAGAGAGGAACTGCCACCACAGCCAGGGTAATTCCCCAATCCTCTCACACACATGGCTCATGGCTCCAGTTAGAAGCATCACAAAGCCTGCAGACTCAGAGGCAAAGAACACTGGACCCAGAGACTTAGACTAATTTCCTTAATGATGCCACTGAGTTTGGTGAATTTAAACTTGAGAAGGTTTATTATATTGGTTTCAGCTTCATATTTAGCCTGAACACAATGAACCGTACTCCAAGTACACTCTTCTCTGTGTTCTTTGCTATTCTCTCAAAAGTTCAATAGCTGGTAATCTCTGGCTACTAGCAATAGAAAGGAATGAATTTAGTAATACTTGGATTTCAACTCTGAATCTTGAAAGACAACTTTCGCACTTAAAAATTTCATTTAAAAAATAAGTAAATAAATAGAATCAAAATCTGTCAGGACTGAGACACGAAGGCTGAGGCATGGAAAAACGAAATAAAATACCCCTGGTCTTTCAATGTAATTTCAAGATGTAGTTTTGTTTGTTTTATCATCATTTTTTGGTTAGGGTGTAGTATAAGGCTTGAGTTTCCAGATTAAAAAGTAGAGGAAGATGTATATAAGGCTCAGAGATGGAGGAATGCATTAACCATGAAATCCGAAATTAGAATAGGATTTAAGCAACTTCAACTATGTGGGAGAATGGAGAGTGGAAAAAGAATTCACACAATGTCTTTGGATTACAGTGTGAGAAATGATGGCTCATTGGGGAAAGGAACTTTTAATAAATGCTTTTGGGGAAACGATTAAAATTCATTCCAGATGAGTCAAGGATTCAAACTTTTTTTTAAATTATGAAAAATTATAAGAAAATGGAACAGTGCATTTATACTCAATGCGTGAAAGAATTTTATTAATAACAAAGTAAAAGAAGAAATTATCACCCATGGGTGATGAATATGACTAAATAAAAAGAAAGCTTTTTGTACATTAAAAAATTACAAAGCTTTGGGGCCGGCCCTGTGGCCAAGTTTGCACGTTTCGCTTCACAGCCCAGGTTTTCGCTGGTTCGAATCCTGGGGCGCTGACACAGCACTGCTCGTCGGGCCAGGCAGAGGCAGCGCCCCACATGCCACAACTAGAAGGACCCACAACTGAAATATACAACTATGTACTGGGGGGCTTTGGGAAGAAGAAGAAAAAAAAAGAAGAAGATTGACAAGAGTTGTTAGCTCAGGTGCCAATCTTAGGGAAAAAAATTTACAAAGCTTAAAAAGAAAGCAATACAGATAAAAGTAGCCACAATTTTGATGGAAAAAAGAACTTGATATAGAAAATAAAGATCTGATACAACCTGATAGTTAATACTACTTTCTTCTGGGTAAGTGGCTAAAAGATATAAAAATATTATGTCAACAAGAAAGAAACAGCCTCATCAGCAATTAAAGCACTGCATACCTATTAACTTCATAATAAAACTCAATGCTATGTCCACATTTATTCTCCTGACAAACAATACCAGTTTTTAAGGACACAGTACTCTATTTGCTCCAGGTAGATTGGTCAAAGGAATGAACAGGAGAAAAATCCATATTTTCAGTCATTGGCATTTTACATACTGGCTATTTTCATGCACCACTGGATAGCTTTGTAACTTTTAGTGCATGTTTTTAGCATTTCAGTTTCTTTCAGATTTTTTTTTAATTTCAGATTTATTTTTAGTCATTTATGCCTAAATCAATTTGTTTGGCAATCTTTCATAAATATGTCTCCATTTTATGTCTGCCACTAAGTGAAACTGCTTTTGGAAATTTGGTTGAAAACACTTCCCAATCACAAGTTTTTATATCAATAAATAATTTTTGTACATTTTCTGGTGATTTTACAACATTTAAAACATACTTTTAAGAAAGTATCTGGGGAGCCGGCCTGGTGGTGTAGTGGTTAAGTTTGCACGCTCTGCTTCAGTGGCATGGGGTTCACAGGTTCAGATCCCAGGCACGGACCTACATGCTGCTCATCAAGCCATGCTGTGGGAGCATCCCACATACAAAATAGATGACGATTGGCACAGATGTTAGCTCAGCAACAATCTTATCTCAGACAATCTTCCTCACCAAAAACAAAAGTACTTGGGGCTAATTTAATTATTCTGCTTTACTAAAGCCTACAGAAACAAAGCTTTCAATAGGGTTGAAGGACTGGCTCAATTTATTGTTGGATATTCCTAAAAATGGCATTAGATTTTAAGAGTTATTTTATGATGGAAGTGTTAGCTAACACTACAGTGGTAATCATATTGCAATATGTAAGTATATCAAGTCAACACATTGTACACCTTAAACTTACACAATGTTATATGTCAGTTACGTCTCAATAAAAAATAAATAGATGTTATTTTAACCCTGTAATATAAAACTAAGAGAAATATATAGACATATAATTAATTTAGCATCCCAAAGATCATAAATATTTATATCTTTAATCCTAAATACAGTAGACAGTACTAGACCTTTATTGTGACTAATTAGTATTTATAAAAGTAAAGTTACTTTATTTTATTTATTTTTTTTCGAGGAAGATTAGCCCTGAGCTAACTACTGCCAATCCTCCTCTTTTTGCTGAGGGAGACTGGCCCTGAGCTAACATCCACGCCCATCTTCCTCTACTTTATATGTGGGACACCTACCACAGCATGGCTTAGCCAAGCGGTGCCATGTCCGCACCCAGGATCTGAACTGGCGAACCCTGGGCCGCCAAAGCAGAACATGCACACTTAACCGCTGTGCCACCGGGCCAGCCCCAAAGTAAAGTTACTTTAATATAACAGAATTCTAGGGAAAAAAAGGTGAAGAAAGCATAGCCAAAGAGGTAAAGCAAGCAGAGAAGCTAAAATTTTTTAAATCACCTGAAAGATTACCAAATAATGAAGAAAATGTTTTAATTCATTAAGACACTGCCAAGCAAGTAGACAGGTATGATTAGCTGAAAATGAATTATATTTTGTTGCATCTGAAGAATGGACAGAAATAATGCAAGGCAGGTAAAAAGCTTCATAACTACCCTGTGGTAGACAGAAATGAGTAATCTGTGAAAACTGTGGACAAGCTCATTCTTTCAAACAAATCATCTGCTTCCCAAATGCTTTAAAATCTGTCAAAATGGTTAAATAAACTCTGGCATATTAGTGAAAGACTAAAATCTAGCCATCAAAAATCAAAAATGATAAATATGTGGCCCATGGTGGGGGATATCAGGAGAGGTGGGCTGTAGACAAGACTTTAATAAAATAAAATAAAGATAGAACACAAACGTGTCTTTTTTTTTGGTAAAAATGGCAAGGATACAAAGGTTACAGAGTTGGATAAATAGTTGGTACTTTGTGGGGAAGATATTGCCCTCTTTTCCTTTAACGTATTTCAGTATACAGCAAAGACAAAATATCACAGTATCTTTAACTGCGTTTTTGCTTGTTTCAGAGGATGAAGTTCCCCTCATCCTCTCAGAAGTTGGCCCTCTAATCTGCGTTTCGATTCTTTTCTTCCTCACCTTTGTGGAGGCCTGTGCCTCACCTGTCTCCACAGGACCCCTGTATGTCCAGGGACACATGGCGTCCACTCCTCCCATTTAAAACAGAAACACAAACACTGTACTCTGCTATCCCCTGCAGTAGTCCTCACCCTTCCACAGACACTTGGCTCCTCCTTTTATCTTACACATTGGCTGAAAAAATGTCTGCCCTTTGGGGAGAGTCTACAGGTCAAACCCACCCATTTAAGATATTATAGTCACTAAACAAAGGGCACGCTTTTTTTTATCTTTTCAGCTTTATCAAGGTATAACTGACAAAACTGTAAGATATTTAAAATGTACATCATGGTGATCTGATATATGTACACATTGTGAAAGGATCCCCCCATCGAGTTAGCACATCTGTCACCTCACACATTTATCTTTTTTTTTCAGTGAGAACATTTACATTCCACTCTGTTAGCAAAGTATGCAATACAATGTTATCAATGATAGTTACCATGTTTAAGATTAGATCCTCAGACCTTATTCATCTTACAGCTAAAAGGGCACATTTAAATAGATTAAATAAGAGTTAAAATCACTATGTAAGAATTTTCAGAGGAGATTTCAAAACTGGTGGGTAGAGGCTGCAAGCAGGGAAAATTAATGTGGACATGTTTAAAAAAATATCCTGAATGTAAAGAAAGGAAACGAACCCTTACATTTAAATAGCAGCCATTATGTTTTTCAAAGTGTTTTCCTATCAGTTGGGATTGTTATGGGTATATTGTATACTGGAGAGGAAATCTTAGACATGCTCTAATCTAGCACTTTTATTTTACAGATGAAGAAACTGAGTCCCAGCGCCTTGTTAAGGTAAGGATAGCTACCATCAACCGGGCCTACAAGCGTTTTACATGTGTCATCTGTATAAACCTCAGTACAGGCCTCATTAACAATTGGGGAAACTGACTCTGAGCAATTAAGTAATTTCCCAAGGGTAACGGGGGACAAGCTACGCAACTTGCAGGGCCCAGTGCAAAATGCAAATACAGGGTCCCTTGTTCAAAAATTAAGAATTTCAAGATGCCAACAGTAGAGAATTAAACCAAGTGCAAGGCCCTTCTGAGTCCCCGGCTCTGGGGGACTGCACAGGTCGCATGCCCATGAAGTCGACCCTGAGTGCGCAGTCAGTAAAAGTGGTAGAGCTGGAGCTTAAACCCACTTTCCTCAGATCTCAAAGTCCCTACACTTAACTACTACTTTATTCTGTCTCCTGGGGAATTTAAGGGAACAGCTTATCCAAGGTCACACCGTTGGTTTGCAACAGAGATAAACTTTGAACCCAGGAAGCTTGACGCCAGTTGCCCATGGCCACAAAAGACCCTTTTGCGCCCTGTTCCTCTTCCAGGTGCTTGAGATCAGCTAGTTATGGGCAGCTGGGGAGGAGCAGCTGTCACCATCACAGCTGAATTGGCTTGGGGCTGCTTGGCCCAGCCCTGTCCACCACCTGCTCCACACTCTAAAATCAGCCTTTTGTACAGCCTGGCTTCTGGGAAAGAGGTGCCAGGAGGAAATGGAGGGGAGGTGGTTCTTTTTTTTTTCCAGTCTCCTTCCATAGATCTTCTTTGAGGAGAGTCTAGACACACATATTTTGAAAGTCCCTTGTGGTCATGATGTACAACCTGGGGTACTGACTTTAATAAGGGGTGGTACGAAGACATCTCATACACCTCTAGGAATCCGTTTGCTACAGCAACTATGATACTGTGGAAATTACAGTAGACTTGCAGGAAAACAGACCAGCGTTTAGAATTCTAGCCCTGATAATTATTTGCTGCCTGACTCTGGCCATGTCATGTCACTTCTTTGAGCTTCAATTTCCTCGTCTATAAACTGGGGATACCACCATTAATTTCCCTGGCTTGTGAAGTGTGCTTGAAGATTCACTGCACTGTGTCTGACACACAAAGATTCATGAAGGTTTTTTTTTAAGAGAAAAAAAGGTCTTCTATGCAAAATAACTGCTTTCTTTAAAAAGGAAAAAAAGGTGTATTCAATGTTAGGGAGCATACTCAATTTGTTAGGGAAACAAGCTCCTAACCCCAGCACCTAGTTTACCTCCTCCCTCCCGCCAGAATAGACAATGCTCTACAATCATTTTCTCCCCCCACCCCCACTCAATAAAAAGCTTCTTTAGAAAATTATCCAATCCAAATAAAATACAGGAAATCCACAGGGTGGCTCTGAATATCGACTATTTATGATGCAAGCTTTTCTCCTAAAGGAGACCTTTCCTTTTGCATTGTCTTATCTATATCCTTGGCTTCCTTAATGAGGCTTAAGAAAAATTTCTGTTCTGAACTTGGCTTTTTTATTATTTTATTTCCAGAGAACCAAAATTAGCCGAAGTGCACCTGCCTAGCTTTTCCTAGGACCTCAAATTCCACCAAACTGCCCTGCCCCCAAGCAGAACAAACTGGCCAGGAGATCAAGTTTACCTTTGCTGCCTACCGCTCTGCCACAACCTTGGAAAACACCTTTTTATTTATTGTGACAGCAGAACACTCCACTGTAAAAATAGTTAGGTACATAGACAAAGCCTGGAAGAAAACACAAAAAGAATAAGAGCCGCTGTGTTAGAGGGATGAGAGTACTGGCAAAGGTTTTCCCACAAGCTTAACATTAAACACAAATTTTAAAAAGCAGTTGTTTTGCATAGATGACTCTGAACTAAAAGCTTTCAGGTTCTCCCTACTCAAACCTGTCACTTCTTAACGACATTATCCTCGCCTCCCTCCATTTCAGGAGTCTTAACTATTAGCAGTAGTCTGCCTCCCTTTGCCTGTTCTCATATTTAGCAACTCTTCAGGAATATTTGATACGAATGACTACATCACTCTGGAAACCATCACTTCCTGTGGATCGTTCTAACATTCTTCTTTGATGACTCCCACTCTGGCTTCCCTTGGGGTTCTGGTGCTGGCTCTGTTACCAACCAGCTTTTTTACTTTAGGAGTGGTTCTCAAACTTCAGCCTACATCAGAATCCACTGGAGGGTTTGCTAAAACAGTGCTGGGCCCCATCCCTAGAGTCTCTCCTTCAGTGGCTTTGGGGTGGGACTCTAGAATTTGCCTTTCTAACAGTTCCCACGTGACGCTGCCACTGCCAGGGGGCCACAATTTGAGAAGCACTGCTTTAGATAAAAGAGAGCTGAACTAGATGAGATCAGGGTTTCTCAAGCTCAGCACATTTGGGGCTGGATAACCCTTTATCAAATGTTCCTGGTGGGGGCAGGGCAGGGGGAAGGCAAAATTGCCCCAGGTTAAGAACCATTGAGTTAGCTGGACAAGCAAGCTCCTTTTCTATGAAGTGATGAAGGCTCCTCCTCTTGTTGATAAGATGCAGATTTTTCTCAAGATGTGGTCATTCTTGTTTAATTCATCCATGCATCCATCCTACTATGTGTCAGGAACCGGGAGGCCACTCAGGTTGATGAACATGTTCCTGCCTTGGGGGTACTTACAATTAATAGAAGAGACAATGTGATCAGTAGGCCCAGGAAACTGTACGGACATGGAACAGGGGGTCACAGCAGGCTTTCTGAGAGATGATGATAAAGATGGGCAGGAGTTGGCTAGACAAAAGGGCTGGGGGAGGAGAACTCCAGGCAGAGGGCACGGCATATTCAAAGGCATGAGGGCAACAAGGCATGAGTCAGGGAACTGCCAGTTGTTCCATGCAGCTGCAGGCAGTCATCTTCTTTCCCTTGTAGAGGGGGGAGGGGATAATATAACCAACTCTTTAATCTTTTTCTCTCCTATATCCATCTCTGGTAATTCTATGTCCTTCACCCATTTGTACCTTAAGCTATAGCCATTTTGAACTTCTTTCTACTAACCGCAGAGCCTTAAAGAATCACTTTCTCCAGAAGCCTGAATTAAATCCTTCTCCTCTCTTCTATCGTGACACCCACTATACTTGGTTATAATTGTTTTTGTCTGTCTGCTCTACTAAGCCTGCAAGCTCTATTAGGGCAGGGACCATGGCTTTCTCTTTCTTCAATGTATCTCCAGCATCCTTCACTGTGCCTGGCACAGACAAGCCGCTCAAATAGCACTTGAATGAATGATGCCCTCAAATTCCATATGTCCTAACTGAACATTCACCAACACCTTCCTTCCCCAAACCAGGTTCTATTTCTATATTCACCTACCATCCCCTCCACCTCCTACATACCCCATTCACACAGTCTTATCAAAATCTTGGCATCATCTCTCACTTCTCCTTTTCTCCCACTCCTTACATCCATCTTGGTGTCTCCAGTAAGAAGCAAGATCTGTCCTCTGAACCTCAATAAATACTTCATCTGGGATACAGTCTATGGAAAGAGCTTGGACTTTGGAATCAAACAGAAGTGAGCTCATCTCACCTCTGCCTCTTAATTGCTAGGTGATTTTAAACAAGCTACAGTCTGAGAGCCTTAGTTCCCTCATCTTTCAATGGGTTTAATAGCACCAACCTTATATAAGGTTGTTATGAAGTTAAATTGAAGTACCTAGCACTTCAATGTAACTCAATAAATGTTTCCTTTCCCCTCACAGCATCCCTGGCAGGAGTAAGAAGCAGGCAGGAAGACATGTAAAGAACTAAATAAGAAGGGCAATAAAATGGGACAGAGTGAGAGACCAAGAAAGTCAATGAAAAAATAAAAATTTAATTCCCTGAAAGAGCCACATTTACTTTTCTATTGTTTTCTTCTCTCAAAATTTAACACATAATATTTATGCTAATTAAGGAACACAGTAATAGCCAAGAGAAATGAAAACATATGTCCTCCAAGAAACTTGTACATGAATGTTCATAGCAGCATTATTCATCATAGCAAACAAGTGGAAACAACCCTAATGTGCACCAATTGGTGGATGGATAAATAAAATGTGGTATATCCATACAATGGGATATTATTAGGCAAGAAAAAGGAACGAAGTACTGTTACATGCTATGATGTGGATGATCCTTGAAAACATTATGCTGAGTGAAAGCAGCCAGACACAGAAGACTACATATTATATGATTCCATTTATATGAGATCTCTAGAACAGGCAAGTCTATAGAGACAAAAAGTAGAGTAGTGGTTTCCTGGGGTTGAAGGGTGACCACAAATGGGCAGAGAGTGTATTTTCAGTAGGATACAAATGTTCTGAAATTAGTGTGAATATACTTAAAACCATTGACTTGTACACTTTAAATGGGCGAGTTGATGGTATGTGGATTATATCTTAAGCTGTTAAAGAAAAGATACAGAGAATAAAAGAACAGCTAGAGAAATGGCAAAAAAAAAAAATTCCAATTATTTTCTTCCTACATCCTAGTAGATTATCTTGTATATCCCACCCTGAAGACTGCCACCTTCGACTAGAGAGAAATTGTCTGGCTATAGAGAAAGTTTCTCCGGCACTGGCCATGACAAGAATTTGTGGGCATTGCCAGAGAGGTCGGTGAGGGGATAGTGAGGGCCAGGTTTGAGCAGAAGCAAAGGGTCAGTGCCCTGGAGCCTCTCAGACTTGAAGATACACACGCATCGCCTCGGGGGCTTGTCTTCACAGGGTCACTGTGGCTCTAACGTGAAAAAACATATGAACATGCACTGTAATCAGCAAAGCACCATATAAATGTTGCTGTTCCTCAGTCAAGTCAACCATTTCTGAGGATGTATGGGAGTCATTTGGGGAGGAGGAAGGGAAATGGCAGTAAGGTTTCCTTTTTCCTACTCTGCTTAAGGGAGTGTTTAGGAAATGATAGCCGCTTAGCCTCACTGAGCCACAACGTCTGTAAATCTGTGTTGGAAGTATCTGACACAGGTTTTAGAATCATATGATCTTAAATTGCTTTCAAATCCATATAGTAGAAAAGTCACATATAGACAGCTGAGAGCTTATTCAGCAAGGTCACTTGGTGTGGAAAGATATGGACTCTGGGGTCAGAAATCCTGGAGTTGAGGCCCAGGTCTAACACTTGCTAAGCTTTATATCTTTATTGAACTCCTGTGTTTCTTCATATCTGATATGGGTGTGTAAAATACATCTGGGCTGTGTCACAAAATGGTGGTAGGATCAGCTGAGCTGATATAGTGAGAGCAGTTTTGTCAAACTCTGGACTGGTTGCTTCACAAATCTTTTTACTGCATATATCTATCAGGAGGAAAACATTCACGCATGGACTCACATGTATTACCACTGTATTAATATTATGTACAATATAAGACACATACAAAAACAGAGAAAAGAAACGAGATAAAAATAGAAGATTAGAATTTCTATGGTAGATTAGATAAACAACCAACATTAAGTTTACTGAAATTGATAACCATCCCATGGTTATATAAGAGAATCTCCCTATTCCTAAGAAATACACATGCGATTATTTGGGGTAAAGGGCCTTGGTGTATGTACTTTACCCTCAAGTGGCTCAGAAAATATGTATATATCACACCCGCATACCAGAGCGTGCAAATGGAGTGAAATGTTAACCATAAGCGAATCTGGGTAAAGGGTGTTCTTTGTACTATTTTTCGTTTTTTGCAAATTTTCTGTAAGTTTGAAGTTATTTCCAAATAATTTTTTTTAAAATTAGAAGTTCTAATCACAGATTGGGACTTAGAGAATGGCAGAGTAAGGAGCCTGGCCCACTCTCTCCCCAGCAAAGTAACAAGCTAACTGGCAAAGATCAATTTTTAAAGCAATCATTTAAAGTCTCTAGAAATTGTCCTAAGGGCATGCAGCAAATGGAGAAACATACATTAAAGAAAAGCTATTAAGTCTCAGCAAGAACAGTCAGAGTAGACAGCATTTGAGCTACTGTGTGCTTCCTTACCACCCTCCCCCTAGCTCTGTGTTACAGAGGCTCTACCCTGGGTAGCCAAGAAGATGGGGGCTCCTTCCCCTCCCAGCTCCCAATCTGGGGCTATAGTTTCACCCCAGAATGGGTAGGTTGCTGTTGTTTCTCATCCTCCGCCCCCACCCATGTTGCAGAAGTTGTATTTTGATCAGGTACAGCCAAGAAGACCAAGTCTCCCTCCCCTCACCCAGCTCCCACTTGTAGGATAGAAACTGTACTCCAGGTGCAGCAGGACAGGAATGCTGGGCCCTGATCACCCTCACCCCAGCTAACTCCTAGGGCAGAGGCTGCAACACCCTTTCATGATAAAATCTTCAATAAACTAGGAATAGAAACGAACTTCCTCAATCTGACTAAAGACCAGAAACCTAGAGCTAACATCATAATGAAGGGTGAAAGACTGAATGCTTTCCCACTAAAATCAGGGAAAAGGGGAGATGTAGAATCTCACACCTTCTGTTCAATACAGTACAGGAAGTTCTAGCCAGGGCAATTATGCTGGAAAAAGAAAGAAAAAGGCATCCAGATTGGAAAGCAAGAAGCAAAACTATCTGTAAATACAGATGCATGATCATGTATCCAGAAAATCTTAAGGAATTCACTAAAAAACTATTAGAACTAATAAACGACTTTAGCAAGGCTGCAGGACACAAGGTCACTATACAAAAATCAACAGCATTCATTTCATACACTAGCAATGAACAATCTGAATTGAAATGAAGACAATTGCATTTATAATACCATCAAAAATAACAAAATACTTAGGAATAAATTTAACAAAAGGAGTACACAATTTGTGCTCTGAAAACTCCAAAACATTCTTAAAAGAAACTAAACAAGACCTAAATAAATGGAAAGACATCCCTTGACAGACAATAACAAGTGTTGGCAAGGATGTGGAGAAATTGGAGCCCTCATACATTGCTGCTGGGAATGTAAAATGATGCAGCTGTTTTAGAAAAAAAAACTGTTTGGCAGTTTCTCAAAATATTAAACACAGAGTTACAATACGACCCAGAAATTCCACTCCTTGGTATATAACTAAGAGAAACGAAAATACATAGGCACCCAAAAACTTACACGTGAATATTCATAGTGGCATTTTTCATAATAGCCAAAAAGTGGAAATAACCCAAAAGTCCATCAACTGATGAACAAAATGTGGCATATCTACACAATGGAATATTATTCAGTCAAAACATCAATGAAGTACTGTTATATGCTACAACATGGGTGAACCTTGAAAACACTGTGCTGAGTGAAAGAAACCAGTCACAAAAGACCACATATTGTATGATTTCATTTAAAGGAAATTTCCAGAATAGGCAAATCTATAGAGACAGGAAGTAGATTAGTAGTGGCCTAGGGCTGCGGCAGGGGTGAGGAGAGTGAGACTGACTGCTAATGGATACAGGGTTTCTTTCAGAGTGATGAAAATGTTCTAAAATTAGATTGTAGTTACAGTTGCACAACTCTAAATATAATAAAAATCATTAAATTGTATACTTTAAATAGGTGAATTGTATGGTATGTAAATTATATCTAAATAAGGCTGTTTTAAAATGTAAATAGTCTAAAAAAAACAAATAAGGGAAAAAATCTACAGACTGGATTTAAAAAGCAAGAAGCTATGTACATGGATGGACCTTGAGGGTGTGATGTTAAGCAAAACAAGCCAGACGGAGAAAGACAAATACTGCATGATTTCACTCATATGCAGAAGATAACAAATACATGGATAAAGAGAACACATTAGTGGTTACCAGAGGGGAAGGGGGTAGCGGGGTGGGCAAGAGGGGTAAAGGGGCACATATGTACAGTGATGGACAAAAATTAGACTACTAGTGGTGAGCACAATGAAGTCTATTCGGAAATTGATAAACAATAATGTACACCCGAAATTACAATGTTATAAACCATTATAATCCCAATAAAACTTAAAAAATTAAAAATAAAAAATGACATAGCACAATAAAAATTGTGGTTTGCACAGCACTTTAAAAACATTAACTAATAATTTTTTTGTGCCTGATTTTGGATATATTCAATTTTCTTAAGAGGAACTAATCTACGTTGAGATTTTCTCTAGAAATAAAAATTAAATCCTGCTTTGCAAATTAAAAAGAAAAAACAAGAACCTATGTACTATGTGCTGCCTATAGAAAACCCACTTTAAAACATAATGACACAAATACATTAAAAGTAAGAGGCACGTTAAAGTTACAATGAGATACCACTATGCACCTACTAGAATGGCTAAAATTAAATACACCGACCATATCAAGTATTGGCACGAATGTGGAACAACTGAAACTCATTGACTACCATTTTACATTCCCATCAGCAACTACTTTGGATACGAGGTTGGTGGTTTCTCAAAAAGTTCAACATCCACCTACCGTATGATGCAGTCATTCCAATCTTAGCCATTTAACCCCCCCAAAATGAAAGCATATGTCCATAGAAAGATTTGCTCACAAATGTTCATAGCAGCATTATTCATAGTAGCTAAAAACCAAAAACAACTCCACTGTCCATTGGGAGGGGAATGGATAAATAAATTGTGGTATGTCCATATGACAGGATCATAAAAACCAATGAACTATTGATCCACACAACATGGGTGAATCTCAAAATAATTACACTGAAGGAAAGAAGCCAAACAAAAGAGACTACATACTATATGATTCTATTTACATAAAATTCTAGGAAATGCAAATTAACAGAGTGATAGAAAACAGACTGGGGAGGTGGGAGAGCTGGCTGACAAAGGAGGAATTAACAAAGGAGCAGGAAGAAACTTTTGGAGGTAATGGATATTTTCATTATCTTGATTATGGTGATGGTTTCACAAGTGTATACGTATTTTAAAACTTATCACAAAACTTATCACATTGTACACTTTAAATATGTGCTGTTTATTGTATGTCATTATGTCTCAATAAAGCTGATAAAAAAATAAATAAAAATCACATGTTCTCAAGACTGAACAGAATCTCACAAATTATTAGACCAACCCCAGGCAGATCCTTCAGCTCCTTTGTTATTTTCATGCTCCTGGTTTTAAGCTGAGGAGGAGTACGACCCCATGTGTTCACCTTCCAAGTGGAACATGCAACACAAGACTGTTGACAGACCTATTTCAATCCTGCTGCTGGGTGCCCTGGGAGCACATATATTTTATTGTATGTGACACAATTTTCAGTCATTGTACATACTGATATAGTCAAGAAAGATTTTTCTCTGGACTTTAGAGACTGGGTCACTAATAGACTGAGGCAGAATAAAGTCACCCCATGTGGGGTCTGTAGGAGTCTGCTGTTGAGGGAGCAATGGAAGAGAGGGCTTGTGGAACTGAACAGTGTGATGGCTAGAAGACTGAGCCTTGGAAACAAGTGCCTGGCACATGGTAAGTGCTCAAAAAATTAGCAAAAATTAATATAATAAAATTAAAAAATAAATACCATTCCTTCAGGATTTCTCATAATCTGAATGAGAGCTGCGTAGAAAAATATCTTTATACAGGGTTTAAAGAGTTTGATAGGAGGCTGGCCCCAAGGCCAAGTGGTTAAGTTTGCCCACTCTGCTTCGGCAGCCCAGGGTTTCGCCGGTTCGGATCCTGGGCGCAGACCTAACACTGCTCATCAGGCCATGCTGAGGCGGCGTCCCACATAGCACAACAAGAAAGACCTACAACTAGAATATACAACTGTGTACTAGGGGGCTTTGGAGAGAAAGAAAAAAAAGATTGGCAACAGATGTTAGCTCAGGGGCCAATCTTTAAGAAAAAAAAAAGAGTTTGATAAACACATCAACAGCATAAGCAGGACTTCAGAAGGCATGATAAATCCACTTAAGCAAATTAACTTTATAGGTCCCTCAGAAAGAGCCTATTTGCAGCTTAATACAGGTAGCACAGACTGTGGAAAGAGACCACCTGTACTCAAATCCCAACATCAGGACTTAGCCTTGTAACCTTGGGCTACTAAAGCTCTATGTGATTCAGTTACTTCATCTATAAAATGGAGGTGAAAATAGTATCTACTGCCTAGGGTTGTTAGGAGAATTAAGTTAATATTTGTAAGGTGCTTAGAACAAAGCCTGGCACTAAATTGCAGCTTTTTTATTAAAGCTGTAATCAGAAAAAGTCTGTTTCAAGCTACAATTTTTGCTAAAACACGCTGACTTTACTTAAAATTGGACAGAATTAATCAAGTTTCTTTTCAAGAAGTATTCTCTCACCTACTCTTCCTGTGACAGCTCTTTCAAAGGAACATATCTTGTGAGTAGTTTGCTGTTCTAATTTCAACAAAAACAGCTCAATTATTCAAAACATTGCTTGACATTTTCTGGCACATAGTTGGTGTTCAAGAAATGGTTGCTGAACAAATATTCTTCCAGACCAAGGCAAATTTACCATACTTAATATTGTTATGTTTATAGTCAGAGTTAAAAATGCAACATGCACCGCATCCAAATAGGAAATAAAGGACTCAGAAGAGGGAGAGTTAACCGCCTAACCAGTTAACCAACTTCAAGGAAGTTGCCCAATGTAAGAAAAATGCTAGTTTACTACAAAAGCAGCAGAATTGAGGCTTTGCTTTCAGCCAAGATGATGATGCAATGCAGGCATTCCTTAGCACTTTTTGATGATAACAAGAAAAAAGACAGACTTAATGGTCCACAAACAGGAAGGATATGGTCTGTATCCCAAATGGCCTCACTGGGAAACAGAACAGGCCTTCAGAGTACTCAGACATGGAATTCACTGATCACCCCTCTTTTGAGGGGAATACTGACCTGGTTTGTAACAGTTGTCCTGAGACACCTTCTAAGGAGGGAAACTGAATTCCCTTTTTCCTACTGTAAGACCAGAATCAAGCAGGAAGAAATAATCTCCTCGCTCTGAGTGATCCAGGGGCGCAGAAGTTGAAAGCATCTTCTCCACAAGTAACAAGTGCCCTCAAAAAGAAGCTGCCAAGTGGTTTCCACTCTGTCCTGGGTACTACTGGACATTTCTGTTCCTCGCCCTTTCTACTTTTTTTTAAATTTTTTTTAAAGATTTTATATTTCCTTTTTCTCTCCAAAGCACCCTGGGTACATAGTTGTATATTTTTAGTTGTGGGTCCTTCTAGTTGTGGCATGTGGGATGCCGCCTCAGCATGGCTTGATGAGCAGTGCCATGTCCGCACCCAGGATCCGAACCTCAAAACCCTGGGCCACTGAGGTGGAGCGTGCGAACTTAACCACTCAGCCACGGGGCCGGCCCCTAGACTACTTTTATATTACTATGAGGGCCACCTGCTGCAATAGTCACTTCTTTTTTTTTTTAGGAAGATTAGCCCTGAGCTAACATCTGCCACCAATCCTCCTCTTTTCTGCTGAAGAAGACTGTCCCTGAGCTAACATCCATTCCCATCTTCCTCTACGTTATGTGGGAGGCCTGCAACAGCATAGCTTGACAAGCAGTGCCATGTCGGCACCTGGGATGGAACCCACGAACCCCGGGCCACCGAAGCAGAACGTGCGCACTTAACTGCTGTGCCATGGGGCCGGCCCCAGTAGTCTCTTCTTAAACCCTAATCAGCCTCTCCCCAGTCCTCAAACCATATACTTCATTGAGCAGAGAGATCAACAAATACAAGCTTTCTTGTTCTTTGCCTCTCCAGTCTCAAGGGAAGTGCTATTGTTCCAATATAACTTGTTCATTCTGGCTTCCATCCTTTTATTTTTTTTCTTTTTTTAATTATTTTATTGAGGTTGCATTGTTTTATAACATTGTGTAAATCCCAGGTGTACATTATTATATCCATCTTTTTACACAAGTCATTCTGCTCTACCCAGAATCACTTGCTCTTTCCCCTTTACTCCATCTCAACTCAAACACTTCCCCAAAAATATTTTTAAAGCCAGTGAATGTTCCTCACTTCTTTCATGGCTCACTTCCTTCTGGAGTCACTGTCTGGCTGCTAATTAAGTCTGCATCCCTTTACCACCACATACTGTACTACCCACGTATGTCAAGTCCCTAATATCATTATAATACTGGGGTTTTAGCTCTCGCTATTGCCTCTAGGCTAAGATGGCACCATATCAATCTGCTATCAGCACTATACCTGGGTTGAGCCAGGAAGTGGGCGGGGGCCTTCATTCTCAAGGCAGGAAATATGGAACTGGGCCAGGCTTGAACTTAATTAAATAGGCCAAATTCTCATTTGGGAGAAGCTCAAGGTGAGAATGACATTTAAAGCTTAATCAGCTAGAGACCACCAAGAACAAGCCTGTAGTCTCACAAAGTAAGATTTATTCACTCATCATAAGGGAGGACACTCCAGAGGAACCATGGGATGCTGCTCAACAAGAAGGAGGAAAGAAGCATCTTTTGGGTTCCTGCTGAATGATTCTGAGGAGGGCCTAAGGAAAGTGGGGATTGGCTCTGGATTGGTTATTATTTCCGAGGCAGGATTAGGAGAAGCGGGGATAAACTAGGGATTGGGTGCTGTTCTGAGGCGAGGGCAGCTCAGCAACTGGGCATCCCCAGGAATAGATGGGAACAGCAGAGTGGGTCTGGGGACATCATTGATAAGAAAGTAGTATTCCCTGAAAGAGGGTGTCTTCAGGACTTTTTACAGCTGCTGCATGACTTTGGGAGAAACAATGTCTCCCGTTAACTTTGCAGTTGTCTTTATCTGTGTCTGTCCTCCCAGCCCAATTAACAGCAAGAGCTGTCTTTTTTTTTTTTTTTTTTCAGTCCCAGCTGATTCTCCCATCCTGGATGCTTTTGACTCTCTCAGTGAGATGGACATGGACACTATGCATCTTCCAGTTTATTTTACTTCTGCAAATGTTTAGACCTGGGAGCAAATTATACAACCAAGAAGAACCTGGACTATATCTCTACTGACTTTGAAAGCTTAGGTAGAAAACTGAAGATTCTAGGGGTATATGGAAGCTTTTCTCCTCTTCTTCCTGTTGAAGGTCACGATTTTTGACTAGAAGGGAGGATATGGAAAATGAATATCTTGCCACTTAGATGATGTCAAGAATAGGATGTGGTTTTCTGGACAATCACTTAAGATCTCAGAATGATGGACTTCTGGCAAGGGATGGAGGAAATTTCACACAGACCAGGAAGAAATGATTTGCTGGAGATGATGAATATGGACTTAAAGTAAAATGTTAAGGGAAGGAAAAAAAATACCAACAAAAATGTGACATAGAAAGAAAAACCACAGTTGAAGAGATACTCCTCTTTAGGGGGAAACCAAACCAAAGCGCTAGAAATCATGCCCAGGGCTGAAGAAGTGCACCGACTGATTTAACAGAGTAGTAGTAACAAAGTCACTGGGGCTCTGGAAACCCCAGAAAGCAAATATGAACTCATAGTTATCATCATCAAGAGCTAGTGAGATGGAATCTGGTACTAGACCATAGAAGGCAGTAGAGTATAGCAGTTAAGGAGAGGTTTGAAGCCAGGCCGAGCAGCGTTCAACTCCCTGTGCTGCCTCTTACTCATTATGTGATCTTGGTTAAGACACTCTCTCTGAACCTTCATTGGCCCATCCATAAAATGGATATTAGAATATTGACTTCACTAGGCTGTTATGAAGATTAAAGGTTATAATGCATTTAAATATCTATCAGTGTGTGTGGCACAGAATAAGCACCCAAAAGGTGGCCACTATCATTATCATCATCATCATCATCATCATCATCTGTAGTAAAAAGGTGGTACTTTCTTATGGAATTCAACAAACCAGATGGTAAAAACATAGTGAATAACAGTCGATTGAGAATAAAAGCAAAGAAAAAGAAGTGATGTTATTAGATCACATTATAAACTTCCCTGGAACAGGCGAAAGATATAGTATTGAATTCTATCCCCTCTCCCTCATATTTCTTTTCTGCTCTAAACAGGAATGGGCAGTCCTGTGTGTATACACACACACACACACCCCTTCGCTCCTCTGTTTTCTGTATCTCAAGACATCCAATACACTCAATATGAATTTTGAAGTCAGTGCTGACCCATGAGCGGTCAGTTTTTAGTAGAGGGACGGGTACACAAGCCAGATTTTATGAGTTGAAGACTGAAAGATGAGGAAGTATAGATGGCTCTTCCAAGAAATTTTCAGATAAAATGAAGAAAAAAGATATCCCATTAGTCTGTGGGGATGGTAGGATTAAAAGAAGATTTGGGGGACGTAGGTGAAAGAGAGATCCTTGCACATGCTTGCAGGCAGAAGAAAAAGAGCTCTCCGAGAAAAACGATAAGCATACAAGAGAGAGAAGGGAGAGATTAGTGGAACAGAATATCTTTAAGGAGGCATTGGGAGATAGGTAAAAAGAACAACAGGTTAGCCTTGGAAAAGATGATACAAAAAGAATGAAGATAAAAGTAGCCATGGAAACAAATGTTTCGAGGGAAACAGAGAGTTTGTAACCAACGGTCTCTATCTTTTCAGGGAACTATGTAAACAGATTATCTGCTGAGGGGAGTTGGGGATAGGGAAGGCTAAATTAGGGCGCCAGAGCAATATGGTAAGAAAATGGAACAGATGCGATGGGAAATTGGAAAAGGAACCAACTAGGAATGTGTAAAAAAGGATTAGTGAGCAGCCGTTGAGGATCCAGCTGTGGTCAGAAATCACAGTTTGGTCATGGATATAATCAGCATGGTGAGGCGATTTTCCTGAGTACTACTTGGCAGCCTGGGAACAGGCCAGAAGAAAACAGATGCTAAAGTCCATCTAGGTCTGGGGATTGGCAGGGCAGGTGCAGGGGAATAAGAGGGACGTGAGGGAATTGAGGATACTGGTGGGAATTAATATCAAATGGCTGGCAGGGTTGAGTTGGGGTGGGAAATAGCTGATTGGGTGGGAAAGACTGTAGAAGCAGGAGAGGACTGAAAGTCAGGAAGAAAAGAGAAGCGACTAGAAGTGTCAATGAAGTCAAAGAGGTTCTGTGAGAGTAAGGGAATAGGGGATGTGGAAGGCTAGAGGTCTTAGTCAAAAAGCTGAATTTCAGAGTTTGAAATATCAGAAGTAGAACAGTTCCAGTTGGTGACAAGGCCCAAAGTATGGCCATATGAAGAAGTTGATGAAGCAGAGCAAAAATGACGGTCATATTATTGAAGGTCAAGGAAGTGTTATGCTGAAGCACTTGATGGTGCATCGGTGTGGCCACTGACACGGTCTAGGATGAGGCCAGGACTCAGGATAGCTTAGAATACTAAGCTAGGTGCCAGAGGCCTCAAAGAATGTGAGCAAGTAACAGAGATCGGTCTCTGCCAATGAAGAGAGTCAGTATACTACCTGATGGCATAAATATTAAAGAATAAAGGAAGAGGGAAGTTGTTGAACAACATCCTGGCACCAGAAGCCAACTTTGAGACTGAGGAATTATGAGAGAATGAGCAGCTTCCATTTAAGAGGGTAGTGAAAACAAAAGAGTGTCAACAAGGCAAGGAGTTCCAGGAAAATAGTTGATAATATATGGACATTTCTTGACCAAAGAACAGGAGTTCTGGAGGGCATAGGAGATCTGAGAAGGGAGTGTCAGCCAGGAAACAGCATGCCTATGAAAGGGGAAGGGCTGCGCTGAACTTATAAGAGGGAAATTTTATCCTTTAGGATGCTCAGCAAGCAGCGAGAGGAACTACAACTCTGTATAAGACTGACCAAGAAAGAAGAACTGATTGGTAAAAGTAGAAGTGAAAGAAACTTTAGGAAATACGGCCGTGTCATCTTAAGTACTATTGGGTAATGCCCAAGGACAAAAAGTGATAGGTACAAAGACATTCCCCAGATACTGGGCATGAAAATTTCTACAAGAGACCACAGTGACTCTTAAGTGGACTACTGTTTAAGAGGAATAAAAAGATTTGGAGGAAAGGATTCTCATAATATCATCAATCCCCCATGATCTTGAAAGACAAAAGGAGAAATGTCTAAAGAACATCATGTAGCTACACAGGAAACACGCTGGTAGGCTACAGGAACTAATGTAGCTATAGCAAGCTCAGATTTGTCAAGGTAAGATCATTGACCGTAAACAGTAGATCTAGGTGAACAGGTGACTGAGAAAGCAAGTGAGCAAGCAAGAACACCAGTAGGATGACTTGGTTCCTATTTCTATTCCATCTTAAATGATAAAGATAACTTTCAAATTGGAAGCGGCAGCACAAACATAAATAATAGTTTGTCAGAGCCCACAGATGCTGAGATACTGAGACTAGCAAGCAGTTTAAAATGATTCGGGTCTGGACCCACATCAAGGATGTCCCATGGTACTGAGATAACCAACATTCCTGATCGAGAAGCCACTGCTGGTAATCTCTGAAAAATCATGGCCGATTGCAAAAATGAAGATCGTAGTTTGACAACTAACAGCCCAATTTTCAAAAGCCAGACATTTGTAAAACAGCTCAGAAATCAAAGACTGCTGATCTCGGAAAAACGTCTATAATGGAGTATATAACTGATGGTTATGAGCAATAATCAGGCAGTGAGACTGGTAGATTGAGGGAATGCCACTAAGTGTTTTTGAGTTTCAGTAAGTCATTAAAGTCATTTTCCCTATAGAATACATTCACATCAGACAGTGAGACATGCCCTGCAATGTTATAGAGGTAGGTTGATTTTTGATTGTTTGAATAACCTTATTCAAAAAGAACGCTAATGGAATGCTATTCAGCAATAAAAAGGAACAAACTACTGATAAATGTAACAACTTGGATGAACCTCAAGGAAATTATGCTGAAGGCAAAAAGCCAATCTCAAAAGAACACATATTGCACAACTCCATTTTTGTGACATTCACAAAATAGCATAATTACAGAGACAGAGAACAGTTGCCAGGGGATAGGCATGGGGAGCGGGCAAGGATGTGGCTATATGAACAAGGAGGTCTTGTAGTGATGGTAAAGTATCTTAATTGTAGCGATGGCTACACGTAGCCACACACGTGATAAAACTTCATAGAACTAAAAACACACATACACACACACACACACAATCTGAATTAAGCTCTGGATGGTATCAATGTCAATTTCTCAGTTTTGATACTGTACTGTGGTTGTGTAAGATGTTAGCATTGGGAGAAGCTGAGGGAAGAGTACATGAGACTTCTCTGTACATTTCTTTGCAACATCCTCTGAATCTATAACTATTTCAAAGTACAAAGTTTTTTTTAAAGAGTACTAATTAATGGATCAATGTCAACCTCACAAAAGGAGATCTAGCTGCTTATCTCAGGGCTCTGTACTTGGCACTACTGAAATACCATTTTTAACCCAACAAGTTAGGGAAGACAGAGAAAGCATCTTCATTAAGTTTACGAGTGATACAAAACATAGAGACACAACTAATCTGTTTTCATATAGAACTAGAATCCAAAAATACCAACAGGCCAAGCTGAAATATAATAGAGACAAAAGTCCTGTGAGGTGAGTATCATTATCCCCCTTTCACAGACAAGAGAACAAATGCATGGAGGGGTTAAATAACCTGCTGTAAAAGGCTATAACCACAGCTAGTCAAGAGTCAGAGCTGGAGTTCAAATTCAAGCAGCCCCACTTTAGAACCACTACTGGCGGGGTGAGGGGAATGATTACCTCACTGCAGGGTGAACAGACTGCTAGCCTAAGTAGGAGGCTGGCTGGGCTGGATCCAATGTGAAATAATAGGATTCTAGGAATCTTGGATGATGGGCTAGTTTGGACTAGAAACACAAAGTGGTGCCCTTTTGGGAGTGGTATGGCCCTAGTCCAAAATAAAAAAAGAAGTCACATTTTAAGAAATATATAGTTACTAGGAAGGTAAGGGACATGGCTCTCAAAATCTTTCTTGCACATATTTTCAGTCTTGTACTGGCTATTTATGTTATTCCCTTACACCTCTGCTCTCCTTTGCATTCTTGCAGAGTATTTTGATCATATTTCTAAAATTTCAGTCTTTTCCTAGATTTATGAATGAGGCACAATGCAATGTGTATAGTAACTAAAGGAGCTATTGGCTGTTATGTCTATATTGTCCCTAAATTGAAAACAAAGAAATAAAACAAACAAAAAATACTAGCACTAAAGCCTGAAAGCAGATTGTTTGGGAGTGAAGGCAAGAGCAGAAGGCCCAAAGAGCTCAGACAGACCTTAGAGACAGCGGGACAGTTCTCAACACTTGTGGGCATTTAAAACAAGTCAACTTGGATCAGTTTTGGCTTCACCAAAACTTGCAATTTGAAGATCTAACAGAATATTAGTGTCATCACAACTGAATCACAAAAGTCCCTATTTCAACCCCTGCCCCCATCAACTGATGCCACATATACTAAAATCACAAAGCTCACTACACTTTCACAGTTTTAATTAACAAGTTTTCTCTGTTCCAACCACACAAATTGAAATGTCTACCTCTGGGAAAATAGAGTAGGGTTTTCATTCACTAAAGATTAAAAAAGGAAAGAAACCTGCCGTGCTGAAAGTCAGTTTAATAGTTGCTACGTTGAACTGTCTTTGGAGTATGCAGTCCATGAGTAAAAGTAGAGACAGAAGATAAAACATGGGGTCAAACCTAGATGAATTTCTGAAAAATAAATTAGGCAGAGGAAAATAAACCAAGGTCATCACAATAAGCAAGCTACATTCAGAAGCAGTCAAATTATCTCAGACTTTTACCAATGGCTATGCTTACGGCATCTCAGGGGAGTTGGGGGGGTGGGGTGATTGTCTGAACAGCTCATCAGAAGCCTTAAAAAAAAAAAACATGCCAACTCTGTAAAATAAAATTGCTTTGTTGGGTTTCTACAGATATTTGCGTTTCCATCCACTTGGTTTCTAGCTGGAACTTAAGAAGCAGAGGCTGCAACTAAGGGCTGTAGAGTTCTGACTGCTTTACAGAGGCAACAGTCAGCCTGCAACAGGAGAATGTGGGCCGAACTGACCATAAGGGGAAGAATCTGGAAAATGCAGCTAGCTGGGTGAAATGGTGAGGGTGCAGGGGTGGGTAGGATTCTCTTATTTATCAGAGACCTGTTGTATATAACGTGTGAAAGGCCAGTTGGTGCCAGACCCCAGAGTCAAACCCAGTTCTATCTGCCTCAAAAGGATGAGCACTAGCCTGTCAGTCCTAAGAAGCAGCTCTGCCACTAATCAGCCCAGTGACTCGATAAATTACAACCTCAGGCTCAGTTTCCCCATCTATAAAACAAGAGGGGTGACATTTGGGGGGAAAATTAGTTTTTGACTTCATATCTCATCCCAATGGACATGCCAGATGGATTCAAGATTTAAATGTAATTAAACTCATAAATATTACTATGAGAAACAGGTCCGTCCCTGATATTTGCAAGGCCAGAGGCAAGAATATAAACGTCGGCTCACAATGCCTTCTTCTTTCTCCTTCCTCCCCTGATCCCATTCCTTCCTACACGACTAGGGGCCTTGGGCATATATGTGTGGACCACCCAGTCCACACAGCCAGGCTCCAGCCACACATTTCTCCAACAAAACCACCATCCCTTAGACCTAGAAGAGCTCACACCTCTGGTACAGTCCCCCCTTAAGAGGAGAGATCCAAGGAAGAGGCCCTTGCAAGTCCTGGAAGTAGATCAAGCAGGGAATTTTCGGCTTCCAGTCCCTGGAGTATGGAGAAGGAACAGGCAGAAGTTCTGGGTGGGCACATCTCCTTGGCCCCCAGAACTCCCTGCCCTGTGGTGAGAGACGTGTAAAGTATAAACCATAAAAGAAAAGGCTGATACATTTGACCATATAAAAATGGAAAATTTGTGGACATTTAAAACAAGTCAATTATAAAGCAAATATCAAAACTGAGATGAGGGCCAGCCCTGGTGGCCTAGTGGTTAAGTTCAGCACCTCCACCTGGGTGGCCCAGGTTCCATTACCAGGTGCAGACCTATACTGCTCTGTTAGCAGCCATGCTGTGCTGGTAGCCCACATGCTAAAAAATAGGAAGACTGGCACAGATGTTGGCTCAGGGCGAATCTTCCTCAGCAGAAAAAAAAAAACTGAGAAGAAATATGTACAACATTATGACAAAGAATTACTATCCTTAATAATTAAGTAACTCAAATTAGTTAAAAAGTGACTACCTAATAAAGAACTATCAATAATATAAGCATATGAAGAACATTCAACCTCACTAGTAATTGAAGGACTATACTACAACAAAAAGCCCTTTTTGACTTATCAAATTGACAAATATTTTCCAAATGATACTACACAGGATTGTCAAGAGTTCAAGAGTATAGAGTGATCAACCTTTATCCTCCTATCTATTCAATTCGACCTTTTATAATTTACATCAAAGAAACAGTTAAGGATGTGACAAAGATTTAACTATGAAGATGTTCACCGCAACACTGGTAACGATAGAGAACAACTGGAAACGATTCAAATGTCTGACAACAAGGGATTGGTTAAATAAATCATGGTACATCGACACAATGAAGTAGCCAAAGTGTTATTGTAGATGAAGAGCTGACAACATAGAAATATGTCCACGATATAAAAATGAAAAAGAGCAGTTTATAAAGTAGTGTAATTCATTTTATTGTTAAAGGTACACACACACACTATCTAAACACACAAGTGTTAAAATGTTCTCTCTGTTTAAATTTGGGATGCTAAAATTTTTCTTTGTTCCTTATTTGTATTTTCTAATTTTCACAAACTGGTTATAATAAGACCATATTACACTAATTTTTTTTTTTTTTTTTTTTTTTAAAGATTTTATTTTTTTCCTTTTTCTCCCAAAGCCCCCCGGTACATAGTTGTGTATTCTTCGTTGTGGGTTCCTCTAGTTGTGGCATGTGGGACGCTGCCTCAGCGTGGTCTGACGAGCAGTGCCATGTCCGCGCCCAGGATTCGAACCGACGAAACACTGGGCCGCCTGCAGCGGAGCGCGCGAACTTAACCACTCGGCCACGGGGCCAGCCCCTACACTAATTTTTTTTTAAAGATTTTTTTTTTTCCTTTTTCTCCCCAGAGCCCCCCGGTACATAGTTGTATATTCTTTGTTGTGGGTCCTTCTAGTTGTGGCATGTGGGACGCCGCCTCAGCGTGGTTTGATGAGCAGTGCCATGTCCGCACCCAGGATTCGAACCAACGAAACACCGGGCCGCCTGCAGCGGAACGCGCGAACTTAACCACTCGGCCACGGGGCCAGCCCCTAAAACTTAAATATCTTAATCTAAAATATTAGCTACTGGAATCGCTATTTGTGTGAAAACATTGTTTTGGCTCTGAAAAAGATATGTGGATAAGCTGTGCACTGTAATGGGTCATTTTATAAAAGTATTTTCCATTATATGTGTATTAAATGCAAATTAACTGGAAAGGTTATGCCTTTTGAGAATCCAGATTGCCAATGGAAGTTGATCACTCCATGTTGTAATAGTGATGCTGTGTCATAAGCAATGACACACTGAAAACTGCAGGTCTCTGAATAAGCTTAATTTCACAGGAATTGAGGATAGCCATAGTAGAGGATCCATGGTAGTGGTTCTCAACTAGAGGCGATGTTGCTTCTCTGGGGACATTTGGCAATGTCTGGAGGCATTTTTGGCTGTCGCAACTTTGAGAGATGTTACTGGCATCTGGTGTGTAGAAGTCAGGTAAGCTGCTAAATATCCTATAATGCCCAGGCCAGTCCCTTCCAACAAACAATTATCTGATCCAAGATGTCAGCAGTGCTGAAGTTGAGAAACCCTGCTCCAGGGAATTTGGGGCTGGGGGAGGTCCAAGGAAGTGGTCATTAATTCCCCTCTGTGTGTATGCTGATGTCCTGTAGTTCTTAAACCTTAAAGGATATGACAATTGCTTGGATTTCAGTGATAACAGCATAAATATCAGATAGATGAACCTTATTTGTCTTTCTAGGTATTCTAATGATTTGGATATTCAAGGAAATTATCCCCAAACTTTCTCAGTGCTCACTTTTTCAAGGAGAACCTATTGTCAGAACACTTAAAGAGAGATAAACAAGAATGCTAAGACTCGATGCAGTTTTATCTTGAGTTATTGCTTTGGTGTACTGCATTTTAATTCTTAGTCCTAAATACTGCAGCATACCTTATCATAAACTGAGATATAGCTCAGGAGGGTTGTGCAAGGTCACTTAGTGATTTAAACATAGACCCTGGGCCAGAAATCAAGTTTCTTGATTCCTAGGCCATTGTTCCTTCAATTCTTCCATCGCTTTTATATCACTTCTCTGCTTTGAGTCTCCTGAAGAGCACAATCAGGTATGTCAAAGATTGGGTGATCTTAGATGCTGGGCATTTTACAAACTTATGCAAGAATATTCAACCTCACTGGTCATCTAAAAAAAAGCAACAAAAATAACCCAAAATAATGCAGAATAAAACATAAGGAGTTGTACTTTTTCACCTATTAACATGGATGCAATATTACGGTAAATGGGGGACAGAGCTTAAAGGAAAAGGTAGGGTGAAAGGACCTTTACTATAACACAGCTGGATGGCATTTCTCTAAGCTACCATTTTGAAGAATGTTGCCTTTTGGACTGACTCCCAAACTCCATTTGGCTAGTACTTTGGAATTTTAAATGGATAAAAAATATGATTTTCCATTGTTCCCAGCAGCACTGTGTGGTTTAACAGACAACTATTTAAAAGAGAATAAAACCAGCATTGATTGGATTTATGACTTGGGAAATATGCGTGGTTTCTTCAGATGCTCAGTTTCTTCCTACAGTAAATGGGTGATGATAATGATACAGGTGGTTGATGCTCATTAAGCCCTTACAATTTGTCAGGTGCTGTTCTAAGCCCTTTACACATATTATACTATGAAACTTCAATACAGATCTATAAGATAAATACTATTATTCCTATTTTAAAATTGAGGAAACTGAGGCAAAGAGATGTTAAGTAACTAGCTTTCATAGCTAATAGGTAGTGCCTGGTATGAATTGATATATGCTGTAAACGGAAAATACATACTGGATTTAAAAGAATTAGTATGATGAAAAGAATATAAAATATTTCAATATTTTTTTAATATCGATTACATGTTGAAGTGATAATATTTTGGGTATATCGGGTTAAATAAAACCTATTATTAAAATTAATTTCACTCTCTTTCTTTTTACTTTTCTTAATGTGGCTTCTAGAAAATCTAAAGTTACATACATGGCTGGTGTTTTTATATTTCTGTTAGATGGTAACGCTTTAGAGGGTTTTATCAAACTAGCTCCCAGAGGTGGATGATATCTCACCCTATTATCACCTACATAAGACTAAAAGCTGAGGAAGGCAAAAATAGTAAATACATTGGCAAGAGTTTGCTCCTGTAGCCGGTGAGTCCCTAAGATGGACATTAGGCCTATTTTCTAATGCTTGTAGTATAAAGGGGTGGGGAGGGAGGATGCTCTTAAACTTATGTAAGTTCTAAAGTTTTAGTCCTGCACACTTCTGTTGAGTAACTGTGTAAGACCCTGTGTTGATATTGTGGCTCAGATAACAATCAGTGACTTGGACCTTGCCATCAAGGAGCTTATAATCTAGTAAAAGAACATGTACACATATGACTCTACATAAAATCGTATGTGATGAGTGGTAGAAACAAAGGGCTTAGAATCTTAAGAGAACCAGAGGTAATTTGCACCTAGGGTGAGGAGGAGGGAAGGTTTGGGAAGGAGGTAACGTTTGAGCTGATTGGAGAAAGATGAATAGGATTTTGATAGAGGTCCCCTCTGTACTCAAAGGGACATGCAGAAATAGGTGACAGCTCATTGAGCTGGCACAGTTTTCTGCTCATCAAATGGAAGGTCTGTGTGGCACAACATGGAGAGAGGTCAGATACACTGAAATGGGGACTTTTTAAGGATCCGTTGTGTGGCTATGCCTTCCTCTGCAGACCCCTTTCTTACGTATACATGGAAACTTCCACTCAAGGACCAGACTGTTTATCTAAGTCTTTTGATTTCTGATCTCCTGGATCAGCCAGGCAGCAAGTGTTGCTTGAGCACGAAGCTCGTGCCTGCGCATATGTTTTTATGTACATATAGATGGATGGGCAGGCAGATAAATGGCTTTTAAACTGTAGTTACAATGGGCTAACCTTGAAATTTAGATTTAACATGAATTTCTTCTTATAAGTTGTTGTCTAATCTCTCAAGCAAATAATTATAGCTCCCTCCATGGGGAGGAGTAAGAGGGCAGAAACAGACCAGAAATGTTACTCTAACAGAAGCTTCTCTACCTTGAAATGGAAGAAGTGGAAAGAAATACTCCCCTAACCCCCTCACCAGTACTACTGTGTTCAATAGTGTGCTTTCCTTCCACCTGCCAATTGTTCATCAAATTGAATGATTTGATTTTGTGTGGAAGTCATTTGGCATTAAAAAAAGACTTTGGGGGGAAGAAAAGAATATTGCTTTCAAGATAAAATCCAGAAAGAAAAGAACTCTATAGCCTTAAGAAGTGGGGACTCTCCACTCTATACTTGCAGGGCCTCTGTCTTCTAGGTGGGCTTTTTGGTTTTGGTTTTGGTCTGTTTTATGCTAATAGAGTTGTGCCCCATTAAAGCAGAAGATGCTGTGGTGACTCCCTCCTGCTCCCTGGAGGGTACCATACCAATCGTTGGTTCTTCCTTTCATAGGATCCTAAAATGTTAAAGCTACAAAGGGATACTCTTGTGGAATGTTAGAGTAACCAAGTCCCTTAGAAATGATCATCCATCTCTTCTCTTTAAAAAGATAAAAATTAGGCACTGGCCCCGTGGCTGAGTGGTTAAGTTCGCACGCTCCGCTGCAGGTGGCCCAGTGTTTCATTGGTTCGAATCCTGGGTGCGGACATGGCACTGCTCATCAAACCACGCTGAGGTGGCATCCCACATGCCACAACTAGAAGGACCCACAACAAAGAATATACAACTATGTACCGGGGGGCTCTGGGGAGAAAAAGGAAAAAATAAAATCTTTTAAAAAAAAAAGATATTTAAGTTTTAGAGCCCATGACATATTTCTCTAACGTTAGCACCCTGGCTTCAATTTACTGATCAAAGTTTCCAATACACTACCAATCTACCACCTTATTCTCCTCCAACAAATCCTCATGCTTCCTCTTACTCACTCAACTGCTCACATGTTCTGGTTCTGAATGACTGGGCCCTATACACAGCGACCCACCTCTACATCTAAAGTTTTGACAGAGGGTTATTCTACTTCCTCAGGTCTGTGCATATAAACAAATTGAGAAGGAATACTAATGAGGGCTTATCAGCCATAAAATAATAGGATCACCCAAACATATAGGGAGTATCTACTCTTTAATGCTATGGAGACAGAAAAAGAAATACAGATTAGACATGAGAGAATCACATCAACCACATGCCCAAAGTCATTCAGCTAGCTAATTTGATCTGCTGGTAGTAGAGCCTTAGAGTAAGGGTATCCTGATTGCAGCTATAGATGAAAACTAGACTTTAGAGCTAAATTTATAGGCTTGGGACTTGACACCTGGAAGAAAGAACACCAAGGTGATAATGGTGGTTACCCCTGAGGAGAAGGTTGAAGGAGCACTTTCACTTTTTACTCTACATGCTTCTACATTATTTTTGAAGATGAACATGTAATCATGTGTTACTTCTATAATTAAAAACCAGAAAATGTAAAGGCAGGAGAGAAAATGAAATCTCACAGGGAGAGACTACAAAGAGAGAAAAGGCAAAGAACTTGGCAGTCCCAAATATGGACATAATTAGGGGGCAGAAGAAAGCAAAAGCAACGAAGAAGCAGCAGGAGAGGCAGGCAGAAAGAGAACTAGGAGAGTACAACAACTCTGTGGCCAAGGGAGGGAAGTTTCAAAAAGGAACTGAACAGTCAACAGAACCAAAAAGAGAAAAGGAGGGAGAGATAAGATGGCCGAACACAATTTAGATTTGAAAGAGGCTTCTTAAAAATTGTAACCTTCTCCCTACATCATGCCCCTCAATCTTTGAGAAAACTGAGACCCAGAAAGGTTAAATGGCTGGCTAGATAGGTATTGGTAGCTAGAGGGCACAGCAAAGGGAGACCACAACATGTGTATGGATAGTCTGGCAAATGGGTCCAGCGGAAAGGAAGAGAAGATACCAGAAGATAAGGGAGATAACTGGATGTAGTGCCTGAAGTAGACAGGAAGAGACTGAAGGCAGAAGCAAACAAAAATCATACAACTTTTCCTCTGAAGCTGGATAACTTGTTTCCTTTTTCGTTTCGGTTATAAGACTAACGGGTCAGGGGAATCACTTAATGTACCGAGGTTTCCCCAGAACTCCACCCTTGGCACCCTTTCCCTCTCAAACTATACACATACCCTAGGTTCCATTTACCATCTATACATGAAAGACCCAAATCTCTATTCCAGCCCAAACCTTCTTCTTAGCCCCAGACCCAAGGGAGATGGGTCTCTACTTGGATATCTATAGGCATCCAAACTGAAATCTCCATCTCCACAATGCTAGTCCTGCTCCAGTGTTCTCCACCTCAGTGAAAGGCCCCACATGATGAATGCTTTTAGGCAAATTACCAAACATTATTTCATATTACATCTTTGTAAGCAAGATGAAAAAAAATTCACCGGATGACAGTAAAGTTAGAGTCACAGCTGTTAGAACAGCCTTACCCAGTGAGTGTCCATTAACAGATTAATGGTAAGTTGCAAAGTCTTCAATTAGCCTCATTCAGCTCCATGCCAACTGTAGCAGATACTTGTAGCTAACCCCCAACAATACTTACCTCCTGGTGCTCATGCCCTTGTATAATCCCCTTGCCTTGAGTGTGGGCGGGACCTGTGACTAGCCTTTAGCCAATAGAATACAGCAAAGGTGATGGATGTCATTTTCATGCTTATATATAATATATATGTCATTCCCATGATATATAGATAGATAGATACACACATATATACACTTATATATAAGTATTCCTTCTTGCTGGCATGACACAGAGACATCTCTTGCTGGCCTTGAAGAAGCAAGCTGCTATGTTGTGAAGTGCCTATGGAGAGGACCATGTGGCAGGGAACTACAAGCAGCCCCTAGGATCTGAGGGTCTCAATCCTACAATCACAAAGAACGAAATTCTCCCAACAGCCACATAAGCTTGGAAGAAGACCCCAAGCCTCAGATGAGACTGTAGTGCCAGCCGACACCTTGATTGCAGCCTAAAAGACTGAGTAAAGGACCCAACTAAGCCATGACAGACTCATGACCCAGGGAAACTGTGAGATAATAGTTGAGTATTGTTTTGAGCCCATAGGTTTGTGGTAATTTATTATGCAGCAAAACAAAACTAATACACGAAGCAATATTTTATTAACTACTTGGATAAAGATATGCATGAAATATGTATGATGATGCTAAAACTAACAAGATGAACAAGAAATAAAAATTTAACTACATTAATGTTTAAGTAAAAGCCTAGACAGAAAGGCTTTTTGTAAAAAAAAATTAGAAAGAGACAGACGGACACATACTTGGAGAAAGAAGTAGGCCTTAGGTTCATTATGAGCTCATAGTAAGATGTAGCTATCAAAAACCCACTACTATTTGAGACCATACTAACAAAATATAACGTAGAAAACAAAAGGAGAAGCAGTCCTATTGTGCCAAATGAACTGGTCAAATGAAATCAATAAATATTTCCTGGGTGCCTCTATTTAAGGCACTAGGAATAGAGGGACATCTTTGTTCCTGTCCCTCAAGTATTTCCCACTCTATCCAGGGAGCTAAGATAAACACATTAAAAAGTTAAACCATAACAAAGAACTTAAATAATAGTTTAAGACAATGACAGAACGAATGTTATGAAGCAGGCATCAGAATTCATCTGGCAATTAGTTAAAGGCAGTAACAGAAGCAAGAGTTCAGAAGAGCGAGCCAACACGTCATTATCAATATTATGACTATTGTTTTGCAAATATGATATAAAAGTGAGTGTATTCAACACTGGCATTCAATTTCACATTACTGAGCACAAGCACTCAAATTTTGAAAATGTGGAGGTGAAAAAAACATTCAAACAAGCTGTGCTATTTCAGGGGCTTTTTAGTGACAGATATTACATTTTACAGATGAGTAAATATGGACAAAAGGGTTAAAGAATTTGTTCGTGATTACAAGTCAGTAAGTCATTGTACTGAAAAGCAGATTTTCTCTTAATCTAGAATGCTAATGAAAATGCACATTACCTTTCTAGGTTACAATGGCTACCTTTGGTTAACATGATGTTTTCACTAAAATAATTTGAAATCCTGAGTCATCCCTTACTCTTCTTCTCCCTCCAAAGTTGACCAGTAGTCAAACTTTGTCATTTCTTCCTTCGTGATGTCTCTCACATTTATCCCTTCCTTTAAATTCCCAAAGTCAACATCTTATATCCAGGGCCTCATAGTGTCCTACCTGAATCTCTTTCAGCAATGTCCTAACTAATCTTCCTAATTCCAGTATCCCCTTCCCATCTGTCTTGCTTAGTTCTAACCATGACATTCTCTGCTCAAAGCCCTTCAATTGCCATCCGCCCCCCTGCAACTGCTTACAGAATGAAGTATGGATCTCCTAGTTTGGGAGCCAGAGTTGGATTCCAGTCCTGGCTCCACCACTTCCTAGCTATGTGACTTAGAGCCTCATTTTTCTCATTTGTTAGATGAGGATAATCAACCGCTCCATAGGTCCTGGTTTTCCTGGGTCAGTCTCTGTCTATACTTACCCGATCTGATTAGCTTCTCTCTCAAAAGTGTCCTGGTTTTGACGATAAATCATTTGGTCAATAAAGAGTTGTTATGACTATTTAATGAGACCATACATATAAATATAACAAGCCTGGCATGATACTCTCTTTTCTCGTTCCCCCAAATGCACCTTGTACTTTGCTGCCCAAAAATTATATCTCTAACATCAACAACCATAGAAGACCCTATCCACACTCCATGGTCTACCTCAGATGCCACCTCCTCACCTTTGTCTAACTCCTAGGGTATTCAAAACCTCTCTTGGAACGTGTATCTAAAACGAGCTTGGGTCATGGTTACTTGTGTGCGTGTTTTAACTTCCTCAGAGACTAGCTGTGGTGAGGACAGTGTCCACTTCTGATTCCTCGTAGTCTCACTCTCACACGTGACACATAGTAGTGTCCTCTACACAGAAGATACTCACTAAATAACTTAAATTTAGAAAAAATCCAAAATTTTGGCAACAGAATTGCATTTCACTTACCCATTAAGTGTTTATTTGAGCTTCTGCTTTCTGACTCCCTTAAGATCATTTCACTTGCTCATTAGTACCACAGCAAGGGTACTCTAACACGAAGTTTCCTTCTTTCACAGCAGGCCAATTGTTTTGGGGTGGTGGTGGAGGAGGGAATTCTTAGCGATGGTCCTAGGAATACAGAGTGGCCAAGAGCACAGGTTCTAGAGGCAGACTGCCTTGGATCCAGGCTCTATCATTTATGAGCTCAGAATCCATGTAAAGCACTTGGAAAAAGCACATGCTAAGTATTCTATAAATGATAGCTATTGTTATTTGTTCTCTCCTTGACCTCAACTAAATCAGAATACTTTACTATGGAGTGAGGCCTCTCAGCAACCTCCTCTACACAGGGCAGCCAAGTACCAGCTCTCAGCAGATACAAAGTCCAGCACACTCAAGGCTCAGGGTCTTCTCTGTCTTTCTAGGATGTCTGGTTTCTTCTCCCAGTTCCTCCCTCCTTTATGCCTAGTCCAAGCTGGGGCCATTTCTAACAGCTTCTCTGATGACCAGCAAAGATGAGAATCTTCCTGTCTGGTTCCCTAAGCATAACGTCCAGGTCCAGGTTCAAGTTCAACCTCAAACCACACTCCAGGCAGCTCCTCACGCTCTATGTTTTCCACAATCAGAAAAATCTCTCAAAAGTTGCATTCCTTATGATTCCAGTCTTTCTATGCCTCCCTACAGCCTGAAATTACTTAGCTTTTCTCCTTTCTCACAATTGTTTCCATCACTCCAGTCTCTGCCACTTGCCCAATTACATCTTGGGCATAAAATTACACATCCTACAGTAAAATGCGTCTCGCTTCTTCATCCATTAATAAGTTTTCTGCCATCCATCTCCTGGCTAAAATCCCAAATATTAGAGAATCAGGGTCAGTTAAGACAGGCTAGTGACTCTTGTCTCTAAACGCACTTAAATGAGTGAAGAAACTATTCATTACACTAAATCACAAGGACATTTAGCTGGACATTCCTTTGACCGCTTGTATCTCAGGCAAATGCCTTCTTTTTGTGGGGGAAGTGGGATACAATAAGCTTGAAGCATTTGAGGATTGAATTCAATTAAAACTTTATTATGTAAATAATGGGCAACTTACATCCTCTCCACTGCAAACATAAGACTATACCTGCATTCCTGCATTCCTCCTCAGGTCTCTAAGCAAAAAGCTCGGGAAGTTGTAGCCTAGCATTCAGTTAAAATATTTAAACAAGTTGAACAGGAACAACAACTATTTTATCCAAACACTGAGATACTTAATTGTTTAATTGTGGCCTAGAATACAATTACTATGCTACTTAGGTATTAAAATACCCACAGATCAAAACTAATGACATAATTGAAATTGGTTCACCAAAAAAACCCTAATAAAATCACAATTTTTACCTAATTTTATCTCACTTTCCTAGCATTCAGCTTTAACAAAGCCGCAGCGCCCTCCCCACCCTCCTCCACCCCATGCCCCTGGCCCCTGAGCCCCTGGCCATGCTGATTACCTGGTGGCTTTCTAAGGCCCCTGGTTTGCCCAGACTCTGCCTCCTGTGCTTCAGACCTGACCTCTCACCTCAACCATTATTACAAATTTTATTTCTTAGTATAATAGTATCAGAAAGGAATCAAGTGGGGTACGGGTTTTATTTAAATTTTATTATCTAAAGGTATTGTGCTTGTTGTAAACAAGTCAAACAGTATAGAAAGGTGTCAAGTGAAAATAAAAAACTTCTAGCCCCGCCACCCCTAATCTTGAAGGTGACAACTGATAATTGTTTTTTGTGCATCATTCCAGAAAACATCTATGCATATGTAAGTACACATATATACAAACTCACAGCTATCTATCCCATACCTCCCCTCTTCTTTCTGTTGTATAAATGGGATCATATAATACCATTCTGCACCTTTTTTTCCCTACTTAAAATGTATCTTTGGGGTTGGCCCAGTGGTATAGTGGTTAAGTTCATGCACTCCACTTCAGTGGCCCGGGGTCCACGGTTTTGGATCCCAGGCACAGACTTACACACCGCTCATTAAGCCATGCCGTGGCGGTGTCCCACATACAAAGTAGAGGAACACTGGCACAGATGTTAGCTCAGCAACAATCTTCCTTAAGCAAAAAGAGAAAGGTTGGCCACAGATGTTAGCTCGACAACAATCTTCCTCATCAAAAAAAAGAGTGTCTTGGACATCACTCCCTGTCATTATATACAGATCCACCTCATTCTTTTTAATGAAATGCACAGCAGTCCACAGCGTGTCTACACCACTATTAGTATAACCAGTCTCTCCTGATGGGTATCAAGATTGTCAATAGTGAAAAACTAGCAACAATGAGGCAACTAACATTCTTGTAACAAGGAACTTTTGTGCAGTTCCGTTGTAAACTAGATTCACTGAGACAAAGGGTATACACATCTTACATTTTGATAAGGACGTCCAAGCTACCCTACAAATGGACTGTAACAATTTATACTCTCACCAACACTGCACAGAGGTGGGCTTTCACATCAATCACCCGGTCTGAAGTTCCTGCAGCTCAAACAGGAAACTAGATATTTAACACAAGAATAGCAGCGCACTGATGATTTTGTTACATCTTTCATTTTAACACAGTCTAGAAAACCAAGTGTCACTGTTGGTGGCAGCCACACCTTGCTGTGATTAGCTTTGCTCCCACCCAAATGCAAATTCAGAGGGTGCTATTTCTCAGAATTAATCCAGCTCTTAAATAATGAATTCCTTAGGTTCAGAGATTTTATTGCGTGAATTCAGCATAGAAGAGAAACTTATACTGCTCCTGGCAACATCCTCCACAATTATCTCTAACACCAGGAGCGCTCTACATAATGCTGTGATATAAGGTGGTTTCCACTCACCCATACTTAGTTAAAGGCATTGGCAATGGAGGCACACTTTGAATATGTCAGAACTCAGTCTATCAGCATATTCATGGCATGGGATAATCTGATTGAGAGATTTTGCTAGTTTAACAGAGAATAGGGCTTTTGTGCGGTGACGGTGAATGTCTGTAAGCATCACTGCATAGAATCTAGTAAATCACATCTAGAAAAACACTTGTTTAACATTTCATAGTATTTTGCAAAGCACTTTAGCACATCTTACCTCATTTAATCTTCATGGCAATCCTGGTGGGAAGGCAAGGCAATGATTACTCATTAAACAAACATTCAATGCACACGTAGTATGTGCTGGGCACTCTCTGCGAGGCAGCTGGTATGCAAAGATGAATCTGAGACTCCCCTCTCCTTCGCTGTCACCCTGCCCTATCCAATCTATCCGCAAAGCCTTCACATTGCACTTAGGATATTTGATAACATGGCCTACAAAACCCTATGTGACCAGCACCCTGCCCACCCTTCCAATCTCAGCCTGTGCCCCTGTATACCTCCTTCACTATGGTCCAGCCACACCGGACCATGCTGGAGAAGAAGCCAGGTTCTTTCCACCTCAGAGATTTCATTTCCTCTGCCTAGGATGCTCTTCCCCCAACTCTTAGCCTGGGTAACTCCTACTCATCTTTCAGGTCTCAGCTGAACCTGTCACTTCCTCCCAGACCCCTCCTCCCGATAAATTATGTCTTAACTATTATTCTTTTGCAGAGAACTTTACTTCATAGCACTCTCAACACTTTATAATGAAATATTTGTGTATTTGCTTGCATTTCAACTCCCCCACATGACAGCAAGACTTAGGAAGCAAGGTTTCAGGAAAGACTACAGAGAGGAGGCGACCCCTGAGCTGATGGCTGAAAGGTAAGTAGGCGTTTGCTAGGAATGTGATCTACTGAAATGATCTAGGTCACCAGGGGTGGACAGCACATGGGGAAGAACAAGGACTGGGTGGTGCCTCTCAGACTTTTGGCTTTGACTATCTGGGTGGATGGTGGTACAATCATTCAATATAGAGAATGTAAGAGGAAGCGGCTCTATTATTATTTATTACCAGGGTACAGAACCCAAGGAAAAGAAGGCCTTGCAGAGTTGGGAATTTGAATGGCAGTGATTCCTCTGTCTACCTGCCTCTCACCACTCTCAAGATAAATAGGAAGGATCACGAGTTCAACCTGGGAATATTCAGAGCTGAGTCATAGGTGGCCACAGGTCAAGCCAGGCCAAGGGAGGGCAGTGGAAGGACCAGAAGACTTAGGACAGACAGGGCCAGGGGGTTTCTCTACATCTGAACACTTTCTGGCCAGAAGATGTCAATGATGTAATTTTGCGTGATTACCTTTTTGCGTGGGGGCTAGAAGAAAAGGAAAAGAAAACAGTGCCCAGCGTATCTCACACACTTGGTAATATCTATTTTCATTCCACTGGATGGTCCCTATCTTGGATTTATTTCTAACTGCTCTATGTCGCAATTTCTGCTTTGCTCTTCATGAAAGTAGTTAGGGCAGAAATCCTAAATAAATACAATAAAATGCTACCTAACGCCTGAATGGTATTGGGTTGAAAAGCATCAAAATATGTCATTACTAAGGGGGTTACCTCATCCTATTAACTCCTCGACAGCTTCTTTGGTCTAACCACAGGTCTGTAAATACCTGGGGTGTTAACAGAAGGTAGGAAGAATAAGAATCTGGCGTTTGTTGCGACCCATAGTGAAACTTTCTAGTTTCCCCCTCCCCCCGCCCTGCCACACACAGCACAGCATTACACGAAACAGGAAGCTTTGAATCATAATTCTGGTTAAAACATAACAAGCTATAGTTTATTTCAAAAATGCTAACAGAGTGACAGGAAGAAAAAATACATCCTGGAAGCCTCAATGAAAAAGAATTCTTTGGAAAAAAACCTAAATTTTCAAAGTAGCAACAAAGCATAGTAGGGAAAGACTACCATTTAGCAGAAAAACATAAAATAGCCAAGCCTAGAGGAGGCAGTGTAACGCAGTAGAGCTAAAGGCAGAGAGACAGGCAGAGAGGGCGCTAGGCAGCATTGATCACCAGGAGCCGGGGGCCTGGGCCTGGCTCTGTACACCACGTAACGGCTGTACGACCTAGAATGAGTCTCACTGGGCCTCAGTTTCTTCCATTGCAAAATGAGACAGTTGAAACAGATGATCTCAAAATATCCTTTCCAGCTTAGAAACATTCCTTTATGAGCATATCTAATTTTTTCCTGCCGCAATTATCATACAATCAGAGCAGCTAGGACAGGCTGGGCATTTTCATGATTCTCATTCTCCATCTACAACTGTGTGAGGCAAATATTATCACAGCCTTTTGCATATTTTAAAAGTAAAGGTCAACATTCATGGGTGCTTAACAAATGCCAGGCAGTGTTCAAAGACTGTATATGTATGTATTAACTCGCTTCATCCTCCCAATAATCCTATGAGTAGGTATGATTATTATTATCCCCATTTTACAGACAAAGAGGGTGAGGCACAAAGAGATAAAATAACTTGCCCATGGCTAGAAGTGACAGAGCCAGGATACAACCCCAGGGAGTCTGTCTCCAGAGACTACACTTGACCCCAGATGAGACCACTGAGGCTTTCGAAGTTTAGGTGACTTTGGCTACCAACTGACAGAGCTGGCTTCAGCTCTAGATGTATCACATTCCCCGTGCTCCTTCCACAGCCATAGGCTTGGGAGGGAACGGCTGGTTCTTAGAGAAAACTTTTCTGAAAGATTGCTTTTGATTATTTTGAGTAATAGTATAGGGCCACCCGCCCCCGCCACCTATTCCACCCTGCTGAGGAGGTGTAGAAGGGCAATGGTGAAGAGAGATGAAGAACTCATTGCTTGTACATGCCACAGGTGAGACACTGTGCCAGACAGAGAAAAACCGGGGTGAGGGGTGGTGGGGGGACTCCACTTCTTTATTCCTGTTCTAACAGCATGGTGTTTGTTCAAGAGTCACGCAGATGCTAACGTTTGGGTCAACAGGCGGAGCGGATGGCTTTCCCTAGGAGGTGGTGGTCCTACGATCGAGCCGCACAGCCATGCAGACTTCACAGTGAAGCTCTGTCATCAGCTCACTGACTGCTGTGTCATGCTCCCCCGGCCTCGGGGGTTAGCCACTTTAACAACTTGACCTCATTTCCTTCCATTCTGTATTTATGGTCACGGTCATAGGTGTATATGTGACATGAAACACACAGACACACACATAAACCCACACTTCAATTAAAAAGATAGACATGGGATAATCTCATATTTTCCCATTATATCATGAAGATTTTCCTCAGCATTAGTCTTGATTTTTAACGGCCATATATTTCACTCTGTGGACGTGCCATAATTTACTTACATTCCCTTACTATGGAAATTGTGTCTTCAATTTTTCACTATTATAAATACCTTAGTATATAAAGCTGTGCACATATATCTGATATTTCCTTCAGAAATTATCCTTTTTCAAATCAACAAGGAATTCATGCTATTTACAGAAAAATGGGAAGATAAAAATAAAGTCAAGTGTAATTACTTTCTTTTTAATACTTTTGTGTATATCCCCTCAGACTTTTCTTCAAATTACACATACACGGGCACAAACACATATATTAAATGGAATCATACTATTGCTAATAAAAAATAACAGTTACTAATAACTAACAACATGGTAACTATTATTAGTAACTGTTATTTTTAACACATAGGGTTATTAGTTAGGCACTGTGATTTTCTCGTTTCATCCTCCCAGCCACCTCATGTGTTAGCTCAGCGGTTCCCAAACTTGTCTGCACACTGGAGTCACCTGCGGGGATTCGAAAATCTTGAGCGCTGCATCTGGTCCTGAGAGGTTCGCATTACTCGGGCAGGGTGAGGCGTGAGCTTGGGAGGGTGTAAGAGAGCCCCAGGTGATCCTAAGGAGCATACAAGGAGGGACTACTAAGTCCGCTTCTATTTTACCCTCTGTTACTGATGTGGCAGTTGAGGAACACTAAGGTTAGTGACTGCCCGACATCACCCAGCTGATAAAGATGTAGCTGGGATTTGAATCCAGCTCTAAGCCCAGAGCCCAGACTTTTAACTATTGAAAATTTGGGATCTGCTTTCGCCCCACCACCACCCATTCAACATCATATTGTGAACCTATTTCTAGGTTAATAATAGAACTCTACATTATCGTTTCAGTAACTAGAGTAGTCCACCGTATCGATGCATCAGAATGCAAGTGTCGCCATTTTTTCCCACTATAGAAAATGGTGCAGTTACTGTCCTTATTGATACATTTTTGTGCACATCTTTAATTATTTCCTTAGGATAAATTCCAAGAAAAGGAATTGGTGGGTCAAAAGGTAAAAAAATATTTTAAAGCTTTTGATAAATATTGCCAAACTGACATTTCCACCAGAAGTATGTGAGAAAGTCTGCTTCCGTGTCCTTGCCAACACAGTTTTGTCATTTCTTTTTAATCTTTGCAAATTTTACTGGAGAAAATGGTATGCCATTTTAGTTTCCCTTTCTTTCACTAGTACTGAGAACATTTCTTCTTGTTTATTGGCCTTTTGGATTTCTTCTTTTATGTATTTTCCTATCCCCGTCCTTTTCACATTTTTCTAGTAAAATACTTGTATTTTTCTTATTGCTCTGTAAGTCTTATGTATTAAGGATAATGAGTCTTGTTCCAATTGCTTCTAGTTTTCTCATTAACTTTATTTATGGTTTTCAGCCAAAATTTTAAGTTTTCATATAGTTGATTATATTAAGTCTTTTTCTTTATTATTCCACCTTTGATGTTATGCATATAAATACCTTCCCTACCTCAAGATTATATATTTTCCTATATTTTTTAGATCCTTTATCATTCCTCTTCTTCATTAAAAAACTTTTTTTTTTTTTGAGGAAGATTAGCCCTGAGCTAACATCTGCTGCCAATTCTCCTCTTTTTGCTGAGGAAGACTGGCCCTGAGCTCACATCTGGGCCCATCTTCCTCTACGTCATATGTGGGATGCCTACCACAGCATGGTGTGCCAAGCGGTGCCATGTCCGCACCCAGGATCTGAACCGGCGAACCCCGGGCCGCTGAAGCAGAACGGGCACACTAAACCGCTGCGCCACAGGGCCGGCCCCAAAACTTTGAATTCTTTAGTGCAGCAGTTCCCAAACAGGATTACACATCAGAATTCCTTACAGAGCTTCTTTAAATGCTCAGTTCTTAAGACTGGATCACAGTTTAGGGGGATGAGACCTGAGCAGGAATATTTTTAAAAGCATCACAGGCAATTCTGAAGCATCTCCTCCTTTACTGAGAAACACTATGTTAATCCTCCTAAATTTATGTCGGTGTCATTTTTCCAAATTACTTCAGCACATTTGTTAAAGAAATAATTTCATGAATTTGAAATGCTGCCTTTCTCCAGTTGGTAAGCTCCATGAAGGCAGAGATCATACCTGTTTTTACTGATCACTGGATCTCTGGGGCCCTGCATAGTGCCTGGGGCACAACTGGTGCTTAATAAATGTTAATTGAATAAATAACACCTGACAACACAAGTCTCCAGCCTCATCCCACCCCAAACTGGCTTGTCTTCTCTTCAATATTTTCTTGACCATTAGGCCAATAAAACTGATGCCATTAATGATGACCCTGAGTTATCCAAAACATTAAATGATGCCCAGTACACTCTGTTTAAAGTGGCCAGGAAATGTATTAGAGGGCTCCATCAAATAAAGTCAAAATCTTCAAGGTGGCCATGTTTGAGAGGTATGGGAATGCTCATCCAGTTCTTCATGGAGGAACCAGACAGCACTGACCGGAAAGGCTCAGTGGACTTGGCTTCCTCCCGCTCTCAGAGTTCCTCAGCTAGCTCCAGAGACTGACTTGGAGCTTGCTGGAGCTGAGGCTAGACCCACAAACTCCCTCTTCCACTAGCCCGTGGAAAGAAAATTGGAACAGGAATCAGAAGACCTGGGTTTTAGTCCTGTCACTACTATCACCCTCTTTGACCATGGGTATGTCACTTCACCTCTGGGGCTTGAGCTAGATGTTTTCTAAGGATCTCTTCAGATCTCCACCCCTACCTAAAGACCCAAACAGACTACCACGGGGCAGGGCTTCCAAGGACAACCTGAAATTCCCTCCACAGAACAGAGGCCCTGTCCCACCCCAGGCTACAGCAAAATAACAGTGATAATTGTAGTAGTAGTGGGAACAACAGCAGCTATTGCTAAATTTTACTATGCACTTATTATATGGTAGATAATATTCTAAAAGTCTTACTACTAATAATAATGGCACACACTTATACGGCACTTACTATGTTCCAAGCGCTTTGCATATATTAACTCAATTAATCTTCACAACAACCCTATTATTATCCCCATTTTACAAAGGAGGAAACTGAGACACAGAGAGGTTAAGGGACTTGCCCAAGGTCTCACAGCTACCAAGTGATGGATCCAACAGAGTTGAACCCAGACTCATACTTTTAACTACTATACCCTATTGCCACTGACACTATCGTCGTCCTATGCTTCTCACTTCAGAGGGTGCACAAAATAAGGAATAAGTTGCAATCACTTATATGGAATACTTCCCTCTTCACTAATGCTAGAAAAATTAGGTTTTACTTCAATGTGATTTCAAGCAGATCAGATTTCAGGGCCTGAGATAGCAAAATATGTTATTTATTAAGAAAATACATTTGATTAAGAATTGTTATCCACTAAAATGTTTTTATTATAAAACAAATAAATCATTAACTACTAATGGCATTTCCATTAAATGTAGAGAAAAAACACAAGCTCTTTATGCATCATTAGGAGCAAAACTTTCAATCCCTACCTGCACAAACTTCAGTCCCATACTTTCAGAGCTGTCTTTTACTCATTGACCTGACAGTCCACAGGTGTCTCAAAACAAAACAGGCCAAACCCAACTCAGTACACTAACTTCCCACCATCCCCATGCCCTTCTCACCTCCTACCATGTTCCCCATCCCAGTGAACAGCACCACTGGCCCCAGGCACCCAAATTGGGTGTCAACCCAGGCTTGGTTTCCCCCACAATCCAGTCACAGAACATTCCTAGAATTCATCCCATTCTCTCTATCCTTGCTGCCCCTGCTTCTGCTCAGACCCTCATTATCTCTTCCCTAAACCACTATACCAGAAACCACCCAACTGGCTCTTGGCTTCCTTTCTCTCCAGCTCCAACTCAACCGCAACACTGCTGCCAAAGTAATCTTTCTAAAACAAAATCTGATTATGTTACTTCCCTGTTCAGAATCTTTGTCTTCAGGATAAAGTGTAAAATCCTTCCTAGAACATACAAGGTTCTTTGTTATCTGGCCTCCGACTACCTTCCCTGCTTCATCTGAGGTCGTGCCCCACACATCTCACACGAGACAAACAGAGCAAGTTGGAAGTTCCCAAACAGTGCTTCTCTGTCTGCCCAGAATGCAATTCTCTCATTTGCCCATCTGGCAAACTCCCACTCATTTTTTTCAGACCAGCTCAAAACTCAGAGTTCATCATGCTTTGCTCTGGACTTCCATCGCATTTTGCACCTCTCGCTATCGTAACACTGATCCAACACAATTATTTTCTATATGTCTGTCTTTCCCTTAAGACACAGAACCCTAGCGTAGGTATTCATCTCTGTATCCTGTTTGTTGAGTGAAAGAATGTCTCAGGATTTAAACGAGAATATCTAAACTGCTCCTGACAAATGCCCATTGTGTGAGTCAAAGCAGGCATACAGGCCGAATCCCATTTCAACAAATATCTTTAAATTGACAATCCTCATACATCAAAAATACTTGTTACATGTGTGCACCTACATTCTTGAAGCCATTACCAACAGCAGACAGTTTTAAAAGATCCATTAGACCACCAACAAACCTACCTGGTGAACATTTCTCGATATTCGAGCTCTTTCCTTCTACTCCATCTAAGTGGTCCTTAACCTTTTGTGGGTCACAGACCAATTGGGGTAGTGTCTGTCTATCATCTCTTAAACCCACACTCCCTTTTGATAAACAAAAATCCCACACACCCCTGGAGATTCTGATACTCTCCCAAAAGGCACAATCCTCAACCTCACCAAAAATAAAAAATAACTTTGTATGTGATAGGAATTTACAGGTTCACAAGAGATGTCATCCCTCAGGCAAAATATCACTGAGCTTTGCTCTTGGGGGGTTCATAGTATTAAAGGAGGCATTTTCCTTCTATCACCAAATATAAACATTATAACATTAAGTATGCTTCAAAGTCTTTATTGGGAAGAGGAAGCCAGGGAAGCGCTGACATCTGTCTCCCCCACCTTTGAGAACCTTATGACAGAAATTTGCCGGAAACAAATGAAAAACACAAATATAAAAAATATCCTCCATTTCCTCACATATAACCCTCACAAGCACATGTTCAAACAAAGGGAGTTCTTTGAAAATGCTTCTGGCACTACATTTTCCTGTTACTCCCCCACCCCTACCCCCACTTTAAAATAATTTGAACTTCTAGCTAGCAGCAATTTCTTTTAAACTAATATGCTTTGTCCTTGTGAAGACAAAGGGTTAAATTAAAGAAACAGCTGGCTGCCTGCCACTGGCTTGGGGGGTTGGGTAGGGACGGAGGATAGAGAAGGAGGAAAAACCAGTTAGAGAAATAAGTGCCAATGTCTTACCCTGCCACATGGCCATCTTGATCCTATCCTCTCCCACGTTGGGGCCACAGGCTCAGAGCTTCCCAGGGCCCCCCAGTTTTGGAGGGAGGCTTGACTTGGACGTAGATGGAACAGCAGCTGTGGGGCCTTGCTTTCTGCAAGATGCTCCAGCCCTGAACCTGAAAATGTAAACAGAAAAATGAATACCTAAATGAAAAAAACATTTCCGATCCTTGAAAATTATCTCCTGTCCCTCTCTGAACCTCTCTTTCAAAGATATGCGGACGCAGGCAGTGTCAAGTTTCCCTGAGCAGCAAGGCATCACTGAAGACAGAATGGGGAGACCTAGAGTCAGTTAATACTGCCACCGAGTGCGGTCCAATTCAGCACGAATCACTGGATCTTCCGTACATGGGTTTTGGAAGCTCAAAGGATGGGGGGTTGGATGAGATAACTGTTACACGTCTTTTCTATCTCGAAGTTTCACGCTTTGGAGAATGAAGAATGGCATAATATCCAGTGCCTGTCCCAATCCCCCAATTTTACATTAAAAAATAGTAGAAAGAGAGCAAATTTTGTGACTAAAGTTTTAAAATAGATCTTGTATAGGAAAAGAAAAGAAAGGAAGCATGATAAAAAGTCAAGAGCGATGCCCTCTGGGCTATGGTTCTTCACCTCCGCTTCGTTATACTTCCCCACACTTTGCCAACGTCCTATAGGGAGCACACATTGCTTTTATAATCTGGAGGGAAAGGAAGAAAAGGAAAAGAAAAGTGTAAAAATAATACTAATTTAAGTAAAACTAAATTAATTCAGCTAATTCCTATTTTTAAAACGTCAAATTCAGTCTTAGTACAATACTATTGGCAAGGATACGAAAGGCACCAGAAATGGGAGAAAAAAACGAATGGTCTGACTACTTCATTTGATTCAGAGGTTTAATGTATTAAAACACTTTGCTTGTCCATTTAAACAAGTTCTTCATTAATAAACTGGTCTTCCTTGTGTAGCATACAAGCCAATCTGCTTTTTCTAAGAAAAAGTCCTCACCTTTTTGACCTGGTGAACATCGAAGTAGACTGCTATTTCCATAGCTTTTCTACAGGCAACACCTCCGCCCCGAAGTGAAAGCGCTCATACACACAGGCTGAAAGCTAATACGAACTTCAGAGCCATTATTTTGGCCTTCTCTAATGACTTTTTTTTTTAAGGACAAAAGTGTGAATGTGTACACTAGTCCTAAAACAGCAATAGAGAAAAGACAATGCTTTGGATACGGAAAGGTTCGCGAAGTCCAAGAAAACTAGGAACTCACAAAGTCCCAGGATGAATTCACCAGGAAAAAACGCTCCGATGGCTTATCTGGAACCTGGAACAGTTTTGGTTTGGCTTTTTTTCTCTCTTTCTTATTTCGCGTACAGTTAAATAGTACTGATCCGCGCCTGGTGAGACCAGACGAAATTTAACATCTCTGAAGTCAAACCCGGGTAGTTGCTAATAAATGTATGAAGTTTATGTAAAGCAGATTCTTTCTGGCTTTTTATGCTCTACACTTCTAGATTTCCCTCACTTATTCGGGGTAGCTTACAGTGACGTTATCACACGGGCATACGTACAACTTCACTTGGCACTCCAGGAAACTGATTTGCTCCGAAACGTTAATAAAGGTAACGCGCATCAATGCGAAGGTAAAGCTTTCCCCTTGGGGTGAAGGCGCTCAAGCGCCGGCCCGGAAAGTCTGGAGAGAACCAGCCACCCGCGTTAAGTGGGAAAAGGAAAACTCGCAGCAACTACTTTTCCAAGAGTTTGGAGTCCAGTTCGCTAAGACCCACACAAACCTGCGAGTCCAGAGCAGGAGGGAGAAGAACGGGGCCTCGACAGAGCTTTACCAGCCAGAGCCACCCAGCCTCGGTCCTGGAAAGGGGACGCCTGCAGCTAACCTCCCCCATTCAAAAGCTGGGCAGGCTTGGCGCTGCTCCGCGAGAAAACTTCGCTGGGACAGCGCAGGGACCCTTGCTCGGAGAACAGGGCTGGGCTCCCGGGAAGATGCCGCCCTGCACTGGCTAGAACTAGCCGGTCTAACACCTCCGAGTGCCAGGCGGCGCCGGCCGGGCACGGGGAACCCCCACCTCCAGGGGACAGAGGCAGCAGGGGAGCGCTTCCCCTGTGTCGCTGCGCCCAGGGGGTGCTCCGGAGGTGGGCTGGGGGCCAGCGGCCCGCGAACGACCTGTTGGAGAAGGGACAGCCCATCTGTCTTTACCTGTCGCCGAGGTCAGGAGCGGCGGAGCCGGTGGCCGCCGCTGGCGGGCCGAGCGCTCAGTTGGCTCTGGCGTCTAGGACACCAAGTTGAGTTAGCGCCCCACGTAGCCGGCAGAGCTTCATTCACAGCCCAGCCGGGAGGAGGGGGAGCGGAGCGGGCGCGCGGCTCATGTGACAGGCGCCTCGCAAGTATCGGCCAAGCACAGCCGACGTCTGCGCGTGCGCGGCCGGCCAGCCCTCTCCCCGCGCCTCGGCCGGCCCGGGAGGGGTGATGCCAGCCGGGGAGGCGGCCAGGCGGAGGGAGCAGCGAAAAGGAGGGGCTGGGAGGAGTTTCCGAGTGCGCAACCGCAGTAGGTCGGCCCTGCTCGCTGCCATATTTAATGAGGACTGGGCGGATCCTAACCCAGGGCTGGGCGTGTCAACAGCTTTTGAAAAAGAAACGCTCCATTATGTTTCGTTGTTTCAATCCTGCGGTACGGTTTTTTGGTTTTGTCCTTAGAATGAAACTGTTTATCCTGAGCTTCTGGCCCACAGAATAATTAGTAGCGGGAATCTAATACTAATTACAGTATTACGTATTTTAAGCCTCTAATTATATGCCAGACACTGTTCTAAGCCCTTTACTTTTTTCATCTCATTTAATGTCCACAATAACCCCACCAGGGTACGTACTATTATTTCTCAACTTTTATTCATAAGAAAACAGAAGCACAGAAAGGTTACGTAACTTGTCCGAGCTCACATAATAGTAGAAGTAAGAATAGTGATCGAATAGAGTGGTGCTTGTTACAGCCAATTTGATCCTCATTGCAACACTGGAAACTCTACAGTATTGTCTCTATTTTAATAATTGCAAAACGGAGGCTCAGAAAAGCAAATATCACAGGACGAGCAAGTGGTAGAGCTGGGATTCCAACCTAGGCCTGCTTAACTCCGAAGCCCTTGCTCTAGGGCTGGAAGAAACCGCCCCTAGTTTTACAAAAGGGAAAACAGGCCAGCGGCTGCGTTAATTTACTTAAGATGATCCAGCAAATTAGTTATTGGCTGCGCTGAGACTGAAATCCATATTATCAATCCGGATAATCTAACTAGAACTCCAGTACTCTAATTCTGAGTCTACTGTACTGAACAATTTTGAATATGTATTTTGGGCAAGCTAAGTGGTCAGGGACACAAAAGCTGTATTCTAGCCAGGTCAGCATAAGGCCACCAAGAACAAATCTGTAATCCGAAAAGTTAGGCTTTTTGACCCATTGCAATGAGGGAGACCACACAGCAGAGAAAGCGTGGGGCATCTCACCAAAGAGAAAGAGCCATTATTAGATTTGGGGGAAGGGTGGAGTTTAGGTGAATTTTAAACAAAGCATTGTTTTTGTAAGCTTAAAGCAGGGCTGTGTGAAGGGGTCAACATCAGGTCTGGACTGCAAAGTGAACCCAGAGTCTTGTTTCCTTGGGAACCACAAAGTAAAGCTAGATGTGGGATGTGTGTCCAGATACCCCTTATCTGGAGCTCTGCACCTGGTTTGGAAATCAAGGCTGCTTCTCTGTGTCTGAAAAACTTATGTCCTCCAGACAAATGGGGGATGTTTTATTCTCACTGATATGATTTCAAGCAGCAAAGTCTCTGATAGTCTGTGATTGTAGAGAATGAAGTTTCTCAGTGAATAAAAAAACATGGTGGTCATTCAAATAAGGGGGTGGTTATCCCCTAACAGCTGCAGCATGTCTTTGGGAGAAATATTGTTCCCTGTTAAATTTGCAGCTGGCTTTATCTGTGTCTGTTATTCCAGCCTGATGAATGGCCGGATTTTTGCTTTCTCTGTCCAAGCTAATTTTTCCTTTCTCATCTGGTAGCATTTAGTCTCTGCCTTCAGGCACTCACGGTATGGGGGGGAGAGATGCCCACAAGTAACTAGAAAGAATCGGAGCAGTTTGGGCTACGTCCTCTGATAAAGGTAAATCCAAGTGGAGGTAACACCTTGTGCAAATTTGTGCAGGCAGGAAATCACATATGAGGACCTGTGACTAGTCCTGCATGGTTGAAGCTTAGGGTAGGGAAGTGTAGGGGAGTTGTGGGAGATATAATCAGAAGGTAAACTGAGGCTCAATTTTGGAGGATCCTGAGTGTTGGACTGAGACTTGTGCTTAATTCAGAAAGTGATTGAAAAAGAATTAAGGTTTTTGAGCAAAGCAATCTCTTCATTGGAACTCTTCTTTTTGTTCAACTGACATATAATTGATATATAACATATTAGTTTCAGGTGTACAACATATAATGATTTGATATTTGTATGTATTGCAAAATGGTCACCACAATAAGTCTAGTTAACATCTGTCACTCTTCTATACGAAGGTAAATATGGGGTCATTGTTCAAGGAGAGGTTGGTTTGTTTGCTTTGTTTGTTATTGCAGGATAGGAGAAACCAGAACTTATTTGTAGATTGAGCAAGAAGAGCCACTGGTGAAACAAATTGAAGACTCAAAAAGGAGGGGATAAATAATGGAGTAGGATACTGTGGACGTACAAATGAGATGCAAAATACAAGCTAACCTTGGGAAAGACTCCTCTTCTTCTGAGACAAGAAAAAAGAGTTGAAGGGTAGCAATAGTTGGAAGCAGACTTGTCATGAAGCCTCCTCTGTAGACAAGCATATTGGCTTTACTTGGAATATAGCTTTGTTTGGGAGAGTTTGGGCGGGAGTGATTTATGGCGAGCGTGAGAGGGCTGCAGTACACCAACATTACCACTTGGTGTCGCCACTGACCGGTGACAGCGCGGAGGGCCCCTGTTGGGGATTTTAGGACTACATTTCAAAAAGGAACATTTTATCTTTTGCGAATTGCAAAACAAAACAGTTATGAGACTGGGCTCTGGAGTCAGACTGCCTGGGCTCAGAACCAACCAGACTCAGATGCTTGCTAGCTGTGTCACCTCGTTTAAGTTACCCGATTTTACTCTCCTACAGGTTTCTTATTTGTAAAATGGATAAAGATAAAACGTATTAATCGATGTAAAACGGGTAGAAAAGATTAAATGCTCTATCAATGTTAGCTAGTATTACTATTGAGGATGATAAAGAAGGCTCGTTCAGCCTTTGGATCCCCAAGTTTCAGGAGGTATTTATGTGGTAAGTAGTAAATGTCTGTACAAGACCTGCCCAAGTGAAGCGGTTAGTGTGTGGTGATAATGAGGCAAAGTTAATAATTGAATCGAGAGGTCTAGATTCTGTTAACTCTGTTCTCTCCCCCATGAGAACCTTAACCAGGTGTCCTGTACGTGTGTGCACATGGTCACAGTGGAATTGGCCAAAAGAGTGTAGATAGGTCAACATAAATGAGTCCTCTGCTCTCCTCCCCCTTCCTTGGAAAACATTGCAAACATGTTCCCACTCCCCCCACAGTGGTCAACAGACTTTTGGTCAAAAGCCAGTTCAGGCCTTACAAAGCAAAGAGTAAACACAATGTGATTTTAAGAGTTAATTACAAGGAAAGAATAAAACGGTGAGTTTCTCTGTGTAATAAAAGATAGCACTTTAGAGTTAATTTTGCGAAAGAAAAACCTCCAGAGCAGTAAATCATGGTGGCACCTAAACTGTCATGTCTAAAGAAGCTTTATCTTTAATTTTGAAATTGTCGTTGCAAATAGGGACTAAAATACTTACATGAGTACACACCATGTAAAGTAGTAACTGAATGTTTCTGGTATTGTTCTTATTTATCGGTTCCACATTTTTTGGAGCCCTTACCATTGTGCCAGGCACTATGTTAGCCCCTAGGAATACTGGTTTTAAAATAAAATTTCTGGGCTGCACAAGGAATGCCTAGAATAGTTCTAGAAAAATAGGACAGAATAAAAGGAAGTGAATAAAGTTCTCCAGCTCAGGGTATCTATCGAGAGAGTAGGTGAGGAAATTCTGAAAATAGAGTGATTTAGGATCATTTGCAATTGCCCTATACCTGGAGAGCTGAGTATCAAAATTAACAAATGGCTTCTATGCCAATAATGGTAACTAACCTCATGATTGGAGAAATACTAATGAAAACTACAGTGAGATACCATTGGTAAAGTATAAAAGTATTGATAATACACTGTGTTGACAGAGCTGGGGGAGAGTCCTCTCATAAACTGCTGGGGGGAAGGCAGTTAGTCAATTGAGAGCAATTTTGCAATAACTATAAAAATTACCAATACTTGAGACTTTGCTCTCAAAATTCCATTTCTAGTAATTTCTCCTCCAGTTATGTTTACATAGGTGTAAACTGTTGTATGTTCAAGATTATTCACTCTAGCATTGTTTGTAATAACAAAAAATGAGAAACAGCCAGATATCCATCAACAGAGGACTGATCAAATAAATAGTGGCACATCCACCTAATGAGAAAGTTCTTTATGTATGTATGTGGAAAATTTTATGGAAAAACCAAGATGTGGAGCTGTGTACTTCCTCAATTTTGTGCCGTGGAAGTGTATTACCTATTCAATTATATATCTTAAAAAGCAATATAGAAAACTTTTGAATAGCCTGTCAAAGATAGTGTTTAGGTTGAAGAGCCAGTTGATTAGCTTACGGCCTTAGTGCCAGCTGAAGAAAGACCCCGTTAGCCTGTGAGCATGTATTATAAAGTCTATGATATGCAAACACAGTCTTTATAGTTCTCTGATTGGGCCCAGCATAATTTTTGACAAATGGTTTTCATGAGAAATTTTACTTTTTAGAAATCCCATATCACATTGCCCTGTATTTGAGAGTAGTCCGATTCTCTCTAGATTAGAGCTGCTAGTATTCTCAGGGAACAAATGTGAACGTTTGTTTAGCGAGTGGTTTTGAGGCTTTGCAGATCTCTCTGTCATCTGTAAGTCCATCCAGCTCTGCACAGCCTTCTGTTCCATGAAGGGGTTGAAACATGTGGAATGTGGCAGTGTGATACCTGTTCACCCACTAGCGTGAGAGCTCTTTGAGGGCACAGACCGTGTCCTACACTTCCTTTATATTCATCACAGCAGGGCTCTTCAAATCATTTGTGAGGAAGGACCATTTTCCCCCAAATCCATCCTGTACCGATACTTTTATAAAATACAATAAAAATGAATTACTAGAAAAATGAAATCAAAACAAAAACATACAAAATACAAGCCCAATTCTTCTATGATTATATTCAACAGACATAAAATTACTCTGTCAAATTGTTGTTAAGGTTTTGAAGCATTTACTCTCGGTTTCTCGTCGTGGACCAGTAATAAACAGTTTGTGGACTGGCACTGGGCCATCGACCACACTTTGAGTAGTACTGTCTTACAGCACTACCACAGTGCCCAGCTCATTGTAGGCGTTCGACAAATGCTGGGTTTAATACAGCATCCGTATAGAGTTTTCTACCTTGTAGAATGTTTTCACATCTCTTTCTCCTTCTATCCTCACACTACCTACAGAGTTAAGTGGAGCAGATTGTGTCATTCACATTTGACAGAAGAGGAAATTGAGGCATGCGGATTAAGTGATTTGCCTGGTCTGAAACAGCAACTTAGTGTCAGAACCCAAATTAGTCTCTGCCTCCTATTGCATTTTGTGGCAGTGGCCTAAGAAAGCCCTCCAGTCAAAGAGGGCTTCCAAAGAGTTCCACCAAGTAGAAAAAAGAAAACCTGCCTTAGGCTTTCCACATGACAGCAGGTTGACAGGGTGGCGTAATAGAAAGAGCAGAGACTCTGGAATCAGAAACCCTGTTTGGAATCCAGGCTTGAGCAAGAGGTTTTACCTTTGAGCTGTCTCCTTATCTCTAAAGTGGGGATAATAACAGCTTCTCCATAAACTTGTACTGAGAACTAAATGGTGAGTGTAATAGCCAGGCACGTAGTTCAGAAAGAATTGTTATTATTAATATTAGGCTCAGTTTAGAAAGCCTGCATTGAAGGGCTGGCTCTGTAATCTAATCACGTGGAACGCACGCCATCTTCTGGTGAAGTAAAGAACATGGCTCTGGGAAGACAGCGTTGCTTTCTGTAGGAATGAGCTCAGTGAATCATGCCCTTCTTGTCTTTCTTAGCTGCTAGAAAGCTTGGACCCAAATGTTTGGCCCACCCATCGCAACTGAACGGTACTTTACAGATTGTGTTTTGTCAACCTCGCCTCTAGCTCCATTTTATTTTTCCTATCTGTATTTTTCTCTTGGCTTAATTATCTCATTTTTTAAGATACTTTTGTAGATCATTTTAAATACCCTTTAGAATATGCAGAATGGTGATTCATTAAACTGAATAAGAATATGAAAAGCATACATTCTAGTTTTGGTTACCGTGAGTCCATTATCCCGGTGACCTCCAGAATCTAACAATAAGTACAAGAATAGATAAGTTGACTCTAAGATGTAATGGAGGTAAAAAAAAAAAAAGTAATTCAAATTTAAAATAAAACTTTAAGACTCCAAGCCTGTGAAAATTGAAATGGCCCCTACCAATTAGTACTGGGACACTACAACCTGAGTTAGGTGATAAATTCAGTTTTTTACACACTGGGTACTTGCTATGTGCCATACACTGTTCCAGGTACAGAAAATACAGCAGTGAACAGAAAGACAAATGTCCATGCCCTCACTGAGCTTACGCTTTTCTGGGGGGCAGATAGGAAAGACAAATGATGAACATGATAAATAAGAATATTATATGTTATATGTAGGAAGTAAGTGCTATGAAAAAAAATTAAGCTGTGAATGGATATAGAGAGATCTGGAGAGTTACAATTTAAAATAGAGTAGTCACAGAAGGCTTCAAGAGAAGGTGACACTTGAGAAGGTGAGGCTTGAGAAAGAACTTGAAGGAAGTGACAGAGTAGGCCATGCTGGTACCTAGAGGAAGGGTATTTCAGGCAAAGGGAAAGCAGGTGTGAAGGCTCTTGGATGGGAGCATGCCTGGTGTGACTAGGAACAGTGAGGGGGCTGGTGTGGTGGAAACAGTGTGAGCAAGGAGAAGAGTAGTTGGTGGTGAGGTTAGAGAACTCACAGTGGGCCGGATCACGTACAGCTGTGTAGGCTAATGTAAGGACTTTGACCTTTGCTCTTGCTTGAGCCATGGCTTTGGAGCCATGGGAGGGTCTCAGAAAAGGGGTGCTATGGTTGAGTCCTCTCTTAAAAGAATTGCTCTGGTTACTGTGTTAAGTGAGAGAGTGAAGCACAAGTTAGGAGGCTATACAGCAATCTGGACAAGAGATAATGGTGGCTTGGACCAAGGTGATGGCAGTGGGGATGATCAGAAATGGCCAGATTGTGCATTTGTTTTCAAGGTAGCATCCTGAAGATTTGCTGATGGATTGAATGTGACGTGTTAGAGAAAGAGGAAAGTCAAGAATGATCCCAAGGTTTGTGGCCTGAGCAATTGGGAATAATGAAAGACAAATAAGTTTGGGGAGGGTGGAGATCAGAAATTCAGTTTTTAACATTTAAAATTTGAAATATGTATTAGATATCCAAGTGGAGATACTAAATAGGCAGCTAGACGTGCAAGTTGTAGTTTAGGGGAGAAGTTTGGACTGGAGATACAAATTTGAGGGTTGACAGCAGATGACATTTAAAGCCATGAGATCAGATGAGATGACCAAGGGAGAAAGTAGAGCTATAGGAGAGAAGAGGACAGGATCGAGCCCTGGCCGACTCCTACATTAAGAAATCAGGAAGTCAAGAAGGAAGTGAAAAGAAAACTAAGAAAGAGTAGCCATGTGATGGGAGAAAATCCAAGGCAGTGTGGTCTCCTGGAAACAAGTGAAGAAAGTGTTTTAAGAAGGAGGGAGTGATCAGCTGAGTTTAATGTTACTGATGGGTCAAATAAAATGGGGACAACCTTCAATTTGGCAATGCAGAATCCCCAGTGACTTTGACAAGATCAGTTTTGGTAGAGCCATAAAAGATGGAAGGTTGATAAGAATGGGTTTAGGAGAAAACGGAAGAGAAGGAACTTCCAGTTCACAAAATGGAGAGAACACACTTATCCCTATTCCTCCTGCTAAGTAAAAATTCTGGACAGTATATATAAAACAAACCTAAGATTTTGAAACATGAAGAGAAGAAGGAAAACCAACTAGGGACCTTACAACCTGAGGAATGACACAGTGCTGGAAAGGTGTCAGAGGAGGCCTAGAGGGGAGCTTGAATTTTCACCCCTTCCCAATAGTAATGAGGCGTCTATCCTGCCTCACAGTGAAAACCAGGTGGGGAATATGGTCTTCCACCTGCAGCTGGCAGTGACCAGGCAGAGCTCCCTTCTTGACACGGTTTCTCAGGAAGTCAGCTAAACAGAAGACTGAAATAAGATCCTGAGTCTCATCACATAAGATCCAAAATGTCCGGGTTACAAATGAAAATCACTTGTCATTACAAGAAACAGGAAAATCTCAACTTAAATAAGAAAAATCAATCAACAGACACTAAGACCTATGTGACACAGATTTTTGAATTATATTAGAAGGATTTTAAAGCGTTCAACATAAAAATGCTTCAAAGAGCAGTTCTGAACAGATTTAAAATAAAAAGATAAATCGGAAGTCTCAGCAAAAAAGTAGATGATATTAAAGGAGGACCAAATGGAAATTTTAGAACTGAAAAATATGTCTAAAAATTTCCAAAATTTGGGAAAAAAACAAACCCACAGATTCAATAGCTGAGCAAACTGTAAACTGAGTAAACCCAAAGAAATCCAGGCCAAGATACATCATAATCAAACTTTTGAAAACAAAAGACAAAGAAAAAATCTTGAAAGCACCAAGTGAGAAATGACACCTTACTTAGGGGAGAAAAACTGTTTGAAGGAAGACACATTTCTCATCAGAAAGTATGGAGGCCAGAAGGAAGTGGCACAACATTTTTCAAGCACTAAAAAAATAGAATATGTAAAGAACACTCAAAATTGAACAGTAAAAGAAAACAATCCAATTAGAAAATGAGCAAAACATGAAGAAGCATTTCACTGAAGAGGATATACAGAAAGCAAATAAACACATAAGAAGATGCTCGACGTCACTAGCCTTTGGGGAAACGCAAATTAAGACTATGATGAGACATCACTACACATCTACTAGAACTGAGAAACTGAAAAAACAGTGATAATAGTAAAGGCCTACAGAACTCCATGCGGACCATCCTCGCCTGGCTGCTCAACCGCTGCCTTTGCCTCAGCACCGCTGGCCAAGAAGATCAGCACCAAAGCCCAACATCGTCCTAGAAGACCTGGAGACCAATGGCATCACTGCCTACTGCTAGCCCCATGGATGCTGCTGCTGCCCCTGTGCACTGCCTCCCACCCCCTTTTTCTGTATGAAACACAAGGAAAAGAGGGGGAAAAGATTGCTACATGCAATAATTTTAATGGATCTCAAGGATGTTATGGGATCTCCAAAGGTCACATATTGTAGGATTCTGTTTACTTAACATTTTTGAAATGAGAAAATTGTAGAGATGGAGAACACATTAATGGTTGCCATGGGTTAGGGATGGTGAAGGGAGGGGAGTGGGTGTGACTATAAAGGAGGGAGGTCTTGGGGTATGGAACAGTTTTGTATCTTGATTGCAGTGGTGGTTACACGAATCTACACATATGATAAAGTGTCATAGACCTATTCACACACTTTGTCCCAATGTCAGTTTCCTGAATTAGATATTATACTATAGTTTGTAAATGTAACTATGGGGGCAATCTGGGTGAAGTGTACAAAGGACCTCTCTGTCGTATTTTTACAACTTCTTGTGAATCTATAACTATTCCAAAATAAAGTTTTTAAAAGAATGGGAAAAGAGGAATTGTACATCGAGTAGAGACAATTCTGTGAGGAATTTTGCTGTGTAGGGAAACAGAGGAATGGGATGGGTAGTGAGCAAAGAAAGGTGGCTCAAAGTAAGACTTTTTAAATTTTTAGTGGGAGCAATAATAGCATGATTGAAGCTAATGGGAAAGAACATGTAGAGGGAAAAAAATTTGTGCTCGAGACGCAAGACAGGAGAGAATTGCCAGAAGAGGATGGGATCCAGTGAAAAAGTGGAGGGCTTGGCCTTAGCTAGGAGCAGGGACAGCTAATCCACAGTCATAGGAGAAAGGGTAGAGTATATACAGAGATTTAGGTAGACGCAGTGGGAGATTTGTGGGCTTTGTTTTCTGATTGCCTCTGTTTTCTCAGTGAAATCAGAAGCAAGGTCATGAGCTGAGAGCGAGGACGGGTGCGGAGGTGTTAGAGGCTTGAAGGGAGAGGAGAAGGTATGAAATAGTTGTCTAGGAAACCGGGACAGTAAATGGACTAGGATATTATTATGTTATTTCCTGGCAACATTAAGTGCCCACTTCAGGTTCATGGTCTTGAATTTAAAGCGAGAGTGTCATTTTGTGTTTCTCTCCAGCCATGTTCAGCTCCAGGGGTATAGGAGAGGGGCAGGAGTTATTGGCAATGATAAGATGGAGGCAAGTGACTACAGTTAGGTGGAGGACAAAACTGGAAGAGAGGATTTCAAGGAATTGAGAGGCTAGGGTGTTGGAAGGATCGGGTATTGAGATATTGAAATCACAAAGAATTAAGACAGGATTCATTGGAGAGAGTTACACTGAGAAGCTAAAATCTTTGAGAAACTGGAGGCGCACCTGAGGGTCTATAGATAACAACTACAAGGCAGGATACAAAAATGTATAATTATACATATTATTTATATTATATATTATATAATATATTCTATGACAAGGAATTCAAAGGCAGGGATTTTTAAGGAGGAGAAAGGGAGAATGATTTGGAAGTGGCAGTGAGGGATCTCAAGCTGTGGGAGAAAAAATCGCCACTGCTTGAGAGGGCTCTAAGGTCCTTAGATAGAGCCAGATTTCAGCCAGATCAAGGTAAGGGAAGCATTCCGCAGACAGGGAAAGGACATAGGGGATTTTGCGGGAGTCTTTGAATTCTAGATAAGGTGACTATATGTATAATTTATCATCCAATTGGGGCCACTTTTAGAATGACAAATGTTAAACTGGGCAGGGCAGTGGCATACTGTATAATGTCTCCTAAATTCCAGATCCTATATGTAACTGCCTTCTTGACATCTCAACTTGGATATCTAATAGATGTCTCAAATTTAATATGTTCAACACTGAACCCCTGATGTTTTTCTTAAAAATTTGCTCCACCCCTAGCATGCCGCCATCGCAGTTGATGGAAAACTATCCTTCCAGTTACTCAAGCCAAAATACCTTGGCTGTAACTTTGACCCTAATTTTATCCCCAATTCTCTTTGGTTTGTCTCTTTTTCTCACAATGCACAGCCAATCTATTAGCAAATCCTTTTTGCTTTCTCTTCAAAATGTAACCAGAATTGCGCCACTTCTCACCTTCTTCATTGCTACCACACCATTCCTAAACATCATGATTGCTCATCTGGATTACTATAATATTTTCCTAACTAGTCTCCCTGATTCTACCCTTGACACCCTATATTCTATTCACAAGACACAAGTCAAAGTGATCCTTTTATAACACAAGTCAAATTATGCTACTCCTGTGTTCAAAACCCTTTAATGGCTTCTCCATCTTACTCAAACAAAAATCCATACTCTTTATCATGGTTTACAAGACAGGCCCTATGATCTGTTCTCTGCATAACTCTCCTTTAGCCACAGGAACCTTGTGTTGCTGCCTTAGACCTGCCATGCTCTTCCCACCTTGGGGCCTTGCACTTGCTGTTCTCTCTGCCTGGAAAGCTCTCCTTCCCCCACCCCATCAGATAGCCCCTTGGCAAGCTCCCCATTTCATTTGGGTCTCTGTTTATAAATCTTCTCCTTCCCTTCTACCACTCTTTCAAAAATACCACCTCCTTTGTCATCCATTCCCTTAACTTGATTTTTTCTCCAAACACTTTTTACAAGGCTATATACTTTGCTCGTTTTATGTATTATCACTTTCTCCTACTAGAATGTAAGCTTCATGAAGGCTAGAACTTTGTTTCATTCATCACTACATCTCTGGCCCTAACAAAAGTGCCTGGCACACAGTAGGTACTCAAAATTTTGATTGAATGGAGACAAAAGTATAAATAATTAGATAGAAATACATTTTAAATGAAATCATATGTATATATATAATTTTAAGTAAAATATTGGTTTTAGATTTATTCCTAGATACCTTATAGTTTTTTTTCTATTGCAAATGAGAGCCTTCTTTAAAATTACATTTTATCTGCTAATTGCTACTATATAGGAACTCTGTTGACGTTTGTATGAAACTGTTGTATGTAGCAACTTTGTTGAATTCTCTTATTCTAATAGTTTGTTTATAGATTCTCATAGACTTTTTACACAGCCATATCATCTGTGAATTATGTTTTATCTTCTTTTTAAATCTTTATTTCTTCTTTTTATTGTCTTAGTTCATTTGATAGAACCTCCAATAAAATGTTGAATAATAATGGCACTAAGTTTGGTGCTGGTTTTGAGTAGATACCCTTTTTCACCTGTGTATCTGTTGTGTTTTATTGTTTGTTTTTAAATTATGAATGGATGTTTAATTTTATCAGTTGCTTTTTCTACAACTAACATGATCATATGGTTTTTCTCCTTTCTATCTATTAATGTGGTTAATCACATTAACATTCTCTAATTAAACCACTCTTGAAATAATGTAATAAACCCCACTTGTTGGTATTTTTTTAACATACATTAGGGAATAAATCTGCTTGTATTCTAGCTAGGGGTTTTCATTTATGTTTATAATCAAGATTGGCCTATTGAATTTTTTCATGCACTGTCGTGGTCAGGTTTGGGCATCAAGATTATTCTAGCCTCAGATGATGAGTAAGGTTTTCCTATTCACCAGGAAAGTTGAAGTTATATAATTTTTGAAAGTTGGTTCAACAAAAACTACTGTGGTATATTCATTTTGGCCTCATACCTTTCTTTAAGGGGATTTTTTTTCACTACCAATTTGACTTATTTAATAGTTACTTGTCTATATAAAGAATTTTTAAAGTTCTTTATATATTTTGGATACAAGTTCTTTGTTAAGTATGGACTTGCAAGTATTTTATCCCAAGCTGAAGTTTGTCTTTTCATTCTCTTAACAGGATCTTTCTAAGAACAGATTTAAATTTGATGAAGTCCAATTTACCAATTTATTCTTTTATGGACCATGCTTTCAGTGTTATATATGAGAAATATGTGCCTAACTCAAGGTTAAAAAAAAAAAAAGATTTTCTACTATGTTTTCTTCAAGGAGTTTTATAGCTTTAGGTTTTCCATTTAGGTATATGACCATTTTGAGTTAATTTTTATAAGTCGAAAAAAGCCTGCATCAAAGTTTATTTATTTTTTTGCATATGGATATCGAATCATTTGAGCACCATTTTTTGTAAATACTATACTTTCTCTAGTAAATTGCCTTTGCATCTTTGTGAAACATCAATTCCGTGGGCCAATTTTTAGACTCTCTATTCTGTTCCATTGATTTGTTTACCTATGTTCATGCCAATACCACACTGTCTTGATTACTGTACCTTTATAATAAGTGTTGAAATTGGTTATAAGTATTCCAACTTTAGTCTCCTTTTTCAAAATTGTGTTTGAATATGTATATCAAATCATCACATTCTACACCTTAAACTTATACAATGTTATGCTTGAGTTATATCTTAATAAAGCTGGAAAAACTTAATCAGGCATCAAAAAACTCAGTAATCAAAAAAATAGTAGTTTAATGCAGTAATTTTAAAAATCAAAATTGATGTAAACTATCTGTACTGAACAAAATATAAAATTTTAAATAAAGACAGGATCTGACCCTGCAATCAACCAATCAATCAATCAATTCATGTCCCTTAAAAAGTTGTATTTGACTATTCTAGGTTCTTGGAATTAACATATGAATTTTAGAATCTGTTTGTCAGTTTCTTAAAAATTCTGAGGATTTTGATTGAGAAGGTGTTGAATCTTTAAATCAATTTGGGAACAACCAACATCCTAGCAATACTGAGTCTTCATATCCATGATTATGATATACCTTTATTTGGGTCTTTTATAATTACTTTCAGCAATAATTTCTAGTTTTCAATGCACAGATCTTCACATATGCTGTTAGATTTTTATCTCTAAGTATTTTATGGTATAGATTTGTTTAAAATTCAATTTCCAGTAGTTTTAAGCTAGTATATAAAATGCAATTGATTTTTGTATATTGATCATGTATCCTACAACATTGCTAAACTTATTTATTAGTCCTAGTAGCTTCTTTTGTGAATTTCTTAGCATTCTCTACATAGCCCATCGTGTCATCTGAGTATTTTTACCTCTCCCTGTCTATTCTATATACCTTTCATTTCTTTCTCTTGCTTTATTGTTTTGGCCAGGACCTCCAATAGAATAACAAATATAAGTGGAGAGCAGATATTCTTGCCTTGTTCCTGATTTTGGGATCAAAGCACTCTGTCTTTCACCATAAGTATGATGTTACATATAGGTTTTTTGGGCCTGTCTTTAACAGATTGAGGACGTTCCCTTCTTTTCCTAGTTTGCTGAGAATTTTTATCATGAATGGATGTTGGATTTTGTAAAATACTTTTTTTGAACCTGTTGAAGTGATCATATGGTTTGTTATTTTTTTCTTCTTTTAATATTGTGAATTAGATTGATTGGTTTCCAAATGTTAAACCCTCCTTGTATTCTTGGAATAAATTACTTGTTCATGATATATTAGATTATTTGCTTAAATTTTGTTAAGAATTTTTGCATTTATGTTCATGAGGGGTATTGGTCTATAGTTCCTTTTTCTTTTACTTTCTTTTTACATTTATTTGTATCATTTTTGTATCAGAGTAATGCTGGCCACATACCATTAGTTAGAAAGTGTTCCTTCCTCTTCTATCTTCTGGAAGAGTTTGTATAGAATTTATATTATTTTTTTCATAAATGTTTGGTAGAATTTATCCGCGAAGCCGTCTGTGCTAGGAGTTTACTTTGTGGGAAGGTTTGTAAATAAAAATTCAATTATCTATTTCTTCTAGAGTGAGTTTTGGTAGTTTGCGTCTTTCAGATCATTTGTTCATTTTATCCATGTTTCTGGATTTATTGGCATCAAGTTGTTCATAATATTCCCTCATTATCCTTTAAATACGTCTAGGATCTATAGTGGTGTTCCCCTATTTCATTTGTGATACCAGTAAATTGTATCTTCTCTTTTTTTTCCTATGCAGTCTGAATAGAGGTTTATTAATTATATTGATTTTTTTTCAAACAACCTACTTTTGGTTTCATTGATTGTTTTCTATTTTACATTACAGTGACTTCTGCTGTAATATTTATTATTTCTGTTTTCTGTTCAATGTGTTTTGGGTTTACTTCTCTTTTTCTAGATTCCTAATACGGAAGCTTAGGTCATTTATTTGAGACCTTTCTTCTTTTCTAGTGTAAGTGTTTAGTGCTATAAGGTTCCAACTAAACACTGCCTTAGTTGTTGCCCTCATATTCTGATGAGACATATTTTCATTTTCATTCAGCTCAAAATGCTTTCTAATTCCGCCTGTGATTTCTCTTCTCTGACCCATGGGTTATTTACAGGTGCGTTCATTAGTTTCCAAATATTTGGGGATTTTATAGATATCTTTCTGTTAGTGATTTACAATTTTATTCCTTTGCAGTTGGAGAACATACTTTGTACTACTTGAATACATTTAAATTTATTGAGACTTTTTATGGCTCAGAATTTGGTGTCTTGTTAAATATTCTGTATGACTCTTGAAAATAATGCATATTCTGCTGTTTGGGGTGAAGTGTTCTTTTTTTTTTAAGATTTTATTTTTTCCTTTTTCTCCCCAAAGCCCCCCGGTACATAGTTGTATATTCTTCGTTGTGGGTTCTTCTAGTTGTGGTATGTGGGACGCTGCCTCAGCGTGGTTTGATGAGCAGTGCCATGTCCGCGCCCAGGATTCGACCCAACGAAACACTGAGCCGCCTGCAGCGGAGCACGCGAACTTAACCACTCGGCGACGGGGCCAGCCCCCCTTTTTTTTTTTTTAAAGATTGAAGTGTTCTATAAATGTTAATTAGGTCATGTTGATTGATAGTTTTGTTTGTCTTCTGTATCCTTATTGATTTTCTGTCTACTTGTTCTATTGATTATTGAGAAAGAGGTGTTGAAATCTCATACTTGTGAATTTGTCTATTTCTCCTTGCAGATCTATTAGTTTTAACTTCACACATTTTGAAGATCAGTTGTTTAATGAATTTACCATTTTATCATTATGAAATAACACTCTATCTCTGATAATATTCTTTGCCCTGAAATCTATTTTGTCCTATAATAATATATCCACTTCAGCTTCCTCCTAATTATCATGGAATATCTTATTCTATTTTTTAATTTTTAATCTATTTGTGTCTTTATATTTGAAGTGGATATCTTGTAGACAGCCTATAGTTGGGTCACGCTTTTTCATCCAGTCTGACAATCTCTGCCTTTTAATTGGGTTGTTTGGACCACTTACCTTTAATGTGATTGTTGATATGGCCACATTTAAATCTGCCATCTTGCTATTTATTTTCTCTTTATCCCATCTGTTCCTTGTTCTCATTTTGTCCTTTTATTGTCTTCTTTTTGGATTAATGAGTATTTTTTTTAGATTCCACGTTATCTCCTTTTTGGCTTATTAGATATATTTTTGTTGCATTACTTTAGTGATTGTTTTTATATATTTACAGTATACATCTCTAACTTAACACAACAGACCTTGAGGTAATATTATAACAGTTATATAAACTTACAACAGTATCCTTCTATGTTCCCTTTCCTTGCCTTTGTGCAACTGTTTTCATACATTTTGTTTCTGCATGTTATAAACCCCAAAATACATTGTATCCTTTTTGCTTTAAGCTGTCAATTATCTATTAAAGAGATTTTAAAAATAAGGAAAAGAAACCATTTACCCACATAGTTTCCTTTTTCAATCTTTTTATTTCTTTATGTAGATCCAGGTTTCAACCTGGTATTTTCTTTCTTCCTGAAAGATTTTCTTTAGCACTTCTTGTAGTACTGGTCCACCGGTGATGAATTATTTCAGCTTCTCTGTCTCTGCAAAGGTCTTCACTTTTCCTTATTTTTGAAAATATTTTTGCTGGGTATAGAATCACAGGTTTTTCTTTTCAGTCCTTTAAAGATGTCGCTTCACTGTTTTCTGCCATACATGGTTTCTTCTGAAAAATCTGTATCATTTTTATATTTATTCCTCTACATGATGTGTCTTTTTCCTGATTCCTTTTAGGCTCTTTTTTTTTCTTTATTATTGTTTTTTAAGCATTTAATTTTTGCATGCCTTAATGTAGTTTTCTTTATGTTTCTTGTGCCTAGAGACCACTGAGCTTCTTAGATTTGTGGGTTTACAGATTTATCATATTTGGGAGCATTTTAGCCATTATTTCTCCTAAAAATTTTTCTGTGCCCTCCTCTCCTGGGAATCATACATATATTAGGCTGCTTGCAGTCACCCCACAGCTCACTAATATTCTATTCATTTATTCTCAGACTTTTCCTCTGTGTTTCTTTTTGAATCGTTTTTATTGCTATGTCCTCAAGTTCACTAATCTTTTTTATTGGAGCATCTAATCTGCTCTTAATTCCCATCCAGTGTATTTTATATCACTCTATTTTCATCTCTACATTTATTTTCATCTCTATAACTTCAATGTGGATCTTTATTTATATCTTCCATTTCTCTCCTTAACATACTCATGCTTTCCTCAACATATATAGAGTATATTTATAACAGTTGTTTTGATGGCCTTGTCTACTAACTCTATTATCTGTGCCATTTCTAGATCTGTTACAGTTGGTTATATTGTCCTTATTATGAGTCATATTTTCCTGATTTTTTGCATACCTGGTAGTTTTTTATTGGATGCCAAACATTGTTAATTTTATGTTGTTTGGCACTAAATTTTTTGTATTTCTTTTAATAATTTTTAGCTTTTTCTGGGATGCAGTTAAGTTACTTGAAAAGAGTTTGATCCTTCGAGGCTTGCTTTTAATCTTTGTAAGGTAAAATCTGGAAGGGTAAATAAAAATAACATTGAACTTTCCCTATTGCCAAAAAGGAAAGAGACCTTTTCTCCCTCTCTTTCCTTAGAGTATTTCCTTGAGAAACCTAATATTTATGAATCCTTCCTCTGTCCCTTTGATATGTATGTAAATCTTCTTAAGGATTAAATAAGCCTCTTGCCAGCCTTATAACCCAGAAATGTTTTTCTTAAAGGATTGGGAACCATGTCGTTGAAATGCAAACATCAAGGAAGATAGTGCCCCTATATTTCTCTGTCATCCTAGGAGTTTAGCGGAGGTGCCTTGCAAGAAACTTGTAAGCACTTGTTTGTTGTAGAGATATGAGAAGTTTTATTTTTTCTTCAGATAAAGGCAATTAACTAGCACAGATGGCTACTCCAATTACCAGGTGAACTTAGAATGAACTATGAAAGAATGTATAGCGAACAGTGACTTCAAGTCCTCTTACATAAGGACAATTTACCATTTATTTTAAGACCACATATGTAATGTATCCATTACATACATAAGAATGGGATTTATTTCTGTCTTTGCAATCTCATTAGCAGATTGCCTATAATGCATCACAGTCTGGTTTAATGCTTATTCAATAATAAAATTGTTTTCTTTCTTTTCTGCATTCATGGAGAGAATTTCTGGGATTGGCAAAAAAATTTATTTTTAATTTTTCCCCAACAGATCAGAGCAGCAGTTTAAGGCTAATATTGTCCTCTAATAAGACACTACACTTCTGAGGACTCTACGCAAACTCCTTGTATTACAAGATTTCTCCACTCTGGATATTGGGGATGTGAACTCTTCCCAGCCTGTTTGAGCTCCAAAACTTGTTCTCCATGCACATTTCTTGTGATTCAGTCCCTAGCCTTGAGTAGCTTCCTTATCTACATGTGCTGATCAGTACTCAGCTGAAGACTCTAGGAGAACCCTCTGCATATTTCCAGAACACTAGCGTGCTCTCCCTCACCCCACCACACCCCCAGTACTCTGCCCTGTAAATCTAATCACCTTGTCCTCCTTGAATTTTTAGCTCTGTCTTCTTGACTCGGGGAGACTGCCAGGCTCTGTTTAGATTCCCCCTGCCTGTGCTGTGACCTGAAAACTCACCAGGCAGTAAGCTGAGGTAATCATAGGGCTCACTTTGTTTGTTTTCTTTCTCTCAAGGTTCAGTGTCCTTTGCTGCCTGATGTTCAATGTCTGAAAACTAGTGTTTCATATAACTTATCAACTTTTTTTAGTTGTTTAAGGCAAGAATGTAAACCCAGTTCATTTTACTCCATCATGATTGGAAGAGAAATTCCCTATGTTTTGTTTGAACCATATTTTCTTCTTTTCCTCCCTCCTTTCTGCCTCTGTTGGATTAATCACTTCTTTAAAAAATCCCTATTTCTCTAAAGATTTTGAAGTTAGATGCCCCTTCTTTTAGAGATGAATATTTTTCCACCTATTGTCCTGGACAAATGGTGAACTTCCTTGCCATATTTTTGGCCCTGTGTGTAAAATTTTACTAGTTTCCTATGTTTGAAAGGGTGGCTCATGGCTTAATGGGTGGAACTCAGTTCCCGTTTCATGACCTCATCGTCCATCTCTGTGAGAGTACTAAAACTGCAGTCCCTAAAGTGCAGTGGTTCTCAAACTTTTTCACTTGAGGACTCATTTATACTTAAAAATTATTGTTTTGTTCTGGTACAGATGGAGTAAACAAACTCCAAACTGTCTCTCCCACTAAATACAGCTGTAAAACCTGGACAGAATGCATGGAACAGCTATTTGAGTACTCTGAAAGTAAATAAGAGAGTGGATTGGGGAAGAAGACCAGATTTTTTAGTATCACCAAATTATCAATGAGTTTACTGCTTTATTTTTTCTGGTATAACTGGCATGGACTCATGGAAGTCCAAAACCCAAAAGTGTATACTGAAAATTATAAAATGCTGATGGAAGAAACCAGTAAAGGCCTAAATAAAGGAAGGGACATATCATGTTCATGGATTGGAAGATTCAACATAGTATAGATGTCAGTTCTCCCCAAATTAATCTATACATTTAACACAATTCCATTTAAAAAATCCAAGCAATATTTTTTGTCAATATTGACATGCTAATACCAAAATTTATATGAAAAGACAAAGGAATGAGAATAGCTAAAAATTTTTGAAAGGAATAAAGTTGAAGTAATCACACCACCTGATTTTAAGACTTACTATGAAGTTACAGAAATCAAGACAGTCTTGTATTGGTGAAGGAACACACACATAGATCAATGCAGAATAAATAGTCTGGAAATAGAACTACACCAATATGACCAATTGATTTTTGACAAAGGTGTAATGGTAGTTCAATGAAGAAAGGATAGTCTTTTCAACAATTGACATCGGAACAACTGGATTTCCATGTACATAAAAAATGAACTTGGGGTCAGCCCGGTGGTGCAGCAGTTAAGTTCACATGTTCCACTCCTCAGCGGCCCGGGGTTCGCCAGTTCGGATCCCAGGTGCGGACACAGCACTGCTTGTCAAGCTATGCTGTGGGAGGCGTCCCACATATAAAGTAGAGGAAGACGGGCATGAATGTTAGCTCAGGGCCAGTCTTCCTCAGCAAAAAGAGGAGGATTGGCAGTAGTTAGCTCAGGGCTAATCTTCCTCAAAAAAAAAAAAAAAGAACTCAACTTTAACCTTATACTTTATAAAAAATTAACTCAAAATCAAAAGTAGATCCAAGTATAAAACATAAAAATATGAAACTTTTAACAGGAAACATAGGCAAAATAGCTTCATGACCTGAGGTTAGGTAAAGAGTTTTTTCATATGACACCAAAAGCATAATCCATAAAAGAAAAAAATGATAAATTGGACTTTATCAAAGTCTAAATTTTTTGTTCTGTGAAGACACTGTTAAGAGAATGATAAGAGGAGCTACAGACTGGGAGAAAATATTTGTAATTCCCGCATCTGACAAGGAACTTGTATCCAGCATATATAAAGAATTCTCACAACTCAACAGTAAGAAAATAAATTTTTGCAAATCTCTTCAATGTCTGGCTTAGTAGAAGACAGCTGGGTTCTCATATCTTTCTTCTGCATCAATCTGTTGCAACGTCATAGGTCATGTAGCTTCAGGAAAACTGCTATGCACTTGATAGCGTAATAAATGAGACTGATAGATTCAAATAAAATCTCAGTATTATTGTGAAAATAGTTTTGACTTTGTGGACCCCTAACAGGATCTTAGGGGCCTCTAGGGGTCCCCAGACCTCTCTTTCATTCTTGCTGCTAGAGTATGCCAAAATCTGATACCCTCTTATGTCATTTTCAGCTTCAGTTCAGGGTCACTGATCTAACTCGGCCTTCCCTCTTTGTCTCTGGTACTTGGGGATTTCCCTTTCTTGAGTCTAAACATGGCTATATATGTTTTGTTTCCATTGCATTTATCCAGCATTTATGAGTCTGAGGTGGGATGAAGGATTTTTCACCTCAGCTTCATTTACCTTATCAGCTGTAATTCTTTCTATAATCATGGTCCTATTGTCTTTTCCATTTTGTTTGGTATGATTTCCTTGAGCCTTTTCACAATGCTTCTATCTTTTCAGTTGTGAGGTTTGCTTGATTGTTTACTTCTAATGTGGCTTTGTAATTTATTTTTCTTTTCTATTTTGTTTTGAGATTTATAAACTTGTTTTCTTAATCTCCTACTGTCTTAAATATCTTCTGTGAACGCTTGTATTTCTTGATTGTGCCCTTTTAAAAGAGCCATCATGATACCTATAATATCTATATCCCATTCGGATACCTATAACACTTCCAGTGTTTCTCTGGTAAACCTCCTCATTGTGTATGCTCTTCATTTGCCTTTTGCTTATGTTTCATTCTCTTTTTCCTCATTTCCTCCCAGTTTCTATGCATGGGTCTTGAACTGGTTCCTTTTTGATTACTACTCACCTGTTGAAAAATACTGTAAAGCAGCCCACATCCCTGACGTAGGTTATTGTATCAAATATCTTGTCTCAAATTATATTAATTCATTTGTTCTAGGAGAACATCTCTCCTCTGTCTTTGTCATTCTGTGCCAAGGGCAAGGGTGGTGGGAACAGCTTTTTGCACTGGGTGGCAAAGCAATAAAGGGGTGTATTGTTTTTAGATAATTAAAAAAAATAAAAACAACTAAAAGTCATTCTGCTTTTTATTATCACCAAGCATCAACAATTCTAAATAATATCAGTGATAAAATACTCCTCCCCCCAGGGAATACTCTCATTGCTCTCCCCCAACCCCCTCCCTGCCCATGGCTCTGATTCATCAGCCCCATGGAATTCAAGTCCTTTATGACACAGGATCTTTAGAAAAGAGACTTCCAGTGTTTGCTGGGCTGTGTGTGCATATTTGGGGTGGGAGTGAGGGCAACAGACTCACCTGTCCCATAGACAAATCTTTAATCCATCCCCCTATTTTCAGCCCCACTTCTCATTCCTACCAACCCTCAAATCCTGTCTAGGATTCCATAGGCAAGATGGGCTTCAATCTCCACTCCAGTTTTCTCATAAAAGTACTCTGGAGTTAGGTTCCTTCTCCTCTTCCTCTAGAACATAGGCTCCAAGAAGGCAGGGATTTTCATCTGTTTTGTTCACCTCTATATCCCCAGTGTCCAGTACAGTGTCTGGTACATAGCAGATGATATCTATCTATCTATCTATCTATCTATCTATCTATCATCAGCCACAATCATACATTTATCTGTATTGCGGTGTGGTACATCTCAGCAGACGGTACCATAGGCAGTATTAAGAAAGAGTTACATGTCCCAATGTGGCAAGGATTCATCAGATAGCCACCAGACTCCATGGGGCTCAAGGCCCAAGATTTTCTCAGCGGCGAACTATGCAGACAGGTGATTGAGGATTAGCTGCCAATCCCCAATATCCTAGCACTATCTATGATATCAGAATTGCGATACCATCTTGGCGGTAGATGGGGAGATAGGTTTAAAATAGTATTACTGGTGAAACTGTGGCTCAGAGACGGAAATTAGGTTGAATTATTGAAAATAAAGTATAATTATTTCACACAAGTTTATGGGTGGAGATTAATACCAGGTACACATATATAGCTTACATAATTGAAACTATATCTTTGGAAGAGATAATACATTCACATGCAGTGGTAGAATTTCATGCTTACTATTCCACACTTTGCCTTTTTTTTTTTTTTTTTGGTGAGGAAGATTGTCCCTGAGCTAACATCTATGCTAGTCTTCCTCTATTTTGTATGTGGGATGCTGCCACAGCATGGCTTGATGAGTGGTGTGTAGGTCTGTGCTCGGGATCCGAACACACAAACCCCATGCCACCAAAGCAGAGCACACAAACTTAACCACTCAGCCACAGGGCCAGCCCTCACGCTTTGGTTTTTTTCACTTAGTATATCTTGCCAATTTTCCATATGAGTACATAAAAAGTTCATTTGTTTTTAAACAGTTGCATTTTAGTCCATTGTATAGAAGTACCATAATTTATTTAACCAGTCCTCTATTGATAGATATTTAGGTTGTCTCCAATGTTGTGGTAAATAACCTTATACATCATTTTACATGTGTGTGAGTATATCTGTAGGATGAATTCCTAGAAGTGGAAATGCTTAGTATAAGTATATGAATTTGTAATTTTGATAGATATTAATTGTTCTATAGAGAGGCTGTACCAGTTTAACAACTACCAACAACATATGACAGTGTCTGTCTCTTCACATTCTCACCACTATGGTGAGTTAGCAGACATTTTTTTATCCTTGCCAACCTGATATTATAAATATGGCATCTCAACTTAGTCATAATTTGCATTTCTCTTCTTATGACTGAGGTTGAGAATTGTTTATGCATAAGAGCCGTTTGTTTTCTTTTTCCGTGAACTGTCAATATTCTTTGCCCATATTTTTATTGTGGTCTTTTTCAGATGGATTTGTAGGAGTTCTTTGTATTTTAGAAAAATGAGTTGTAACTATTTTTCACAGTTTCTTATCAGTCTTTTGGCATTGCTTATGGCAGGTTAGAGTAATAAATCACACTTTTATTATGAAATATTTCAAACACATGAAAAAGTGCACAGAACAATATAACAAATACTCATGTACCTTACATTTTGTTATTTTGGCATGTTTACATAAATTCTTTTTCTTTTTAAAGAAATAAAATGTTACAAATACAGACGAAGCCCCCTTTGTACTCCTTCCGGATACATTCCCTTCTCTCCTTTCCCCACGGTAACCACTATTCTGAAATTAGTCTCTACTCTTCCTATGAACGTTTCTATACTTTCACTATATGTATGTGTCCTTAAAAACAGTACCTACAGGGCCAGCCCGGTGGCACAGCAGTTAAGTGCACATGTTCCACTTTGGTGGCCCAGGGTTCGCTGGTTCAGATCCCGGGTGCAGACATGGCACTGCTTGTCAAGCCATGCTGTGGTAGGCGTCCCACATATAAAGTAGAGGAAGATGGGCACGCATGTTAGCTCAAGGTCAGTCTTCCTCAGCAAAAAGAGGATTGGCGGCAGATGTTAACTTAGGGCTAATCTTCCTCAAAAAAATAAAAATACAGTACTTAGTGCTGTTTGGTATATTTTAAAAATCTACATGAATAATATCAAACTGCACGTATCACTCCCAAACTCCTTCTTTCTTTTTTTACTCAATATTATGTTTGTGGGGTTTATCCATGTGGCTATATATAGATCAAGTTAATTGATTTTCATTTCTATAAAGCATTCCATTGTATTAATATATCAACATTTATTCGTCCCTTTCTTCACTGGTGGAAATTTTACTATAAAAAGCAATACGCTGTGTGCAAGAGTTCTCTAGGCTTTATACCTAGAAGCACAGTTGCTGGCTGGTACCACACGCTCTCAAAAATTGTGAGCAAAACAAACAAACTCTCCAAACTGCTCTCTAAAGTGGTATCACTAATTTATACTCCAATCCATAGCATATGAAAATCCCAGGTACTCTAACATCCTTGCTAATGCCAACTTGGTATTTTCAGACTTTTTAAAATTCCCAATCTGATCAGTATGAAAATGGTGTCTCAATATTGTTTAATTTGCATTTCCTTTTTTTTCTTAAAGGTTGGCACCTGAGCTAACATCAGTTGCCAATCTTCTTTTTTTTCTTCTTCTTCTCCCCAAAGCCCCTCAGTACATAGTTGTATATTCTAGTTGTAGGTCCTTCAAGTTGTGCTATGTGGGATGCTGCCTCAGCATGGCCTGATGAATGGTGCTAGGTCCGTGCCCAGGATCTGACCCAGTGAAACCCTGGGCCACCAAAGTGAAGCACATGAACTTAACGACTCAGCCACTTGGCCGGCCCCCTGCATTTCCTAATTGCTAGTAAAATTGAATATCATCCATCTGGATTTCCTCTTCTGTAAATTGCCTGTTCATATCTGTTGCTCATTTTTCCCATTGGCTTGTGCATCCTTATTGATTGATAAGAATGATTTCTATATTCTGGATAATAGAGGTACATAGAACACACATGAATGACATTTGTGTTCAGTCAGAGCCAAGGCCAAAGCTGAATATTATTTTCATAGAATAAACTCCTGGAATACAAGAATAATTCTGAAATTTTATCAGTAAGCATATTTACAATTATATATTTTTAGATAGATAGATAGATAGATAGATAGATAGATAGATAGATAGATAGATATTGTGGGGAAGATTGTCCCCTGAGCTAACATCCATTGCCAATCTTCTTCTTTTTGCTTGAGGAAGATTGTCACTGAGCTAACATCTGTGCCAGTCTTCCTCTATTTTGTATGTGGGACTCCACCACAGCATGGCCTTATGAGTGGTGTGTAGGTCTTTGCCCAGGATTCAAACTGGCGAACCCCAGGCTACCAAAGTCAAGTGCACGAACTTAACCACTGCACGACCAGGCTGGCCCCACGATTATAATTTTATTAATGAACTTTTAACAATTTGACATCATAATGTAGGAATATGAATTTCTCAGCACCGTCAGTAGCTAGACTCCTCCTATGCTCACTAGAATGCACATTTTCAGCACTAAATACTCACTTTTGATTGAGATCAGTGAAAGAATAAGATATTTTGTGGGCTTCTCATTTTCCTCTAAAACTTTTTTCTTTTCTTTGAACTCTTTATCATCTTTATTACATCCGAACTAAAGATGATTTAAAATGAACGTTGTTATACATTATTTGGGAGTTTTTCCACCACTTAAAATTTTGAGGTGGAAAAGAGGACATTTTGCTTTTAATTCATCTTCACAAGATATGAGGAATTCTTAAATAAGGCTTTTTCTGAAAAGATTTATAGTTTAAATGAAATCAAGCAACTAAAAATTAAATATAATTCTTAAAATTCATTTTGTTTAATGTTATGAATGCTCTGTATGCAAATAACTCTTACAGAGAATAAAATTATTATAGAATCAAATATTTGTCATTCTGCCTTGGATTATTATGTAAAATAATATATACAACTGTTAGGTCAAAAAGCATATAATGCCTTTCCTAAAATTGTCTAACTAATACACTCTCTCAATATTGGCATTAAAGGTCAACCTATGTCCCTATTTAACTATTTGAAATTTCTTAATTTCTTTTTGACATAAAATTAACAGGCTGTCCAATCATTAATTATTGCAGAATTTGCTCTTGCAATAAATAAAAATTTATTCTTCAAGGGACTGATCAAATTTCAATACATAAAACGAGTAAGTTTTTTTGGCTGCAGTTTACATCTGGAATCTTCTCCTTTATGTTTTTTGCTTTTTATGTTCTGTTTAAGAAATCCTGAGGTTATAATATTCTCCTATATTTTCTTCTGAAAGTTTTAAAGTTCTGTTTTTCACATATAGGTCTTTGCCTGAGTTTTTTTCCAGGGTATGATGTCAATTACCGTCTTAATTTAATTTTTTCATGTGGGTAGCCAATTGTCCCAACAGATTTATTGAGTGATCTATCTTTCCCCACTAATTTTTAATGCTACCTATGTCAAATACCAAGTTTCCATATATATGTGGATTATTTTCCCTGGATTCCTATTCTGCTCTATTGATCTATCTCCTGTACCTTGTCCTTCAAAATTATCTTGGCTGTCATTGGCCCTTTGTTTTTCCATATAAATTTTAAATTTGTTTTTCCAGCTAGATGAAAAAACCTTTTGGGATTTTTATTGGATTTGCATTAAATTTCTCATTAGTGACATTTCTTAAAATCCGTGAACATGCTGTATTTCTCCACTTACTTAGGCCATATTTATGTTTTACAATGAAAATTTTTACCACATTCCATATTAAGTTTTGCATCTTTGCCTAGATATTCCTAGGAACCTTATACATTTTGTTGCTATTGTGAAATACCTTTTTAAAAAACATTTTCTAACGGGTTGTTGCTGGCATATAGGAATGCTCAATTTTTGTACACTCGTCTCTAGCAACATGGCTGAACTCGCTTTTATTTGTTCTAATAGTTTGTTGTAAACTCTCTTGAATGGGGTGCTGTTGATGCCCTGTCTCATACCCCTTGGCCCACCTCTGAGTTCATCTATAGCTGTCATAGAAAGTTTCATCAAGCTGACTGCTTCCCACCTGAAGCACATGAGTCTGCTTCTGTGCTTGAGGGCTGTGTTCAACAATACAAGAGGCTAGCTAATATACTCTGGGAAGGTTGTTGGGGAGATAACACCTCTGGGAGTACTAGTCAACCAATGAGTGGGGGTAGTCAGTGGATAAATGCTCCTGTCTCCCTGTCCTTCAGGAGGATGATTCTGACACATGTGCCATATAGTTTTTCAGGTACTCCTAATGAAGTCGATTTCCAGATATGTACAGTGCTAACCAGCTCATGAATACATCTTTTTTTTTTTTTTTGGAGGAAGATTAGCCCTGAGCTAACTACTGTCAGTCCTCCTCTTTTTTGCTGAGGAAGCCTGGCCCTGAGCTAACACCTGTGCCCATCTTCCTCTACTTTATATGTGGGACGCCTACCACAGCATGCCAAGCGGTGCCGTGTCCGCACCCGGGATCCGAACCGACCAACCCCGGGCCGCCGAGAAGTGGAACGTGCGGACTTCACCGCTGCGCCACCGGGCCCGCCCATATGAATACATCTTGTATTGGCCTTTCTCCCTTTCCCATGTAACTTTCTCACTCCCTCACTTGTGCTTCTTTGAATCAACTCTTAAATAAACTACTTACCTCCAAATCCTATTCTAAGGGTCTGCTTTTAGAGGAACCCTAAGTGGTTTATCTAGTTAATCTTATAGTCTTTAAATAATGAAAATTTTGTTTCTTCTTTTCCAATCCTCATACCTTTTTCTCCTGATTTTACTATACTGGTTAGGACGCCTGCCCCCACAACGTGAATGTAAAATAGTGTGATAAAGGCATCCTAGTCTCATTTCCAACATTATAGGGACTGCTTCTAACATTTTATTTTCATGTATGATGTCTGCTGTAGATTTTTGGTACTCTACAAAGCTAAGGAAAATTCTTCTAACTTTGAGAACTTTTTAAAGTCGTGAATGGGTATTATGTTTTATTAAAAGTTTTTAATGTATTTGTAAATATTGTTTTTCTTTAGCTTGTTAATGTGATGAGTTATTATAGATTTCTTTTAAATAACCTTTCAATTTAGCTTTATGTCTTATCAAAATTATACAAGCATTGAGTTAGAGTCAAATAATGCTACAAGATTTCTTATGAAAAGCAACATTCCTCTCCAGCCTTCACCCATTTCCCACTCCCCAGAGGCAACCACTTCCAACTCATGTTATTTTATTTTGATATTGTTAAAAGAATTGTTCTGACACTTGTTAAAATGATAAGGAAGAGTTTATTCAGGACTATTGTCCTAGGTGTCAAGACTATCACAACAGGGAAGAGAGATTGGGCTCAACTCCGAATACAACAAGGATAAATGGGAATTCATAGCCAACAAGCAGAATGAGGGGTCAATGGGTAGGAAATTACTGAGAGGAGACATCAAGTGTAGGGGAATTCTTGCTAAACCAACTCAACAGGATTCTTTTTTTGTTTGTTTGTTTACTTGACTTTTTTTTTATTATTGAGTTAATGATAGGTTACAATCTTGTGTAATTTCAGTTGTACATTAATGTTTGTCAGTCATGTTGTAGGTGCACCACTTCACCCTTTGTGCCCACCCCCCACCCCACCTTTCCCCTGGTAGCCACTAAACTGTTCTTGGTCCATAATTTTAAATTCCTCATATGAGTGGAGTCATACACAGATTATCCTTCTCTCGCTGGCTTATTTCACTTAACATAATTCCCTCAAGGTCCAGCCATGTTATTGCAAATGGAATGATTTTGTTCTGTTTTACAGCTGAGTAGTATTCCATTGTATATATGTACCACATCTTCTTTATCCATTCGTCTGTTGCTGGGCACTTAGGTTGCTTCCATGTCTTGGCTATTGTAAATAATGCTGCAATGAACATTGGGGTGCATAGGACTTTTGGGATTGCTGACTTCAAGCTCTTTGGATAGATACCCAGTAGTGGGATGGCTGGATCGTATGGTAGTTCTATTTTTAATTTTTTGAGGAATCTCCATAGTGTTTTCCATAGTGGCTGCACCAGTTTTCAACAGGATTCTTACTGAAGGCAAACCAGGGGGAGCAGATAGCAAGGGTAGGGGGATTCTTGCGAAACTGACGTAGCAGGATTCTTGCTACAACTGGACTAGGCAGGCAAAGGACAGGGTCCAAGGGCAAGGTGTAGTTGAAAAGAGGACTCAGAGGAGCCCGACTCAAGTTTGGTCAAGGGGAGAGACTTTGTCAGCTTTGACCTTGTGACAGAGATTGTTAGTTTTGCTCACCCAAATCTAGCTGGGCACACAGCATTTTTGCAGCTTCCCTTGCAATTAGGTAGGTCATTCATTTTGTAAAATTTCATCTAACCCCCTGCTTTCAAGATAGCTTCATCTATGTTTTGTGTCCCCTAATCTAGAAATCCTTTTTTTAACCCTCTCCAAAGAACAAATTTCCAGTCTTCTCAGCTTAGGTGGGAGGGAGAGGAAGTTGTATGGCTGAAGACTGGGAGAGAGGGCAGGTTCTGGGGTCTAACTGCTGCTTCTTTTTTTTCTGAAAGAATTGCACCTTTAATTTATTGAACACCTATGATGGTGCCAGAAATACATGCATTTGAATCTTCACAACTCTTTAGGAAACATTCTATTATTATAATTTACATTTTAAAATTGAGATACAATTCACATACTATAAAATTCACCCTTTTAAAGCATACAATTAGGTGGGTTTTAGTATATTGACAAGACTGTGTAACAATCACCAATATTTAATTCCAGAACATTTTCATTACCCCCAAAGGAAACTCTGTACCCATTAGCAGTCACTCCAATTCTCCACTCCCCCTAACCACCCCTGCCCCCGCAGCCACTAATCTAATTTCTGCCTTATGGGTTTGCCTATCCTGGACATTTCATATAAATATATTACACAATATGCGACCTTTTGTGTCTGTCTTCTTTCGCTTAGCATAATGTTTTCAAGATTCACCCATGTTGTAGCATGTATCAGTACTTTATTCTTTTTATAACTGAATAATATTCCATTGTATAGATACACCACATTTTCTTTTTCCATTAATCAGTTTAGGGTCATTTGGGTTGTTTCCAGATTTTGGCTATTGTGAATAATGCTGCCATGACCATTCATGTACAAGTTTTTGTGTGAACATGTGTTTTCATATTTCTTAGGTATATTCCTAGGAGTGGAATTGCTGGGTTATATGGTAACTCTGTGTTTAACTTTTTGAGGAACTGCCAAACTCTTTTCCAAGCAGATGCATCATTTTACATTCCCCCCAGCAATGTACAAGGGTTGCAATTTCTCCACATCCTTGCCAACTCCTGTTATTTTCTGCTCGGGTTTTTTTTGTTTTGTTTTGTTTTGTTTTGTCAAATGCCTTTTCTGCATCTAGTGAGGTAATCATGTGTTTTTTTCCTTCATTCTATTAATATGATGTATTACAGTGATTGATTTTCATATGTGGACCCAACCTTGTGCTGGGGCATAAATCCCACTTTGTCATGGTGTGTAATCCTTTTAATATGCTGCTGGACTTGGTTTACTAGTATTTTGTTGAGGATTTTCACATCTATTTTCAGAAAGTAAATTGGTCTATAGTTTTCTTGTAATGTTTTTGCCTGGCATTGGTGTGAGGGTAATACAGGCCTCATAGAACGAGTTTGGAAGTGCTCCACCCTCTAGTATTTTTGAGGAGAGCTGTGAAGGATTGTTGTAAATTCTTCTTATACATTTGGTAGAATTCACTAGTGAAATCATTTGCTCCTGGGCTTTTCTTTGTGTACTAACTACTTCTTAAACAAATTTTCAACCAAGCCTCCTTCTTTTAGTCTCACCATCACCCCTCCTTTCAGAGATCCTTGGTGCCATCAATTCCTAAGTGTTTGGAAAATCTCATGGTGTAAACTGGGTTGTCTCTCTACTTGTTCCACTGTCATTTTAGGATTCAACTTTCTTGGGACTGCTAAGTCAGTTATTCATCCATCTGCTTTCTCTGTCTTCTTTCAAGACTTTCTCTGTCTTTGGTTTTCTGAAGTTTGCATATACCTAGGTGTGGGCGTTTTGAATTTTATTTATTTATTTATTTGGTGTTTATCTTGCTTGTTTTTCTCTGAGCTTCCTGGAACTGTGGTTTTATGTAATTAATTTTGGACCAGTTTTGTCCATTATTGTTTCAAATTGATTCAAATATTTCTCCTGCCCTTGTATTAATCAGGGTTCTTCAGAGAAACAGGATCAACAGGATGTCTTTCTATACATAGATACAGATACAGATAAATATATCCATATATGCTATATTCTCTGTGTGTATAGACACTATATATGCATATATACACACACTATATATGTATGTATATATTCCAGTCCATACTCAGTTTCCAGCAATATGTCAAAATTACTAGTTAAGTAAGTCGTCTTACCACTATGGCTTCCACTGATTTCTATTCCAGGTAAGCACATCTTGGGTGCTGAATCTCTTTGCATCTGCCTGCCTCTCCAGATTTCAAGGTGGCAGTTTTCCCTGCGACTTCAGTTCTCTGATGGGTCTAAGAAAATTGCCTGTTTTCAGTTGGCCCAGCTTTCTTGTTGTAAGGATGGGAGTGATAACTTCCAAGTTTTTTACATGTTGGAACTGAAACCAGAGCTGCTTTCTAGATCCCCCAATTTTATTGCTCTTATATACTCTCATTCTCCTTGTCTTTGTGGATTTGTTACTTTTTAAAATCCCTTCACCATCAATTTAGTGAGGTCTTGGGAAGGAGGAAAAGCTATTGTGGGATTCAGTCCTCCATCTTCAACCAAAAGTCTCAATAGATTTTCCAATATTAAGCCATCCTTGCATTCTTGAGAAAAATAAAATTTGGTCATGACCTATCTTTTTTACAGACACTGCTAATTCAGTTTGCTAGTATTTTTAGGATTTTCATAACTAGGTTTGTAAGTGGGACTGGTTATTATCCATAAAGATTATACATCAGTTGGATTCAATGATGTGGAAGTGTTTCCTCCTTTTATATTTCCTGGAACAGTTTATATTAGGTAGGTTTGGTGGATCTCACCTTAGAAATTTTTTTTTTAATATTGTCTAGGAGAGAGGAGATTTTTAACTATCATTTCAATTTTTTAAAATATTTATATATTTTTTAGTTTTTCTATTTCTTCTTAAATAAGTTTTGCAAAGTTTTTCTCTGGAAAATTGTTCACTCCATCTACAATTTTATATTTATTGGTAGAAAGTTGTCAGTAGTATTTTTAAATTATTTTAAAATCTTTATTGTATCTATAGTTTTGTCCCTCTATTCATTCTTAATATTATTCACTTTGTTCCTTCTCTTTTGTTTTCTTGTTCAATCTTGCCAGAGGTTTGTCTTTTCAAAGAACCAAGTTTTGGTTTTATTGATTTTCTCTATTGCATCCTTGTTTTCTAGCTCATCGATTTATGAATCGATTTACATAGATGATGCCTTTCGTTCTGATTTTATTAGGTTTAATTTGTTGTCGGTTTTCTAACTTCTTGAATTAAATGCTTATATCATTAAATTTTAGCCTTCTCTTCTAATAAAAAGCATTCAAAGCCATACAGTTCCCTTTAAGTTCTGCTTTAGCTGTATCTCATAAGTTTTGATATCTATATTATCATTCCGTTCTAAATACTTTCTAATTTACTCTATGATTTTCCTTTAACCCATGAGCTATTTAAAAGTGTTTTTTAAACATTCCAAACAACTTTTTAAATGTTTTTGTTGTTGTTGTTGCTTTTTATTTCTAACTAAAATTACACTGTGATCAGGGAATGTGGTCTGAGTGAAATCAATTCTGTGGTATTTATTGAGACTTACTTTATGGCCAAGAATGTGGTCGCTATCCCAAGTGTGCTTGAAAAGAAAGTGTATGTATTAACTTAGGTGCATGGAGATAGTATACATACATACACAAACACACACACACATCCATTGATTAGATTGAACTTGATAGTTGTGCTGTTCAAACCCATGTTCTGATTGACATTTTTGTCTGATTAATCTAACAGTCTCTAAGGAAGGTATGTTAAAATCTCCCACTACAATTATAAATTTGTCAGTTTCTCTTCATGAGTCTATTTTTGCCTTATATATTTTGAAGCTACGTTACTAAATATTATAGAATTTAGAATTTTTACATCTTCCTACTGAACTGTTCCTTTTATCATTATATAGTGATGTTCTCTATCACTAATAATGATTTTGGCCTTATGATCAATTTTTTATGTTATAAACAGAGCTACACTAGCTTTTTTTCGGTTAGGATTTTCCTGAATAGCTTTTTTCACTCCTTAATACTTCCAGTCTGTGACTTTCTGTTTTAGATATGTCTCTTTTAAAGAGCACATGGCTGGATTTTTCAAAATCCAGTCTGACACTATTAACTGGAGAGTTTAATTCATGAGAGTTTTATTATTATCATTGTTCTATGGCATTTGGATTTGTTTCCACCATTTCAATTTGTGCTTTCTATTTACCCTAGTTTTTCAATGCTTCTTTACGTCTTCTCTCTTTTCCTGCCTTCAATTTGATTGATGGGGTTACCCCCCTTTTTTCCCTTCAGTGGCTAGGAAGTTATATTGTCTTTTTTTATTATTCCATTTTCCCCCTCTACTAGTGTGTAAGTTATGCGCTCTGTATTTATTTATGGTTACCTCAGAAATAATGACACACATAATTAACTTACAAAAGTCTAAAATTTTTTTTAAAATCCTTTACCTTCCTTCCAGATAAGACAAGAGCTTAGAACATTTTAACTCCATTGACCCTCCCAATGCATATGCTTATTGTTGTCTGGTATTTTAAGTCTAGATTGCTTTCAAACCTCCCTAGCAATGATTATTATTGTTTTATACTTCCATATTTATTTAAATTTGTCCAGGCATTTACCATCATCTTTACTTTTTATTCTTTCATTCATCACAGATCTTCTGCTTGGGATCATTTTCCTTCTACTTTTTACTTACAATACACTCTTTTGATTTCCTTTAGTGAAGATTTGCTGGTGAAGAACTATCTCAATGTTTGTGTGAAAATGTCTTTATTTTACTCTCATTCTTTTAAAAATATTTTTCCTGAGTAGAGTATACTAAGTTAACAATCAGCAAATTGAAGATCACTCCACCATCTTCTGTTTGTTGAGAAGTCAGCTGTCAGTCTAATCACTGTTTCTATGACACAATCTGTCATCTTTCTCTGACTCCATTTCCTCTTTCTCTTTGGTTTTCTGCAGTGTCTGGTGTAGATCTCTATTTATCCTATGGAGGATTTGTTGGGCTTCTTGAATGTGTGGATTGATTTCTTTCATTAGGTCTAGAAAAATTCTCAGCCATTATCTCTTCAAATATGACTCTGCCTCATTAATATTCATTTTCATATTCTCTTTCTCTCACACTGTAGTCAGATGTGTGCTAGATTTACTCATTGTATCTCTACATCTCTTACTCTCTCTCCTATATTTTCTTTTTTTTTTCCCTCTCTCCATACTGCATTCTTGCTCATGTCTTCAGGTTTATCTTCTAGTTCATTAACACTCTCTTTGCTTATATCTACATTTCTGCCAGAGACATTCATTGAGTTGGTATTTTTCACTTTTAGAAGCTCTTTTTTCCCCAATATGCTATGCCACTTTTTATAGACTTCTCTTCCCTGTAGACATTTTCAAATTAATAGTTTGCTTCTTTGAACATGGTTCACAGAGTTGTTTTAAAATATGTGTCTGGTAATTCTATTATCTGAAATCTGTGTGGGTCTGTTTCTGTTGTTTCTTATCCTTGCTGTTTCTAACTCACGTTCCCTTGTTTCCTTGTGTGCCTGATTATTTTAGTCTGCTTTCTGATCATTGCCCATGAAAATTTATTTGTGAGGCTGAGGCCTGGAATGGATACATTCTCCTCCAGAGCCTTTGTATTTGCTTCTACCAAGCACTGGGGCATACTACCTGTCTGGGAGCCACCTAAAATCAAGTTTGTAGCTTCAAGTTCCCTGGCTGATTCAGGCAATGGGTGACAGGGATGCAAATCTGTTTGAGTACTGGAGTGTGGCCTCATTTTCTCAGGGATGGATTTTTTTTACCCCCCCCCCCACTTTGTTTTACCCTTTATTTTTAGCAGGAGCACTCTGCTTAGTGCCAAGGCAGCTTTCTGTACAGTTCTCTGAGATTGTTGGGAAAAGGGACAGGCTTCATTCTGGTTTGCCCTTATGCTGCTGGTGTAGCCTTTTGGGGTCTCTGCCTGATGTGTAGAGGGTCCCCTATTAAATTCCTACATTGGTCTTGCCCTGAGCCTTGACTTCTCTCCTTCTCGCCCTGTGTGGTCACTGAGTCAAAGCTCAGGTATGCAATGTAGGCAAATGCCCTCAGAGCAAATCGGCTTTGGTGCACCAATATTCTGCTTACCTGTCTGGTTACAAGCTTTCATCCAAAAATTGGCCTGGAAGTTTCCCTCTGTCCTCTCAGCTCTTCATTGCTTTTAAAGTGGTTTTGAAAGATTTTATCCAGCATATTTCATTACTTCAATAAAGAAAGATGAATCAAATAACCAAGCCTGCCATTGCCAGAAACTAGAAGTCCGTATTCTTAAATGCTTAAAGATTCATACTTGATTTAACAAGGTCTAAATTCAGGCAATATCCCTACCCTCTTCCCAAAGAATACAAGAACCTTAGAATGCTTTACCTACTAATAGTTCCCTGTTGTCTTACATGTTTTTGTGCTCATGTTTTTCGGGCCAGCTTGTTTTCATACCTCCATGTTACTCAACATTATTATTGTTTTATATACTTAAGGATTTCCCCCATGTTTACCAATTTTTGCTCACTGCTCTTTGCCTCCTATTCACCCCTTTTCTCTGATTTCAATTTCCTTCCTCCTGAAGTATATCTTTCAGTAGTTATTTTAGTAAGAGTCTGTTACTACTAAACTTTCTTAGGTTTGTTTTTTCTGAATGTCCTCATTTCATTCTCAAAAAGAGTAGTAGTTCTTCTCATGAGTACTTCATGGGGGTACTAGTTCTCCTTGTGGCAACTGATACCTCCTTCATGTTGTATCATTTCTCTGCAAGTACTATATTTTTATTGTTTGTTTCTGAGCACATCTTCAGCACATATTCTTTTTCTGTGGGGTTCCATGTGCCCTGAATTGTAAAAATGCATTTGCTTTTGCTGAAGTTCTAGAGATTTCAAAGGTTCTGCTCTAATTTTTATTATAAATTTTCAGTATGCGGTTCCCATAATACACAGTAGGGAAAATTTAGACCCCGCATCCACATATGACATAGGCCTGGGGATTTTATTTCTTCTAGTGGCTCCAGAGAGAGCATGACTTTTCACTGCTTACTTTCCAAAACCCCTTGTAAAGGACAGAGAAGCTACTAAAGGCTTTTTCCAGAGGTTTCAGTTGCAGTTTCTCTGCCTCTGGTGGACTTGAGGCTGTGCTGCCAGTAACTGCATGGGCATCAGATTCCCAGCTCTAAGCCCACAGCCCCTCGGTCCCGATATCTGGAACCAATACCACAAGGGGTTAATGCAGTGTCTGTCTACAATTACTAGACTGGCTTTTTCTTTTTGCTTCTCTGGAGATTTTACTTTTTGTTTTTTTAAGTTCAGATATAAATTTAAATTTTTGTTATAGTTTATCTAGTGTTAATATGTGTTTGTAGTCGGGCAGGAGCTATTCGTGTCATCTTAGTGTGCTATATTGCCAGAAAAAAACATACTTTGTACGTGTGATGTTTCACCTTATTTATAATTAAGCATTTTTCCTTATCACTTCCATCATCATAAACACATACTTCTTTAAGTTCCAAGGAACTTAAGTCCCCTCAGGACCATCTAGGTTAAAGGTACATTTGAGACCAGGTCTCTGTAGCATGTTGGATTATTTTCCAGATATACTAGCCATGTAGTTTAAATACATCACTCCCTGGTGGTCTAAAATTCCTTAGCATCGTGATTTCCAACCTTTAAAGATTTTAGTAGCAGAGCCCTTTCTTCAAATATTACTTGGAACCCCAAAATATAAAATAAGAGGGGAACTGCTCTGGTTGAAGTGGGGTTGAGAGTTCCCGAGCTTCACCAACATACCCTCCCCCTTGCTCCACAGTGTGAAGACAAGTTGAATAGATCAGTGGTTCTCAAAGTGTGGTCCCAGAACCAGAAGCATGAACGTCACCTGGGAATGTGTTAAAAATACAAATTTCCAAGCCCCCATCCCAGATCTACTGAAATAAGAAATTCTGGGGGTGGGGCCCAGCAGTCTGTGTGTTAACAAGCCCTCCAGGTGATTCTGATGCGCATTAAAGTTTGAGAACTTACTAGAATAGAGTTTCCCATTCGGGAGCTATTGGAACAGGGCCACAGTCCAATATTACTGGACAGAATAGGGGCCAAGATGAACATTTCTGGGTACTTAAATTATCCCAAACTTATCTGGAAGGCTGTTTTTCATCCACCATTTTCTTGTACCTGAGTGAGATTATAAACACTCTCGCGGTCCAACTTTGCAATGGCCTGGGTCCCTGTGAACTGGTTCAATATGTCAGAAATCACTGGGAAGAGCAGGGATTCTGACTTTTAGTTCATTAAACAGAAATAATGACACTCATGATTTTTTGACAAAAATACTTCAGATCTGAAGCTCATAAAATAATATTGAGCAAAAGAAGCCAGATGCAAAAGTATACATATTGAAAATTCCATTTATAGAAAGCATAAAAAAAGCGACCCTAATCTACAGTGAAAGAAGTCAGGATAGGGATTAGCCTTTGGGGTTATTGACTGGAAGGAAGCAGGAGGGGGGCCTAACTTATGGGTAATGTTCTATTTCTTGATCTGTCGTTTACAGGGATATGTTCATTTTCTAGAAATTAAGTTGTACCCTTATGATATATGCATTTTCCTGTATATTTGATATACTTCAACACAAGAGCTTAAAAATGGTATCAGGTCACCTGCAGGGGAAGGTCAGTGTGTAATGACACTGCTGTGGGCGCTGTGCTTCATATTCTCAGAGGACCTGGGCCTTCACTGCTGGGTGTGAAAACATATTTGGTGCAAACACAGGTTCCTGGCACCAGGTCTGCTGCATTATGACAATATGAGTTCAATGGGGGCCACTCTGTTTCTTGATTGGAAAAGACCTCTTGGTTGATGGCATCCCTGATCAGGATTCCCTGTGGATGGGGAAGAAGTGAGGCAGTTACCTATGTGAACTGTGGGCCAGAATAAGTTTCAGCATCTGGCTACTCCAGGAAATGGGAAGTGGTAGAGTTCCAGATTTTCAACCAGGTTAGGCCAAGAAACACATGGGAAGCACGTGTAATGGGTGAAAAGGAAGTACCCCATTGTTTGGCCCCTCATTCTGAGCTCTTAGGGTAGATAAGGCCCCCAGTTGTGAGCACCCATCTTTAACCTGTGCCCTTCTGGACCTAGACTATAAATCTACATGTGAACTGAGTCGCCCTGGCCTTACAGGGTGAGATGGAATCTTAGTTAAAGAATTAACTTAAATTTCACCATCTCATGCCCACATGTACTTACACAGGAATTCCAGTCCTCAGGTAAAATAGTCCGATTGTGTCTGAAAGTTCCCAGCAGGTCACAAACCAATCTGTTTTTGGTATCTCTCACGTTCTTTCTTACTTATTCTGGGCCCCATCTTTGTGTCCTCTGCCCATGAAGCTGCTTAAAAAGTACGCGCCCCTTCCCTGCCCCCTCAACTGCTGCTGTGCCCACCATGGGAATGTTGATAAAGGTGCCAAGGGTGTTACTTCCTGATCCCCCTAAAGGCCCCAACCGTGGAGGTGCCCACCCATGTGCCAGACATGCTCAAACAGGCCTGAATCTCCATGTGAGCTCAAGGTAATACATACCTGCTGAATACGTGATGCCCCGGGTCCCACGGTGGTGAGATCTGAAAGCAGGCCCTGGCTGCTGTTACATTCCATGGCTCAATATGGGGGTTGGTGATGGATAGGGGCATAGGGCTGGGCTTGAATGGCTCCCCTGTTGCTGAGGGACAATGGTGTTTTCCAGAGAAGGTGCGTGCTTCAATCAGGAAGTGCCAGGCACAGCTGCTCCCTCTGGTGGTCTGTGCCTTCCACCAGTGCAGACAGGGAGGTCAGCTTCAGCAGTCTCGCGCCATTCATATTTCTTAGAACTAGTCCTGAGTGCAGGGTATTTAAAAGACAGTTTCTGTATCAGACAAACCCAAAATGAGGTACATTCTATTAAAAAATGCTAATGCCATACAAGACCAAAAAGAAAGGTTGTGGAAATATTCCATATTAAAGGAGGCTAAAGAGACACAACACTAACAGCAATCCCTCGCCCTAGACTAGATCCTGTGATGGAGAGGGAAAATGCTGTGAAGGACGTTAGCGGGTCAACAGACACAACTGGAGTACAAATGGTAGACTAGATCATCAATGTTAAATTTACAGAGGCTGTTAACTATACCACGATGTAGAGGATATGCCTATTCTTAGGAAATGCACGCCGAAGTACTCAGACACGAAGGGCCATGATGTATGTATGTAAACTTTGCCCTCATATGGTTCAAATACACACACACACACACACTTATGAGAGAGTGCATACATGCAAACGATAAAGCAAATGGGGTAAAATGTCAGCAAAAGGTGAATCTGGTAAAGGGTATCCAGATGTCCTTTATACTATTTTTAGTTTTGCAACTTTCCCGTAAGTTTAAAATTATTTCCAAATAAAAATGTTTAAAAAATGTAAAAGGCGGTTTCTGTGCAAGCAGTCAGAATCTGGTGGCACATGCCTGACTGAGGCAGGGATGAGGGTTGATGGCTGTCTTCCCGGGCAGGGCTACCAGACACATCCCAAAAAGTAGTCAGATGCCCCGCATGAAGTTGCAAAGTGGCATCTGAAGCCATTCACCTCTTGACCTCCTCCATCATACAAGATATCAAAAATAACACTTTTTACATTCTCTCCTAAGGGTTATCGGCCCTGGGTGTTGGTGAAAATTTGGTTACGAAAGTAAGGTGTACTGGTTCATTCATCCATCTAATAAATGTTTTGCATATCTACTTACTTTGTGCCAGGAACTGTGCTAGGGGCTGAGGATGTCCCTCAGAGGAGACACAACCCCTGTCCCAAAAAGCCTATGAGCTAGCTGGGGATGAACCCACAACCACATAAATAAATGTCTATTTCCAAATGAGTTGACCATGAAGCAGACTTGGGAAGCCCTGGGGGAGCCCAGCCTTTGACCAGAGCCAATGGATCCAAGCCCCATGGGGCTGATATACAATCAGCACCCCCCAACCCCACCTCTGGATTTTCTAGGTTATAGGTATTTTTGTATCTGATGCTGAGGGGAAAAGAAGGAACCACCAGTGCTTACCCCATCCTGGAGGCATCCCATCTGTTTCGGCTTAGCTCTCTGCAGGCTGCTCTGCCCTCTGTGAGACTCAGGGGAGAGGCCAACATGCCACCCCATCCCTATCCCTGAGCTGGTGAGCCAGTGAGCTTCGGAAAACAGTGTTTCAACTGATCTATGCCTTCATGTGAATGTAGCAGCTATGCCTATAATGCTTTTGGAAGGCAAAGACCACCAACACTCTCATGTGGAAGCCTGGCAGCCTCCTGGCCCTGAGTCCCATCAGTGGGGTGCTGAGTCACGAAAACAACATGATTGTCTTCCAAATGGACAGAATAATGACTTTTGGGGACAAGTGTGGTTCTACCCCCCACCCTCGTGTGGCACCGACTGTGATGCCCTGTACACAGGGACAATAGCGGAGTCCAGTGCCCTGGGGCTCCGAGGAGACAGCGTTGGGAAGGAGTTGTAAGAGTGTGTGTGACTGCATGTGACACAATGTGTGTCCCTTCTGTCCATGGGTCTCAGGTGGGACTGACCTCACCTCTAATGCACTCTGGTCCTGGTTCAAAGAAGTTTCAGATCCAACAAACGTTTACTGAGCCCCTACAAAGTTCCAAGCCTTTTACTTTATACTTCGACACATTTTATATCATTTAATCTTTAACAATAACCCTTTAAGGTAGGAATTATCTGCATTGTACAGATGAGAAAACAATCGCAAAGAGGTTCATTGATTTGCTCAAGTATATCATACAGCTTTTTTTTTTTTTTAACACTCACACGCTATACTCTTAGCTGAGGCCTGTCTGTGCTGGTTGCTTATCTTACAGTATTTCTTGTCTTCTCTACTTTTGGAGCAGTTGCTCCCCTTATACAAGCCCCCTTCTGTCTTCTCCTTTCACTAGCCCACGTGGGCTTTTCTTTTTTTAATACTGCATTTAATAGCACAAAAAATCACGAATACAAAGAAACTGGCAAAGGTGTTTGTCAATGAGATATCCCTGCCTCCTCCACTTTTCCGCTTTCATACCCATATATGTAATGGGCTACATTTTTATAAACTTTTCTTTTTCCCCCCAAAACATGTAACTGTTATGTGATTGGTCAGTTGAAGCTGAAACACCCATGGAGAAAGATGTTTTACGGTTACAAGGGCACACACCCCCCCCACACCCCCCCTCCCACCCCACACTTTCCCACACAATCTTTTGGAGGAATATAGGATATGTACCAGTGTCAGGATTTCCCTGCTCCTGCCTCGCCCACTCAGAGCATTCCTGCCATTTAATTTTCCTTTAAGGGACTGCTTAGACTAGAGCCTCTTCTCCCACCCCTTCTACTTCTCTTCCAATCAGGACCTGTTAGACACTGGGTACTGTTCAATTCTTACTCTGTCAGGCCCATGGGCCATGCAAGTAGGTCCTTTAAAATCTCGATGCCAGTTGTAGTATGGGTGTCGTCATCTTCCATTACAGGTAGGTCTGTGTGTCACTTCAATAGGCTTGCGTATTCATTTCTTTCACTTTTTCTGACTCATGTTCCAGGACCTGTTTGTGATAGAACAGTAAATACCCTTCACTGTCCAGGACGTCCTTAATACTGGCCTTGGTGATGACAGCATCATCACACTTGAACCACTGGTCCTTGTGGTGCCGGATGAAGCTGGTGTAGTGGCCACTCTCCAAGGTTCCTTGGTGATTAACCACAGCAAACAAGGAATACTTATTCTCGTCGTTTCCACTATTGGTTGGCAGCTGCAACTGTCCATTCATCCTGCTCTCTTTACTCGAGGCCATAAACGGTGTCATATCCAGCTCCAGAGGAAAAGATATGTATGTAGTGATCTTGCGCCTCTGTTTGGCAGAGTGTTCAAACCGTTTGAAATGAAAACAGGCAACAACAGGTAATTTATTCATTGTGAGCTGTTTGGTGGATTCCTGGTAGCTTTGGCAACTACCACATTTGATTTTGGCACTGCTTCCTAAGTGCTCTGGCCTCGTAAACCTTCGCAAACAGTCCGTGAGGGTGGTAATTCCTGGTATGTGGCTTTCCCCATTCACACTGCTCTCCCTCCCTGGGCTCATGGGCCAGAAGGAGGTGCAAGAGCCAGGCAAGTCCAAACTGATGTCCCAGCACGGGTCTATCGTGGTGGAGACACCATGGCAGGCTTGACAGGTGACATCAGACTGCATGCCACCCGTGAAGATTTGGTCTATGATGCAGTTACAGTGGTTGGGATTGTTGGCCGCCTTCCCGGCATCATCACCTTTGCAGTGCCTGTGCAGGACATCTAACGCTGCAATGAGGAACTCATGGGCGTCCTGCTGCCTGTACCCTGCTAAATGACGCGCATGGATCCACACCAGGTGCAGTAATTTATAGGGAACGTGAGGAGATGGGTTTCCAGAATACAACTCTCGAAAAAGCGAAGACATCTCACAGACCAGACACAACTCGGGACTTGGCATTTCACATCTGTGCCTGTCAGAGAGGAAGAAATCTCTCAGTATCGGAGTATGGGTAAGGGCCTGGACGATGCAGTTCATAAAGCACGTGTTGCCAAGATTGATTAGTCCTCTTAAACCGGTGATTCTCCTTCTTCTCGGGTTGTGTCCCAGCAGTTCTAACTCGGGTTTGGTTGTCTCCCAGGTTGGATATTTCTCACCGAGGCCTGGCATTGAACACTGCTGGTGAGAAACCTCAGTTGAGGTGGAGGCTTGTAATTTCAAAGCTTCCCCTTGCTCTTCTTTGGCAATTTGCTCAATGTCTTTGTCATATACATAATCCTTACACATAAAGCAGTATATACCTCCATAATAAAGGTCTACGGCTAAGTTGTGTTGTTTTGTCTCAGCGTGCTCATGAATGTGTTTCTCTGTGAAGCAGCCAAAGAAGACACAGGAAAGGCAAGAGTGGAGTCTGTTCAAATGGGTGCCACACACATGGCAGATGCACGACTTTGCCTTGCTTTTCCTGGTCTCTGGGGTTCCACACCACACGAAGCACTGGTAGATCACCCGCAGTTCCTGCCTCCAGTTCTCTCCCACCTTAAAGCTGTTCACGTGGGAACAGCCTGGTGGACCCACAGTGAAATCCACATCCAGGCATCCGCCCCCAGGGCCGCGCCGGGGCCGGGGCCGGGGCGGGGGCCGTGGCCTAGGCTGCGGCGGGGTACGGAGCCGGGTCTGTGGCCGCGGCCGGGGTCGGCGGCGGGGGGCACGACTGCGCCGCGGAGAGGGATCGGGGGGCCGCGGGGGGTCGGAGGGAAGGGTAGGGGGAGGAACCTCGTCGCTGCTGCCGCCACCGCCGCTCCGCGCTGGGTTCTCATCCTCCAGCTCCTGCTTCGGCTCCCCCTTCGGCTCCTGCTCCGCCTCCCGTACCGGCTGGGGTTCGGGCTCCAGCTTGAGCTCAACCCGGCGGCCCGGACCCTCCGCCGTCTCCACCTTCCCGGCGGCGTCCACCTTCCCCGCCGCCTCCACCTTCTCGGCGGCGTCCACCTTCCCCACCGCCTCCACCTTCCCCTCCACCTTCGCCTCCGCCTCCACCTTCCTCTCCGCCTTCTCCGCCGTCTCCGCCGTCTCCGCCTCCTCTACCTCCTCCGCCTCCACTGGCGGCGGCTCCTCCCCCTGCTCGCAGGGCTCGGGCGGCCACTGGGCGTGGCGGCGCGGGGGCCACGCAGACCTGGGGTGTCCCCCGCCCGGCCTGAGGGAGCGCGGTGGCTGTGGCAGCTGGACCCAAAAGGGACTTTCACTGAAGGAGGCGGCGGCGGAAGCAGGCGACGCCCCCGGGAATCCTCCCGCCGTAGCCCCCTAGCGGAGGCCGCTTCTGCAGCCAGGCCCCGTTTCCTTTAATTCAATATTTCCCAAACTTGCTTGTTCACGAGAATCACGTGGGGAGCGTGTTAAAATTACAGATTCCTCGGCTCCACCCGCAGACCTACTGAATCAGAATCTCGAAGGGAGGCGCTCCGGAACCTGTATCTTTAACTAGGGCCCGAAAGGATTCTTATGATCAGGCAAGTTTGGGAAACACAGCTCTAATTCATTGAGGCTGGCGGGAAGGGGGGCGGGGACCGCGCAGTCTCTTTAAGGCGCTTCCAGTTCTCGGCTCCAATCGCTGCTCTGACCCCCTTCATCGTCTCCTCCCCTCTCCTCGTCCTTCCCTTCGTCTGTGCGGCTTCCCCAGCGCTGTGGGGCTGCGGACGGAGGGGTAGCCTAGTCCAGAAGTGTCTCTGGGGCTGTGAAATGTCCCCTCAGAGGGTGGGTCCTGAGGAGAGCAGTCAGAAGCTGTGATAGGCCATCATCTCTGTGGCTGAGCCTGCCCCCAGCCGTGTCCCAGGCTCCCCTCCCACCCCAGCTTCTGCTCTGCCAGATAAGGATGAAGTCCCAGCTCCATTCTGGGTCAGGCCTGGACCCCAGATCCGGAGGGGCAGAGCTCCCAAGGCCACTGGGCCTAAAGAGTCACGTCCCTTTGCCCATCTTATTGGTGCTCTGCACAGTCTGTGCCTGCTCCTCGCCTCCTGCTCGGGCTCCCAAGGCCACGGGTGGGTTGAGGATTTGGCAGCCAGCCTTCTGGCCCAGCAGACGCTGAGAACTCGGGGGCAGCGGGAGGGACAAGGCACTACAAGGCCATGCCTACAGCTGGCACCTCCCCTATGGCCCAGAGAGGGGCCTGAACTACAGGACACCGCCTCAAGCCCCTGAAGCCCTAGCAGAGGCCCGGGTCGGGCAGCAGGTGGGACTGGGAGGGAAGCAGCTTCGGTCATGGAGCTGCCAGTGGAGGGAACGGGCAGGCATGGGTCTGAGGACCTCTGGAAGCCCCTGTGGCCCCTGTGCTGAGAGCTGCTGGCAGTGGGCAGCCGCACCACGGAGCCCAAGAGGAGGGAGCCCAGAACAAGTGGCTCGGGTCTTGGGCACACTGGGGCATGTCGGGAAGCAGCCCCAAGTGCCGGTCCCCGGGAGGGAGTGCTGCCCAGGGCAGGCTTCAGGACCTGGCTCAGAAGTAGAGGCCAGCCAGTGCTCGAGGATGAGGGAGTGTGTTCTAGGAAGAGTCTGGTCCCCGAGTCCTGGGGATGGCTGGCCTTGGCCCAGTACCTACTGCCCGGCTTGTGGGGCTTTGCTGCCTGATTTTACCCTAGCAGAGTTCTCCTTGGTTAGCAGCTGACATCACCCCTCGACCTGACCCTTCCCTCCAGGGAGGGGGGTGACTAGGCCTCCTGGGGTTAGCAGCAGGAGTTGGTTGTCAGGAATCAGGAGCCCTTAGGGAGAATAGGATGTCTGATTCCCATACAGCTGAGGTTCCCAGAGCTGCCCTGGTGCCTCCCCTTCCTAAGCCAACTCTCACTTCAATTCCTTGAAGCACCTCAGCATCCTTCCAGTCAACGCCTGCCCTTTGTGCCTTGCAACCAGAGGAACTGCAACTAGTGCATTCAGTGAAGGAATCTTGCTCCTGCTGCTGCTGCTGCAAATGACTGAGGTCATGGAGTGGGACCAGGGAATGGGAGGTACTCTCATCCCACCTCCACAGAATAACAGACATCAAAGAGACCTAAAGATCTCTGTATACCTGGGACAGTCTATGACTGAAGACTAAGCATGGCGACCTGACTGCCTTACTGATCAACTTCCTGCAGAAGCTCACAGGTCCAGCATGTTCTAGAAGTGGGGGGCTCTGCCATCATTCACTCAACAAATGAGTAGATTCAGCTCCAACCCAGTGCCAGGAGTTGTACTAGGAGCTGTGGACACAGCACTGAACCAAACAAACCTGCTCCAGGGCCAGAATCAAGGCTGGATTCCCCAGAAGGCAGACTAAGGAAGTGTCTAGGTCACCAGCAGAGAAGAGGCACCAAAAACAAAAGAATCAAGAAAAAAATCTCGGAAACAGTTTGACATTTGATTTTTTTTAAAGTAGTCCTCATGGGAAAAGTCAGAATTTTGTTGTACTTCCTTCCATTCATTTCCTGATTGCATGTTGCTTTTGCTCTGAATCACGTGTGGGGGAGTGTCAGCATAATCCTTTTGATGCTTGTGCTTGTATGGGTCTGGATTCAGTCCTGGGCAAATGTCACCATCTCTGCCTCACAAAGACCCCACTGAAGTCTAGCAGGAGGGACTGACCTAAGGAGAGACCCCTCCTCATCGCAGTTGTGGCTCCTAGGGTTGAATACAGCTCTGACCACAAGGTGGCAAAAGAGTATATGACACTTCTTTTTATGTTTGTTTTATATGTTTATATAAAACTATTGGTTTATATCAAAATACTCTCTAAAAATATGTTTTAACGTTGTGCTCCTTCACACATTTTTAGGTTGACATCTAAAATTTTGCATCAGAAATGTCAGCTGAAAAAATAATGTGATTTCTGACAAATATTAATATTCACAAACAAAACTGTTATGTCATGATTTTACATAAAACTGGTGAAACCTAAATCCTTGAGTGATTTGAGAGCCACCATCATCAGTTTTAAAAATTCATAACTGAGCTCCTCTTTGATGGTTGGAAATTGTACATTTTCCCTTTTCTCCCTGAGTTCTTAATTCCATTCTATTCTTCTAACAGAATTTTATCCCAATAATTTATATTTTTGCACTTGAAATGATTTTGTTGATTATCCTATTTCCCTGCAGCAAAAATATGTATGTATTTTGCTATTTAAGTGCCTTTTAAATTTCCTGTGATTCTAAAGCTCTATGTGTTGTTTAAAATTTCACTCTCATTTGAGTTATGACAATTTGTATTAGGATCCGATGGATCAAAACATTATAAATATATTACAAATTTTGATAGGTAATTATTAAACATAAAGACAAAAATTTATTAGTAAGTCTTTTTTGGAAAAAAGTTAGTGGGTGTATCTGTGGATAAATATTGCGTATTTTTAGAATGAGACAGGATTCAGCATCAATTGTCTTCCTATTTTTTGTTTGGTTAAATGTTAGCGCACAGAAGCCTTGTTTATATAAATAAGTAAATGGGAATGGACATTTTGTTTCAGCAATGTCACTTGAGTCTTTGAATTCCTTTGGAGATATATAGGGGGAAATTACACAATGATTTATCTTGAGAATTATTTTTCATGATTTATCAGCTGACAGCTCCGTTGGGTTCTCCTTCAGTTTTATTGGAAGCCATCTCAGTTGCTAAAGGGTTTGATACCTATTCATTTGTTAGAGCAATTTGTTTCTTCTCCACTGACAGCAGGGTTTGGAACTGTTTTTCTGGTGCCCTGAGGATTTACACCACAGGGCAGTGTACCCAGGTAAGATTCAAGTTGGGTAAAAATATGCTTTTCTTTTGTAAAGTGCATAAAGGGCTATTGTAAAAAGGCAGATGGAAAAAGAGAAGCAGCTTGACTCCTCCACCACAAGTGTGTTCTCTGGCAGATCAATTTGAGGAAATACGAAATATGAAATTTGAGGTTGTAGAAATTGATCCCCTTAAAACTCTAAGTGCTGAGGCTGGCCCAGTGGCATAGTGGTTAAGTTCACGTGCTCCGCTTTGGTGGCCCAGGGTTCGCAGGTTCAGATCCCAGGCACAGACGTAGCACCACTCATCAAGCCATGCTGTGGCCACATCCCGCATAAAATAGAGGAAGATTGGCACAGATGTTAGCTCAGAGGCAATCTTCCTCAAGCAAAAAGAGGAAGATTGGCAATGGATGTTAGCTCAGGGCCAATCTTCCTCACCAAAAAAACAACAACAGAAAACCTCTAAGTGCTTATTTACCCCATGGAAACTCTGTCTGTACCCCCAGGGTAATGCACACTCCACTTTTAAGGTTGCTGGTTTATGTTTATAACTATAAAAGTAATGTATACAATATTTGTAGTTTTAAAAAGAGGTACAGAAGAGAGCATAACATGAAAAGTTAAAGCCCCTCTCTCCTCTGCCAATCACACCCCATTCTATTCCCCTGGAATAAGTGCTCGTTAACAGTGTCTCGTTAACAGTAGCCTTTAAGGGATTTTCTATGCAAATCCAAGCATGTTTTATACATTTATCCTTTTATGAAATATAAATGTGACTGTAATATACGTACTGACCTACCACTTAGCGGTATATATCAGTCATCAGGCTGCTTTCTGCAAGTCGATCTGCACATCCAGGGCAATGCCAAGAAAAATTACAATGAGTTTTTGGGGGGAGACTTTTACAAAATTAATATGGAAGAATAAAAGGCATTTCCCCCCTTTCTCATTTCTCCTTTTTTTCTCCCAGAAATAAGGATTTAATGGCTATAGCTGAGTAGCCATCTTGCAACCAAAAAAGTGATTACCTCTGGACCTGTTCTTACATGAGAAAAAAAAAAGCCATATTTTACCAACTCTAAGAAGTACGTCTTTTCATGTTTCAGCATCTCTGAAATCTTTGAATGACAGTTTAGGATTGTATTTGGCAGCATTTTTTTCTTTCTTAGTGGCACATAAAATAATGGTGTGTCTTACAGTTAATACTGTCTTTGAATCAATGTAACACTTGAAACATCATCCTGTTTGAGCCTTTGTTATTTGGAGCCCAGTTACGTGTAGCTGAATACAATTCCTAAGAGATAGCAGGCTTTCTGTTTCACTCCTACTCAAGTCCCAAGTCCTCACCCCCGCCTTTAAAGCCCTACACAATTTGGCCTTGGTCACTTAGACCTTGCCTGAAACAAACTAGATTTGCTGCTGTCCTTGAGTAAGCTAGGCTGGCTCCTGCTTCCAGGCCTCTGCCCTTATTGTTTTCTCTGCTTGAAAACTCTTCTCCTGGAAATCCTCATGGCGTTCTCCCTCACTTCTTCAGACCCCTGCTTAAATGTCACCTTACCTCAGAGTCTTTCCTTGACCTCTATATAAAATAACACCCCATCCTTGCTTTATTTATCTTCAAAACACTATCACCACATGATGTATTAAATATTACACACACATGCACACACACGTAAAATTACCATAATGTAAACTCCATGAGAGTAAGATGTTCAGTATTCTATTCCCAATGCCTCTTTAGCAGTTAATACATACTTCAATATTTGTGCAATAAAGAAATGACTGCTTTTCATCATGAGTGAGGTCAACCATATTTTCGTGTTTATTGGTCATTTTGTATTGCCTTTATTTGTGAACTGCCTGTTCACATCTTTTGCCTACTTTTCTTTTGGGTTCTTATTAACCATAATAATAAGTAACACATATAGCACTTGAAGTATGCCAAGAGTTGTTCTATTAAATTGCTTAATCCTCGCTACAACATGAAGAAGTAGGTACTGTTACGATCTCCATCTTATAGGTGAGAAAACTGAGGCAGAGAGAGATTGAGTGGCACCCAAGGTCACACAGCTAGTAAATGATGAACCTGGAATTCAAACCCAGCAGTCAGAATCTAGAGTTTGGTCTCTTAACTACTAAAGTATGAGCCCTTTGTCTGTCATGGTCTAGTATCTATATCTATATACATATAGATATAGATATCCACAAGAGGAGGGTGAGGATAGACATGCAGGAAGGGATCAGATCCCCTGGAGCCTTGTAGACCACTGTGTAGAATTTGAATATTATCCCAATTGCAATTGGAATCATTTAGGGGGTTTAGCAAGGGAATGACATGATATGATTTATGATTTACATACAATAATTATAATCAAATAATGATAATAGTAACTAACATTTATTGATTGTTTATGATATGCCAGGCACTATTTTATAAGTACTTTACTAAGTTATTTAAACCTCACAACACCCTGATGAGGTAGATCCCAGTATTATTCTTACTATACAAATGAAACTGAGGCACAAAAACATCAAGTACCTTGAATTTGCTAATTCTTACTCTCTGCTTCTATCCCTGTTCCTACTCAGACCTACTATCGACAATGAGATGTCTAACACCTTCTTTGCCCAGGTCCCCTGATGTCCCACTAGTGGTCTGCAAGTCTTCACTGGGCTAAAGAAAGGGAAATGGCAAGTCCACTCAGCACCAGGGCCCTTAGGTCTTGGAGCTGGTCAGTGGGAAGACCCATCCCATTTGAACCATGCCAAGGTGCCCTAAGCTCGGGAATAGCTAGCTTGCAGACCCATTCATGATGACCAAAGTAACCAGCTTACCAGCCCATGCTTGCCATTAGAGCAAGACAAGGCCTTGCACTCTGCATTCCCATAGCCATACCAGCAACCAGGAACTGGCTCATTAGGATCCACCACAGGCTTCCAGGAGATGCCAGGCCTATAGAGGGAAGCAGCAAGCTTACTGGTGTGGAAGGGGCAGAGAATGGAGGAGCTCAAGGCCTCCTTCAAGCACACATCTTGCCATGGGTAGTCTATACCCATGTGATTCCAATGGCCTGGGCCCTTCTCTAGCTGAAAGAAAGGAAAGGCTCACAGACAGAGCAAAGTCATGCTTGTGAGGGATGAAAACAAAGCTGTAGGTTACACCGCATCATATCCTAACCAGCCATCTTCCCAGTTTTCACCACATATTGCCTCCGGGAGTCTGTTTGATAGCCTCCCTCTGTCTTCAGCAACTCTGACTATACCCCTTTAGACTGCTTCCCCATTTGACCTACACTTTTGATTCTCTTTACCTGTCTGCTTCATAACATGAGTGCTGATTAGCCTCCTGAGTGCTGGCACAGCATCTGGCCAACTACCCATCTTACCCCAGCCTTTTAGGAAAACCCTGGAATCCCAAAATCTGTGTCCAATGCTGGAGATTGGCCCTGTGGGATATGGCATGGCCCTGGGCCTGAGCTAAGAGGCACAATGAAGAACAAATTCTCAAATTTTAATCACCAAAATGTGGACTCTAACTTCTTGTACTTCCTGTCCTAAAAGTGTCTCTATGAAATTTGAATGGTGAGAAGGGTAGATGTTGTTATATTGTACCAACACTGGTAGTTAAAAATCCTAATCAGGGGTCAGCCTGGTGGCGTAGGTTAAGTTCTCAAGCTCCACTTCAGCGGCCCAGGGTTCATGGGTTCAGATCACAGGCTCAGACCTACACACTGCTCATCAAGCCATGCTATGGTGGCATCCCACATATAAAATAGAGGAAGATTGGCACAGATGTTAGCTCAGCAACAATATTCCTCAAGCAAAAAGAGGAAGATGGGCAACAAATGTTAGCTCAGGACCAATCTTCCTCACCACAAAAAAAATACTACTCACACTTTTTATTCTTTTTCAAAATCTTATCTCTTATATTATTTTACAGTCGTGTACCACATAACAACGTTTCAGTTGACAAAAGACTGCATGTATGACAGGGGTTCCATAAGATTAGTACCATACAGCCTGGGTGTGTAGTAGGCTCTGGCATCTAGATTTGTGTACTCTCTATGATATTCACACAATGATGAAATCACCTAACAACACGTTTCTCAGAATGTGTGCCCGTCGTTAAGTGACACATGACTGTATTTTTCTTCTTTATTTTTACTGAAATGTATTTGACATATAACATTGTGTAAATTTAAGGTGTGCAACATGTTGATTTGATACATTTATATATTGTAATATGATTGCCATTGTGGTGATAGTTAGCACCTCTATCATGTCACATAATTATCATTTTTGTGGTAGGAATAATTAATATCTAGTCTCTTAGCAAGCTTGGTGATTGTAATATAGCATTATTGTCTATATTGACTATACTATGCATTAGGTCTCTAGTGCTTATTTACTACTAGTTGCAAGTAAATCTTATTCCTTTTAAAACCACAAAAATCAATATAGCAAAAATTACATACAATTTTGAAATTAATAGAGGGAAATTTAGTAATGTCTAACAAAATTACATACGTATACACTATTTGACTCAGTAATCCCACTTCTAGGAATCTAACCCAAAGATACACCAGCAAAAGTACAAACTGACATATGCAGAAGGTCATTCATTGCAACACCATATTCATTCAACATTCATTGCAACAAAAGACTGGGGAAAAAACAACAAATGTCCACCAGTAGGGGGCCAGTTGAATAAATTATAGTCGAGTCATAAAATGGAAAGCTGGAAAAAAAAATTTAATAAAATAAAATAGAATACTATGGAATTAGATAGATTTCTATATAATTAGGAGTAATATCTAGGATATATTATTAAGGGGAAAAAACAAAGTATAGAACATCTTATATTGTATACCACCTTTTGTGTAAGAAAGTTGGAGAAACACAAATATTTACAGCAACATTATGAACTTATGATTTATTTTTCTCTCTCTAAAAAGTAAATATTTCCTAGCTCTTTCCTCTGAAAACACGTAGCAGCAATAGCAACCTAGTAGCAATGAGTGTGTCTAATGCCCAGACTGTGGTCTCTAAATATCATTTCTTATCAAGTGGAGCCAATCCTCCTTGAAGAAATAATTGTTTACCGGCCTGTAGCGGTAAATGTACAAAATGAACCTAGGACATCTTGTTTTGCCAAAAAGCAGGGGAGGTGTCAAAGACTAATGTAGTCCAGTCAAAAGAACATGGGATCCAAAGTGAAAGGGAGTTTCCCCTTGCCTATATTGAGACAATTAGAGCATTAAAAAAATCTGCAATTAATCAAGCATTAAATGTATAAAGTACATGATTTTATAATGACTTTAAAAAACATTGGTCATCCCTGGTTGATGCTAGGGCGCCAAATTATTATTGTAAAAATTAGTTAAGGAAAAAATCAAGAATTTATCCCACCCTTCCTGTGTGAACTGTATTTCAGGGTAATCAAATAGTTAATGATAGTCTTCTTTATGCAACAATTCCAGATAGAAAATGCAGAAGGAATGATGGAATTAGTATTTCACCACTTACAATCCCTAATGAAATAATAAATCTAGGCTACAGTTTCTCAACCTCAGCACTATTGACGTTTGGGGCTAGATAATTCTTTGTTTGGTGGCTGTTCTATGCATTGTAGGATATTTAGCAGCATCTCTGGCCCCTTCTCACTAAATGCCATTAGCACACACACCCCCAGTTGTGACAATCAACAATATCTTCAGACATTGTCAAATGTCCCCTGCAGGGGGACGTAAAATCATCTCTGGTTGAGAATCACTAATTTAGGACAATGATCATGAATGGATAAAAAAAGATTAGGGAAAATGATAGTGGGGAACTTTGCAATGGAGGGATCGCACTAATAACAGCTGAACCCACTGGTCCATTTTAGCATCACTAAGATATTACACAATATCGTATGCAGCTAGATATTATGTGCCTCCTGATGTGACGGAATAGGAAGCATACAGCACCACCTAGGATATATTGATGCCAGAAATAAACACTGAACTTAAATCTAATCAAGTGTCAAGCTATAACTCCAAGTTTATGGTGAATATAGGAGATAGAAGAACAAGTTTAACGTCACCACTAGGAAAAAATCGGCCAAATCCAGAATGTGGACTATTTTATAGGAAGAATTACCTGTTTTCTTCAATGACAAATGGCATTTAAAAGGGGATGAGGAAAAGAAAAATGGGAAACTTACTGATTCTTTTCCAGCTTTATTGAGGTATGATTGACAAATAAAAATTGTATGTATTTAAGCTGTACAACATGATGTCTTGGTAAACATATACGTTGTGAAGTGATTGCCACAATGGAGCTAATTAACATATCCATCACCTCACCTAGTTACCTTTTTTTATGTGAGAACAATTAAGATTTACTCTTAGCGAATGTCAAGTATACCGTACAGTATTATTAACTATATTCACTATGCTGTACGTTAGAACTCCAGAACTTATTCATCCTGCATAATAAAACTTTGTACCCTTTGACCAACATTTCTCCGCTTCCCCCTCCCCCAAGCCCCTGGTAACCACCATTCTATTCTCTGCTTCTATGAGTTGGACTTTTTTAGATTCCACATATAAGTAATATGCAGTGTTTGTCTTTCTGTGTCTGGCTTAGGAAATTTATGGGTTTTTTAAAGAGACTTAAGAGAAATAAATAAATGCAATGTTACGTTTGGTTTGGATCCTATTTTAGAAAAGGTCAACTTTAAAAACACTTCTTGAAACAATCATGGAAACTTGAATATGCACTAGTATTGAATTACATTAAGGAATTATTGTTAATGAGTCAATTGTGATAATGTCATTGTGGTTATGTAAAAATAATATTTTTCTGTTAGAGATGCATACACGTTGAGTGAGATAATATATCTAGGATTTGACTTAAGAGACTCCAACAAACCTTAGAGTGGGGAGAATAAATGAAAAAAGATTGGGAAAATGTTGAAAGTTGTTGATGCTGAGTAAAGAGGATTCATTCTACTAATCTCTCTACTCTTGTGTATGTTTAAATTTTTCCATAATAAAATGAAATTTAAAAACAAAGCAAGTGAGACTTCTGCTTATGGAAAGAAGTAGTAGATGTACCTCTCTATTCCTCCTGCTATGTACAGTTAAAAACTCTGGACATTGTATATAAAACAAACAGAAGAAGACTCTAGAAAGTAGACAAAAGCAGCAGACTGGTTATAGACCTCAGAACCCAAGGAATGACACAGCAGTGAGTTCCCTGAGGTTTTGTTTTGTTTTGCTTTGCCTAATATATCCTAGACTGAGTGCTGGAGAAGCTGAAAACCTAGAAACATCAATGGACATAGGCAAAAATACACAGCCCCAAGAAAAGCCTGCTCTCTCTAGGCAAAGGACCACAAAACGGGCAACCTTGCAAGACAGAAAAGTTTTAGATACTAACCGCTCTCTTCCAATCAAACACCACAGAAAAAATTGCAGCACCACCCATACCAACAAAGGCCAAGTGGAGAACTTAGATTTCCACCCTTGGCAGGACATGATAAAGAGCAAAACCCCTCCTGCTGGGACAGTGTCAGAAAAGAGCAAATTGGGAGCCAGAACTTTCATTCCTCCTGGGCAGTAACAAGCCCCCTCTGGCATAGTGTCAGTGGAGAATACATGGGAAGCCTGGAATTCATGCTCACTTGGTGATAATAAGGGGTCCCTCCTCTTCTCCCACTGGGGTGGTGTCAGAGGAGTCCCAGTGGAGAATCAGCACTTTCACTACCATCCAGCAGTAACAAGCATCTCCCCCCAAACTGTGGCATCAGTGGGGGTCATGAAAGGAACTATAACAAGGCATCCCTGCTCCTCTCAGCCAGGGTGGTATCAGCAGAGGCATGGAGGAGAGCCTGAACTCCCACCTTGCCAAGCAGTAATGAGGAGACCCTCCCCCCCAGGTATCAATGAAGGCTGAATGAGGAACCTGGACTTCCACTCCACCTGGCAGCAATGAAGTGGCATTCCCCTTCCCCTGCCAAAGCAGTGTCAGAAGAAGCATGAAAAAAAAGGTTTAAATAAGATCCAGAGTCTCATAACATAATACCCAAAATGTCCAGGTTTCAATTAAAAATCACTCATCATATCAAAAGCCAGGAAAATCTCCACTTGAATGAGAAAAGACACCAACAACAAGACAGCATAGTTGTTCATAAAGATGCTTCAACAAGCATTTACAAGCATAATAGAAACAAATGAAAAATAATAAAAGGCCTCATCAAAGAAATAGAAGACAGAAAAGAGAACTAAATGGAATTTTTAAAACTAAAAATGCAATAGCTAAATTTAAAAAAAAAATAATAGATGGGCTCAACAGTGGAATGGAAGAGACAGAGGAAAGGATCAGTGGACTTGAAAATAGAACAATAGAAATTATCCAGTGTGAACAACAGAAAGAAAATAGACTAGGGGAAAAAATGAACAGATCCTAAGGAACAAGTGGAACTATAGCAAAAGATTGAACATCTGTGTCATCAAAGTTAGGAAAGGAGAGGAGAAAAAAGGTGGAGCTGAAAAAGTATTCAAAGAAATAATGGCTGAAAATTTCCCAAAAGACATAACCCTACAAACTCAAGAAGCTGAACAAACCCCAAACTGTATAAACATAAATAAACCCATGCCAAGACCCATCATACTCAAACTTCTAAAAACAAAGGACAAAAGAAAAAGGAAACAATAGAGAAATGACACCTTGCCTATGGGGAAAAACAATTTGAATCACAGAGGATTTCTCATCAGAAACCATGGAGGTCAGAAGGAACTGGCACATTTTTCAAGTGCTGAAAGAAATAACTGTCAATCCAGGATTCCATGTCCAGTGAAAATATCTTTCAGGAATGATGGGGAAATCAAGACATTCTCAGATAAAGAAAAATTAAGAGAATTTGCCAGGGTAGCAAACCTACCCTGAAAGAACGACTAGAAATGAAGTTCTCTAAACAGAAAAAAAATCATAAAAGAGGGAATCTTGGAATATCAGGAAAGAGAAAAAGCATAACAGAAAGTAAAAATATGGGTAAATACAATAGATTTTCCTTCTACTCTCAAGTTTTCGTGTTTGATGGTTGAAGCAAAAATTGTAACAATATCTGATGTGGTTCTCAATATCTGCAGAGGAAATATATAAGGCAATTATATTATAAATGAAGTAGAGTAAGGGGGCATAAGGTTTCTACACTTCACCCAAAATGGTAAAATGTTGACACCAGTAGACTGTGATAAGATATGTATGTGTATATAATGTAATACCTAGAGTAAAAGCTCTATGTGTATGTATATAAAAGTTCTATGTAATATAATGTAATACAAAAATTTAAAAAGTGATACAAAGAGATACACTTCAAAAACACTTTAGGTAAATAAAAATTCAATCCTTAAAAAAAGTTCAAGTAACACACAGGAAGGCAGGAAAAAGAATACAGAGAAACAAGAAACAGAAAGATCAAAAAAAAATAAATGTCAGGCTTAAGCTAACATATCAATAATTAAGTTAAAGTGTAATGTAATGATCAACATGGTCAAAATACCATTAATTAAAAGTAAGAGATTGGTAGAGTGGATAAAAAACATGACCCAACTATATGCTATCTACAAGAAACTCACTTCAAATATAGCAGAATCGGTAGTTTGAAAGTAAAAGGATATAAAAATATATGCCATGCAAATATTAATCAAAAGAAAGCAGGAATGGCTATACTAATATCAGATAAAGTAGACTTCAGAGCAAAGAAAATTACCAGGGATAAATATCCATGAGTCCCTACTGATATAAATAAAAGCTTAAATGAATTAATAAATAGAGAGAAGAAACAAGTCTCCCTTGCAGAATTCCAAATAATTTATGTAGATACTCTGCTCTCAAGGAGGCCAAGCGCTCCCCCCTCAACTGTGGGTTGCGCATAGTGACTTCCTTCTGAAGAGGATAGTATGGGAAGAGTGAAACAGTGGAGAAACCTGACAAACGCTACTTCAGCTGGGTGATCAAAGCCAACACCATGTTGATAATTGTAATCTTGATATGATGTGATAAGAATGGCAATTTACTTCTGTGATGTCCCTCCCTAAAGTCCATAATCTCAGACTAATCATAAGAAAAACATCAGACAAATTCCAAAAGAGGAGCATCCTACAATATGCCTGACCAGTACTCCACAAAACTGTCAAGGTCACCAAAAACAAGGAAAGTCCGAGAAGCTGTTACAGCCAGCAAAGAGGAGCTTAAAGAGACACAATGACTAATTGTAATGTGGTATCCTGGATCAGATGCTGGGACGGGAAAAGGGCATTAAGTAAAAACTAAGGAAATCTGAGTAAAGTATGGACTTTAGTCAATAATAATGTATCACTATTGGTACATTAATTGTAACAAATGTACCAGACTAATGTAATATGTTAATAATAGGGGAAACTGTGTTCAAGGAGTATATGGGAACTCTCTGTACTATCTGCTCATTTTTTTGTAAATCTAAAACTATTCTTAAAAAATTAAGTCTATTAATTAAAAAATTATCAGGGGCATTACATAATTATAAAAGGATTAATCTACCAAGAAGGCATAGCAATCATAAATATGTACAAACCAAATAGCGGAGCTGCAAATTCATTAAGCAAAAACTAACAGAACTGAAGAAAGAAACAGACAAATGCATAATTAAAGTTGGAGACTTCAACATACGCTGATTTCAACAACTACATGAAAATCAGCAAGGATATAGGAAGATCTCAAAAACACTATCAAACAACAGGATCTAACTAGCATTTATACAACACTCCACCCAACCACAGCAGAATACACATTCCTTGCAAGCATCCACAGAACAGTTACCAAGATAGACCATAACCTGAGCCATTAAAAAACCTCAACAAATTTAAAAGAATTAAAATCATACACACTGTGTTCTCTGACTACAGTGAAATCAAACTAGAAATCAATAACAGAAAGATAATAGGAAAATTTCCAAACACTTGGAAACTTAAGAACACACTTCTAAATAATCCATGGATCAAAGAGGAAGTCTTAAGGAACAATTTTTTACAAATATATATAACTAAATGAAAATAAAAACACAATATATCAAAATTTGTGGGACACAGCTACCAGAGCTGCTGAGAGAGAAATTTACAGCATTAAATACTTACAATAGAAAAAAGAAAAAGTCTCAAATCAATAATCTAAGCTCCTACCCCAAGAAAATAGAAACTAGCAGGCTTAAGGCAGGAAATAATAAACAGCAGAAATCAATAAAACTGAGAATGGGAAAACAATAAAGAAAATCAATGAAACAAAAAGCTGGTTATTTGAAAGATCAATAAAATTGACAAACCTCTAGTAATACTGACAAAGAAAAAGAGACACAAATTACCAGTATCAAGAATGAAGCAAAAGATATCACTATAGACCCTGTAGACATCAAAGAAATAATAATAATAACAAGAGAATACTGCTAACGACTCTACACACATAAATTTGAGAATTTAGATGAAATGGACCAATTCCTCAAAAAGTACAAACTACCACAACTAACTAAATAGAAAATAAATAATTTGAATAGACCTATAACTATTAACGAAACTGAATTTGTAATTATAAAAACTCCCAAAACAGAAATCTTAGGCCCAGATGCTTTCACTGGAGAATTCTACCAAATGTTTAAAGGGGAATTACCAATTTTATATAATCTCTTATAGAAAATACAAGAGGAAGAAATACTTACATTTCATTCTATGAGGCCACTGTTACCACAATACCAAAACTAACCCAAGACAGTCAGAAAAGAAAACTGCAGACCAATATCCTTCATGAACATAGACACAAAAATCCTTAACAAAATACGGTATTAGCAAACTCAGTAATATATAAATCCAGCAATATATAAAAATAATTATACACAATGACCAAATAGAGTTTGTTCCAGGAATGCAAGAATGCTTCAAAATTTGAAAATCAATCAATGTAATCTACCAAGTCAACAGACTAAAGAAGAAAAATCATAAAATCATGTCAGATCAATTTATGCAGAAAAATATTCAACAAAATTCAACATCCATTCACAATAAAAAATTTCAGAAAATTAGGAACACAGAGAAACATCCTAAACTTTATAAAGAACATCTACAAAAAATCTATAGGTAACATACTTAATGGTGAAAGACTGAATCTTTTCCCCCTAAGATTGGGAACAAGGCAAGGCTGTTCATTCTCACTACAACTATTTAACATAGTACTGGAAGTTTAGCCAGTGCAATAAGTCAAGAAAGAAAATAAAAGGAATGGAGACCAGAAAGAACAAATAAAACTGTCTCTATTTT